>NC_137804.1:8400163-9149228 GCF_963383645.1 Muscardinus avellanarius
TCACGCCCGGCTTCAGACTGCTTTTATTTCTTACTTGGAAACAGAATCTCATTAGGTTGCTGAAAGCCTCGCTAAGTTGCCAAGGCTGGCTTTGAACCTGAGACCCTCTTCTCTCAGCCTCCCAAGTACTAGGATTACAAGTGTGCATCACCACGCCAGGCTGTGAAACTATTTCTAAAATAAAATTTTTAAAAATAGGGCTGGCCAGGCATGGGGGTGCACACTTGTAATCCCCATATTTGGGAGGTGGAGGCAGGTTCGAAGCTAGCCTTGCTGGCTTAAGAGACCCTGTTTCCAAATTTTAAAAAAATATAAAAATAGGTCTGGGAATGTATCCCGGAGGTAGAAGGGTTTCCAGGAACCCCAGTACCACCAAAAAAAAAAAAAAAAAAAAAAGGGCTGGAGCCAGGCATGGTGGCACACACTTGTAATCACTGTGCTTCGGAGCCTGAGACAGGAGGATCCCACAGATTCCAAGCCAGCCTCAGCTACTTAGTGAGGCTCTCAGCAACTTAGTGAGACCCTGTTTTCAAATAAATTATAAAATAGGTCTGGGAGTATAGCCTGGAGGTAGAAAAGCCCCTGGGTACCACAAAAAATAAATAAATAAATAAAAAATAAAAATAGGCTGGATGTGTATCTTGGAGGTAAAATGCCCCTGGGTTTAATTCCCAGCACCACACACACACACACACACAAAACAAAATTAAATAAAATAAAAAAGCCCGGTGTGGTGGCATACAACTGTAATCTCAGCATTTGCGAGGCTGATTCAGGAGGATCGCAGTTTGAGAACAGCCTCAGCTACTACTTAGTGAGGCCCTTGGCAACTCCTTGAGACCCTGTTTCAAAATAAATAATAAAAAAATAAGCCAGGCGTGGGGGCGCACACTTGTAATCCCAGTATTCGGGAGGCTGAGACCGGAGGATTGCAGTTCATGGACAGCCTCAGCTACTTAGTGAGGCTCTTTGCAACTCAGTGAGACCGTTTCAAAAAAAAGAAAAAAAAAAAATGGGCAGGGGGTATAGCTCGGAATTCGAATGCCTCTGGGTGCCATAGACCGGCAAAAAAAAAAAAAAAAAAAAAGAAAGCCGGGCGTGGTGGCGCACACTTGTAATCCCTGCACTTGGGAGGCAGAGACAGGAGGATCGCGCAGGTTCGAAGCCAGCCACACTGGCTTAAGAGACCCTGTTTCCGGACTTCCGGGAAGATGGCGACCGAGAAAAGCGGGGCTTAATCTCCATTACCACAAAATCAGCGCCTTTCATAGCCAGAAAACACCATCACCAGTGAAACAAAAAATCACCAGGCTCCAGAGAGAAAGCGGACTGAGAACAGAGCCACAGAGGAGATACACCGGCCTCGCGCCCAAGGACGCGGCAGAAGCGGCAGCAGCGCCATACTGCTGGAGGCACCGGCGAATTCACGGGACGGCTACAGCAAGCCGAGGTGAGCCACTGCGGAACAGCTAGGCGGGATTTCTCCGCGCAGAGAGCATCTAAAGCTCCCAGTGGCCGTGCTCAGCACACGCTGCAGGGATTCAGAGTAGAAATCAAAATCAAGAAGAAAAACGCCAGCCCCATAGCCGAGGGCGTAGCAGCGGCGCCATATTGCCACCGGCGGCAGCAGCAGAGAATTCACCGAATCCGGTACAGCTACATCTGCGTACTCAAGAACAGTGAGTCAAATTGCGGGCCACAGAGGAGAAATCCCAGTACTGTACTCCCTGGGACTTGACCCAGTGGTGGAGGGGCGGTGGCAGAGATATCACACCATAGGAGAACGTGCAACCTGGCACCCCCCACAGTCTAAAGCAGCCTCTATCAACTCTCTGGGTCGGAGACTCTGTGATAAAACCCAGTAAAGGAGCAGTGGGGTCCGAGATACTACTGACTCGAGATCCAGAACACCTTACGCGAAGTCATAGTGACCCAAGGGAAGAACCCAGAGAAGGCACAAACATCCGAAATCATGGGAAAGAGGAATAATACTGGAACAATTAATGCCCACAACCCCACAACATCAGAACCCGATAAAACAGAAAATCAGAGATTTCTAGAAGATCAAATCAGGAAAATAACTGTAGAAATAATAGAGGTGCTTCGAAAAGAACTCAGAGAGAGCCAAAAAGAGATAAAGGATGCAATTAATGAAGTAAAGGCCTCAATTCAAAGCACAAACAACCGATTAGAACACATGGAGAACAGAATCTCACTCTTAGAAGATGAGCAATCCAAAAATGAACGCATAGTTTCTAATCTAGAAAAAAATATCCGACAGCAGGAATCTGATATTGAAGAAATATGGGCCCATTTTAAGAGAGCTAACCTAAGAATAATTGGAATAGAGGAGGGAAAAGAAAGTGAAACCAAAGGGATCAACAATATCTTCAAAGAAGTAATAGCAGAAAATTTTCCAAACATAGAGCAAGAGGTTGATACAAAGGTCCAGGAAACTTATAGAACTCCCTTTAGACAGGATCGGAGAAGAGGATCCCCACGCCACATAATTGTCAAAATGACCAATGTGGAAGCCAAGCAGAGAATCTTAAAGGCAACAAAAACAAAGGGCCAAGTGACATTCAGAGGCAAGCCAATTAGAATCACTCCAGACTTCCCAAACCAAGTCATGAGAGCCAGAAGGGCTTGGAGTAACATATTCCAAACTCTGAAAGAAAACAACTTCCAGCCAAAAATTTCCTACCCAGCAAAACTTTCTATCAAATTAGATGGAGAAATAAGAAGCTTCCATGACAAACAGAAACTGAAGGAATTTATGTCTTCAAAACCAGCACTAGAGAAAATACTCAAAGAGATTAACTACAAAGAAGAAATAGGTAACACACACCAGAACCAGAGAAACAAGAGTTTCCATCCAACAGACAATTAAGATTGGTTATCTGTGGAGATTCATTATTTATGTTAGTCTTTTACCTATCTCTAAATGGTATTGTTTGCCTTTATTGTTGTTAATTTTTAGGATTTCTAGTTGGAATATTAATATACCTTCAGATATAGCAATTGGAAATATTTTATCCCATTCTATTAGTAACTGTTAACTCTGTTTACATTGTCTTTGGATATACAATTTTTTTATTTTTTTATTTTTTAGGGAGTCTGTATACTCCTATGTTGCCTGTGCCATTGAAATCATAACCAAGAAATCACTGCCAATTTCAATGTTGTGAGGTTTTATGACCCAGATTTTCTCCTAAAAGTTTATAGTCTTAAGATTTATATTTAGTCTATTATCTATTTTGAGTTAATATTTGTATATGGGATTAGGTAAGGGTCCAATTTTATTCTTTTCCATGTAATTATTATTTTTTTACAATATTTAGTTAAAAGATTATCATTTCCACCACCAAATGTTCGTGGAAACCTTGTCAAAAATAACTTGACAATATAGGGAAGAATTTAGCTCTAGGCTTTTATTTAACTCCAATGGTTTATATATCTACCTTTAGAATAGTACTACACGGTTTCAATTATTGTAGCTTTATATGGTTTGAAATCAGAAAATATATATCTTCTAGCTTTGTTCTTTTTCAAGATCGTTTTGGGTACCTAGACTCCATATTCCATATTAGGATAGATTTTTTTCTGAAAAATAAATACATAAATATATGATAGTTTCACCTAAAAAATAGAAAAAATAGATTCTCTGGTAAGAAAGAAAGCAAAAAGAAATATTGAAATGTTATCTTTAAGTCATCAAAAGCTTGGTATCAGACAAATGAAACTGTTATGTGAGATTATCATTTTTAATTTTAGATAAATTGCCATAATACTAGATGTCAACTACTAAGCCAAGCATGGGAGGGAGGGATAGGGAGAGAATGGGGTGGGGATTGGGTGGGGGCTGACTGGGAAAAGTGTGCATGTATGTCTACAAAAGTATGTATCCTACTATGATGTATGAATACAGTGCACCAATAAAAAAAAAAAGAAAAAAAAATAAAGAAAAAAAAAAAAAAAAAAGAGAGACCCTGTTTCCAAATAAATAAACTATAAAAATAGGTCTGGGAGTGTAGCCTGGAGGTTGAAGGGTTTCCAAGAACCCCAGTACCACCAAAAAAAAGGGCTTGGGCTGTAGCATGAATGTAGAATGTCCCTGGGTTCCATTCCCAGTACCACAAAAATATAAAAATAAAAAATAAAAATAAAAAGAACTGTGTACTTTCTTTTGGTGTGTGTGTGTGTGTGTGTGTGTGTGTGTGTGTGTGTTGTGTGTATGTGTGTGTAATGAGGGGTATTCTACCTCTGACCTACACCCCCAGCCCTATTTTATTTTTATTCTTTTTTTTTTTGGAAGATTTAAAGAAGTTTATTAGAAATATAGAAATACAGAAAATAGAAATACAGCTCCATGTCAAAATGGCATGGGGGGTGACTCGAAATGAATACACCCTATCTTTATTCTTTATTTTGAAATAGGGGCTCACTAAGTTGCAGAGATCATCACTAAGTAGCTGAGGCTGTCCACGAACATGATCCTCTGGTCTCAGCCTCCCAAATGCTGGGATTACAAGTGTGTGCCCTATTTTATTTTATTTATTTATTTATATTTATTCATTCATTCATTCATTCATTCATTCATTCATTCACTTTGCAGTGCTGGGGATGGAACCCAGGGGCATTCTACCTTCAAGCTACACTCCCAGGCCTATTTTATTTTTTATTTTTTTGGTGCCACTGGGGATGGAACCCAGGGGCCTTCTACCTCCGGGCTACACTCCCAGACCTATTTTATATTTTATTTGGAAACAGGGTCTCTTAAACCATTGCAGCTAGCTTCAAACCTGCGCGATCCTCCTGTCTTAGCCTCCCAAGCACGGGGATTATAAGCATGCGCCACCACACCTGGCTTCCAGCCCTATTTTTATTCTTTATTTTCAAACAGGGTCTCACTGAGTTGCAAAGGGCCTCACTAAGTACCTGAGGTTGACTGCGAACCATGATCCTCCTTTCTCAGTCTCCCAAATGCTGGGATTACAAACCTGGCTTTATTTTCTTATTTTGAAACAAGGTTTCACTTAAGTTGTTGAGGCTGAGTTCCTTCTGTTTTAGCTTCCCCAGTACTGGGATTACAGGCACATCCACCACATGCAGTAAGGGTGACAGTTTCTAAAAATATACCTCTTGGCTCTACCTATGAAGAAACGAGGTTGACAAGGAATTCTTCAGACCTCCAGCCCCTTGGCCAGTCTCAGTTGCTCATTCATGCCACACACATGCAATGTCCTCCCACTATCAACACTATGTGTCCAACAGCTGCCCTGACACACACAACTCCTGCCCATCACCTTTGTCCTACTCATTGCAATCTACTTTTTTTTTTTTTTTTTTTTGCAGGTTTGGGGATGAAACCCAGGGGCATTTGACCTCCGAGGCTGTCTGGGAACCTCCATCCTCTGGTCTCAGCCTACTGAATGCTGGGATTACAAGTATGCGCCACCATGCCCAGCTAATTGCAATCCACTTAGGTAAATGCAACGAATCCCCCAACCCAGTATGGAGCTCAAGCTCCAGCACAGGGCACACACTCACCACAGAGGCCTAAGTGCTTACCAGCTTCTGTCCCACCATACTGTAGTGACTGAAAGACTGAAGAAGGGCCACAAAGCAGACTTTACAGTTAGCTAAAAAACAAAATAAATTCATTTTTAATAAGTCCTCTGCTTATTATCAGTCTTATACCCTTCATACCTCAGGAAACAAAGACACTGGTGCAAAACTAGACACCCACAGTGGGCGTGGTATTGCACGCTTATAATCCCAGCAGGCTGAGACAAGGAGGATCATGGTTCAAGGACAGCCTCAGCTACTCAGTGAGGCCCTTTGCAACTCAGTGAAACCTTGTTTCAAAATAAAGAATAAAAATAGGGCTGGGGAGCAGGGCGTGGTGGCTCACTCTTGTCATCCCAGCATTCAGGAGGCTGAGACTGGAGGATCGCAGTTCACGGACAACCTCAGCTACTTAGTGAGGCCCTCCGCAACTTAGTGAGACCCTGTTTCAAAAATAAAGACTAAAAAATAGGGCAGGGGTTTAGCTTGGAGTTCAAATGCCTCTGGGTTCCATCCCCAGCCCCGCAAAAAAAAAAAAAAAAAAAAAAAAAAAAAATAGGGCTGGGAGTATAGCTCGGAGGTAGAATGAATGCCCCTGGGTTCCATCCCCAGTACCAGAAAAACAAACAAACAAAAAAAAAAAACTAGACACTCAGTTGCCACTTATGCTAGATGTGCTTCTCACACTTAACAGTTTACCTTATTTCATTGATTCTGCGACGTACTACCAGGCACTTAATTTTGTTTGGCTATAAATAAATTGTGTCTTTTTTATGTGGGATACAGGAATATAATCCTTTTTTTATTATCAGAATTGGGGACTGAACTGTGACACCAAGACACAATTCCCAGCCCTATTTTATTTTTGTTTATTGGTGCTGGGGATTTTATTTATTCAATTTATTGTGGTGCTGGGGATAGAAGCCAAGGGCATTCTACCTCTGAGCTACACCCTCCAGCCCAATTTTGGTATATTACAGGCATTGTGCCAATAAATATCCTCCCTTCATCCCTCCCTTCCTTCCCTGCCTTGGGTTTCTTTTCTATAGCATCAATATACCACACCTTTGAGGTAGAAGGAGAGAAAGTGGTGCACAAGGAAGCTACCATCTGTCTCTGAATCACAGAGCAGAGTCAATTTCCCCTAAAAAACACAAAATGAGAATTAAACCAAGCATACTGGAACATGCCTGTCATCCTAGTATTTAAGAAGTTGAGACAGGAGGATCACAGGTTCAAAGGACCTCAGCAAATAACGAGACCGGTTCAAAATAAAAATAAAATATAGGACTGGGGGGTGTAATGCAGAGGTAGACTGCCCCTGGGTTCAGTTCACCAGTACCAAACAAAATATAAATAAATTAATTAAAAATAAAATAGGGCTTGGAGGTAACACATAAATATAATTCCCCTGGGTTCAATCCCCAGGACAATACTAAAATAAATAATAAAGGGCTGGGGGTTAGCTCAGAGATAGAATGCCTATAGGTTTGATCCCCAGTGCTGCAAAAAAAAAAAAAAAAAAAAAAAAAGAATTCTAAGAAAAGCTGGGTGTGGTGGCACTTGCTTGTAATCCTAGCATTTGGGAGGCTGAGAAGAAGGATCACGGTTCCTGGACAGCCTCAGCTAATACTTAGTGAGGCCCTTTGCAACTCAGTGAGACCCTGTTTCAAAATAAAGAATATTAAAAAAAAAGAGGGGTCAGGTGTGGTGGCACACGCTTGTAATCCCAATGCTTGGGAGGTTGAGACAGGAGGATCATACAGGTTCGAAGCCAGCCTCAGCTACTGAGTGAGGCTCTCAGCAACTTAGTGAGACCCTGTTTCCAAATAAAGTATAAAATAGGTCTGGGAATATAGCCTGGAAGTAAAAAAGCCCCTGGGCTTCATCCCCAGTACCACCAAAAGAAAAAAGAAATATAGAAAGAAAGAAAAAAGGAAGAAAGAGGGAATTGGTTCTATCTCCAATACCGAAAAATAAAAAATAAATAAATAAAAAAGACCCACTGGCTGGGTGTGGTAATGCAGGTTTATAATCCCAATAATCCCAGTACAGGCTCATGATGAACCAAAGCTACTTAGTGAGACCCTGTTTCCAAACAAAGTAAACAAAGTATAAAATAGGTCTGGGAGTATAGCCCAGTACCACAATAAATAAATAAAAATTTAAAAATAGGGCTGGGGGCCGGGCGTTTGCACACGCTTGTAGTTCCAGTATTTGGGAGGCTGACACAGGAGGATCTGGGTTTGCAGCCAGCCTCAGCTACTTAGCAGTTTAGTGAGACCCTGTTTCAAAATAAAGAATAAGCAGGGCGTGGTGGCGCACGCTTGTAATCCCAGCATTTGGGAGGCTGAGACTGGAGCATCGTGGTTCGAGGACAGTCTCAGCTACTTAGTGAGGCCCTCCGCAACTTAGTGAGACCCTGTCTCAAAGTAAAGAATAAAAAATAGGGCAGGTGGTGTAGCTCGGAGGTAAAATGTCTCTGGGTTCTGTCGCCAGACCCACAAAAAAAAAAAAAAAAAAAAAAAAAGAATAAACTCAGGCTAAGGATGTAGCTCAGAGGTAAAATGCCCCTGGATTCAATCTCCTCCCCACAAAAAAAGGATTCACACACATTGGTACCTGGCTGCCAAGAAGAGCCCACTATTTCACTAAGCAGACAAAGTTATGGAATAAACCAGTTATGACTCTAGAAGAGCTGACCCTTGCCAGGCGTAGTGGCGCAGGCTTGTAATCCCCGCACTTGGGAGGCGAAGACAGGAGGATCGCGCAGGTTCAAAGCCAGCCGTGCTGGTTTAAGAGACCTTGTTTCCAAATAAAAAAAGTATAAAAAAGTAGGTCTGGGAGTATAGCCCGGATTTAGAAGGGTTTCCAGGAACCCCAGTACCACACACACAAAAAAGAGAGAGAGAGAGAGAGAGAGAGAGAGAGATGACTCTTGAAAAGTGTGTGTTGTGTCACAGGGGATTGAGCCCCAGGGCATTCTACCTCAGAGCTAGCTACACCCCAGCCTTATTATCATTATTATTATTATTATTATTATTATTATTATTATTACTGCAGTACTGGGGATTGAACCCAGGGGCATTCTACCTCCAAGTTACACCTCCAGCCCTAACTTTTTAATTCCTAATTTTGAAACAGGGGCTGAGTTGCAAAGAGCCTCACTAAGTAGACAAAGCTGTCCGTGAACCGCGATCCTCCTGTCTCAGCCTCCCGAATACTGGGATTATAAGCATGCGTCACCACGCCCAGCTTATTATTATTATTATTAAACAGGGTCTCCTAGGCTGATGAGACGCTCACTACTCACTGAGGCTGTCCTCGAACCTGACCTTCCAAGTACTGGGATTTCAAGCGTGGGCCACCACGCCCGGCCGACCCTTAGATTATAACGTGAGAGATCTGGCTGGGGCCGGGGCCCTGCACAGCTCTACAGCATCCCTCCAGGCCAGGGCGCGTCCGGAGCGCAGGTCCCTCCCCAGCCGCCCAGTGGACACACAGGGATCCCGGGTACGTGTCCACGGACTAAAACAACCCAACCGTCCGACAGCATTCCAGCCTTTTTTTTTTTCCCCTGTCCTGGGGACTGAACCCAGAGGTTCTCTACCTCTGAGCTACACCCGAGACCTATTTTCTTAAAAGAGGGTCTCATTAGGTGGCCGAAGCTGCCTTAAACCTGTGACCCCCGGGCCCCCGCGCGCCGCGGCCGGAAGCCGTCTTCCACCGCCTCTAGGGCCCGCCCACTTCCGACCGCGGCCCGGAAGCCGTCTTCCGCCGCCTCCAGGGCCCGCCCCTTTCCGGCCGCGGCGTCCTACCTGCTCCGCCCGGGCAGGAGAGGTGTTGAGGAGATTATTGAGTTCCGGGAACATTTCCAGCTCCGGAACCAGCGCCCAGGGTGAGAAACTAGGGCACTGTGGGGACGGAGACTGAGATCCACACACGCTCACCGTCCCCGCAACACAGCGCCGCACGAGCAGCACGCGTGCGCAATGGCACTCCGCCGCAGCCAATCGGGAGGACGCCTCGGCGGGCGACGCGTGCGCATGCGTGAAGCTCGCGGGCGGGAAGGCGTCCCAGGGCTGCCGCCTGCTTCCCTTTCTCAGCCTTGTCCTACCTTCTGCCCGTGGCCGTAGAGGCAGTTGCTCTCTCCCGAAAAAAAAAAATACCAGTTGGGCCTTGACGAGTTGTGTAGAAAACCGGGCCTGGTGGCGCAAGCTTGTAATCCCAGTACTTGGGAAAGCTGAGACTGGAGGATCTCAGGTTCACGGTCAGCCTCACCTACTTAATGAGGCCCTCTGCAATTTAGTAAAACCCTGTTCCAAAATAAAGAATAAGCTGGGTGTGGTAGCACACGTTTTTAATCCCAGCATTTGGGAGGCTGAGACAGGAGGATCTCGGTTCGCAGACAGCCTCAGTTACTAGTGAAGCCCTTTGCAGCTCAGTGAGACCCTGTTTCAAAATAAAGAATAAAAAAGAGGGCTGATGGTGTAGCTTGGAGGTAGAATGCCCCTGGGTTCAACCCCCAAAACTGTAAAGATAGATAGATAGATAGATAGATAGATAGATGATAGATAGATGCAGAATGTAGCCACTTATCTGAGGCTCTATGCCTGGAATGAAAATCAAGGCCACTTCTGTATCAAAGTGACTTACTGATGGTAAGGAAGAGAAAGCCCCTGACCCTCCAGGAGCTAAACCTGATGCCCACAATCAGGTCTTGTTTTGTGGAATAAACAATTTTACAGAATTTCAGCATCAAGCCAGGTGACACAAGCTTGTAATCTCAGCATTTGGGAGGCTGATACCGGAGGATTTCTGTTCAGGGACAGCCTCAGCTACTTAGTGAGGCCCTTTACAACTCAGTGAGACCTGGTTTCAAAATAAAAAATAGGGCTGGGGTGTGGCTTGGAGGTAGAAGGCCCCTGGGTTTCATCCCCTGTACTCCCCCCAAAAAGAATATCAACATCAAACTCATGATAGTGGATCAAGATAAAACTAGACCACTCCATATGTTAAATCATAATCTACACATGTACATGTCCAAGCCACAAACTCCCACAATACCCTCTTGCAGCTCATAAGAATATCTTTTTATTGTGGTGCTGGAGGCATTCTACCTCTGAGCTACACCCCAGCCCTATTTTATTTTTTATTTTGAAACAGGCTCTCACTAAGTTGTGGAGACTGACCACAAACCTGGGACCCTCTTGTGTCAGCCTCACAAGTACTGGGATCTCAGGTATGTGCCAGGACACCTGGCTATTTTTTTTTTAATTTTTATTTATTTATTTTTTTTTTTATTTTATTGGTGGTACTGGGGTTCCTGGAAGCCCTTCTACCTCCGGGCTACACTCCCAGACCTATTTTTTAACTTTATGTGGAAACAGGGTCTCTTAAGGCTGGCTCCGAACCAGCGCGATACTCCTGTCTCTGCCTCCCAAGCACGGGGATTACAAGCGTGCGCCACCACGCCTGGCAATTTTTATTTTTAAACAGTTTTACTAAGTTGCTGAGGGTCTTGTTAACCTGCTGCGCACAGGCCTTGAACCTGTGATCCTCTGGTCTCAGTCTGCAAGTACTGGGATTATGGGCATGTAATCCCACTGCTTCTGGCTCAGAGAGGGTTTAATGACGGGAGTTGGGTAGACTCCTCCTGGAGGAGCTGCGGGAACAGAAGAGCAAAGAGGCTCTGACATGGCATTGAGGGAGCTGGTGGCCCTGGCCTGGAGTGTTCTCGGGGGAAGGGGGCTGAAGCCTCCAAACCACACCAGCAGTGGACAGGACGATGAGCAGGAGGACAAAGCCCTTCTCCCTCACAGGTAGCTCCTCTGCCAGTGTCCACGCCCACAGTGGGTGACACGAGAGCAGGACCTGCAGCCTCCATTGCTTGCCGCTGCCCGTGGCTTCTCACACCCACTCCCAGCACGTCTGCACCACGTCTGTTTTCCTCCCGTTAGTTGGCTTTCCTCCGCCCCATCCCTGTCATCCTTCCTTAGTAGGAACCCAAGCCTGTGCCCTGGAACCCAGAGCTCACTCAGACACCCCCTGGGTTGTCTTATTTTTGCCTCCCGGTAACAGCACCTGCCCTTCAGCTCAGTGCTGGATGTACCCACTAGGTCTATTTATGGAAGCCGGTGACCATCTCTAATAAAAACACAGCGGGGGCCCCTCCAGCCCCACTCCAAACCTCATCACTTCCTGTGCTCGCTTGGCCTTCCTGTCTCTAAACTGATGAGTCTTTTCCTCCTACCTGCGCCTGACCCCTGTGCCATCTGTGACCAGGCAGTCTTCCTAGCCTGGAGGTGAAGAGTACCCCTCAGAACTCTCAGGTGGCGCAGCCAAAGGAAATCAAGGGGGCCAGGCTAGCTGGGCCTTCCCTGCACACCCAGCAGAGGGCGGCAGACACTGGCTCACGCTGTGGGTTAAGAAATTCAGAGTGAAGCCAGGCTTGGTGGTGCAGGCTTGTAATCCCAGCATTCCAGAGGCTGAGCCCGGAGGATCGTGGTTCGCGAACAGCCTCAGCTACTTAGGCCCTTTGCAACTCAGTGAGACCCTGTTTCAAAATAAAGAATAAAAAATTGGGCAGAGGGTGTAGCTCAGAGGTCAAAATGCCTCTGGGTTCCATCCGGAGACCCGCAAAAGAAGAAAAGAAAAAGAAAGAAAGAAAGAAAGAAAGGAAGGAAGGAAGGAAGGAAGGAAGGAAGGAAGGAAGGAAGAAAGAAAGAAAAGGAAGGAAGAAATCCAGAATGCCAGCACCCATGCAGAATCCACAGGCATTAGCCCTCATCAAAACCTGCAGGTAGGGCCGGGCGGGTGGTGCACGCTTGTAATCCCAGCATTAGGGAGGCTGAGACCTGGAGGATCGCGGTTCACGGACAGCCTCAGCTACTTAGTGAGGCCCTCTGCAACTCAGTGAGACCTGGTTTCAAAATAAAGACTAAGAGCGGGGCGTGGTGGTGCACGCTTGTAATCCCCGCGCTTGGGAGGCAGAGACAGGAGGATCGCACAGGTTCGAAGCCAGCCGCCTGGCTTACAAGACCCTATCTCAAAATATAAAAAAAATAGGGCTGGGAGTGTAGCCCGGAGGTAGAAGGGCTTCCAGGAATATACATACATACATACATACATACATACATACATACATACATACATACTAAAAAAATAGGGCAGGGGGTATAGCTCGGAGGTCTAATGCCCCTGGGTTCCATCCCCAGACCTGCAAAACCAACCAAACAAACAAAAAACCTGCAGGTAGCTGGGCATGGTGGCACACACTTGTAATCCCAGCATTTGTGAGACTGAGACAGGAGGATTGCAGTTCACGGACAGCCTCAGCTACTCAGTGAGGCCCTTTGCAACTCAGTGAGACCCTGTTTCAAAATAAGGAATAAAAAATAGGGCTGGGGTATAGTTCAGAGGTAGAATGCCCCTGGGTTTCATCCCCAGTACTGCAAAAAAATAAAAATAAAAATAAATAAATAAACTCGGGTGAGTTGGGCACGGTGGCCAATGCTCGTAATCCCAGTACTTGGGAGGCTGAGACAGGAGAATCACAGGTTCGTGTCCAGCCTCAGCTACTTAGTGAGGCTCTCTGCAACTTAGACCCTGTTTCAAATAAAGAAAAATTGAGCTGGGGGGTATAGCTTGGAGATAGAATGCCCCTGGAACCCCGTGCCAGCATGGGGTGGCCCAGGCCTCCATGGCAGGGTGGGAACACCCCGTCCTGAGCTCTGCCTCAGGCAGCTCAGTGGGCTGGATGTCAGCCACCCTCCACCATGGGGCAGGGACCTGTGCTTCCCAGAGCAGTAGGCTGGGGGCAGATTCGGACCCCTCCTCACTTTTTGTTCCCATCCCTATGGCTTGGCAGGCCAGTGGGAATGGCAGCCTGAGGATAAAAGCCCCTTGTCCAGAATCCTGAACCCTAAACCTCTTACACGTCAGCAGCGGAGAGCGGGAGCTGGTGGTAGAAAGGCTGCTCTGAGTCCCGGCCAGCCAGTCCCCACACACACTCTGGTGCCAAGTGCTTTCCATAAGAAGGGGCGCTGCCCCAGCCGCCAGTCACACCGCCCAGGGTAATCCCGTTCACACGGGCAGAGGGTCGGACTGAGCTCAGGAAAACTGAAGACTCACTCCTTGCCTGGCTGGATCAGAACCCCAGCGGCAAGCATCGCGGCCCAATTCTGCTGCCCTCTTTTCTTTATCTTTTTTTTTTTTTTTTTTTTGAGGTACTGGGGATGGGACCCAGGGGCATTCTATTTCCTAGAGACACCCCACCCTATCTTTTGTTCTTTATGTTGAAACAGGGTTACAGAGGGCCTAAGCAGCTGAGGCTGTCTGCGAACTGTGATCCTCCTATCTCAGCCTCCCAAATGCTGGGATTACCAGCGTGTGCCACCATGCCTAGCTCTGCCTCCTTCTGCTGGAAACCCAGATCCCTCTCAGTGATAAGGGCAGATTGAGTGGTTGCAGGGTCTCTTCTGGCTGAGGCATCCCCTTAGGAAGCTTAAACAGACTCCAGCCCTGGCTGAGACTGGCAGGGCCCTGTCCAAGTAGTGGAGGGATCAAAGCTTCCTCACAGCAGGAAGCACCATAGGGAGAGGTGGGGGGGCAGGGAAGGGGGGGCACGATTAGGGGCTGGATGTTTCTGGAGGGAAGAGCAATAGCCTGAGGATCAGGGCTTTACAATAAGACACCATAAAGGATAATGCTTGTTGGGCATGGTGGTATAGACCTGCAATTCCAGTGCTTGGGAGGCAGGTTTGAGGACAGCCTCAGCTACTTAGTGAGGCTCTTTGCAACTCAGTGAGACCCTGTTTCAAAAATAAATATAAAATAGGTCTGGGAGTGTAGCTCGGAGGTAGAAGGGTTCTATCCCCAATACCAACAAAATAATAAGAAGAAGAAAAAGAAGGAGGAGGAGGAGGAGGAGGAGGAGGAGGAGGAGGAGGAGGAGGAGGAGGAGAAGAAGAAGAAGAAGAAGAAGAAGAAGAAGAAGAAGAAGAAGAAGAAGAAGAAGAAAGAGGAGAGGAAGAAAGAATAAAAAATAGGGCTGGGGGTGTAGCTCAAAGGTAGCATGCCGCTGAGTTCTATCCCCAGTACTGAAAAAAAATATATATATATAGATAGATAGATAGATAGATAGATAGATAGATAGATATAGCCTGGAGGCAAAAAGCCCCTGGGTTCTATCCCAGTACCACAACCACAATAAATAAATAAATAAATAAATAAATAAATAAATAAATAAATGTATACATATACATATATATAAAATAAAAGTTAAAACAAGCACAGCCATGAAGAAAAAAGCAAAAATAATCACAAAATAAAAATTTGTGAATATGTGTGTGTGCGTGGCACTGGGGATTGAATCTAGGGGCATTCTACCTCCAAGCTACACTTCCAACCAAATTTTATTTTTATTTTGAAACAGGGTCTCGGCAGGCTGATGAACGACCCTTTGCTGAGGCTGTCTTTGAACTTGGGATCCTCCTGTCTCAGTCTTCAAGGCAAGCTTCTCAGAGGCAGCCTCCTCCTGTCCGAAGTCACTGCCACCAGCTGGCCAGGCCAGGCACTGGGGCCTGTGTCCGCTCCTGGTGGTCATCTAGCGTCTGGCTCTTGGTGGGCTGGCCAGGTCTCTGAACCATGTGACAGTTCTCATGGACGCTCTTCATGGAAACCAGCAGTCTATGCCTGAAGTCCGGCAGGGCCAGGGTGGCCCTGGGAGCCGACGGCACAGCCTTTTTCCTGTGGGAACTCGTTCAATTGCCAGTCCTGTAGGGAGCAGGGCCATGTCACCCGGCTCTCTGGTGATTACTCCTGGCAACCTAACTCAGTCTAGTCGTGGCCCTGGGCAGGGACCCAGACTGCCCCAGTCTTCTGTTTCTCCATCTGTAGAACAAGGCTGAATTTCTGCCATGGCTGGCTACAGGGCCGGCGGCACCAGGAAGCATGCTGTCCCTTTGAGAGGCGCAGCCTCAGAGCAGAGACAAGTGAGAAGGGCCTGCCACCTCCGGGGGCCCAATTAGAGCAGGAGTGGTTCCCAGCAGAGGACCTGGCCGACCCTCAAAGCGGCCGCAGCAGGCTGTGTGGTTAAGGACGGCGCCCACTGGGCTTGGCCTCAGGAGCATCAAGCAAGCAAAGAACTGCCAAGGAGAGAGGAAGCCAACTTCTTTTCTTCTTGGGGAAGGGAGGAGGAGCCTAGCAAGAACTACACAACAAGGGGCAACTGAAAGAGAGGGCCAGCTGTGAGGGCTCCTGTGACCCACAGGCCTCCCTGGGGCCAGGGAAAGGTGGCATGGGGGTCCAGACAGGGCTTATTCAGGCCCCATCAGTGCATCCTTAGGAAGACATCACCCTCTCTCAGAAAGGGGGGGCATAGACGCCAAGCAGGACTGCCCTGTCCTCAGGAGGCACAGCCTACTGCTCAACTACCCCATTCCACACCATAGAGACTGTGCCTACCCCTGCCCTGGGGCCTCGAGGGACAAAGCAACCTGGATCCTTCTCTCAAAAACCTGGTGGTGCACTCTTGTAGTCCCAGCATTTGGAAGGCTGAGACTGGAAGACCAGTCAAAGACAGTTCAAGGACAGCCTCAGCTACTTAGTTAGACCCTTTGCGCTCAGTAAGACCCTGTTTAAAAAAAAAAAATAATAGCCAGGTGTGGTAGCCCACACTTGTAATCCCAGCATTTGGGAGGCAGAGACAGGAGGATCCAGGTTTCTGGACAGCCTCAGCTACATAGTAAGGTGTTTTGCAACTTAGTGAAACCCTGTTTCAAAATAAAGAATAAAAAAATAGAAATGCGGGTGTAGCTCAGAGGTAGAATGCCTCTGGGCTCCATCCCCAGTGCCACAAAAAATATAAATAAATAAATAAATAAATAAATAAATAAATAAGAAAAAATAGGGTGTAGCTCGGAGGTAGAATGCCCCTGGGTTCAATCCCCAGTATTGAAAAACAAAACAAAACAAAACCCCTCTGCACCTCGCCAGATATCTTGCCCCACACTTGTAAGGAGGCTGAGATAGGAGGATTGCAGGTTCAAGGACAGCCTAAGCAACTTAGCAGAATCCTTATCAACCTTGTGAGACTCACTTCAAAATAAAAAATTAAAAGAGTTGAGGATGTAACAACTTGCAGGCAGAACGCCCCTGGGTTCAATCAATCCCTCGTGCAAAAACAAAAGCAAAACCTTCAACCTGATTTGTGTGTGTGTGTGTGTGTGTGTGTGTGTGTGTGTGTGTGTGTGTATGGTTCTGGGGATGGAACCCAGGGGTGTTCTACCTCCAAGCTACACCCCCCAACACTATTTTTTTATCCTTTATTTTGAAACAGGGTCTCACTGAGCTGCAGAGGGCCTCACTAAGTAGCTGAGGCTGGCAGGCCCCTGTGATCCTCTTATCTCAACCTCTCAAGTACTGGGATTATAAGTGTGTGCCACCACATCCAGCTTTTTATTTATTTATTTACTTACTTATTTTTTTATGTGCATGTGGTACTGGGGATGGAACCCAGGGGCATTCTACCTCTGAGCTACACCCCCAGTCCTATTTTTTATCCTTTATTTTGAAACAGGGTCTCACTGAGTTGCAAAGGGCCTAGCTAAGTAGCTGAGGCTGGCTGTGAACCACGATCCTCCTGTCTCAGCCTCCCAAATGCTGGGATTACAAGTGTGCACCACCATGCCCAGCACACCTGGCTTTAAACATGTACTTTCAATGAGGTTAGAATTCAACTCATACTGACAAGAATGGGATGGGTGGGGAGAGGACAAGAGGACATTAAGAAAACAGGCAACTTTTTAAAAAGTTTTATTTCAAGAACTTTTGTTTTTTACTGGTATTTCAAAAAAAGGTGGGTCAAAGTACAAAAAAAAAAGTCAGTTGAATAACAGTGTAGGTTTAGAAATCACAGCGGCAGAAGCAATGTACAGACAGCACAGACAAAACAACCCGACGTATGCAATTCTTTTCAGTTTCTTTGCTTAGTTTAAGTGTTTCTCCCTCCTGTACAAAACACATCAAAGCATGCCATGAGCTCAGAAAAGGTGAGGGTTTAACAAATGGTTACAGGAGTAGACTGCACAGAGGGGAGTCTCCCCACCCGCCATCCTCCCCCTAGCCTTAGGTTAGGTTATTCTGAAGACAGTTCACCTCCAAGTCGGCCTGGTCACCTTTGCCCCCCTCCAGCTTGGGGGACATGGAGTTCTGGATGCTGAATGGCTCCTCCTCCTTCAGGCAGGACTTGAGCACTTCCTGGATTTTGTGGGGAGCACTAGAATCATCCTGAAGGAGGAGAAAGTGGGGAGGGGGACATAGAGGGCAGAGCTGTCAGATGCTAGCAGGGCTTCTGAGCTAAGGACATGAACAAGTAGAAAAGCTCCAGGACTTGACTAAAGCAAAGGAGCCTGACAGCCAGGTGTGGCGGTGGTGGTGCACACTGAGACAGGAGGGTTGCAGGCTTAAGGCCAACCGCAGCAATTTAGCAAATTAAATTAAAAGTCAAAATAAGGATTAAAAGTCAGGGGTGAGCTGGGGTGCTGGTGCATGCTTACAATCCCAATACTTAGGAGGATGGAAGGTTTGCAGCCAGCCTCAGCTACTTAGTGAAGCTTGCTGCAATTTAGTGAGACTCTATTTAAAAAATAAAAGAATAACCTGGGTGTGGTGGTGCACTTTTGTCATCCCAGCATTTGGGAGGCTGAGACTGGAGGATGGCAGTTCGAAGACAACCTCAGCAACTTAGTGAGGCCCTCTGCAACTTAGTGAGACTCTGTTTCAAATTAAAGAATAAAAAAAATAGGACTGGAGGTGTAGCTCGGAGGTACAATGCCACTGTGTTTAATCCCTCAGTACCACAAAAGGAAAGAAAAGTAAAGAAAGAAAGAAAAAAAGTAGGGCATAGTGGTACACAACTTTAATTCAAGTACTTGGGAAGCTAGGACAAGAGGATTGCAGGTTTGAAGACAGCCTCAGCAAGAAGTGAGACTACTCTCTTCAACCTACGGAGATCCTGTTTCTTTCTTTTCTTTTCTTTTTTTCCCCGGTACTGGGGATGGGCATTCTACCTCTGAGCTACACTTCTAGCCCTATTTTTTATTCAGTATTTTGATAGAGTCTTACTAAGTTGCAAAGGGCCTCAATAAGTAGCTGAGGCTCCAGTCTCAGCCTCCTGAATGCTGGGATTACAAGTGTGCACCACCACTCCTGGCTAGGAACTACACATTTTCTCACATGTGCTCGAGTACTGTCTGAGGGAGAAGTGAGTGTGGAAACTTGGAGTGGAGCCCTTACAGACTGGGTAGGAGGAGCTTTGAACAGGACCGCGTCTGTCCTCACCTCCCTCCTCAAGCAGGCAACCTGCCTTCACACTTTCCAAGACACCCCACCTTCACCCCGTCTCGGGCTCTCTGGGGCACAGGAACATTCTCTATGAAAAGTGGTTGGAGCAACCTTCCCAGAGCAGTGTGGCCACAAAGGGGCCACGTTGAGCCTGGCCTCCAGAGGGCGCCAGCAGCTGGAAGAAGCAGCTCCTAAAAGTAAGGGTCTGCTTATATATGCAAAGGTGTCCAAACACAGCTCTTGGACAAGCACACCACGCCTCCCTCAAGAGAGGAGAGTGTCTCACCAAACCCACCTCCCATGGCCCCATTTTGCCTCCAGAATCGATCCTGGGTGTTTTGTTTGGTTACCAGGGGTTGAACACGGGGCACTGTGCACACCTGGCAAAGTGCTCTACTTGTGAGCTACATCCTCAGCCCTTTTCTTTCTTTGGTTCTGGGGATTGAACTCAGGGGCATTCTACCACTGAGCTACACCGTCAGCTGTATTTTTTATTCTTTTGTGTGTGTGTGTGTGTGTGTGTGTGTGTGTGTGTGTGGTACTGGGGGTGGAACCCAGGGGCTTTCTACCTCTGGGCTACACTCCCAGACCTATTTTATTTTATTTATTTTGCAGGTCTGGGGATGGAACCCAGGGGCATTCAACCTCTGAGCTATACCTCCTGCCCTATTTTTTATTCTTTATTTTGAAACAGGGTCTCACTGAGTTACAGAGGGTCTCACTAAGTAGCTGAGGCTGTTCGCGAATCGTGATCCTCTGGTCTTAGCCTCCCAAATGCTGGGATTACAAGCATGCACCACCATGCCTGGGCATATTTTATATTTTATTTGGAAACAGGGTTTCACTAAACTGCTGAGAGCCTCACTAAGTAGCTGAGGCTGGTTTTGAACCTGCACGATCCTCCTGTCTCAGCCTCCCAAGAGCTGGGATTACAAGCATGCACCACTGCGCCCGGCTTTATTCTTTATTTTTCAACAGGGTCTCACTAAGTAGCTGAGGCTGGCCAAGAACCTGCAATCCACCTGTCTCAGCCTCCCAAGTACTGGGATTACAAGCATGCACCACCATGCCCAGTACTCCCAGTCTTTTTTAATTTATTTTTATGTATTTATGTATTTATGTATTTATGTATTTATTTATTTATTTATTTATTTATTTATTTAATTTGCTGTACTGGGGATGGAACCCAGGGGCATTCTACCGCTGAGCTATACCCCCAGCCCTATTTTTTAATCTTTTTATTTTTTGAAACCGAGTTTCCCTGAGTTGTGGAGGGCCTTGCTAAATAGCTAAGGCTGTCCATGAACAGTAATCTTCCTGTCTCTGCCTTCTGAATACTGGGATTACAAGCATGTGCCACCACACCCCGCCTAATTTTTTGTTTTTGAAACAAGCTTTTGCTAGATGGCTGAGAGTCTCATTACATTGCTAAGGGTGTCCTCACACCTACGTTCCTCCCATCTCTGCTACCCAAGTGCTGGATTATAGGCATGTGTCACCACACCCAGCTTAGACTTTTTCATTTTATTTTATTTTATTTTTTTGTGGGTCTGGGGATGGAACCCAGGGGCATTCAACCTCCGAGCTACACCCCCTGCCCTATTTTTTATTCTTTATTTTGAAACCGGGTCTCACTGAGTTGCAGAGGGCCTCACTAAGTAGCTGAAGCTGTCTGCGAACCTCGATTCTCCAGGTCTCAGCCTCCCGAATGCTGGGATTATAAGCGTGTGCCACCACGCCCGGCTTATTTCATTTTATTTTGAGACAGAGTTTTGCTAAGGCCCTGGCTGGCCTCAAACTTGTGATCCTCCTGCCTCAACCTTCTGAGTTGCTGGGATGACAGGCAGGCATCACTGTGCCTGGCCCCAGGCTGCTCTATCTCACAGCAGCAGGCCCATCTGCTGCGGGTGGGCAGGTGCACCTGGTCACAAGGGAGCAGGATGAGATTTGGCATACATCCTGGGAACCACAGGCCTGCTCCTGTGTCCTGCCCCAGCCCTTTGTCAGCCCTTGTCCAGGGAAATGTGGACTGAGGCCTGGATCTCACATGTCCAGATGTAAACCCTACCAGAAGGCAGGGAAAGCCAGTGGCGCCCCAGATATAAGCAAGAGCAGAATGTGGAGAGGAAAAGAGATCTAAATAGGGAAAACAGCTTTACATGGTGGCACATGCCTGTGATCCCAGTATCTGGGAGGCTAAGCCAGGAGGATCGCAGGTACACAGCCAGTCTCAAAAACTTAGCAAGGCCCTCCGCAACTTAGTAAGACCCTGTCTCAAAATTAAAAATAAGGCCGGGCGTGGTGGCGCACGCTTGTCATCCCCGCGCTTGGGAGGAAGAGACAGGAGGATCGCGCAGGTTCGAAGCCAGCCACGCGCGCTGGCGTAGGAGACCCTGTTTCCAAATAAAAATGTAAAAATAGGTCTGGGAGTCTAGCCTGGAGGTAGAAGGGTTTCCAGGAGCCCCAGTACCACAAAATAAATAAATAATAAAATAAAGAAGTAGTTTGAAAAAAATTAAGAATAATACAAGATGGGCATGGTGGTACACACTTGTAATCCTAGCATTCAGGAAGCTGAGACCAGAGGATTGCGGTTTGCAGACAGCCTCAGCTACTTAGTGAAGCCCTCTGCAACTTAGTGAGACCCAGTTTCAAAATAAAGAATAAAAAATAAGGCTGAGGGTGTAGCTCGGAGGTCAAATGCCCCTGGGTTCCATCCCCAGACCTCCCCCCACCCCCCCCACAATAATAATAATAATACAATAAGCCAGGTGTGATGGTGCACACTTGTAATCCCAGCATTCAGGAGGCTGAGATGGGGGATCACGGTTTGCAGCCAGCCTCAGCTACTTAGTGAGGCCCTTTGCAATTCAGTGAGACCCTGTTTTAAAATAAAGAATATAAGCCGGGCGTGGTGGTGCACACTTGTAATCCCAGCATTCGGGAGACTGAGACTGGAGGATTGCGGTTCGGGGATAGCCTCAGCTACTTAGTGAGGCCGTCCACAACTTAGTGAGACCCGGTTTCAAAATAAAGAATAAAAAATAGGGCAGGAGGTGTAGCTCAGAGTTTGCATGCCTCTGGTTTCCATCCCCAGACCCGCAAAAAAAAAAAAAGAAGATTAAAAAATAGGGCTTGGAGGTAGAGTGCCCCTGGGTTCCATCTCCAGTAGCACAAAAATAAATAAATAAATAAATAAATAAATAAAAGATGTAACTCCTTCACTAAAATAAATGGTTAAGGAATAAAACTCAAGGATCATCAATACCAACTAGTGGTGAAGGACAGGGTGACAGAGAGGCAAGGCAGAGGCTGAGCTGCAGCAGGCCTGACCCAAGCCCTCAGCTCTCCTGGCCCTGGGAGGGAGTGCTCCTCCTCGCACCTCACCATCCAGCAGCAGTGGTTCTCCCCCTCTGTGGTGCTGGAAATGGAACCAGGGATGTGTGTGGGAGGAAAGCTCTACTACGGAACCCCACCTAGCCCAAGCCACATACCCTGGACATGCCCCCACGACCTTGGCTAAGTGTAAGATCCCCTGCAGGCCAGGAGGGGAGAGCCAGAGCTGCTGCAGATATCCAGCAGCACGTGTCTGCCAGGCAGGACCACGACTTCCGGCTCACAGTGCATGAGAGGATTGGCTGTGCCATGGGGCAGGGCTGGGGAGGGCACCATTGGAAATAATGCTCAAAGGCCAAGAGCTGCCCAGGAGAGCTTGTTTTCCTGTGTGTGTGTGTGTGTGTGTGTGTGTGTGTGTGTGTGTGTGTACGCGCACGTGCATGTCTGTGTTTTACAGTGGATTGAACCCAGGGGCATTCTACCTCTGAGCTATATCCCTAGTACTAATTTTTATTCTTTTTGTGTGTGTGTGGGTCTGGGGATGGAACCCAGGGGCATTTGATCTCCAAGCTACACCCCCTGCCCTGTTTTTTATTCTTTATTTTGAAACCGGGTCTCATTGAGTTGTGGAGGGCCTCACTAAGTAGCTGAGGCTGTCTGCAAACCGAACTGCGATCCTCCGGTTTCAGCCTCCCAAATGCTGGGATTACAAGCGTGCGCCACCACACCCGGCTTATTCTTTATTTTGAAACAGGGCCTCATTAAGTAGTCAAGGCTGGCTGCGAACTGGGAATCCTCTTGTCACAGTCTTCCAAGTACTGGGATTACAAATGTGCACCACCACACCTGACAAGGCCAGTGTCTTTAGAAGACTGTTCCCTGGGACCTTTTATTGGGTCTCCATTACCATTTGGAGCCCATCCTCCAGGAAAAGACTCAGTGCCCTCGTGGATCCACTGGTGTTTTGTGCTCATTCTGGCCCATGCTGGTTGTGGGGCCTCAAACTGTTTCAAGGACCAAGAAGTTTTCCCCCTATCTCAAAGGACAGCCACCATTGCTTCAGTGACCGCCAGAACCTACGAGACTAGCAATGAAAGCAGAGCCTTTCTCCTTGTTGTGGAAAGTCAAAGAGCATAATCAGACTTCGAAAGCACAGATGAGCTTTTTAAAAGACACAAATCACTCTAGGAAAAGAACTGCACTACCTACGGCCCCACCATGGAGGGCACCTGGTCAGGCACTTAATCCCACCTCAATATCCCCCTGGGGGCCCTAGGCTGACCTGGAGCCTGTAGACCTGGCACTGGGGGCTGAGGGCTGAGGCATGCATAAGGCAAGAGAAGAAGAAGAGTTACCTGACAGATAACGTTATCATAGTGAGCCAAGGCGCGGGCAGGGGGGGAGGAGATACGGGGGGTGTCGCAAAATTTCCTTACGTTTGGGTGGGAGCCCTCGGCAATGGTAGAGAGGGAGAAGTTGTCATTGTGGAGCTCAGATGGGGTCCGGAATTTGCTGGCAAGAAAGAGAAAAGAAAGGAGAGTGCAGGTGAAACCATCTTGGCAAAGTGCAGCAACAGCAGCAGAAAAGCCCCTGCATCACTGCACGCCAAGGCCTGGACACCGTGATGTGACGTGACACTGAGGAAAAGCTTCTGAGCCGGGTGGTGGCACACACCAGCACTCGGGAGGCTATGACAGGAGGAGGATCACAGGTTTCAGGCCAGCCTCAGCAACAAGCAACCTAATGAGATCCTGTTTCAAAACAAAAAAATTAAGAAAAGGGCTGAAGGTGTAGTTCAGAGGTAGAGTGCCCCTAGGTTCAATACTCAGAATCACATATACACAGAGAGAGAGAGAAAAAGAAGAGAAAAGAAAAGAAAAGAAAGGAGAAAAGGCTTCTGCCACTTGAACCTTCACCAGTACTTTATCTATCATCTCCTCTGATTTTTCTTTCTCTCTCTCTCTCTCTCTCTCTCTCTCTCTCTCTCTCTCTCTCTCTCTCTCTCTCTTTTGTGGTACTGGGGATGGAACCCAGGGAAATTCTACCTCTGAGCTACATCCCAGCCCTATTTTTTAATATTTATTTATTTATTGGTGGTACTGGGGTTCCTGGAAACCCTTCTACCTCCAAGCTACACTCCCAGACCTATTTTATATTTTTATTTGGAAACAGCGTCTCTTAAGCCAGCATGGCTGGCTTCAAACCTGCAAGATCCTCCTGTCTCCGCCTCCCAAGCACGAGCATGTGCGCCACCACGCCCTGCCCCAGGCCCTATTTTTAACTCTTTATTTTGAAACAAGGTCTCACTACGTTGCAGAGGGCCTCACTAAGAAGCTGAGGCTGTCCATGAACCCATGATCCTACTGTCTTGGCCTCCCAATTACTGTGATTACAAGCGTGCACCACCATGCCCAGCCCAGGTTTTTCTTATATCCTGCCAAGTAGATCATCTGGACTTTTAGACAGAGACCTGACAATGATATGAACCTTCATGACCACGTGTGTAGCTCATCTGGACTTTGGACAGACAGCTGACAGTGATATGAACAGCGTGTCCATGTTTGTACATGCCAGGCAGCTGCAGCTACATCAAGCTACCATCTGGCTAACTTTGACTCTAAGACACCAGCGACTGCAAGACACAATCCAGCTTCAGAGAGGTTAATATGTGAGACAAAGCACACATCTCAGAATCAGTGTATCCCAGCAGCATCTGCAGAGCACTGAGTCTGTGCAAAGGAAGGTATGCAGGGAACAGGAGGGGCCCTCTGCAGAACACAAGCCCAGGGGGGAGGAAGCCCAGGAGGACCCGCCCCTGTGTGGCTCTTGCCTCTCTGCTCCTCCCCTTCTGGCGGCTGCACCTTCCTGCCCCCACATCCTCATCAGCAGCTGCCTTGGTTTAGATGCCCCATTCCCCTATCTTGGGTGCAGGCAAGGGTCCTGGCTCCTGTCTCTGGAGTGACTGCGTGCACAGATCTGCTCCTGCCTCAGTGCACAGGCACAATGAGGCCCTCCAGCTAGCTGAAAGGCTGCGGGCTGTGGCATCTGCACACTGCAGGAGTCTACCCGAGACAGGAGCAACAGATGGTGTTTTGTCCTGCTTCCACGACTCAGGGAAAGTCCTTTGGTCACATTATCTGGAGGTCAGAGGGATTAATGGCGGAAATGGGATGAAAGGGGAACGGGCCAAATCTACATAAACTGTCTCTTGGGTCCCAAGGAAGCTGAGCTTCAGTCTCCTCCTTTGGTGACACGTTAGAAAGGCTTTTGTTTTGCTTAGTGATAAGAACGATTCCCTCACTGGGCATAAAATCACACTTCAGTGTCAAGGTGGATGACAGTAATGGGTAGACACAAGCGCACTCTCACGCCACACACAGCCACTGCTCTGTCAAAAGAAGAGATGAGAGGACACTGAGGTCCCCGTGTAGACAGCAGAGGGTGTTAGCCCTACCCCTACACTAGATTCTGTCAGGAGAGAGAAAGAGAATTTTCTTAAGTTGCCCAGGCTGGCCTGGACCTCTGGATCCTTCCGTCTTGGTCTCCTGATTTGCTGGGATCACAGATGGGCACCCCCATGCCTGGCTGGGAAGCAAAACGGCAAGGGATGGAGAGTAGTTTCTAGAACTTGGTAACAACACCCTTGGGCTAGAGGTTCAGCATCGCCCACCCAGCGGGGACAGCAGGGACTCACTTGGTTCGCCGAAGCTTGGTATTCTCTGTCTTGAGCAGATACAGCTTCTTGGCGAAGAAGACGGTCATCATGAAGAGCAGGAGCAGCACCAGGGCAGCCGAGCCCACAGCCACGCACATCACCTGGAAGTCGGTGACGATGGACTCACAGCGCGAGCCCTTGTGCCAGATGTAGTCCTGCGTGTTGCACCTGCAGCAGCGACAGTGAGAGGCAGGCAGCCCCAGTCAGCACCAGGGGAACTGCAGCACCCCAACCTGCAGGGGCCACAGAGCTGCTCAGCTGGACGGGCAAGGCCACTCTGAGGAGGGAGAGGATACTGGTCTCCTGCCTCGCAGCCTCACGAAGGACTAACACAGGAGTCTCGGGGCCCCTGGCTGCCCTGGCTCTGGGTGAAGAGCAGACGGGGACAAGATGAATGGGAACTGCATCTGCACATGGGAGCCCATCCTGCTGCTCTGTATCCCACCTAGCTCACCTGGCTAACCACACCCTGAAACAAGGGCTGACGGACAAGGACTAACACATAGATAGACAGACAAGGACTAACACATAGATAGACACTCTCTCCACCCCCCCAGCCCCTGAGTTCTGTCCTAAAGCTTCCTTTTCCTGTGAGGACTACCATGCAGACATAGTGGGAATCAACCCTCTGGGTGGGTTTTAGTCCCTTTGTTGAGTGACTTTCTCCTGCCCTTGGGGACATTCCCAGGCTCCAACTCTTCCAATGACACTGCTGTTTCCATGGGAACCAGACTGCTTCAAAGAGGAAAGACGCGGAAGGATACAGAGGCAGGCAAAGGAGGAGGACCTGAACCTCAGGGTGACTGGCAGATGAGAAGGGCCCACAGGTGGGGAAATCACGCACCAGAGAACTGGCTACTATGCATCCGGCAGAGGACAGCGAGACGGCTAACAAGGAATTTGTCTTTGTTTTCTAACTGAGCCTCTGCTATTGGGGGTGGAGGGGGGCTGTCTGTCTGACGTTGCCAGGGAATTTAGACCCCTCTAAAGGGGCCCCTAACCAAGCGTTCTGGAGAAGGCCTGCCAGTGCCTGGTTGTGTCCCTGCATTGCGTCGGGGTGGCAGGGACAAAGGCATGCTGCAGTCTGCCACTGCAGGCTGAACGGTCTCCTGTGAGCGGAATGCCAAGCAGGTTGCAGCTGTGGGCCAGGCTGGGCCTGCGCAGCCAGAGCAGGTGGGAGTGGGGTGCGACCCTGAGATGGCAGCTGAAGTGGCCATGCAGAGAAGCCCTTCTGAGGCAGGGACAGGCTGGTGGACCAGGGACAGCAGAGCTGTGCAGCTTAGGTGGAGGGCTACCTCATTCCTCTCCCTGGGACTCCAGGGAGCCCCAGGTGTTTCTGGGAGTGTTCACTGCTCTCCAGAGGCAGCCAGAGCTCCAGCTCTCATATTTCAAAGGGGACCTTACATTGAAGGTGAGAAGTCCAGGCCTTCAGCAGGATGGAAGATGATTTTGCACAGGGATTCCACAGTTCCTGGGCTGAACTTATTACTATAGTTCCTCAAACTACAGCCCAAAGAGCAAAGCCATAAGGCTTCCTCATGTTTCTGGTAGCTCTTAACTAGCTGGGAAGGCCTTACCACCACAATGTCTTAAACACAGCATTCTCTCTTGGCAACAGTGGCCAACTCCAGCCAGAGCTGTGTGGTCACGTCCTACATGAGCAAACCTACTCATCATCAAGAGAAGAGAATTTCAAGGAACTGAAGGACTCAAGCTCTGAAGTCTAGAGCACAAGGTTCACAGCTTCTTGTGTTACTCTACCACAACACCACACCTAGAGAGACTTGAGAAGAAGTAATCCAGATGACACCTACAAGAGACTTCCAGCTAGATCACAAAAACTTTCCTCCTAGGACGATGGAAACAGGCTTCAGAGTCATCTGGACTCCACTTCTAGGGCCTCTAAAGAACCACTGGACCACCCCTGGCTTGTGATAGTTCCAGAATAAGGCAGTCAGCACTTCAGCAGGTAAAGACTTTTATGGAGGCATTTCCCAAGGGTGAAGCCACAGGGCAAGTACTAATGAGGTGGGACAACTCCCTCAGGGACATTCTGAACTCTTGAAGGCATCATGATCTTGGAATCCCAAGGGAGATAAGTACCAATCAAAATGGTGAAAAAAAGCTACTACCAAAAGTCAAGAAACACCCTCTCTGTAAGGCTGTGGGGAAGATTCAGCCTGAGTTCCCACTGCCTGTGACTTCTCTCTGGGTCAGCCCCTCGGGGCCTTACTTGACTCTACAAGCCCCTGCCTGGGCTCTCCTGGAGTGTACACGGGCCTGGAGGTCTCAGCAGCTATCTTTCTTAGTGGCTTTGGAACTTGTGAGCCTGCCCTTTTTCTTAGTGTGGCTAGCATTCTCTAACAAAAACCAGAGACCTCCTTCCAAAATCCTTGGAGAAGTCCCTTCACTTGCCGTCAGAACAACGTGGTTTGGGTGAGGACTCAGGTTTAGAGGCCTTCTACAATCTTATTTCTGAATAGCTTCACCTGGTGGTGCACACTTGTAATCCCAGTACTTGGGAGGCTGAGACAGGAAGATTGCAGGTTCATGGCCTGCCTCAGCTACTTAGTGAGGCCCTTGCAATTTAGTGAGACCCTGTTTCAAAATAATGGATAAAAAATCAGGTTTGAGTTATAGCTCAGAGATAGAATGCCCCTGGGTTCCATCCGCAGTACCACAAAAGAAAAAGAAAAAAAAAAAAATTAAAAAGGGCTGGGGAGCTGGGTGTGGTGGTACACGCTTGTAATCCCAGCATTTGGGAAGCTGAGACTGGAGGATCGTGCTTTGCAGACAGCCTTAGCTACTTAGGCCCTCTGCAACTTAGTGAGACCCTGTTTCAAAATAAAGAATAAAAAATAGAGCAGGGGGTGTAGCTTGTGGTTGAATGCCCCTGAGTTCCATCTCCAGACCTGCCCCCCCAAAAAAAAGGGCTAGGGGTGTAGTTCACAGGTAAGATATCTTTGGGTTAATCCCTGGTGCCACAAAAGAAAAAAAAAAAGGTAAATACATAATCCACAGGCAAAAAAAAGAAGAAAAAAAAGTAACTGGGAGAAATCTGAGTCAGTTCTTGACCAGGGAATGCTGCGACTGGGTTACTCTTAGAGTTGTGCAGCTTGCTCCTGACTAGCCTGTGCACCGGCCACCACAGCCTTACCTGCAGAAGGCCCCTATGTTCTCCACCAGGTAGCACTGGCCGCCATTGTGACAGTAGCTTGGGAAGAGGTCACACACTGACCGGCAGGAGCCATTGTGCCGCACGAAGCCGCTGCGGCACTCAGTGCCATTTTCGCTGGTGACCAGGTCTCTGCCTGGCTCTCCTGGGCGGGGCCTGAGGGCAATGCTGCCACCGGGGACCACCCCCAGAGTATGCTGTGGAGGGACAGCGTGCCACCGGCGGGTGGGCTGGCCAGCCTCAGGCTTCTCAGTGGGCAACAGAAGGTCATGTTCATCTTCCAGGTCTCCACCGCCCACAGCATCCTTGTCCTCCTCCTCTTCCTCCTCTTCCAGGTCATCATAAAAGGATGTGGTGGGGTAGAAATCGGACTCATCGAAGGGGGTGAAGTCGTCGTACAGATCAAGCAGGCTCCAGGAAGGGGTTTCTCCCTCAGTATCAGGGTGGATCTCTGAGGTACCTGGTGACCCTGGGAAGCTTCCCAGGTCTGCACCGCGACCCTCACTGTCCAGTCGTTCAAAGTAGTCGATGTCAATTACATCTGCTTCTGAGGCTGGCTGGGGCGCTGTCGTGCTTTGCAGTGGGTCAGCAGACTCTGGCCCTGGAGGGTCAGGGGTGTCACCTCCCAGATGTGGCCAAACCTCCAAGGGGTGCTCCTTGTGGGACTCAGGGCCTAGGCTCAGCTTATCAACAGCAGAGGATGAGGGTGGCCTGTTGGCTTCAGTAACCTCAGAGGTGGCTGGGAATACAGTGGACTGCCCCAGGTCCCCATTGGGGGCCTGCAGCGTAGCTGTCAGGCCCTGGGCATCGCCACTGCCGGCGTCTGAGGTCACTCCGCTCAGGCCCAGGCTGTCGGCCTCTAGCCAGGCCGTGCTTGTCACTGCAGCTGAGGCCTCCAGCACCTCCTCTGTTCCAGCCCTGGGGCCCAGATCGCCACTGGGGGCTGGCCATGAGGTCTCGCCTTTGCCAGACACCGGCAGGCCCGCCTCCTCCCGTGTGTCGTTGACTCGCAGCTCCCAGGCCGGGTCGCTCCTGGTCAGCTCCTCGGCCTCCACCGCGCTGCCTACCTCACGTGCTGTGGGTGGAAGGCGAGGCACGGGCGTCAGAGCGGCAAGCAGGGCCTGAGCCCAGCTGCCTGCTCGGGGTTGTCAAGAGCAGGGTCCACGAAGACTCTCGTGTCCCGCACCCCACGCCCACTTCAGCCCCACTTCGCCGGGGGGAAAACAATCCTGCTCTTTCCCCTCACAACCCTCCCAGCCCCCAGCCCCAACCCCAGCCCAGACCCCATTTTACCCCGGGCCACGCCCCCAAGCTGAACCCAGTTCCCACTCAGGTCCAGGCCCAGCCCCAGGTCACTTCAGGCCTGGTCCCACCCAGACCCCCAGCCAAAGGCTTCACTCGGTCCCCACCCTCAGGTCTCCTCACGCCTTGCCCCACCCAACACCCCCCACAGCCAGGCCCCGCCCTGTCTCCCATAGGCCCCGCCCCATACAGGCCCCGCCCCCAGATCGCTTCAACCCTGGCCGCATCCAGACCGCGTCCTTGCCCGGGACCCCTCAGGCCCTACCCCACACCGTCCCGCCCCAAGGTCTCCACCAGTCTACACCGACGCCCAGTCCCCGCCCACAGGTCTCCGATAAACCCAGGGCGAGGCCCCGCCCCCAAATCGCCCAGGCCCTCCCGGAGGTCTCATTTAGGTCCATCCTCCCCCAGACCCCCAAGCCGACGCCCAGCCCCGCCCCCAAGCCACACCCCGCCCCGCCCGAGTGTCCCGCAGCCCCGCCCACAGCCCCGGACCCCGCCCCGCAGGCCACGCCCACCCGCAGCCCCCCGGGTTCGCGCGCCCGGCTCGCGGCCGCCCGCCGGCCTCCCCAGGCCCGGGGCCGCCGCCGCCGCCGCCGCCGCTCGCGGGGCCGCCCGCGCGGAGCCGCCGGCGCAGGCACCTACCCGGCACGGCCGCGGCCAGGGCCAGCGCGGCCCCCAGCAGCAGGAGCGGCGGCGGCCCCCGGCCCCGGCCCATGGCGCGGGCCCGCCGCTGTCCGCGCCGCGCGGCTGCTGCGCCTCGCTCGGCCCGCTCCGGCCGCGCACGGTGGGCAGCCGCGCCGCCGCCGCGCCCCCCGCCCCGCCCCGCCCCGCCGCCCGCGGCTCAGCTGGCGCCGCCCCCGGCGCGGGCGCGCGGGCGCGGGAGCGGCGGGCGCGCGCGGGCTCCGAGCCGGTCCGCGTGACCCGCTGCCGCGCCCGCCGCGAGGGTCGGGGGCCTGCGCCCGCCGCGGGCGTGCCACCTAGCGGCGCCGCCGGGCCCCGAGGCCGCGCGGGAGACGGAGCGGGCGCCCTCGCCCCCACCTGCCCCGCCCCCGGCCGCCCGGCACAGCTCCGCCCGCGCCGCGGCTCGGGCCCCAGCGGGCCCAGGCAGGGGCACCAGGGAAGGATGGCGACCCCCCGTGGCCCGCCGGCAGACGGCCGTGCCTGGCGCGGAGAAATGCCACTTGGAAACAGCCTTCTCCAGGAGAGCCAGCTCAGCCGCTCGCTCACCTGTCGCCAGAGGCGGCAGTACCCCATCCCCATCCCATTTGCCTGGCATCTCAGGCTCTGTGCTGTCTCCCCCCCCCCTCGGTACTGGGGGTGGAACCCAGGGGCATTCTACCTCCGAGCGGCACCTCCAGCCCAATATTTTATTCTTTATTTTAAAATAGGGCCTCACAAAGTAGCTGAGGTTGGCCGCTAACCCGGATCCTCCTGTCTCAGCCTCCCCAATGCTGGGGTCACGAGCGTGCCCACCGCGCCCGGCTTGAATCCTCCGTTCTTGATCGGTGGTTGTCAGAGTGGATATTGGGGCGCATACCTATCACCGTCCTTTCCCATAGCCAGTCTGTGTGGAAAGGCCTTAGGGAGGGTCCCTTAACGTCCACAGCATGGAAGCTGCCCATGCCGAGAGGTCTGTGTTGGAGGCCAACTCCCACTCGTGTTGATTCCATTTTCCGAGTTTATGTCTCCCCAGAGTGGGAAATGAACCCAGTGGCTCTCTACCACTGAGCTGCACCCCTGGCCTTTTTATCTCGAGCCGAGGCCTCACTGATTTGCCCAGGATGACCTCAAGCCTGTCATCTCCCTGTTTCAGCCAGTCACTGGTATGATTCTCATCTTAAATGCATTTTAACGAAATATATTCTTTCAAACTCAGTTTTTGAATTAGTAAAGGGAACATATGGTAGAAAATGTGGAATGTTTTCTTCTTCAACCCCCTTCCCTGGAGACAAATTTTTTTTTACCATTTTATTCCATTTGGGACTATTTATTTATTTTGGGTGGTGCTGGGGATTGAACACAGGGGCACTCTATTTCCGAGCAAACCCCCAGCCCTATTCTTTATTTTTGAAACAAGGTCTCACTGAGTTACAGAAAGCCTTATTAAGAAGCCGAGGCTAGGCTGGGCATGGTGGTGCACGCTTGTAATCCCAGCATTCGGGAGGCAGAGACCAGAGGATTGCGTTCTCTGTCAGACTGTTACTTAGCCAGGTCCTGCTCAGGTATCTTACTGGTTTATTTGCAAATAGACATTGAGATTTAACAACAATATCCACAATCATGCTACTGAAATGGTAAGGACAAGACTTGAATAAAATTCTGATTTCAAGTGGATTCATCTTTGTGTGTGTGTGTGGTACTGAGAATGGAACCTAGGGGCATTCTACCTCTGGGCTACACCCCAGCCCTATATTTTTAGTCCTTTTTTTTTTTTTTTTTTTGTGGCACTGGGGATGGAACCTGGAGGCTTTCTACCTCTGGGCTATACCCCCAGACCTATTTTATACTTTATTTGGAAACAGGGTCTAAGTTGCTAAGAACCTAAGTAGCTGAGGCTGGCTTCGAACCTGCGCGATCCTCCTGTCTCCGCCTCCCAAGCGCGGGGATTACAAGCGTGCGTCACCACGCCCGGCCCTTTTTAAATTTTTGAAACGGTCTCAATGAGTTGTGAGGGGTCTTGCTAAATGTGTGAGGCTGCCACGAACTGCAATCCTCTGGTCTCAGCCTCCCGAATGCTGGGATTACAAGTGTGCCCTTTAAGTACTGGGATTAAAGCATGTGCCACCACACCTGGCTGGCCTAATGCATTTCTAACCTTAACCCCAAATCAAGCCACACAAGGCATGCCAACAGACAATTTCAGATGTGGGGCAACAATACTGCTTGCAGAAGAGACCTGATGCCTCAGAAGGTGACCTGAGCACTTCACAAGGCCCCTGGAGCTGGAGCTAGCCACAGAAAGGATGCCACCGACAGCCACGGGAATCTGTTCACATCAGGCCAACCCAGCCTGTGCAAAAGGATTCCTAGTGTCTCTGAATGTTGCCTGTCTAGCTAACCTCCACAGTACCTGGTAGAGGGGGGATAGTAGATGATAGACTGCCACCAAACCAGAGTGGGAGGTATTCTCTCCTTTGTCAATTGCCTGCAGATGGAAGGAATGTCTGTTTTGTTGAGGCCTGCAAAAGTTGTACCCCAAGCTGGGCGTGGTGGCGCACGCTTGCAATCCCTGCGCTTGGGAGGTTGAGACAGGAGGATTGCGCAGGTTCGAAGCCTGCCTCAGCTACTTAGTGAGGCTCTCAGCAACTTAGTAAGATCCTGTTTCCAAATAAAATATAAAATATGGGTCTGGGAGTATAGCCCGGAGGTAGAAAAGCCCCTGGGTTCCACTCCCAGTACCACACACACACACACACACAAAGTTGTACCCCAAGGGTAGGTGGTGATGCCTCCCCTTGAAGGGCAAGGTTGGCCAGAACTGGAAGACAGGGACCAGATGTGGACATTTTAACCCCTGGGATCTTCATGATCAGAACAGCTTAGGTGGTCCCAGAGTTACCTATAATTGGTTCTTGAACTTTTTTTTTTGGTGGTACTGGGGGTGGAACCCAGAGGCTTCTACCTCAGGGCTACACTCGCAGACCTATTTTATATTTTATTTGGAAACAGGGTCTCACTATGTTGCTGAGAGCCTCACTAAGTAGCTGAGGCTGGCTTTGATCCTCCTGTCTCAGCCTCCCAAGGGCGGGGATTACAAGCGTTCGCCACCATGCCTGGCTCTTCTTGAACCTTTTTAAGGGTTGATTCACTAAACACTCAACCTGCCGTGCCCCACCCCCCATATTGCAGTTTTGTCTCAAGCTGAGGATAATAACCAGATTTAGGGCATGCCTAAAAGATTAGCCACAGGGAAATGCATGTAAAGGGAACTCTTAAGAAGATCCACCATCTAGGATCCTGGGTTTGAAGCAACAATTTCTTCCAGATATACGTTAGCATTCCATTCTGAAAGCAGAGCCCCTTTAAATGAAGATAATCCATTCACAGGGGTCAAGTAGTGTTCCACAGCTTACAGTAAGAAGCCCCGTCACATGTGAGCAGAACAATAAGCTCTAGGAACTGGAGAGGCTATTCAGACCAAAGGGTATGCTCTTATTCAGATGGGAAAGTCCCAGATTGAAAGAATGCTGGCGCCTCTGGTTGCCACACCCTACATGAGAAGCTGCAGATGAGTCCATTCAGACTTACTCCATTTCAAGTAAGGGAAGAACCTATGGAAAATGGGTTTACTATACATGTCTTGTTATGCCCTCCAAATAATCTGCACTCTGGTTTGTAAGCCATCTTTCGTTTGTTAGAGATAACCTTACTGTGTAAGACCCAGCTGGCTGGAGCTCTTTTAGTAAGGCATGGTTTCATGAGATGGGTTTTCATCTCATCAAAAAGGGAATTTTCTTCTTTTTGTCTCACTGGATTTATAAGCATTTTTCTTCTTTTTTTGGTGGTACTGGAGATGTAAGGCAGTGGCCTTTTACCTCCGGGCTACACTCCCAGACCTATTTTATATATTATTTGGAACAGGGTCTCAATACGTTGCTGAGAGCCTCACTAAGTAGCTGAGGCTGGCTTTGATCCTCCTGTCTCAGCCTCCCAAGCTCGGGGATTACAAGCATGCACCACCATGCCCAGCTCTTTTTTGTTTTGGTGGTACTGGGGATTGAACCCAGGGGATCTATGTCTAAGCTATACCACTTACCTTTTTTCACTCTGACACAGAACCAGGCATACTCCACTGTATCCCAGCATCAGAAAGGTGGTCAGCCAGGGACGGGACTCTGAGCCACAGCATTTAGCCCCAAACAAGATAGGGGTGTCTTTCACAGGATACACAAGAGTGCTGTGTGCTTGCAAAGGCAGGTGTGGTGGTGCATGCTTGTAATCCTTAGCATTCAGGAGGCTGGGACAGGAGGATGGATCATGGTTCGCGGCCAGCCAGAGCTACTTAGTGAGGCCCTTTGCAACTCAATGAGACCCTGTTTCAAAATAAAGAATAAAATATAGGGCTGGGGGGGAGGTAGAGTGCCCCTGGGTTCCATCCCCAGTACCACACACATACACACAAAAAGACTAAATTCCAGAAATGGTATTTCATTTATTCATTTCCTCCAATTCCTAAAACTCTCCTGCCCCATTTTTCCAAAATAATAATACACTGAGAAATATGTTTGTACAAAAACCACGTATTATTCCCCCCCCCCCCCTGCAAAATTGGGTGGCTGTGATACAGGAAAAAAACCAGGCTAAAAAAAAAAAAAGTCGTTACTCCTACTGAACCATAACAGTGTTGGGTTAGGTACTTTGGAGATTACCAGCAAAGTAAAAATGTCTCCACCTGGATCTTCTAAATTTGAAAGTGATCACATTAAAGACCTGAGGTTACAAGGGGCCACAGTATGAACCAGAATTCCTTCTTTCTAGGACTCCAGGGGAAAAGATAATATTTGGAATGAGTTTCCTTTGGGAAAGACTGGGGTGGGGTTTGGGGGAAGTAGGGGAAACCCTGGCCATTGTCAAAAGGCACTGGGGTCTTTCTGGAGGCAAGTACCTTGTGAATAAACTCCAGTAGGAACAAGCTCACTTCCAATGCCACCCCAAGAGTCCACTCCAAACACAGAAATGGAAAGGCCCCTTCCATTCCCATGTTCTGGCACTCTGATAGTCACAAGTGCCACCAGGATGGAGGCGAACTGAGGGTTTTAAAGGCAAATCTTAATTATGTGTTTTTTTTTTTTTTTTGCTTTCTGATATTAAGGGAAAAAGTTCTATGGTGTTTTTATAAACACCTCCCTCTACCCTCTTGTATGTAAAGCTTTAGAAAATATATAGATATCCACAAGATGTTCTACTTTGCATTCTAAATAAACAGCACTTGAGAATGTGAAATTAAGAAGGTAGGCACGCTTCCATCCCACTTTTATCATGGAAGGACAGGAGGGAGGGAGGACAGGAAGACAAAACCAAGAACTCTTAAGCCATCACCAGCAGGGGCAGATATGGGCTCAATTAAGGCATTTTTGTGGCTCCTACTCTGGAATATGGCATCCCAGCCTCCCATCCTGAGCAACCCCAGGCCACACAAGGTCCCTAGTACCCTCAGCATCTCCTTGACAAGCTCGTGACAGATGGAATGTGAGATCTCAGACAGGGAAAGGAGAAGGTACGAGGCTGATACCCCTGCCCGCCCACCCCGAACCTAAAGTACCACTTCATGAAACACCACTCACCCTGGCTACTGCAAGAGGTAGTTTGGGGACTTGCATCCCCAGCCATCCTAACACCAAGTTCCATGAGCTAAAATGCTTAACACTATCTACTTACTTTTTTCTTTTTCCTTATAAAGGGATTTTTAAAAGAGAGAAAAAAAATGCATATAAACCAGTGACTAGAAGGATAGATTCATGGGGAGATGGATGCCCTAGAACCTTAAAACTTTCCTGGCTGCTGGAGAAGGAATGCCTTTTCAAATTCCAACCCCCAAACTTCATGCTGCCCTCAGAAAAATAAAACACCTGCCCTAATCCAGAAATCATCTCCACAGGAACTACAAACAGTGGACCTGGAGAAGGAACGGATCTGTTCCAGAGCGTGTGTGTTCTCTTCTACGCACTAGGTTAAGCGGTGTGCTCTGTGGGCAGGGTGGAAAGAAAAACACCAACCTGGCACCCCTCTTCCCATCTTTTGATTTTGGTGCATTTATATGTGGCAAAAGTCCCAAGACTTTACCAGCAGCACCATTCTTAGCTCAGATAAGCAGAAATAAGGTCACTTATAATGCCTTTAAGTGTCCCTGTGACTATCTCCTTCTGCCCATCACCGTTTTTTTTTTTTTTTTTTTGGTTCCTATTGACAAAGAATGCTCTCCTTTAAAACAATCCTAACAGAGGGAAAAAAAGAAAAATAATTATAGCACATTATTCACAGAAGCATAAGACAAAGCACAAAACGGAAGAAGAACAAAATGATAAAGACACAGAATGCTAATGTTGACCGGACCTATGGATGATAAGCTGCCAATGACCCACAGCAGGATGGGGAGGCACAGGTTGTTTTAGGGTGGCAGGGCTTGCTGTCACCACGGGCTCCCCTTGGGCATCAGCTGAGGACCTGATGCAGGTGTCAGAACATAGAGGGTGGCACTGTGACTGGATGCGTGCTTGGGGCTGAGGAAGAAATGTCCTGAAAGAAACCCAAAGTAGCCGAGGAACACAAGTCTTGTCATCCCATCCAGCGTGTGGTGGGCCTGGAGGTCTCTTGAATCTCCCAGGCTAAGGAGTGGCTGAGGCTGGAGGGCCTGAAGCAGGAGGTGGCGGAGCCCCGTCTGCAGGTGGTGGTGGCTGCTGCTGCGGTGGAGGGGGATCTGCGGACACAGCCAAGGGCAACTCGTCACTACTGGAAACACAGCTTGAAAAAGAGTCATTCAGTAACAATGGCTCACAAAGTATTTCCCTGTGGCAGACAAGCAACATGGCCCTTGAGGCACTACAGACACTACTCCATGTGGTCAGATGCACACAAATGCCCAGGATGCTAACCCTGACCAAGTGGTGGGGGCAGCGGGGTCTGAATCTGCCCCATTCTCCTTCAAGGCCCATTCTTTCCAAGAATCACTCCAGATCCTTTCAAATCTTAGTTGTATTTGATTTTATTGCATTTTAATGGTTCTAATTTTACTTCTCCAGGTAAATAATAAGTTCCTTCCTGGGCAAGTTCTGTGACTTTAATTTTTTCCCCAATGTCTAACCTTGGTGAGCACAAAATAGATAATCAATAACTTCTTGCTGATTAAGTGTCTCCACCAGGGCCAGAGAACTTCACAGAAGCAGCTGCTCACAAGCTGGATAATTCCTGGGAGCCTGCATAGCTCTGAACAGCAGTCCTTGGATTTTTGGCCAAAACTAGGTCAGGTCCTAAAGGGAACAATTAGTGTGAATGTCTGGGGCTCTCTCCTGTTTCAACTTTAGCTGCTTTAGTCTACAAAGGAACCCTAGAGTTCATTTAATCCAGGGTTTTAAAAACCTCTACATCTTGCCAGAAATGAATACATATGAAACAAATAATTAAAGTGCAGCTGTGCGTACCTGACACTTCACCTGGTCCTACCTAAGAGTTTCTACTAAATCTAAGGTCCTTCAAAGCAAATAATTCATTCCCCAATGATCTTATTGATGATGTTGTCTTCCAGGGGAGGAAACTAAGGCCTGAAATGCTGACCACAGCTGTTCCAGTGTGGCCTGCTAGTACTAAGAGCTACGCCAGCAGCTAAGAATTCTTCCACAGATTGCTTTATGGCAGGGAGGGCGCTATGAAACCTGCACATTTCCAAGCTGTGGTGCTGAGGACCCTTTAGGGTGAGATGCTGAAGTCAGATACTGTGGACTCCAGCAGGATATGACCCTGAAAAGGCACTATAGACTGGAGGTCAGTCCATTTGTGTCCTGCTTGGAAGGTGGCTTGGGAGGTGATTTCCTGCCAAGAAAAAGAGGTACCACTATACTGTTTTTCTAAGAACTAGCTCAAAGGAGACTTTTTTCTCTCTCCTTCCTTCCTCTCTCCCTCCCTCCCTCTCTCCCTGTAGTACTGGGAATGGAACCCAGGGGCATTCTACCTCTGAGCTATACCCCCAGCCCTATTTTTCATTCTTTGAAACAGGGTCTCACTGAGTTGCCAAGGGCCTCACTAAGTAGCTGAGGCTGGCCATGAACCATGATCCTTCTGTCTCAGCCTCCCAAATGCTGGGATTACAAGCATGTGCCACCACACCTTGCTCTTATTCCTTTTTTTTTTTTAAGGAGTTTATTAAAAAGAAAGAAATACAGAAGACAGTTAAAGCCCCATGCCACTCAGGAGTGGCATGGGGGGTGGTTCGAATGAATCCACCCTCTTATTCTTTATTTCATTCATTCATTCATTCATTCATTCATTCATTCATTCATTTTTTTTGGTGGCACTGGGAATGGAACCCAGGGGTGTTCTACCTCCAAGCTACATTCCCAGCCTTTTCTTTTGGAAACAGAGTTTTGCTTTTGGAAACAGGGTTTTGCTAAGTTGCTGAGGCTGGTCTAGAACTAGTGATCCTCCTGCCTCAACCTCCCAAGCACTGAGATTACAGGCATGTGTCACCATACCCGGCTTGGTTTCTAGTTTTCTTCACACTCATCACTTTGAACCCTGTATTCAGAAAAGGCTCCTGTAGGGAAAATAGTAAACAGAAGCTGTAGATGTCTCCTGAGATTCAAACCAGTCAGGTTTCTCATTCCCACTTTTTTTTTTTTTTGCAGTATTAGGGATTAAGCCCAGGGTGTTATGCATGCCAGGCAAGGACTCTGCAATGGAGCTATATCCCAGCTCTCACGGTTTTTTTTGTTTTGTTCTTTTGTACTGGAAATTTCTACCTGAGCTACATAATCAACCCTGTTTTTTTTTTTTTTTTTTTTTTCTGGCAGTACTGGGGATGGAACCCAGGGACATTCTACCTCCGAGTGACACCCCCAGCCCTATTTTTTATTCTTTATTTTGAAACAGGGTCTTGCTGAGTTGCAAAGGGCCTAAGTAGCTGAGTCTGTCCATAAACCACGATCCTCCTGTCTCAGCCTCCCAAATGCTGGGATTATAAGCATGTAAGCATGTGCCACCATGCCCAGCTTATTTTTGAAACAAGGTCTTCCTAGGTTAATGAGAGTCACACTACTTGCTGAGGCTGTCCGCAAATTAGTGGTCCTCCTGTCTCAAGACTCTCAAGTGCTGGGATTATAGACCTGTGCCACCATACCCAACTTTTTTTTGTGTGTGTGTGGTGTTGGGGATGGAACCAGGGGGGCGGGGGGAGCTTTCTAACTCTGGGCTACACCCCCAGACCTGTTTTATATTTTATTTTGAAACAGGGTCTCACTAAGCTGCTGAGAGCCTAAGTACCTGAGGCTGGGCCACGAACTGCGATCTTTTTTTTTTTTGCAGGTCTGAGGATTGAACCCAGGGGTATCTGACCTCTGAGCTACACCCCCTGCCCTATTTTTTAATCCTTTAGTTTGAATACTCCTGCCTAAGCCTTCCGAGTTGCTGGGGATACAGGCTAGTGTACGAGGACTATCTCCCTGGCCGGCCTCCCCACAGACCTCAGTGCTGAGCACAGCCTGATCATACGGTAGTGATCCACACTGTCCTCTATGTACCTTCCCTCAGCAGTGCTGGGAGCAGTGACCAAAAACAGATCTTCTGAATCCCAAGGTCACAGAATGCTCTGTGTGTAGACCTGCCAGACCTTATGGAAGGAACAAAGCCTTTCCTCCCGTGACTGCAGCTACTCAGGCAGACCCTGGGGCAATGTGATTTCCCACCCTGCTACTTACACATGCCATTTGGTGCTGTGAGAGGTACCCGTGGTCCTAAGATGTTTCCTGGCACTGGAGGCATCCCAGGAGGGGCAGGCCCACTTCCAGCAGGGTGGATGTTGGCTGCAACAGTGGGAATCATGCGGCTTGGCATGGGCTGCCCAGGCATCATGGAAGCTGGGCCTGGCATCTGACCTGTGGAGGGAGATTTAAAGTACTCTTGAGTATTAAGAAGGGGAAGAAGAAATCAACTCAATGTCCAAGACGGCTAAATACAGATAACCCTGTCAAAGAGCAATAGCAATTATCTGTAGTCATCGCTAAGATTGGCTCTTTACATATACACGTATTTTGGGAGGGACTAAAGGGGAAGGATGTGGAGTGACTGACTGCTCTGAACTCTGGCAGAGGCGGGTAGCCCTTAAGCACTTACAAAGGAAGCATCTAGAAGAAAATGTTTGTTGCTGTTAGTTGGGGTGAGCAGCAAGTGGAGTGGACCATCAAATGTCTTCCAGAGCACACAACATCCCAAGCGCAGACCACAGGGAAGAAGAGAAGTCCTTAACAGCACATGCCTGTGATCTCTCAGTACGTGAGAAGCAGAAATGGGTGACTGCAGGCTAGGGACAGCCTCGGTAATTAGCAAAATAATGTCCCTGGCTTCAGCCGGGCATGGTGGCCCATGCTTGTAATCCCAGTATTTGGGAGGCTGAGATTGGAGGATCGCAGTTTGCGGACAGCCTCAGCTACTTAGTGAGGCCCTCTGCAACTCAGTGAGACCGGGTTTCAAAATAAAGAATAAAAAATAGAACAGGGGGTGTAGCTCGGAGGCAGAATGCCACTGGGTTCCATCCCTAGACCTGCAAAAACAAACAAAAAACCCAAAAAACAGACTGAAAAATAGGGCTAAGGGTGTAGCTCGGCAGTGAAATGTCCTTGGGTTGCAGACAGGTTCGAAGACAGCCTCAGCTACTTAGTGAAGCCCTTTGGAACTTAGTGAAACCTTGTTTCAAAATAGTCAAAGCTGCCAGGTGGTGGCACACTCTTGTAATCCCCGCTGTGGGCGTGGACACTGGCAGAGGAGCTACCTGTGAGGGAGAAGGGCTTTGTCCTCCTGCTCATCGTCCTGTCCACTGCTGGTGTGGTTTGGAGGCTTCAGCCCCCTTCCCCCGAGAACACTCCAGGCCAGGGCCACCAGCTCCCTCAATGCCATGTCAGAGCCTCTTTGCTCTTCTGTTCCCGCAGCTCCTCCAGGAGGAGTCTACCCAACTCCCGTCATTAAACCCTCTCTGAGCCAGAAGCAGTGGGATTACATGCCCATAATCCCAGTACTTGCAGACTGAGACCAGAGGATCACAGGTTTAAGGCCTGTGCGCAGCAGGTTAACAAGACCCTCAGCAACTTAGTAAAACTGTTTAAAAATAAAAATTGCCAGACGTGGTGGCGCACACTTGTAATCCCTGCGCTTGGGAGGCAGAGACAGGAGGATCGCGCTGGTTCGGAGCCAGCCTCGCTGGCTTAAGAGACCCTGTTTCCATATAAAGTTAAAAAATAGGTCTGGGAGTGTAGCCCGGAGGTAGAAGGGCTCCCAGGAACACCAGTACCACCAAAAAAATAAATCAAAGCTGCGCAGGTTCGAAGTCAAAGCTAGCCTTGTTGGTTTAAGAGACCCTGTTTCAAAAAAAAAAAAAAAAAAAAAAATATATATATATATATATATATATATATTTTCAGTGGTACTAGGGTTCCTGGAAGCCCTTCTACCTCCAGGCTACACTCCCAGACCTATTTTATATTTTTGAAACAGGGTCTTTTACACCAGTGCGGCTGGCTTCGAACCTGCGCGATCCTCCTGTCTCCCCCTCCCAAGCGCGGGGATTACAAGCATGCGCCACCACGACAGGCACTCTCCAAATAAAATATAAAATAGGTCTGGGAGTGTCGCCCGGAGGTAGAAGGGTTCCATCCCCCTCCCCCCCCTCCTTCTTTCTGTGGTAATGGAAATGGAACCCAGGGCATTCTACCTCTGAGCTACATCCCCAGACCCATTACTTTATTCTTTATTTTGAAACAGTCTCACTGAGTTGCCAAGGGCCTAAGTAGAGGAGGCTGTATGTGAACCGCAATCCTCGTGTCTCAGCTTTCCAATGCTGGGATCACACACCTAGCTGGAACCCCCATCTCTTTGCAGTACTGGGGATGGAAGCCAGGGCATTCTTCACCCAAGCCTCACCTCCCACTCTAACTTTCTACTCTCTAGTTTGAAACAGGGTCTCATTGGGTTGCAAAGAGCCTCACTAAGTAGCTGAGGCTGTCTCTGAAGCATGGGCCACCATGCCCGGTTGAAATCTCTTTTCTTTATTCTTTTTTGGTACTATGAATTAAAATGAGGGGCAAGCAGGGCGTGGTGGCACATGCTTGTAATCGCAGCATTCAGGAGGCTGAGACATAGGTATCCTGGTTTGCTGACAGCCCAGCCTCAGCTACTTAGTGAGGTCCCTTGGAACTCAATGAAACCTTGTTTCAAAATAAAGAATTAAAAAAAAAAAAATAGGGTAAGGGGTGTAGCTTGGAGGTAGAATGCCCCTGGGTTTCATCCCCAATATATATAAAAAAAGAAAGGTGCATGCTACCTCTGAGCTCCATCCCCAGCCCTATTTTCTCCTTCCTTCCTTTCTTCCTCTCTCCCTCCCCTCTTTCAGTACTGGGTATTGAACCCAGAGGCATTCTATCTCTGAGCTACACTCCCAGCCCTAGTTTTTATTCTTTATTTTGAAATAGGGTCTCACTGAGTCACAAAGGACCTAAGTAGTCTGCATGATCCTTCTGTCTCAGCCTCCCAATCTTTCTTTTTGTGAAAGAGTATCTTGTTAAGTTGCTGAGGCTGGTTTCAAACTTGTGATCCTTCTATTTCAGCACCTCATGTACTGAGATCATAGGCATGTGCTACCACACCTAATTTTTTTTTTCTTTTGCGGGTCTGGGGATGGAACCCAGGGGCATTTGACCTCTGAGCTACACCCCCTGCCCTATTTTTTATTCTTTATTTTGAAACCGAGTCTCACTAAGTAGCTGAGGCTGTCTGTGAACCGTGATCCTCCAGGTCTCAGCCTCCCGAATGCTGGGATTACAAGCGTGCGCCACCACGCCCGGCTTTTTTTTTTTTTTTTTTGGCTGGGTCTGGGGATGGAACCCAGTAGCATTTGACCTCCGAGCTACATCCCCTGCCCTATTTTGTCTTTATATTTTGAAACAGGGTCTCACTAAGTTGCAGAGGGCCTCACTAAGTAGCTGAGGCTGTCCGTGAACCACGATCTTCTTGTCTCAGCCTCCCGACAGCGTGGGGATTGCAAGCGTGTGCCACCATGCCTGGCCATACCTGGCTTTTAATTTTTTGTTTGTTTTTGTTTTGCGGGTCTGGGGATGGAACCCAGGGGCATTCGACCTCCGAGCTACACCCCTGCCCTATTTTTTTTGGTGATACTGGGGTTCCTGGAAACCCTTCTACCTCTGGGCTACACTCCCAGGCCTATTTTATATTTTTATTTGGAAACAGGGTCTCTTAAGCCAGCAAGCCTGGCTTTTAACCTGCGTGATCCTCCTGTCTCCGCCTCCCAAGTGCGGGGATCACAAGCGTGTGCCACCACACCCGGCTTTTTTTTTTTTTTTGGGTGGTGCTGGGGATTGAATCTGGGGCATTTTATCTCTGAGCTATGTCCTACTTTATTTTTTATTTGGAAATAGCATTTCACTAAGTTGCTGAGGCTGCTTTTGAACCTGTCTCTACCTCTCAAGTAATGGGATTATAGATGTGTATCACTATGCCCAGCTAAAATTTCTACTGTTTCAAGGTTCCAAATTTATTTTATCTTGAGGGACTGAACCAGGAGAGCTATTCTACCTCTGAGCTACACCCTCAATCCCATCTTATTTTGAAACAGGGTTTCACTAAATTGCCAAAGCTGTCCTTAAACCTTGATCCTAGCCGGAGGATTGTGGTTCGCGGACAGCCTCGGCTACTTAGTGAGGCCCTCTGCAACTCAGTGAGACCCGGTTGCAAAATAAAGAATAAAAAATAGGGCGGGGGTGTAGCTCGGAGGTAGAATGCCCTTGGGTTCCAACCCCAGACCCGCAAAAACAAAACAAAACAAAACAAAACAAAACCAAAAACAAAACAACATTGATCCTCCTATCTCAGCCTCCCAAGTACTGGGATTACAAGCATGTGCCACTGTGCCCACTTTAAGTTTTCAAGTTCGTGGTGTTTTATTACAACAGCTACTTAGGTAAGGCTCTCTGCAACTTAGTGAGTCCCTGTTTCAAATAAAAAATGAAACTAGGGCTGGGGCGTGTAGTTTGGAGGCAGAATAACCCTGGATTCAATCCCCAGTATCGGGGGAAGGAGGGGAAGAAGAGAGAGGGGCTAGGGAGGAAGCTGCTCAGTGTGCTTGCCTCGTATGTACAAAACGCTGGGTTCAATCCTGAATATGGGGTACAGGTCCTTCCTCTTGGAAAAATGATTTCTGAAGATAAAATCTCAAATGGGGGTAGAAATTAAGAGGACGAAGGAGAAAATAAAATCAATTTTTCAGCCGGGAGTGGTGGCTCACACTTGTAATCCCCGCGCTTGGGAGGCTGAGACAGGAGGATCACACAGGCTTGAAGCCAGCCTCAGCTACTTAGGATGCTCTCAGCAACCTAGTGAGATGCTGTTTCCAAATAAAATATAAAATAGGTCTGGGAGTATAGCCTGGAGGTAGAAGCCTCTGGGTTCCATCCCGATTACCACCACCACCACCAAAAAAAAAAAAAAAAAAAAAAAAAAAAATCAAATTTTCTAATGCAACCCATCTATTTGAAATTTCAGAAACCAATATGGCATCTGATAAAGGTATCAAGAACTATAAATAGTTAACAAAGTCTGAAGGCATTCCCACTAATTCTTACTAGCATGAAGAATTATGGCACCCACAAACCTGAAATGCCTAAGGGGAGGCCTGATCAAACAAAATGAAGGGTGTGTGTGTGTGCTTTACATGAAAAAAAATGCCAGGCTTCCATTCCCCTGCAGATAGGGAGAATAGGGAGGTGAGAGATAAATGGCTTCAAAATAGCAGCAGCAAAGCACAAGACAGTGGGAGTGGGAATGTGTCCTACATACAAGCTCACGCTCTTAAACAGCAGGCATCTGAAGCCTGCAACATGGGAAGATTGCTAAACTTAGTTAGCTAGCTAGTAGAGATCCCCTCTCACTCTCAGATTTATCTGATCTTTTACTAAAGCGGTACACCCATCATATCTAATGGTGCTTTAGTTAGTTTTATTTCTATACTTTGGGATGAAAGAGGCAGGTGGAAAGAAAACTCATGGTTATCTTGTCTTGACACATCACCAATCCATCTGACTTCCACACATCTAACTGACACACCATCTAACTGTCCACAACACCAGGAAAAGGGAAAAAAGCCACAAGGGTCGTGTGTGGGGGCTGGGCTGCCACGGCAGCTTCCTGGAGTGCCGCCACAGGTGGCTTCATTGTTGTCTATCTTTCTGGGAGGGTACGCTGCTGCTCCTGAAGAAGGCATGGTGGCCTGTCATCTCGGGGTGCAAGCAGGAGCAAAAGCTTTGCAGAGGACAAACACTCAGTGGAGGAGGGGCTTAAAACCCCAAGTACCAGAGCTAGTCCCACCTGTTTGGGAGGCTGAAGCAAGAAGATTATGAGTTCCAAAAGCAGCCTGGGCAAATAGCAAGACACCAATTCTTACTTAAAAAGACGAAGACACAAAGGCCGCGTCTAATGCCTTGGTTGACATGTCCTTAAACCCCTATTTTACTACTGATATAAAATCAGTGGTACTGGGGGTTGAACCAAGCAGTGCTCTGTCACTGAGCTGCATCCCTGGCTCTTATTCTGAGATAGAATCACCCCAAGTTCAGGCTGGCCTTCTACCTCATCCTCCCATGTAGACTGGATTATGGATATGACCATCTTAAAATGTTTGAGTCTTAGCCGGACGTGGTGGCGCATGCTTGTAATCCCCGCACTTGGGAGGTGGAGACAGGAGGATCGTGCTGGTTCAAAGCCAGCCCCACTGGCTTGAGACCCTGTTTCCAAATAAAAAAAAATTTAAAAAAAGTAAAAAAAAAGTTTGAGTTTTATCACTGAAATAACATCAGTACTTGGGAGGCTGAGACGGGAGGATCAAAGTTTTGAGGACAACCTTAGCAAGTAGTGAGAATTTCATCAACCTTGTGAGACCCTGTTTCCAAACAAGAAATAAAAACAGGCTCGGGGTGTAACTCAAGAGGCTTTTGGGTTCACCCCCCAGTGCCACACACACAAGAGTATGGCAAATTTTATGTGGATAGAACCAGATCTCCCATGTTATTATTTATTCGGTAACAACACCAAGTTTGTATAGGGCTTGTCAGAAAACACTACCTGCATGTCTAACCTCTGATAGTCCGTGTTATGGGATAAGCACAAGCCATCTCCACTGTGAAGCATTCCTCTCACCTGGTGGAGCTGGGTGAGGTGGTGGCATCTGGTGGTGCATCAGAGGGTAGGGCGGGGGCTGCTGATGAGGCATGATGCCAGGGTGCCCGGCTGCTCCAGGAGGGGCCAGGCCCGGGCCACCTGCGTGCTGGTGTGCTTGCTGGGGGTTCTGGCCATGCTGCTGCTGTTCCATTTGCTGTCGGGCTCGTAATTCAGCATATTTCAGCTGTTCCATGTGGAAGCTCTGGCGTTCAGTAAGCAGCTGCTGCCTCTGTTGTTCTAGCTGTAATAAAAGAAAGGGGAAGAGAAATAAGACCAGAAGAGGATCTCAAGACTGAACGACACACAGGACATCTACCAGATGCCTGAATTCTCTCTCCCTCTTGCAAACTTACAGTAGGAGGGCAGACAGTATTTCTTGAGTAGCACATTTCCATTTGGACACCTGGTCCCATAGCCAGGGTCCTCCCTATGTTACACTGAAGACCTGCTTTTCCTTGTAACCAGGAATTTGGTAGGTCTTTGATGGTGACTTGGTAGGTCTTTAGGTGTGTGTGTGTGCTTATGCGGTACTGGGGATGGACCCCAGGGGCATTCTACCTCCACAGGGTCTCACTGAGTTGGAAAGGGCCTTACTAAGTAGCTGAGGCTATCCTCGAACCATGATCCTCCTGTCCAGCCTCCCGAATTCTGGGATTACAAGTTTGTGCCACCATGCCTGAATGGTACTTAAGTTTTTTAAACAGATCTCATCTCACTGAGCTGCAAAGGGCCTCACTAAGAAGCTAAGGCTGTCCTTGAACCATGATCCTCCTGTCTCAGTCTCCCAAATGCTGGGATTACAAGCGTGCGCCACCACACCTAGCTTGGCATTTAGGATTTTATTTATTTTTGGTGGTACTGTGGGTGGAACCCACAGGCTTTCTACCTCTGGGCTATACTCAGACCTATTTTTATACTTTATTTGGAAACAGGGTCTCACCAAGTTGCTGAGAGCCTCACTAAGTAGCCGAGGGTGGCTTCGAACCTGTGAGATCCTCCTGTCTCAGCCTCCCAAGCACAGGGGTTACAAGCATGAGCCACCATGCCCGGCTGGCATTTAGGATTTTAAACACACTTTCCATGACTATATGAGACCTTTCCAGGAAAAGGAACCCCTACTGTTCATTTACAGTTCTCCAAGTGATTATATTTCAAGTTCACTCAACCTTACCAGGTACTCTCTTAACAATGCAATATTTGTGGCTACTGCCTACTTTGGAATACAAAGGCAGAGTTAAAATTCTTTAGCTGAGCTGAGGTGGCCCTAGCTCCAAGACACACATCTCTATGTGGAACTCTAGCAGCGCCACTGCAAAGCTTAGCTTAAGTACCCAAAATTACACTGGGTGACACATTCACAGAATATTTTAGTTACCTTATAGAAAAATGTGCATGAATCTTGAAGAGAATAAGCATTTCAATATTCAAGATAATTATTCTGGGACTAAAAATAAAGAGCAATAAGTTGTTCCATGTGGAGAAATTCAGAAACCACACGCCTAATACAGGTGCGCCAATGGAGCTCATCTTAAATTAGCACACACAGGAACCATGAAGATTATCCTGAAGCCGGGCGTGGTGGCGCACGCTTAAAATCCTAGCATTTGGGAAGCTCAGAGAGGAGGATCGTGGTTCACGGACAGCCTCAGTTGCTTAGTGAGGACCTTTGCAACTCAGTGAGACCCGTTTCCAAATAAAGAATAAAAAATAGGTCTGGGATGGGGGGTAGCTTGGAGGTAGAATGCCCTGGGTTCCATCCCTAGTACGAGAAAGAACGAAAAAATTAACCTGGTAAAGGGAAGAAAATAAAACCCTACGTTCTGGAGGCCACACTAGGATAATGGTAGATCATAGGTTAATTAATAAGCTGCCTCTTCAGTACTGGCCCACCCTTGGTCTCTAAGCAAAGCAAGCCACCAGGAGTCCTCCTGTGGTCACACTCAGCCATGAGCCCCCAGGCACTGTGCGCTGAGGCATGTCCAGCATGAAGTGCGAAGCTGTGTCAGTATAACTACACACAACCTAGAGATGCAGCATGGAAAAAACTCTTCCTATTGATTACAGGTAAAATTAACATTTTATATACTGAAACAAATTCTCAAAATTTCACTTGTTTTTAAATTTTTAGTTTTTTCCATGTGTACTAGAGATTGAACCTAGGGAAATTCTACCTTGAAGCTGTACTCTCACCCTCATAATTTTTTTTATTTTGAGACACGGTACTGTTAAGTTGCTGAGGCTGGTCTTGAACCTAAGACCCTCCTGTTTCAGCCTCTCAAATACTGAGATTAAACAAGCTGGGCATCATGGTGCATGCTTGTAATCTCAGCATTTGGGAAGCTAAGACAGGAGGACTACGCAGGTTTGAAGCCAACCTCATCTGCTTAGTGAGGCCCTTTGCAACTCAGTGAGACCTTGTTTCAAAATAAAGAAGAAAAAATAAGGCTAGGGAAGTAGCTCAGAGGTAGAATGCCCCTGGATTCCATCCCCAGTACCGTCAAAACAAAACAAAAACTGGGATTACAAATGAACCAACACACCCATCTTACTTTTTTAGACCATTCTTTTTTGTTTTTTTGTGGGTCTGGGGCTGGAACCCAGAGGCATTTGACCTCTGAGCTATACCCCCTGCCCAATTTTTTACTCTTTATTTTTAATTTTTTTTATTTTTGGTGGTACTGGGGTTCCTGGAAGCCCTTCTACCTCCGGGCTACACTCCCAGACCTATTTTTTTTTTTTTTTTTTTGAAACAGGGTCTCTTAAGCCAGCATGGCTGGCTTCGAACCTGCGCGATCCTCCTGTCTCTGCCTCCCAAGCGCGGGGATTACAAGCGTGCGCCACCACGCCCGGCTTACTCTTTATTTTGAAACAGGGTCTCACTGAGTTGCAAGGGCCTAAGTAGCTGAGGCTGTCTGCAAACCTCGATCCTCCAGTCTGAGCCTCCCGAATGCTGGGATTACAAGGACGCGCCATCATGCCCAGCTTAGCCTTTCTATTTTGAAACAGGGTCTTATTGCTGAGGCTGACCACAAACCTGTGATTCTCTTGTCTTGGGCCTCTCAAGTGCTAGTGCTAGGATTACAAGCATGTACCACCATGCTTGGGTGTAGCGGCGTAGTTTTTTTTTTTTTTTTTTTGGTGGGTCCGGGGATGGAACCCAGGGGCATTCGACCTATACCCCCTGCCCTATTTTTTATTCTTTATTTTGAAACAGGGTCTCACTAAGTTGTGGAGGAAGGGCCTCACTAAGTAGCTGAGTCTGTCCGTGTACCATGACCCTCTGGTCTCAGCCTCCCAAATAGTAGGATTATAAGTACCATGCCTGGTACTTTTTATTTTTATTTTTTTTGTGGTACTGGAGGTGGAACCCAGAGGCTTTCTACCTCCAGGCTATACTCCCAGACCAATTTTCCATTTTATTTGAAACAGGGTCTCACTAAGTTGCTGAGAGCCTCACTAAGTAGCTGAGGCTGGCTTCGAACCTGTGCAATCCTCCTGTCTCAGCCTCCCAAGCGCAGGGATTACAAGTGTGTGCCACCACGCCCGGCATACTTTTTAATTTTTAATATCTACTTACTTGTTTTGTTTTTGAGGCACTGGAGACTTGAAGCTAGGCACAGGCCCATTTTTTTCTTTATTTTGAAACAGGGTATCACTGAGTTGCAAAGGGCCTCACTAAGTAGCTGATGCTGGCCGCAAACTGTGATCCTCCTGTCTCACTCAGCCTTCCAAATGCTGGGATTACAAGGTTGGGCCACCATGCCTGGATCCTAATTTATTTTGACACAGAGTTGCACTAAATTGCTCAGGGCCTCACTAAGTAGCTGAGGCTGACCTTAGTGAACCTGTGATCCTCCTGTCTCAGTCTCAGTCTCCCAAGTACTGGGATCACAAGCATGCGCCACCAGTCCCAACTTCTGTGTTTTATAATGGCAGATAGAAGCCGGGCATGGTGGCGCATTTTTGTAAACTCAGTACATGGGAGGCTAAGACAGGAAGATCGTGGGTTCACGGTCAGCCTCAGCTACTTAATGAGGCCCTCTGCAACTTACTGAGACCTTATTTCAAAATAAGGAATGAAAAATAGGGCTGGGGGTGTAGCTTTGGGGATAGAATGCTCCTGGAATCAATTCCTGGTTAAACACACACACACACACACACACACACACACACACACACACACACACACACACACACACACAGAAAGTAGGTAAAAGAAAGTAATTAGGGCCGGGTGTGGTGGCGCATGCTTGTAATCCCCATGCTTGGGAGGCAGAGATATAGGAGGATCGCACAGGTTCAAAGCCAGCCTTCTCTGGCTTAAGAGACCCTGTTTCCAAAGAAATGTATAAAATAGGTCTGGGAGGGTAGCCCGGAGAAAGAAGGGTTTCCAGGAACCCCAGTACCACACCCTCCCCCCCAAAAGTAAGTAATCAGGAAATTTAGAAGGGCACATGATTAAATACATAAACACACACCTAAAAGAGAAATCAGTTTAAACCTAAAGCTCTAATATGGGAAGAACAGGTCCCGGAGGTGAAAGAGATGCCCAGGCAACAGGCTCCCCGATGGCTCTAAAGGAGGCCATCTCTACTCGGAAGCAAAAGCAGTGGAGTTATGGCCGCCACCTAGCCTCACTATGCAAAGAACACACTTGTCTTATTCTGGAATGGAATACAGTTGAAAACTGAATTCACTCTTTTGTGTGTATGTGTGCATAAAACTGGGGATCATACCCAGGGGCCGTCTATCTCTGAGCTACACCTCTAGTCCTGTTTTTTATTTTGAAATAGGGTCTCACTGAATTGCTGAGACTGGTCTCAAACCTGTGATCCTCCTGTTTCAGCCTCCTAAGTACTGGGATTATAGGCATGCATCACCACTCCCAACTATTATCTGAATATTTTGATATTATACATTTCATTTCTTTTTGTGGTACTGGGGATGGAACTCAGGGGTTTCTATCTCCAAGCCACACCCCCCCCAGGTCTATTTTTATTCTTTATTTTGATACAGGGTCTCGTTAAGTATCTGAGGCTGTCTGCGAACCACGATCCTCCTGTCTTGGCCTCCCAAATGCTGGAATTACAAGTGTGTGCCACCGTTTCCGGCTTATACATTATATTTTGTGTAATTTTTTTTTTTTTTTTTTGCGGGTCTGGGGTTGGAACTCAGGGCTTTGAGCTACACCCTCTGCCCTATTTTTTATTCTTTATTTTGAAACCGAGTCTCACTGAGTTGCAGGGCCTCATTAAGTAGCTCAGGCTGTCCAGGAACCCCAATCCTCCTGCCTCAGCTTCCCGAATGCTGGGATTACAAGCATGCGCCACCACGCCCAGCGATAAAAAAAATTGAAAGCTCCCCAAGTTTCTTCTGCTATAGACACCCTCATTTTATTCTCTGCCATCTCCATTTCCTAGGACTATGAATAAAGGTGCAAAAGTTAAAATGAACAATGTAAGTACTCATGTCACTTTCTTCACAACTCCAAACCTGGCTCCGGGAGCCCAGTTTCACAGAAGACTGCTTGCGGCCCTGTTCTGAGGCCGCTCTGCCCACAGCACTCAAACACTGCCTTCCTCTCCCCCTGCGCTCCTACTGCGTGTGTGTGTACAAAGCAGCCGTGTCTAAGGGAGCCCCACAACAGAGCACTTTTCAACACTCAGCCACCAAGACAGACACAGCTGCAAGTGCAGCTGAAGTGCACACAAAGCTCTCCTCCAGCTCCCGTTTACAGTGTGCAGGGAGGAGGGGTGGGAAAGAGGAAACGTAGTGGGGCTCATAAAGCACCACACTGCCAGGGACTGCAGGACCAGCCCCGACTGCAGCGCCAACCACCTGGCCTCGGAGCTGAAGCAACTAAGCTACCACACCTTCCCTTTCAGTGCTGGAGACACTGCCGGAGAAAAATCAAGCCTCAGCAGACATACTCATTCCTCACTACAACTGCTATTTGGGTGCAGCAGTGCATGCCTTATAATTCCAGTCCTTCCTTGAGGCTGAGACAGGAGGACTGCAGGTTCGCAGACAGCCTCAGCTACTTAGGCCCTTTGCAACTCAGTGAGACCCTGTTTCAAAATAAAGAATAAAGCTGGGCATGGTCGCATATACTTGTAATCCCAGCATTTGGAAGGCTGAGACAGGAGGATCGTAGTTTGAAGACAGTCCCAGTTACTTAGTGAGGCCCTTTGCAACTCAGTGAGATCCTGTTTCAAAATAAAGAATAAATAAATAAATAAATAAATAAATAAATAAATAAATAAATAGGGCTAGTGGTAGAATGTCCCTAGCTTCAATCCCCAGCACTGAAAAAAAGAAAAAAAGAAAAAAAGAAAAAAAAAGGAAGGAAGAGAAATAAAATAGGGTTGGAGGTATAGCTCCACCTTAGAATGTTCCTGGATCCAGTTTTCAGTGCCACAAAAACCTCCCAAACAAACAAAACACTTCACACAACTGCCTTTTCCCACTTAGATATATGCTTTGACGGCACAAGCTCAAAAGAACCTGTGTTATCATTTTGATGGTTGTTTTGTTCTTGTTGCAACATGCTTTAGAAGTGAACCTGCAACTGGGCACAGTGGCCCATGCTTGTAATCCCAACATTTGGGAGCCTGAGACAGGAGGATCATGGTTCTCAGACAGCTTCAGCTACTTAGTGAGCCCCCCCCCCCCCTTTTTGCGGTACCGAGCATGGAACCTCCAAGTTACACCTCCAGTCCTATTTTTTTTTTGGGGGTGGGTTGGGGGATGGAACCCAGGGGCATTAGACCTACGGGCTACACCCCTTGCCCTATTTTTTATTCTTTATTTTGAAACCAAGTCTCACTGAGTTGCAGAGGGCCTATGTAGCTGAGGCCATCTGCGAACCACAATCTTCCAGTCTCAGTCCCCCAAATCCAACCCTATTTTTTATTCTTTATTTTCAAACAGGGCCTAAGTATCTGAGGCTGTCTTTGAACAGCAATCCTCCTGTCTCAGCCTCCTAAATGCTGGGATTACAAGAGTGCGCCACCACGCCTGGCTCCAATTATTTATTTATTTATTTGGTACTGACGGGGGAACCCAGTGGACTTTTCTATCTCTGGGCTATATTCCCAGACCTATTTTTTAAAATTCTTTATTTGAAAACAGGGTGGCTTCGAACCTGTTTGACCTTCTTGTCTCAGCCTCCCAAGTGCTGAAATTACAAGCGTGTGCCACTATGCCCAGCTTTTTTATTTATTTATTTTGAAACAGGGTCTCACTAAGTAGCTGACGCTGGCTATGAACCCAGATCCTTCCACCTCAGCCTCCCAAGTACTGGGATTACAGCTTGTGCCACCACAACCAGCTTCTTTTTCTTTTTGTGGTACTGGAAATTGAACTGAGGAGCACTCACTCCACCACTGAGACACCTCCACCTCCTCCAGCCGATTTTATCGTGAAACAGGGTCTTGTAAAGTTAAGGTGCCTGGGCTGGCCTTCAACCTGTGATCCTCCTGTCTTGGCCTTCCACATACTGGATTAAGTATGTGCCACTACAATCGGCTGGATATGGTACTGTAATGGTGCATATATCCAATTTATATGACAGGCAGCCCAGACATGAATTACTATAAATATGTAGAAAGTTAAATACAATTCATTTGGGATATTATAAAATTCACTGTTCTCCCTTTCCTTCCTCTTAAGAGTTCAACAAATCTTTCCAAACCTGCTTCCTAATTTTGAGGCTATCCTGTTAGCTCCATCTTCAAAATCTATTCAAAACTTGGCCACTTTTCATTTCCATGGGCAACAAGTCATGAGCACCTCACATGGAACACCCAAGAGCCTCTTCAGCCCGACCTCGCCACTGTGTAATTTATACTCAACACTAGAGCAGAGAGATCTACGCTAGACTGCAAGGAGAGCATGCCAGTCTTCCACTCAAACATTTTTCTTTTTTCAGCTCTGAGGATCAAATCCAAGGCCTTGCATAGAGCATGTGCATCTCTACTGAGCTACAACCTCGGCCCTCAGCCTTCAGAGAAGGGCAGGAGGCCTCTGAAGGCTCACAGGGATGCGTGTGCAGTGACTTCACTGTGCCGACTCCTCTGTGCTGCTGGCTCCCTATATCTGAGGGCGTGCTCCCATCTTGGGCCTCTCCACAGGCAGTTCCCATCACCGTTTCTTAGCAAGGACCAATGTGACGATACACTTGCACCTGAAATCTCTCCATCCCATTCCCATTCCTCTCAGACCCAGCACAGAACGCACATATATATGGATGTATCTACACAAAGCACCTATGTGTAACCTCCACACAACCTTGTAACTTTCTCAACCCTTTTGTTATTCCCAGTTATTCAAGTTCCATCAAGCACAGAGTTTTGGGTTTTATAAAACATTGTACACAAAGCTGGGTAGTGGGGTGGTGGGGAACATGCCTATAATCTCATTACCTGGGAGCCTGAGACAGGAGAATCACAGGCTCGAAGCCAGCCTAAGCAATTTAGCGAGGCCCTTCACATCTTAGCAAGGTCGTTTCAAAATAAAACTAAAATAGAGCTGGGGATGTAGCTCAGAAGTAGAAATTGCCTAGATTCAACTCCCAGACCCACAAAAACAAAACAACAAAAATGAAGGAACAATCTATGTTATCCCATTATTCTGGACTCAACAGGGAGATCAAAAGCAATTGGTACTTCCTTGCTCATGATTTTCTTAATAGTTTTTGTTAAGTGAAATCAGAAAATCTGTATAAAGTGCTTTAGCATACTGAGTGATCTACTATATGTTCATGATGCTGAAATCAGCTTAAAAATATTAAAAATTTCATAGTAAGGCTGAGACAGAAGGATCACAGGTTTGAGGCCAGCTTCAGGAACTTTCAGAGGTGAGAGTGCTGGCATACCCTTGTAATCTCAGTACTTGGGAGGCTGAGACAGGAGGATCACAGGTTTGAGGACAGCATCAGCAAACAGTGAGCTCTTGTCAACCTAGAAAGATCCTGTTTCAAAATAAAAATAAATAGGGCTGGAGCTGTACCTTGGAGGTAGATTGCCCCTGTATTCAAACATTAGCACTAACAAAAATGGGAAAAAAAAGAGCTGGGCGTGGTGGTGCATGCTTGTAATTCCAGCACTCGGAGGCTGAGACTGGAGGATCGTGGTTCATGGACAGCCTCAGCTACTCAGCTACTTAGTGAGGCCCTTTGTAACTTGGTGAGACCCTGTTTCAAAATAAAGAATAAATAAATAGGGCTGGGAGTGTAACTCGGAGGTAGAATGCCCCTTGGTTTTATCCCCAATACCACACACGCACGCACGCAAGGGAAAAAATAGAAGAGAGAAAAAGTGAAAGAAAAAAAGAAAAAAGAAAGAAAAAAAAGAGAAAAAGAAAGAAAGACTATGGTAAATTACCTGAAGACCAGCTTGGATTAAATACTAAACAAAGTTGAACAAACACCAAGAGACTCTTAAAGAATCACACTTCTGGAATGACTTCTCCCTCTCTCTTTTTTTTGGTACTGGGGACTAAACCCTGGGGCATTCACCACCAAGATATATCAACAATCTTTTTTCTTTTTTGTGGTACTGAGGATGGAACCCAGAGGCCTTCTACCTCAGGGCTACATGCCCAGCCCTATTTTTATTTTTTACTTGGAAACATAGAGTCTCACTCAGTGCAGAGGGCCTCATTTAATTACAGAAGCTGACGTTGAACCCTGCGATTCTCTTGTTTCAACCTACCAAGTATTGGGATTACAAGCCAAGTGCTACCGACCACATGTGGCCTCCACAACCTTATTTTATTTTTTTGTGGTACTGGAGACTCAATCCAGGGGCATTTTACCTTTGAGCTATACCCCCATCCCTATTTTATTTTGAAACAGTCTCTCTATTGGTGAAAGTTTCACTACTTGCTGAGGCTGTCCTCCAACCAGCAATTCTCCTATCTCAGCCTCCCAAGTATTGGGATTACAGGGTGGGGTACTGCACCTGACTATTGTAGATTTAAAAAATCTAAATAGCCAGCAAGATGGCACACACCTGTAATCCCAGCATTCAGGAGGCTGAGATCAGAGGATCTGGGTTCGCTGATAGCCTCAGCTACATGGTGAGGCCCTTCACAACTCAGTGAGACCCTGTTTCAAAATAAAGAATAAAAAATAGGGCAGGGGGTGTAGCTCAGAGGTAGAATGCCCCTGGGTTCCCTACCCAGACCTGAAAAAAAAAAAAAAATAAAACAAACTCCTGTGAGCTTCATCTGTTTTCCAAAACACTGCCTTAAATAACTAACATCCCTCTGATTTTAAGTTTCTTACTTTTGGTGGCACCCTTTCTCATTTCTCTCATATTTGCACTCTCATAATTTTGGTTTTGTTTGGACCACACCCTTGCAACCCCAGCACTTGAGAGGCTGAGACAGGAGGATTGCAGGTTCAAAGTCAGCCTTAGTAACTTAGTGATACCTTGTTTAAAAATTTTAGAAATATGCTTTCATTGGTACACTGTAGACTCACATCTTAATGTAATCTTGTTATCAGTGACATGCATCCACATGGCAGTTGGTAGGCTCCCCCTCCTTCCCATTCTCCCCTTCCCAATAGAGAGTGCTAGACTGTCATCGCTATTTTCACATATGTACACATAGTTGATGGTAGTAATTAACAAGCCGCACTCTTTTCCCCTCCTCTTCCCTTAGGCGGCATTCTTGGCTCCACTAAGGTTTCTCCTAAATTATCTGGAGTCCCTCTAGTATCTCTATTACTCCCTAGCTTCCACACATTAGAGAAAACATACCTCTTCACTTTGGGACTGGCCAATCTCACTTTACATGTTCTCCAAGTCCCTCCATTTTCTTGCAAATGACCTAACTTTGTTCCTTTCTATGGCTGAGTAGAATTCCATGCGTGTATATCCAATAATTTTGTAATCAATTCATCTATCAATGGACACCTAGTTTGATTCCATAATTTGGCTATTGTGCATTGTGCTTCTAAGAACAAGGGTATACATATATTACTTTAGTTCTGATTTCGGTCCCTTTGGAAAGATATCCAGGAGTGGTATAGCCAGATTATATGGTGGATTCATTTCTAGTTTTCTTTTCTTTCTTTCTTTTTTCCTGGTTTCATTAGGTTTTATTCAATCCCAAAGACAGAGCCTGAGAAATTTTTGTTGGATGGTAGTGGGCAAGTTCGTAAGTGGATTTATAAGTTTTTTTTCCTTTTTCTTTTTTATTTATTTATTTATTTTTATTGGTGCATTGTAATCATATATCACATTGGAATACAAGACTTGAGAGGATATATAAGCACAAATCATCCAATTAGCCCTCATCCAGTCCCCATCCCATTCCCACCCCCTCCCTTGTTTGTTTGGTGATTAACTTTGATACATTTGTTTATGTACCTCCTGCTTTTTAAAGAGGCTCCATCCTCCCCTATTCCATACCCTCTGATTGGTCACCTTAGTTGCTTCACTATAGGGTCCTTTCTATAGCTCGACCTCTTCCTGTTGCCCCTTTCCTCCTAGTTTTTGCCAATTAGAGGAGGCATCTGATTTTTATTTTCTGCAATATCTCTGTGCATGTCACGTTGCAAGTACCGATCCCACTCTTGATGGCCCCAGTAGTGGCCTGGCTACCCGGTGGACTGATCTAGATTTCGCTAGCTCAAGCAGTGGCCTTGCCTCATGGGAGGCCCCGATTCTGGTCTCGCTGGCCCCGACGCCAGCCTAACCCCTCAGCTGGCTCCGATCCTGGCCTCAGAGGCCCCAGTAGCGGCCTTGCCTCCTGTCAGGCTCTGATGCCGGCCTCAGAGGCCCCAGCACCAGCCTTGCCTCACGACAGGCTCTGATCCCGGCCACACTGGCCCTAGCACCGGCCTAACCCCTCGGCAGGCTCCGATCCCGGCCTCAGAGGCCCCAGTAGCGGCCTTGCCTCCTGTCAGGCTCCGATTTCAGCCGTTGCTGAGAAATCTCTATTTTATTTTTTTCAGTACTGAAGATGGAACCAGGGGCATTCTACCTCTGAGCTACACTCACAGCCCCCCACCCTTTTTTGGGTGGTACTGGGGATGGAACCCCTCTACCTCCGGGCTACACTCCCAGACCTATTTTATATTTTTATTTGGAAACACACTCTCTTAAGCCAGCAAGGCTGGCTTCGGACCTGTGCGATCCTCCTGTCTCCGCCTCCCAAGCGCGGGGATTACAAGCATGCGCCACCACGCCTGGCCAACAGCCCTATTTTTTTAATCTTTATTTTGAAACAGGGTCACACTAAGTTGCAAAGAGCCTCACTAAATTGCTGAAGTTGGCTGCAAACCTGTGATCCTCCCGTTTTGGCCTCCCAATTACTAGGATTACAAGCATGCGCCACCACGCCAAATTTATTTTTTATTTTATAACAGTCTCATTAAATTGTGGAGGGCCTTGGTAAGTTGCTGAGGCTGGCTATGAGCCTGTGATTCTTGTCTCAGCCTCCCAATACTATGATTACAGATGTATGCCACCATGCCTGGCTGAGGTTATAATTTAATATCACAGGTCTAACATCTAAGAGTTGTAAAAGCTAAGATTCAGATAATTAGTTTCAGAAAGTGAGCAGAGTTCCCTTTGTTTTTGTTTTATCTAATTTACAGTTTTGAAAGTCAAAGTTTAGTTGTCAAAACACCACTATGAAATTCCATTGACTTACAGCCTCTTTCTCTCTGTCCATGATAGTTTCCAACTCCTCGAAATGTCGAAGTTTGATCTCTAGTTTCTTCATTTGTGTCTCAACTAGAAGAGCTACAAGGGACTTGATCTTTCTTTCTTCCACGGCAGCCAGGTGCTAAGGAAAAAAAAAAAAAAATCAAATCATTTAGGTAAATACTTGCTTAAAAAAATGTAGGAAAATGCAGAAGTTGCTATTTGATGTAGGAATTCTGTAACTGAGAATGTGCCTTAGATATCCACTTAACTAATCAGGTTATAGGTCAATAAAGTTTTTGAATTATTAAAAAAAAAAAAAGAAAAGTAGATATCCACTTAATATACCTCTACCAAACCTATGTTTGAATTAAAAGTTGTTAATTCCTGGTCCTAAAGAGGTAACTCAAACCCATACCCGTTTTATTCAGAGATACAGATATCTGGAGATTTATTTAGGAAATAAGAAATACATATTCAAGGGAGAATGCAGGTTACCTGCAAAATGAGAGAGTTGCTTTAGGGGTACGTGACTGGTTTATTTTTGGTACTAAGGACTGAAACCAGGAAATTCTACCTCTGAATTGCACCCCTTTCCCATTTTATTTTTTGTTCTGTTCTTTATTTTGAAACAGGGTCTCAGTAAGTTGCAGAGGGTCTCATTAAGTAGCTGAGTCTGGCTGTGAACTTGTGATCTTCTTGTCTCAGTCTCCCAAGTACTGAGATTATAAGCATGCACTACCACGCCCAGCTAAACACTTATTTTAAAGAAAAACTCTTGCATTTGAGAGGATGAGAGGAGGATTCGGGTTTGAGGCCAGCCGCAGCTACTACTTGTTAAGACATACACATTTCTTACTACATGGAGGGAAAAGGAGTCACAATTGTTAGCTAGGTGCAGCAATGCATGCCTTATAATTCCAGTCCTTGAGGCTGATATAGGAGGATTTCAGGTTCGCAGACAGCCTCAGCTACTTAGAGAGGTCCTCTGCAATTCAGTGAGACCCCGTTTCAAAATAAAAAATAAATCTGGGCATGGTGATGCATGCTTGTAATCCCAGCATTTGGGAGGCTGAGACAGGAGGATCCTAGTTCAAAGACAGCCCCAGCTACTTAGTGAGGCCCTTTGCAACTCAGTGAGATGCTGTTTCAAAATAAAGAATAAAAAATAGGACTGTGGGTGTATCTCAGAGGTAGAATGCCCTTGGGTTCCACCCCCAGTACTGCCAAAAGAAAAAAAAAAAAGAAAAAAAAAAAAAAAAAACAAAAACAGAAAATCACTAACAGGGCATAATCCTGGGTTATGCTGGATCACAGGTTTGAGGACAGCCTCAGCTAATAGTGAAACTCTCTTCAAACTAGTGGTACCCTGTTTCCAAATAAGAAAATAAAATTGGGTTGGAGGTGTACCTCTGAGACAGAATACTGGTTCAATTCCCAGTAACACACAGATGCACACACAAACACAAATATACTCACACACACAAAATGAAAATCTCTCTCACGGTTATCTCCTCTTATCAAAGGGCTTTCCCAATACTCTGATAGGCCAAAAGCAGGAGAAAGGTGGCCTTTGGCCATTTATTTTTGCTGTGCCAACAGTTCTATGCTGTAAGAAGACCAAGCACTCAGACCAAGAGTTGCCTTCTCACGGAGGATGTGGCAGGACTGTGATGGCTGCTGCTCCAGCTGGTCTACCCATCCTGGCCTACAGGTCATGTAGCTCTGAGGTAGAATGCCCCTGGGTTCCATCTCTAGTACCACAGGGGTGGGGGTGGGAAGCTTAGAAGACCCAAGGACACATTGGGCCTTGGCCTGTGCCACAGAAGACATATGGAATGTGGGTAATGATTGATGAGAAGAAAGTAGTAATGTTGTTGAAAACCAGTTAAGGTGAGCTGTGCATGGTGGCGCACGCTTGTAATCCCGGCATTTGGGAGATTGAGACAGGATGACTGTGGTTTGCTGATAGCCTCAGCTACTTAATGAGACCCTCCCTCTGCAACTCAGTGAGACCCTGTTTCAAAATAAAGAATAAAAATAGGGCTGGGGGTGTAGCTTGGAGGTAGAATGCCCCAGGGTTCCATCCCCAGTACAAAAAAAGGAGGGGGGTTTAAAATGAAATTTACATAGCACAAGGATTCTAATCAGTAGAACAGAAGCAGTCTGTATTTAGTCATGTATAGTACAGATAAAAGCAAACAAGGCTACTTGTAGGCAAAATAGCCAAATAGGCCACTTTTCCTACTGACTTGTTTCCATGGAATTACCGAGATATGTAATCAATGCTTAATATGCTTAGTGTGAAACAATTTTAAGCAACACCTACCTGCTGTCAAAGGCTTGTGACTCAAAAACACAGTGTGAAGTTTTCTTTCTCAAGATGAAATTTGAGAAGTAAACAAATGATGATACATTACTGAGGAAAGTGGAGCTGGAGTGGCTTGTGAATAAATATGTGTGCTTGTAAGGTATGATCTCTGCACCCTGAGTAGACCAGGTGAGGATGTTCTAGGTTCTGGAGTCACTAGTTCTAGAAGCAGCTTTGGGCACTTCCTTTCCTCGGAGCTGGAAGCCCGTGGTGGAAGGGACTCAGGGCACCTCGGCAATGGTGCTTCTGCTCACTCATATCCTCCTTTAGCAGGGGAACCACCAGCCCTTGTGTAGGCACGATGCAAAAGTGGACATGTCCGCAAAGAATGTCTTCTATAGCAAGAATGGGGAGAAGCCAGAAAGCATGCCACCTCCTGTGTGTAGGAGCTTGATCTAGAACCTCTAATTACCACTCCATGTCAGATGGTGAAAACAAAAAAATCTTAATAACAAAGCTGTTTATAGACAGAACAAAATGAGAATAAGTGAAACTTGGATCGGTTAGATGTTATACTAATTACAATAATTCAACTGCAGTCCTCACCCTTTGATTACCATATAGCACAAAAAATGAGTATGTGCTGTGAAATATATCAGGCCCAGCTGTAAGTGGCACTCAACAGCTCAACTGTGCCAAGCCATATATCATAAGAATCTGTCCTATTTCAGAGTTCAGAGGTGGACACAGATGTTTTAAGAATGAAAATACAAGCAAGGCATGCTGACATATGCCTATAATCCTAGTACATGAGAGGCCGAGACAGAAGGACTGCAGGTTCGAAGACAGCCTCAGCAATTTAGTAAGACTTTTAGCAACCCAGTGAAACCCTTTTCAAAACAAAAAACCTTGCCAGGCATGGTGGCGCATGCTTGTAATCTCAGCGCTTGGGAGGTCAAGAGACAGAAGGACTGCAAAGGTTTGAAGCCAGCTTCAGCTACTTAGTGAGCCTCTCAGCAACTTAGTGAGACTCTGTTTCCAAATAAAATATGAAATAGGTCTGGGAGTATAGCCTGAAGGTAGAAAGGCGCCTGGGTGGTTCTGCCCCCAGTACCACACACAGAGGCAAAAAAAAAAAAAAAAAAAAAAAAAAAAAAAAATCTAATTAAGCCTTGATGGTAGTCACTCCAATAGACAGACATTCCAGGAGAGACTGGAGGATTGCGGTTCACAGACTGCCTCAGATACTTAGTGAGACCCTGTTTCAAAAATAATGAATAAAAAATATGGCAGGGGGTATAGCTCAGAGGTCAAATGCTCTTGGGTTCCATCCCCAGACCTGAAAAATAAATAATAAATAAGATAAATAAAAAGGAGCCAGGCATAGTATCACATGCCAGTAATCCCAGTACTTGGGAGAAGACAGTACAATCTTCCTGAGACATGAGGATTGCAGGTTTGAATTCAGCCTCAGGAATTTAGTGAGACTCAGCAACTTAGTAAGAATCTGTTAAAAAAAAAAAAAAAAAAAACTTGCCAGGCATGGTGGTACACACTTGCAATCCCAGCACGTGAAAGGCTGACAAAAAAAATAAAATAGGTCTGGGGGCATAGCCCAGAGGTAGAAGGCCCCTGGGTTCTATCCTCAGTCACACACACACACACACACACACACACAACACACACACACACACAAATAGGGGTAGGGGTATAGTTCAGAGGTGGAATGCTTCTGGGTTCCATCACCAGTACCACACACACATATACTAAATTAACTTAAAAATTAAATTAGCCGGGTGTAGTGGCTCACACTTGTAATCCCAGCATTTGGGAGGCTGAGACTGGAAGCTCGCGGTTCACAGACAGCCTCAGCTACTCAGTGACGCTCTCTGCAACTTAAATGAGACCCTATTTCAAAATAAAGAATAAAAAATAGGGCAGGGGGTGTAGCTAGGAGGTCAAATGCCCCTGGGTTCTATCCCCAGACCTGCAAAAACAAAATTAAAATAAAAAGTTCTTGGGGGTAGGGGTTAAAATAAACTGGGCATGGTGGTGCATGCTGGTAATCCTAGTACATGGGAGGCTGAGGTAGAAAAATTTCAGGTGTGCGACCAGCCTCAGCAACTCGTGAGGCCCTCTGTAACTTAATGAGACCATTTCCAATATAAAGAATAAAAAATAGGGCTGTAGGTGTAGCTTGGCAATAGAATGGTCCTGGGTTCAATTCCCAGGACCCCCCCTCTCCAAGTATATAAATATAACATTTCAGCATACACATCTTTGTGCCCAAAGTTGAACATATGAAGTTATGAAGCCCAAAAAACCCACCATGAAATATTCATGAAGCTTTTTAAGGTAGCCAATCAGTTTAGTTGCTTCTCAGGCAGTATACTGTAAAACCATAGAACACTGGTATAAAGGGAAAAGAGGAAGGAAGAGGGAAGAACTCTGGCCTGTAAGAGAAGAGTGTCCAGAAGTGCTAAGCTGGAGATTCTGTTTAGCACGATGGCCAAGAATTAAAGCAGTACACGGAGGACAGGTTAAAAAAGGGGGCTTGAGAAACAAAGGTTTTTATCACAAAAGAATTCTTAGTTCCCCACTGAAGTATTTGAAATTTATTTATTTATTTATTTATTTATTTATTTATTTATTTATTTATTTTTTGCGGGTTTGGGAATGGAACCCAGGGGCATTCGACCTCCGAGCTACACCCCCTGCCCTATTTTTTATTCTTTATTTTGAAACCGGGTCTCACTGAGTTGCAGAGGGCCTCACTAAGTAGCTGAGGCTGTCCGCGAACCGGGATCTTCCAGGTCTCAGCCTCCCGAATGCTGGGATTACAAGTGAATGCTGGGATTACAAGCGTGCGCCACCAGGCCCGGCTGAAGTATTTGAAATTTAAATCTCAAGAGACAGGCACATATTAAATAAAGTAATTCTTCAATGGTAATTCATATTTAAAAAAGATTAATTTCCTTTTTAAAGATTCCTGATCACAGCTGGGCGTGATGGCGCATGCTTCTAATCCCAATATTTGGGAGGCTGAGACAGGAGGATCGCACAGGTTTGAAGCCAGCCTCAGATAGTGAGTGAGGCTCTCAGCAACTTAGTGAGATGCTGTTTCTAAATTAAATATATAAAAAAAAAAATAGGCCTGGGAGTGTAGCCCGGAGGAAGAAGGCCCCTAAGTGGTTACATCCCCAGTACCACACACATACACCAAAAAAGTGAAAAAGATACCTGTTCACTGTAAAGGATTCCATTTATATGAAGTTAAAAAAAAAAAAAAAAAAAAAAAAAAAAAAAAAAAAAAGCCAGACATGGTGGTTCATGCTTGTAATCCCAGTATTTGGGATGCTGAGAAAGTAAGATCTGAGTTTGTGCCGGGTGTGGTGGCGCATGCTTGTAATCCCCGTACTTGGGAGGCTGAGATAGGAGGATTGCGCAGGTTCGGAGCCAGCCTCAGCTGCTTAGTGAGGCTCTCTCAGTAACTTAGTGAGACCCTGTTTCAAAAAAAATATTAAAAAATGGGTCTGGGAGTATAGCCCAGAGGTAGAAAGCCTCTGGGTTCCACCCCCAGTACCACCAAAAAAGATCTGAGTTTGTGGCCAGCCTCAGCTACTTAGGCCTTTTGCAACTCAGTGAGACCCTGTTTCAAAAATAAAGAATAAAAAATAGGGCTGAGGGTGTAGCTTGAAGGTAGAATGCCCCTGGGTTTCATCCCCAGCAACACATATACACATAAAAAATAATAAATAAATACAGCTGATTGTGGTGGCGCCTATTTGTAATCCCAGTACTTGGAGGCTGAGACAGGAGAATCCAGGTTCATAGCCAGCCTCAGCTACTTAGTGAGGCCCTCTGCAACTCAGTGAGACCCAGTTTCAAGAATAAATAATAGGGCTGGGGGATGTAGCTCGGAGATCGAATGCCCCTGGGTTCCACCCCCAGACATGGGGGGGAAAAAAAAAATTAGGCTAGGGGTACATCTTGGATGTAGAATGCCCCCAGGTTCAATCCTCAGTACCAAAAAAGAGGAAAAAAAAAAAAAAAAAAAAAAGGAGAAAATATGAAGGGTGGTCGCATTATACTTAAAGTCAGTGCTGTTTACATATGTGGGCTCAGTGTGTCAAAATTTAACTGGTCTGTATGTGTATCTGTCCACTTAATAAAATGAAAAGTTAAATAAATAAAATTTTAAAATATTATTTTGCTGTAGAACTAGCATGAGATGGCAGAAATAGGCAAAAGATCAACGGAGGTAACCTATTACAATGAAGGGGGTATTAGTAGATAACATGGAAAGCCACTGATAGATCTGGTGGCAGAACAACCAGGGACAACTGAAGAACCAGAGCAATCAAAAAAGATGACCTGAGCACTGGGCACGGTAGCGCAGGATTGTAATCCCCGTGCTTGGGAGGCAGACATAGGAGGATTGCGCTGGCTTAAGAGACCCTGTTTCCAAATAAAAATATAAAAATAGGTCTGGGAGTATAGCCCAGAGGTAGAAGGGCTTCCAGGAACCCCAGTACCACCACCACCAAAAAAAAAAAAAAAAGATGACCTGAAAGCCAGGTGTAGTGGCATACACCTGTAACCCCAGTCCTTGGGAGGCTGAGACAGGAGGACTGCAGTTTCGAAGATAGCCCCAGCAACTTAGTGAGGTTGTCAACAACCTAGCGAGACCTTGTTTCAAAACATAAAGACTGTGGTGTATGTACTTGGAGTTAGAGTGGTCCTGGGTTCAATCCCTAGTGCCAAACAAGGAGGGTTTAAAATAAATGGACAAAGAAAAAAGAAAATCACTTGAGATTGCAGGCTTGAAGACTTGGGAATGGAAGGCAGGCTTTGCAGCATCTAACTCGTTTGTAAAATGCAATAACGTGCCCCAGGACCATTTCTACAATCTTCAAGACCTCTGATGAGGACGATGAAGGAGTGCCCAAATGTCCTAATGTGGCACTGACTCAGGAAGATGTGTCTGATGAAGGAGCAAAGTGAAAGCACACGACACAGCACAGAACACAGGAGTGAGCTAACAGGCCACACCCAGCAGCAGTTACCTCTGGAAGACAATGGCAAGCACGACAGTACAGGACAGAACCTAAGCTACCAGAACAGTAAGCAGCAGCTGGGCTCTGGGCTGACTGAGCAGAACTGTGGCCAACAAGGTCCTTTGTCAGAAGGGCCAGGATGTAAAACAATGATCATGTCTGAATTTGTTCATCTACAGGTCTGTAATGTATGATGCTCTACAGATTAAACACTTAAGCTGAAACAGTTGAATGGTTTGAGGGGCTGAAAGAATATCTTTAATTAAGGATCAAGAACAGCTCGGGGTGGGAGTGGTGACCCATGCCTGTAATCCTAGCTACTTGGGCGGCGGAGACAGGAGGATTACAGGTTTGAGGCCAGCCTCAGCAACTTACTCCATCTTACCTCTGCTACATAACAAAATAGGACCTACCCCAAAATAAAAAATAAAAAGGGCTGAGATGTGATGCAGTGGTTTAATTCTCCTGGATTCAACCCAATCCCAGTATGAAAAACAGCTCAAGATAGAATGATTAGGAAATTAACTACTGCTTCTTAAAATGTAGTAATTTATAACTGAAGGAAACAACTTCTGAGGTAAATGCAGAATTAGTGAAAAGATTTTATGAAAACTTCATAGATTCATGTTTGGAATGCTTTAAAATGCTAAGTTAACACTAAGCGGAGAAAAAATAACATTTCCTTGTCTTCTTAAATATGCTATGCAGCCAATACTATGTTATAAATAGAATAAACCACCCCCAGAAAAGCTGGCAAATTCAAGAAAAAAATAAAAGAAAAAACCTGCTATTTTAGGTTACCTTTTTCCTTTCAGTCTGTATTATCAGGATGAAATATTTATTAAAAAAAATTTGCCTTAAAAATCATAAATGTTTTAATCTGGTCAAAATTATTGGAACAACTGTCCAAGATAAGTTCTGCAGGCAAATTATAAACAAAAGACAATCTGTCTCTTAAAGAGACTTCAAAATCTGCCTTCAATCTTTGCAGTCTTCACAAGGCTAAATGAGAGAATGAACGGAACAAAACAAGTCACCCTTTAGGACCGGATCTGCTCTTTCCACCAACCTCCTCCTGCCTGCAGATTCCTAACCTAGAAATGCCATTCAAGCAAATAGTCTTCTCCTGTTGGGAGCAAAGTTCTTTATACTAATGTTCCCAATTAACTCAAAACAGTACGCCCATTCATGGACTGGAGAGCAAGGGGAAGGGCTGCGGCTGACCTTGGCTTTGGTAGCAGCTGAGGCCAGAGCAGCTGCGGCGGCTGTGGCAACATTTCCTTCAGAAATTTCATGTTCTACTTTCTTCTTCCCGGTATCACTTTCTCTTTCTTTACATGTATCAGTGAGTTCCTTGTTCTCTTCAGCTTCCTTTTCTTCTGAAAATAACAGAAAGCTTTACTGCCAGTGCACCCAGCATCAGACCCCATCTTACTTCTCACCTTGCAAACCAATGACTGGGTGATGGAACAAGGTTACAAAGAGATATTAAGACCTTTTTCTTCTAAGAGATGTGTTGAATTGTTCCAGGCATTTCAGTCTGCCTCTTATTTGGGACCCATTTTCTAAAGGACACACTGTGCCTTATCTTCATTTGTCTCATCTGTGTGCAGCTCTCATACATAAGGGAAATGCACAGAGAGAGAGACTCTCTTTGTTCCATGTCACTGGAAGGCTCAGGGAACCCTATAGAGTCTGAAGGAAATCAGACAACTTGTTCATCTCTAAGTACGACTGAAAACAAAATGCAATACCAGAATCAGCACTGGTGCTCACCTACTAATCAGAACTCAGATGGCTATTTATTGTTATATGAAGACAACTCTCCAAGCTGGTACATGCCTGTATCCCAGTACTTGGGAGGCTGAGACAGGAGGAGCACAGGCTCATGACCAGTCTCAACAAACTAGCAAAATATGGTTTCAAAACAAAAAATAAGGCTGGGTGTGGTGGTGCATGCTTGTAATCTCTGCGCTTGGGAGGCTGGGGCAGGAGGATCGAACAGGTTCGAAGCCAGCCTCAGCTACTTAGTGAGGCTCTCAGCAACTTAGTGAGACCCTGTTTCCAAATAAAGAATAAAATGGGTCTGGGAGTATAGCCTGGAGGTAGAAAGCCTCTGGGTTTCACCCCCAGTACCACCAAAAAAAAAAAAAAAAAAAAAGGTTTGGGGATACCACTCAGAGGAACAATGTCCCTGGGTTCAATCTCTAGCACTCCTCATAATAAATACCCAAAATAAATGGGGAATATTTAATATTTCTTTTGTGTGTGCATGTAGCTCTAGGGATTGAGCTTAGGGGTATTCTGCCTCCAAGATACACCCCCAGCCCGATAGATATATTTTATTTATTTATTTGTGGTACTGTGTATGGAACACAGGGGGCACTCTACCTCCGAGCTACAACCCCAGCCCTATTTTTTAGTCGTTTTAGTTTTTGAAACAGGGTCTTAACAAAGTTGTGACGGGCCTCACAGATGAGGCTGTCTGCAAACCATGATCCTCAGGTTTCTGCCTCCTGAATGCTGAAATTACAAGTGTGTGCCATCATGCCTGGCAATTTTATTTATTTTGAAACAGGGTCTCCCTAGGTTGACGAGACTCTCACTACTTGCTGAGGCTGTCCTCCAAACTGTGATCCTCCTGTCTCAGCTTTCCAAGTACTAGGATCACAAGTGTGACCACCATGCCGGAAAATATTTAATATTGTTATCTGCATTTCTCCATGTCTTTTTACAATTCTACAAAATAATACTAATATCCAGTTTGTTTCCTCTCAATTACCTGACTTAATATCTTCACTAACTTCACTATCCTGCTCCTTCTCATTTGATTTTTCATTTTCTCCATCTTGTGCTTTACCTCCGTCATCCATTTCATTTTCCACTTTGTTTTCTGCCTGAAAGGAGTATAAATCAAGAGAATAGGAATAAACAAAAAAGTCGTTTTAGAAGAATAATTAATTAATTAATTAATTTTTGGGGTGGTATTGGGGGTGGAACCCAGGGGCTTTTCTACCTCCAGGCTATACTCCCAGACCCATTTTATATTTTATTTGGAAACAGGGTCTCACTAAGTTGCTGAGAGCCTCACTAACTAGCTGAGGCTGGCTTCAAACCTGCGCGATCCTCCTGTCTCAGCCTCCCAAGTGCGGGGATTACAAGCGTGTGCCACCACGCCCGGCCAGAAAAATTATTTTAGATGAACAAAAAGTTTCACTGTTTTTAATTGTGTGTGGCACGGGGTTTGAACCCAGGGGCATTCTACCTCTGAGTTACACCTCAGCCTTATTTAATTTTAATTTTTCTTATTTAATTCTGGAGATTGAACCCAGAGACATTCTACCTCTAAGCTAAACCTCCAGCCCAATTTTATTTCTTATAGGAAACAGGGTCTAACTAGGTTGCTGAGAGCCTCACTAACTTGCCGAGGCTGGCTTCGAACTTGCAATCCTTCTGTCTGGGATTACAAACATGTACCACCACGCCCCACTGACTTAGCAATTTGAGACTCTCACACATTGACTTTAGGGTCTCTCCCTCTAGCAGCTGGTACAGTTTTAAATGCTCACTTAAACACCAGCTTCTCATTACTTCTTTTTACATATTCTTATGTTGGCAAAGGGTTCTCCGAACCAGGCTTGGTGGAGCACGCTTGTAATCCCAGCATTTGGGAGGCTGGGACAGGAGGATCGTGGTTCACTGCCAGTCTCCATTACTTAGTGAGGCCCTTTGCAACTTGGTGAGACCTTGTTTCAAACTAAAAAATAAAAAATAGGCCTGGGGATGTACCCCTGGGTTCCATCCCTAGTACTGTAAAAAACAAACAAAACCCAAACCAAATAAGCAAACAAAAGAAGAGATCTCCTATGAAATTGTTTAATATTCTGCAATTCTGCCACAAGTATAGAATCTAAACCCTACAATTTAATATTCACAACTGTGCACGAAAGAGGCACAAAAGAAGAGGTGAGGGCAAGAATAAATCTTCAGAGAATAAACAAGTGGAAAATACCCATTATCATGCATTGGAAAAACTGTATCTGAAACAACAAATTTACGTGGCAAGTGACAATCAGAAAAACAAACAAAGATCAGTAGGCTCAAAAGGCATGTTCTTGGTGGCTTCTATTATGAGCAATGAACAGACCTTACCTTTTCAGGTTGCTGACCCTCAGGTTCTGTTTCCATTTTCTCTTCTTCAGCTCCTTCTACAAATAAAAGAATAAGAAAAATAGGCAAAAAGGGTAAAACTATTTCCATAAACTCTGAGTATATGAAATAAAATTATATACTACAGTATAGTCAACAAATCATACAACCAGAGGGACTGACAGAAGCCAGACACAAAACAATACACAGTACAGGATAAAGTAAAGGACAGCTGAAAGGACTCAATGGTTGTAAAAACCAGGACAGGGTATTTAACTGGGCTAGGAGAATATAAGGTAACTGAAAGCAGGTTCAGTGGGGTGGGAAGTCATGCAGTGCTAGGGATAGAATTTTATGATTTGGAGGCTGTTTACATGAATGTGTTTAACTTGTGGAAATGCAACAGGCTGCCTGGGCAAGACAGGAAATGTACTAAGATCCTGCCTTAGAAAAAAAAAAAAAAGAAAAAGACACACCCCCAGCTTTTTTTTTTTTGGGGGGGGTTGTACTGGGGTTCCTGAAAACCCTTCTACCTCCGGGCTACACTCCCAGACCTATTTTATATTTTTTTATTTGGAAACAGGGTCTCATAAGCCAGCATGGCTGGCTTCGAACCTGCGCGATTCTCCTGTCTCTGCCTCACAAGCATGAGGATTACAAGCGTGTGTCACCATGCCTTGGCGCAGCTTCATTTTTTTATTTTGAAACAGGGTCTCACTAGGTTGCTGAGAGTTTAAGTTGCTAAGGCTGTCCCCAAACCAGCGATCTTCCACTGCTTTTTATATAACCTGAATTGCTCAATGTAGTAAGTATATGTATACATACATTAAGCTAACAGAACACCTGATTGGATAAAATGGTCTCAGAAGGCAGACAATTACATATTATATAATCAAAGGCATTTTTTTAGCTGGACTTGGTGGCATACACTTGTAATTTCAGCATTCAGGAGGTGGAGTACGGAGGATCACAGTTCAAGGACAGCCTCAGCTACATAAGGAGGCCTTTCACAACCCAGTGAGACCCTGTTTCAAAAAAATGAAAAGACTAAAAAAATAGGACCAGGTGTAGCTCGGAGGTAGAATGCCCCTGGGTTCCATCCCTAGTACCACAAAAAAGGGCAATTTCTTCTTGAAAATGGGAGCCACTTAGGGAAGTCACTTAAAAAATCCAGCTAGTAAGCTGGGCGTGATGGCGCATGCTTGTAATCCTAGCCATTTGGAGGCTGAGACTGGAGGATCTTGGTTAGTGGACAGCCTCAGATATTTAGTGAGGCACTCTGTAACTTAGTAAGACCCTGTTTCAAAATAAAGAATAAAAAACAGGGCAGGGGGTGTAGCTCAGTGGTCGAATGCCCATGGGTTTCATCCCCAGACCCGCAAAAAAAAAAAATCCCGCCAGAAGCCAGGCATGGTGACGTATGTTTGTAATTTGTAATCCCAGAATTAGGGAGACTGGGACCAGAGGATCGCAGTTCACGGACAGTCTAAGCTACTTAGGAGGCTCTTCACAACTCAGTGAGACCCTGTTTCAGAAATAAAAAGACTAAAAAATGGGGCTTGGAGGAATAATGCCCCTTGGTTCCATCCCCAGTATGCAAAAAAAGAAAAAAGAAAAAAATATAACTGGGGATGTAGCTCCGTGGTAGAATGCTCTTGGGTTCAATCCCCAGTCCCACAAAAATTAAAAATAAAAAATAAGGCTGGGCGTGGTGGCGCATGCTTGTAATCTCAGCATTTGAGGGAAAATAAAATCCAGCCAGTTTAGAGGTAAGACATCCAATTATGAGGTACTCAAAAGTCTGAGTCTCTATTTTACTGTCCTTTGATCCGAAAGAGTCCTTTAATACAAGTGAAATGAGGAAAAGAAGCCCACTGCACAAGATGTAAGTGTGATGACCAAATACTGTCCCACTGTTTTCATAGGTTCACTGGCCTAGTGTATTCTCACAGTGTTTTAGAATCACCAACTCTAGAGCCAGGCATGGTGGCAATCGCTTGTAATCCCTGTGCTTGGGAGGTGGAGACAAGAGGATTGTGCAGGTTCAAAGCCAGCCTTGCTGGTTTAACAGACCCTGTTTCAAAAAAAGAAGAAATTATATATATATATACATATATACATATATACATATATATTATATATAAAATATGTCTGGAAGTGTAGCCCGGAGGTAGAAGGGTTTCCAGGAACCCCAGCACCACCCCCAAAAAAAGAATTGCCAACTCTATAAATACTGTTACGGAACTCCTCATGGTAAGAACAGTTGAGACTGTTTATAGGTTATGAATAGTATCTTGAGGCAGGAATTCTTAAGTTACTTATTTCTGGACTTTATGTTCCTAGAAAGTAACCCTTTTAATATTATTGTAAGAATGTTCTACTAATCTCATGATAAACCAGAGATCAGTTCTTAGCCTTATGGAAACTAGAAATGATTAGATGGGCTATTCTACACAGGGCTGTAAGAAAGCTTGCTGGACAATACAATAATTGATACCAAAGAATCTTCTTTGACTGGTTGATCTGTGATTCAGTTTTTCCAAAAGCATAATCAATTATTATTATTATTATTATTTTTTTACGGGTCTAAGGATGAAACACAGGGGTATTTGACTTCCAAGCTACACCCCCTGCCTTATTTTTTTTTTATTATTAGTATTTTGAAACAGGGTCTCACTAAGTTGCAGAGGGCCTCACTAAGTAGCTGAAGCTGTCCACAAGCTGCGATCTTCTGGTCTCCGCCTCTGGAATGCTGCGATTACAAGTTTGCACCACCACACTACTCTTTTTTTTTTTTTTAAGTGGTACTAGGGTTCCTGGAAGCCCTTCTACATCCTGGCTACACTCCCAGACCTATTTTTATAGTAGCTGAAGCTGTCCACAAGCTGCGATCTTCTGGTCTCCGCCTCTGGAATGCTGCGATTACAAGTTTGCACCACCACACTATTCTTTTTTTTTTTTTTAAGTGGTACTAGGGTTCCTGGAAGCCCTTCTACATCCTGGCTACACTCCCAGACCTATTTTTATACTTTTTAAATTTGGAAACAGGGTCTCTGAAGCCAGCACACGCGGCTGGCTTCGAACCTGCGTGATCCTCCTGTTTCTGCCTCCCAAGCGCGGGGATTACATGCGTGCGCCACCACGCCCGGCTACCACCATACTATTCTTAAGAGGCAAATTTATGCTTATTAGTGGATCTACTGAGGAAGCAAACTCCACTACATGAGAAGGGTAAGGGGAACAGCAGACTCGTGCAGCCTGTGGCTGCGTACTTACCGAGTTTCTCGGGCTCTTCTGGCCCTGTACCTGCAATGCAGCTACTCTCCAGGCCAAAGGTGGGGTCCACTTTCCCAGAGGCTCGTGCTGCTTCTTGTACTTTCTTGACATGAGCTTCAACCAACTCCAGTGGTACCTCCTCCCGAACCCGAGAAAACTCCTCTGGTTCCAAGAATAAAAATGAAACAGTAACTCTGCTTTGCCTAAATATTTCCTAAATGTAAGACTACAGTACTTTGTGTGTCTGTTACTGGGAATGGAACCCAGGGGCCTTCTAACTCCAAGCCACACTCTCAGATCTATTTTTTATTTGGGAACAGGGTCTTGCTAAGTTGTTGAGAGCCTCACTAAATTGTTGAACCCGGGTTCAAATCTGCAATACTGAGATTACAAGTGAATAAAGTCACCAGCCTAGTGACTTTATAAGAGTATATGACACAGTAACACTCTCATGGATACAGTGAACTCTATGAGGTTCACTATAGCAAAATGAGAAAAAATACATAGTTATGAAATTCTCTTTCTAGACATGTATCCTATGTATATGTGTATGTATAAACAATTTTTAATTTCTATCAGTAACAACCAAAACTGGCATTCATATTCTCTGAGCTGGTTCAACTAATAATCTAGAAAACAGCCAGAATTAAAAATAAAGTCAAAGCCAAGAAAGATTTCCACAGTTTAAAATATTTCTAGTTGCCAGGTGGCAAATGCTTGTAACCTCAACATCTGAGAGGCCGAGAGAGAAGGATCAGAGGTTTGAGACCAGTCTTAGCAATTTAGGGAGACCTGTTTCAACATAAAAAAATCAGGCTGGGAGTACAGCTCAGAGGCATAACGCCCCTGGGTTCAATTCTAAGTACAAAGAAAAAGAAACTAATATAATCCAAGACTATAAAATAACCTTTGTCAGTTTCAATTAATTACATACCATAAAAAATTTATGTACCTACAATACTAATATAAACTTTTAATTTACAAACTATTATTAAGTGCTTTACTTAGCTGGGCATAGTGGCTGGCACAAGATTGTAATCTGAGCATTTGGGAGGCTGAGACAGAAGGATCGTGGTTCGTGAACAGCCTCAGCTACTGAGGCCCTTTGCAACCCGGTGAGACCCTGTTTTAAAAAAAAAAAAAAAGAGCTGGGGGTAGAATGCCCCTAAGTTCCACCCCAGTAGCGCAAAATAAAAAATAAATAAGCAAGCAAACTGGGCAAGGTGGCGTGCATGCTTGTAGTCCCAGCATTTGGGAGGCTGAGACAGGAGGATTGCAGTTGAAGGATAGCCTCAGCTACCTTGAGGCCCTCCGCAACTTAGTGAGATCCTGTTTCAAAATAAAGAATAAAAAATAGGGCTGGGGGTATAGAGGTAGAATGCCCCTGGGTTCCAACCCTAGTAAAAAGAAAAGTGCTTTACTTTAAAATGTTTTATACAGAGCATATGGTGTCTCTTAGGGGTAATGTTGCTTTTTTTTTTTTTTTTTTTTTTTTTGGTGATATTGGGGATGGAACCCATAGGAATTATACCTCAGAGATACACCCCAGCCCTATATTCAGTCTTTTTAGTTTTTTTTTTTGGTGGTACTGGGATTCCTGGAAGCTCTTCTACCTCTGGGCTACACTCCCAGACCTAATATATATACATACATACATTTTTTTTTGCAGGTTTGGGGATGGAACCCAGAGGCATTTGACCTCCGAGCTACACCCCCTGCCCTATTTTTTATTCTTTATTTTGAAACCGGGTCTCACTGAGTTGCAGAGGGCCTCACTAAGTAGCTGAGGATGTCTGCGAACCGGGATCCTCCAGGTCTCAGCCTCCCGAATGCTGGGATTACAAGCGTGCGCCACCACGCCCGGCTTATTTTATATTTTTAATTGGAAACAGGGTCTCTTAAGCCAGCACGGCTGGCTTCGAACCTGTGCGATCCTCCTGCGTCACCACGCCCGGCTAGTCTTTTTAGTTTTTGAAACAGGGTCTGAGTTGAGTATGAGTCAAGTCACATACTTGACTATGTCTCACATAGTCACTGCTATGTAGCTGAGGCTGTCTGCAAACTGGTATCCTCCAGTCTCTGCCTCCCGAATCCTGGGATTTCAAGTGTGTGCCACCATGCCTGGCCTTAATGTCGCATTTGTGTTTAATTCTATAAAAAAATGAATGCTGCAGCTGCTAATATGTAACTGTGAGATACAGTACATTTTCGAGTTGGAGAGGTGTGTAGTGCAGTTCATACCCAAAGCCGCTTTGGCTGCAGCAGATGCCACACGTGGGTCCACCACAGAGGCCAAGAAAGCAACAGTGCTCATGACTGGGTTTCCTGACTGACTAAAAGGGACAGGCTGGTAAGCCAAAGGACCAAGGGAAGCGTCTGAATTTTCGAGGTATGGGTCCTCGATGGGCAGCCTCAAGAAGTGGAGGATGCACTCATCCTGAGTGCGACTTCCAACATGCTCTGACACTTTGTTCCAGTCATCCTTGTACATCTCCAGGGCCTGAAACAGAAAAGACAGGAGCCTGAGTAGTGGGCAGAAAAGGAAACGTGATTAAATCAAACATTAGCGAATGTTTTTTAAAAATGACACGAATGGCAAGTAATAAATGTAAAAGGAAGTAAATCTGGCAACGTTTCTCATATTTAGTTGTCAATCAGACAAAAAAACCCAAAAGGCAAACATTGTAAAGGTAGAAGTAGAATCATCTTTTAGTACTACAAACATGACTGTACACAAAAAATTCTCAAGAAGCCCCACAAATAAGCGTGGTCTACAGAGCTGAGTAGGTACTTAATTCAGGATCTAGTTTTCATCAACACATACTTGGATTCTTAGAACTCATCTGCCTCCCTATTCTGTTTGGTTTTTAATATTAAGGATTGATTTCAGGGGCATCTACTCTAAAGCTACACCCCCAGACCTATTTTATATTTTATTTTTTGCGGTACTGGGGATGAAATCCAAGGGCATTCTACCTCTGAGTTATAACCCAAGCACTGTTTTCTTTTGCGGGTTTGGGGATGGAACCCAGGGGCATTCGACCTCCAAACTACACCCCCTGCCCTATTTTGTATTCTTTCTTTTTAGTGGTACTGGGGTTCCTGGAAGCCCTTCTGGGCTATACTCCCAGACCGATCTTTTTTTTTTTTTTTTTTTGAAACAGGGTCTCTTAAGCCAGCAAGGCTGGCTTCGAACCTGCACGATCCTCCTGTCTCTGTCTCCCAAGCGCAGGGATTACAAGCGTGCGCCACCACACCCGGTCTCAATGATTTGCAGAGGGCCTCACTAAGTAGCTGAGGCTGTCCGCAAACCACGATCCTCTGGTCTCAGCCTCCTGAATGCTGGGATTACAAGCGTGCGCCACCACGCCCGGCTCCAGCACTGTTTTTCATTTATTTTGAAACAGGGTCTTACTTGAGGAGGGTCTCACTAAGTTGTTGAGGCTGTACTAAAAAATGCAACCTTCCTGTTTCTGCCTCCCAAGTACTGGGATTACAGGTGTGCATCACCATGCCCAGCCTGTCTGGCTATTCTTTAGTTTATCCTTGTCTGTGTTGTAAGACTGAACTAGAACCAATACCTCCAAATCATTCCCAGGAGCTGGTCCTATGATCAACCCATGTGTGCCATCTGCAGAGCAGCTCCTCCCGATGTTTCTTCCTTTATATGCTCTGGGCACACACCAAATCATGAAGGTGAAGACATGAATTCAAGATTTATATTTTATCTGTGCCACCATATAGACTGAAAACTTTGATGGTATGTATCCTAGTTGTTACAATCTGTAGTATCTGTCACAGTGCCTGATAAAATTTATTGACTTTAGCCACAATAGGACTAAGCCAGCAAAAAAATTTTTACTTTTTTATTTTGTGGCCCCAGGGATTGAAATCAGGGTCATTCTACTCCCGAGCAACACTCCCGGCCCTATTTTATTATTGTCATCATTTTTTTTTTTTTTTTTTTTTTTGGTGATACTGGGGATGGAACCCTTCTACCTCCAGGCTACACTCTCAGACCTATTTTATATTTATATTTGGAAACAGAGTCTCTTAAGCCAGTGAGGCTGGCTTCAAACCTATGTAATCCTCCTGTCTCTGACTCCAAAGCGCAGGGATTACGAGCATGCGCCACCACGCCTGGCCTTATATTATTTATTTTTGAAACAGAGTCTCACTGTTCGTTAAGCAAAGGGCTTAACAAAGTAGTTGAGGCTGTCTGCGAACTGCGATCCTCCTGTCTCAGGCTCTCAAGTAATGATATTATAACTGTATATCACCACGCCATACCCTTTCATTATATTTTGAATTTGGTTTCTTATTTTTATTATTTGGTGGTACTGGGGTTCCTGGAAGCCCTTCTATCTCCGGGCCACACTCCCAGACCTATTTTATATTTTTATTTGGAAACAGGGTTTCTTAAGCCAGCAAGGCTGGCTTCAAACCTGTGCGATCCTCTTGTCTCTGCCTCCCAAGCGCGGGGATTACAAGTGTGCGTCACCACGCCCAGCCTGAATTTGTCTTTTTATGATAGTTAAATGCAACAGTGAGCTGGGTGTAGTGGTGTGCACTTGTAATCCCAGAATTTTTTTTTTTGTGTGTGTGGGTCTGGGGATGGAACCTAGGGGCATTTGACCTCCGAGCTACACCCCCTGCCCAATTTTTTATTCTTTATTTTGAAACCGGGTCTCACTGAGTTGCAGAGGGCCTCACTGAGTAGCTGAGGCTGTCTGCAAACCGCGATCCTCCAGGTCTCAGCCTCCTGAATGCTGGGATTACAAGCGTGCGCCACCTCGCCTGGCGTAATCCCAGAATTTGAGGCTGAGACAGGAGGATTACAGTTCAAGGACAGTCTCAGCTACTTAGTGAGGCCCTTTGCAATTTAGTGAGACCCTGCTTCAAAATAAAGAATATAAAATAGGGCTGGGGTTGTAGCTTGGGAGGTAGAATGATGCCGCTAAGGTTCCATCCCCAGTACTTAAAAAAAAAAAAGAAAAAAAAACAACAAAAAAAAGCTCGGCGTAGTGGTGCAAGCTTGTAATCCCACTATTCAGGAGGTAGAGACTGGACTGTAGTTCATAGACAGCCTCAGCTACTTAGCAAGGCCTGTCACAACTCAGTGAAACTCTGTTTAAAAAATAAATGGACTACCTGGGCAATGGTGGTGCACGCTTGTAATCCCCGTGCTTGGGAGGCAGAAAGGAGGATCGCGCAGGTTTGAAGTCAGCTGCACGCGGGCTGGCTTAGGAGACCCTGTTTCCAAATAAAAATGTAAAAATAGGTCTGGGAGTGTAGCCTGGAGGTAGAAGGGCTTCCAGGAACCCCAGTACCACCAAAAAAAAAAAAAAAAAAAAAAAAAAAAAAAAAAAACCAGCAACAGTGTTATTTTCTTTCTTTGGCTGGTCTGGGAATGAACCCCAGGGGCATTCAACCTGAGCTACACCTCCTGCCCTCTTTTATATTCTTTCTTTCTTTCTTTCTTTCTTTCTTTCTTTCTTTCTTTCTTTCTTTCTTTTTTTGGCGGGTCTGGGGATGGAACCCAGGGGTATTTGACCTCTGAGCTACACCCCCTGCCCTATTTTTTATTCTTTATTTTGAAACCGGGTCTCACTGAGTTGCAGAGGGCCTCACTAAGTAGCTGAGGCTGTCCGCGAACCGGGATCCTCCAGGTCTCAGCCTCCCAAATGCTGGGATTACAAGCGTGCGTCACCATGCCCGGCTTATTCTTTATTTTGAAACCGAGTCTCACTGAGTTGCAAAGGGCCTCACTAAGTAGCTGAGGCTGTCCGTGAACCGCCTCCGGTCTCAGCCTCCTGAATACTGTGATTACAAGCGTGAGCCACCATGCCCGGCTGCAACACTGCTATTTTCAAACCAGCATTTTTTCTTTTTTTTCTAGGGATCAATATACTTCCGTAGCCCTAATACACAAATGTAAAAATGCATTTTATTGCCAAAATTAAAAAATAAAACAAAAGGCCGGGCGTGGTGGCGCACGCTTGTAATCCCCGCGCTTGGGAGGCAGAGACAGGAGGATCGCGCAGGTTCGAAGTCAGCTGTGCTGGCTTAAGAGACCCTGTTTCCAAATAAAAGATATAAAATAGGTCTGGGCGTGTAGCCCAGAGGTAGAAGGGCTTCCAGGAACCCCAGTACCACAAAAAAAAAAAAATAAATAAAAATAAAAAATAAATAAAAAATAAATAAATAAAAATAAAATAAAGCAAAAGCAAAGCTTTTAGCCAGGTACAGTGGCAAACACCTTTAATTCCAGTACTTGGGAGGCTGAACAAAGAGGCTAAACGCAGGTTCCAGGCCAGCACATGGTAATTCAGTGAGACCCTGCTTGAAAGTAAAAAAAGAGATATGGATGTAGTACAGAGCTAAAATACCTATGTGGATTTCAAGCCCCTGTGCACCACCATCCCTGGCTGGATTTCATGTTCACAAAGTACTAACTGCTAGACAGGCATCATGGCACACACTTGTAATCCCAGTACTTGGGAGGCTGAGACAGGAGGATCATAGGTTGTGGCTAGACTTAATAAGTTAGTGAGGCCCTCCTCAAAAAAGTTGGGTGTGTAGCTCATAGGCAGAAGGCCCATGGGTTCCACCCCCAGTACGTCCTTCCACTAAAAAACATAATAATTGCTGTAAATAAATTATATAAATGGAAGACACTAGTGGTAAACAGTGCTATTGGCAAGCCTTTTATTTCTGAGTGTTTAAAGGCAGACAATGTATGTTGATGCAATTGCTTGTTTAAAAGAAAAATGAACAACAGCACAGATTCCATCTGTAGGAAAAAAAATGTACTATTGTGTAAGGATATTTTACTTTTCTTGGATATATTTAGAGTAAACAGTAGCTTAGACACTCTTACCTCACTCTGTATTTACTATCTACTAATTTTAAATATAAAAGAGGAAAAATATTTGAGCATCAATGTGGCTTTAAGAAAAAGAACTGTTGCTGTTTCCAGTGGTGGTTGTAAAACTAAACTTCTCCCATGAACCCAAAGATTTCAAAACAGTAATACAAAAGCAAGATACAAGACCAGCGTGACAGCACATGCCTCTAATCCCAATCCTTGAAAGGCCGAGATAGTAGGAGGGTCACAGGTGTGCGACAATACTCAGCAACTCAGTGAGACCCCGTTTCACAATAAACAATACAACAGGGCTGGGGCGTAGCTCAGAAGTAGAATGCTCCTGGGTTCAGTTCCCAGAATCTCCTCACCCAGAGAAAGTTACACACACACACACACACACACACACACACACACACACACACACACTTTTGCAATACTAGGGATGAAGACAGAAGCAAGAGAGTTGGAAGAACCAAGAAAGTAAAAAGTAGGCACAAAAAGAAAATGAAAAACTCAGCACAGTACCAAAATCTATAAAGAAATCTCAACTGTACAAATGACTTGAGAAACCAAATCAAAGCCAGAAAAGCAGAGGTCCCCAGGACCAGAGATCTAAAGGTAATTGACAGTGTTGAGCACCGGGCTCGAAGGAGCCTGACACCTACCAGATGTGACAGTGACACCAGGAGTCACGGCCTTTCTCACCATACTGACACCTTGAAGGCAGCACAGCACAGAGCAGGGCAAGGGCACCTGCGACCATCTACCTTCATAGACACTGTACTCTTCACTGATACTTTTGCAATAAAATAAGACAACTTCACATAAATATTTCAACGCAACTGTTAAAAGAATTTCACTAAACCTAAGTGCTAAATGTATGTTTTTAATACTTTGTGCTATTAAGTGGGAGGTCTGTGGAAGAACTTACTTGTGTCAACACTTGGCAATGTTCACTCAGTACCATAGGTATGCTTAAAGTGCTACTAAGAGAGTATTGGCAAGCACCCTCCCTCTAAACAAAGGGGCTGACCACGCAGCAGCTTACCTCCAGGAGGAGAAGGGTCTCCTGTTCTGTCCATTCTCGTCCAGCACTAGCACCTTTACTCTACAGAAACAAAGTCAGAAATCATTTGCAGGTCAGTAGAATTCATAGGACTATTTTATTCAAATTTGCAACTTCTAAAGCTAATCATACAGGAAAAAAAGGCAAGACAAGTGATTGTTATTTTATAAAATGACACCAGACTTCAGTAGAAAGCTCACTTCTCACCACAGAAATTAATTTTTTGGTTCTGTTTTGATAAATTTCATTTCTGATGAAAAATGATGACTCTTAAGAAGGACAAAAAAAACACACTGCCTGCAGTCTATTTGTGCTTAGGGAAAAAAATATTTACCTTTGCTAATGTTTTCTTGGAGTAAATATCAGTACGGAGACCAAAGTTTTGCAAATCAATTGGTTTTTCCTTATTCTTCTCAGGAAAATTTAACATCTGCTGAGCAGCAGGTACCTATCAGTCAAATAAATGATAAATGATTATATTTACCCATACAGAGTGAAGAGGATGAAGTTTTTAAAAAGTTATTTAATAGTGGCACTTAAGCTACTCCTGGTGAGTTTTCTACAAAATAAAACAATAAAAAAATCCTGTAAGTTACATTATACTTCTAATGAAAATTCAATATATTAGAAAAATTTTGAGTTCCCTTTGAAGTCACAGAAAACAAAGCAAGTTTTTTTAATATGACCTATAGCTTAGGCTCATGGTTTCCCAACTTGAAGCTACTTATAATTAGTTTAGTAATTTTTTTTTTGAATGAGTATCTTTTTTCTTAGTGGTACTGAGGACTGCACCCGGGGGCACTCTACCCCTGAGCTACAACCTAGCACTTAGCACTTTGTGTTTTGAAACTTGGTCTTGCTAAGTTGCTGAAGCTGGCCTTGTACTTGGGATCTTCCTGACTCAGCCTCCCAAGTGCTAGACTACAGGTGTTGCGAGGCTCACTTGTTTAGTAGTGTCTTTGATGGCACAAGGATAAAGGAGTAAATTTACTGAATATAAATAAATAATTTGTTAGGATGTGGCATAGACTGGTAGACTTGGTGAGATAGTATTACCCTGAACATTATATATCCTTATAATGCAAACACTTGTAATAGAAAAAAAAACATATATGCTTGTACAATCACACAAACCTCAAAACTATCAGCTAAGAAACAGCACAATACAATAATAATTACTCCTAAATAGGAATGCTATAAGTGGTTGTCTGTTGTCAACTAGGTCTGAAGAAAAGTCAAAAGCACTTTACCTGTGGTGAACGAAGATGCAGAGGCACCAGTCCTGAGGGGGTGTCAGCTAACACATTGAAATGAGGAGTAGGAGGCGGTCCCATTGCCATGGGCCGACTTTCAGGATCAACTTGGTAATTAACCAGCCCCCACTGCTCTAAAAAGGCATGAACCCTAAAGGACAAAGCTCCGTAAATTAACATCTAGAGAATCAATCTCTCCAAAACCATCATCACATCTTTAAAAATCAAAAATAGAAAAAAAAAGAATTAAACATGTTCTCTGCAGGCTGCAAACTAAAGTATTTAATAAATTTTGTTTGAGGAATAATTTCTACAAATCTAAAATAATGTTGAGCTGGCCGTGTGGCGCACACTTATAATCCCAGCATTTGGGAGGTTGAGACAGGGAAATCACAGTTCGCAGATAGCCTCAGCTACTACTTAGTGAGGCCCTTTGCAACTCAGTGAGACCCTGTTTCAAAATAAAAAATTAAAATACGTCTCAGAGTGTAGCTCGGAGGTAGAATGCCTCTGGGTTCCATCCCTAGTACTGCCAAAAAAAAAAAAAAAAAAAAAAAAAAAAAAAAAAAAAAAAAAAAAAAAAAGTTGATAATACAAACCAGAAAACCTACTGTAATTCTAATAGTTCTTTTTTTTATTTGTGAAGGTTATCCTTAACCAGCAATCCTCCTGTCTCAGCCTCCCAAGTACTGTTATTACAAGTGTATACCACCATGGTCAGCTTTTATCTGAGGTACTAGGGATGGAAATGAGGGGCTTCCTACATAGAGCCACACACCCCCCCCACTGTATTTTTTATTCTTTATTTTGAAACAGTGTCTCACTTGAGTTGCAAAGGATCTTACTAAGTAACTGAGGCTGGCCTCAAACTGTGATCCTCCTGTCTCAGCCTCCCAAATGCTGGGATTACAAAGTGTGTGTTACCACACCTGGCTTAAGTCTAATAGTTCTAACAGACAAATTAAAGAACAAATAGTCATTCAGGTTTGGGGTTAAAGATCTTACATACTACAGACACAATTCCCAGAAGAAATATCTAAGCAGGGCGTGGTGGCGCACGCTTGTAATCCCAGCACTTGGGAGGCTGAGACTGGAGGACTGCGGTTCATGGTCAGCCTCAGCTACTTAGTGAGGCCCTCTGCAACTCAGTGAGAAACTGTTTCAAAATAGGGAATAAAAAATAGGGCAGGGGGTGTAGCTCGAAGGTCCAATGCCTCTGGGTTCCATCTCTAGATCCGCAAAAAAACAAAAAAACAAAAAAACAACAAAAAAAAAAACAAACCCATATTTTTGTGTGTGGTATTAGGGATTGAATCCAAGGCTGTCTACCTTGGAACCATATCCCCAAACCTGTTTTGAGTCTCACTGGTTTGCTAAGAGTCTCTATTCCTGAAGGTGTCCTCAAATATGTGATCTTTCTATTTCAGCCTCCCAGGTACTGGGATTATAGGCAAGTGTCCACATTCAGGTATTTATTTCTTTACACAGATTTAAGAGAGTTTATCCACTCCCACCCAGCCCACTATTCACCTCTGGTAATTTTATATCTTGAAGATACTGAACTCCTAAATGTAGTATATAAGATTGAGAAATTCTCCTAACCAAGAAAACAAAGTTTTAATCAGGCAAATATTCAACAGTAATGTGTCAATAGCCACCTGCTCTAAAATATTAGAATATAAATCAAAACACTTTACCTCATCACAGCACACACATCTCCAGTCAAGTTCCTTCGACAAGCCGTGCTGGTTAAATATTCTTGGGGATTTAGACGGTATGTGTCAATCATAAAATTTCGATATGCCAAGTATCTAAAAAGCATGGGCAAAATTCAGACTTTCATTTTCTGGTGGCGGTATGGGGTAAGATAGAACCTAGGACCTTGCTAGCACTAGACAAGCACTCCACCACTGATCTACATCCTCGGCTCCACAGGGTAAAATTCATTAGGTAGATATGCATCCTTTCAGAAACAATAATTCACAGAAGCAAAAATTTTCAGGTTCTTCACAATTATACATAACAAAAAATTAAGACAGGAGGGCAATGAACAACAGTGATATTGTATTGAGTGTGTTGGTATTGGAAAACTACTCCAGTATTGATTTCCAGTAAAAATGCGAAAGGCAGTCAGAGTCTGGGTGCTGCTCAGTGGCTCGGGCAGGACAAGGCAGCAGCTTAGCTATTTACATTCCAAAACCCCCCCCACCCGCGCCCTTTGTCCTAATGTTTACCAAGAGTAAGAATGTAAAGGCAATTAAAGCCTTTACCCTTAAAAATACCCAGACACAATTAAAAGCCCTAAGATCACAGTGACCCTGCCCAAGATCTGTCTGGCTCTTGGAGACTGCATATTGCATATTGGCTGTAATTAGTGCCTACGTCTCCCTCCTAGTCTTTGGGACCCGGCCTTGCCATGGGAAATGTAAACTCCGTGTGTTGCTGCAAAGCACCCATAGTTGATGGGCAACCAATACAACAAAGGTAAAAAGAAGGCAGATAATTGATCCCTGCACTTACTAAGTGCAATACCGGCAGACAAGATGATGCATGGGGCACGCTTGTAATCCTAGCATTCGGGAGGCTATCTATTAACATTTCTAAAAACACATAAAAGCCTGGCTATCGGAGGTCAGGTACACTGGAGCATAAAAAGTACACTGCTCAAAAGGTCATGCACTTATAATCCCAGTACTTGGGAGGCTGAGACAGGAGGAACACAGGTTCACAGAGCCTCAGCAATTTGGTAATGCCCTTAGCAATTTGGCAAGACCAAATAAAAAATAAAATAGGGTTAAGCCAGGTGTGGTGGCGCACGCTTGTAATCCCAGCATTGCATACCGCTACACTGAGACCCGGAGGATCGAGGTTCACAGACAGCCTCAGCTACTTAGTGAAGCCCTCTGCAACTCAGTGAGACCCAGTTTCAAAATAAAGAATAAATAAAATAGGGCTGGGGGTAGCTCAGAAGTCGAATGCCCCTGGGTTCCATCCCCAGACCCGCCAAAAAATAAAGTAAAATAAAATAAAATAAAATAAAATAGAGCTAGGGTATAGTTCAGAAATAGAATGCTCATGGGTTAAATTCCTATTACCCCCCCAAAGCTCCTGAGTAACCAAAGGTAGCTACCTGAAGACTAGAGGAGTAACTTCTAAAGCAAAATGGGCTAAAATGCAAAACTGTGCCTTTAAAAGAGAGAATAATAAAGATGTGAAACATTTATAAATGATGACAATGGCCAAATGAATAGTACCATGGCTAAATAGGCACCAAAGTCATTAGGGCTTTTAAAAAAATTTTTCTGCCGTACTGAGGATGGAATCCATGGGCATTCTACCTCCAAGCTACATCCCCACCCCTATTTTTCAGTCTTTTTTACTTTTTTTTTTTTTTTTTGTGTATGTGTGTGTGTGTGGTACTGGGGTTCCTGGAAACCCTTCTACCTCTGTGTTACACTCCCAGACCCATTTCTATACTTTCTGATTTGGAAACAGGGTCTCTTAAGCCAGTGAGGCTGGCTTCGAACCTTGCGATCCTCCTGATTCCACTTCCCAAGCGCGGGGGTATTACAAGCGTGTGCCACCACACCCGGCTCCTTTTTAATTTTGCAACAGGGTTTCACTGAGTTGTGAAAGGGCCTTGCTAAATAGCTAGGGTTGACTGTGAAGCTCGATCTTCCAGTCTCAGCCTCCAAAATACTGGGATTACAAGTATGTGCCACCACACCCAGCTTGATTAAGGCTTCTTATGACAATCTGTGATTCTGATTTTAGGTGACTACAGCTCTGTTTTGGGAAAGCCAAAATTATGTTAAATATAAAAAATTAGAACATCAAATTATCATGTATAAACAACCTTAAAATATTCATCATTAAATTATCTGTCTTATGCCATAAGTTTTATGTGAAAATTATAAGTCTATTCTTCCTTTACAGTTTAAAACTGTATATTTGGATTACAGGTTAATACTATGAAGATAATATATGAAAAGGTATTTATTTATGGCATAAGAGTAATAGATTCATGTTAAAAATAATGATTTCCAGAAGTAAATATTGATAGATCACGAGGAAAAAACAAACATGCTTCTGGGTAACCCTTCCATGAAGTTTTTCTGTTTCTGAGACAAAAGCACAACTATGCTGAATGCAGTTAGCTCAATTCAAATGTACTGGCCATTATGTTTCTCACTAAGTGGCTGAGGCTGGCTTCGAACCTGTGTGACCATCTTGTCACAAAAGATGCGTCACATGCATGCACCTCCATGCCCAGTGACTTTTTCTTTTTAATTTTTTATTGGTGCATTATATTCATACATCATATTGGGGTAAAAAACTTGTGTGGACATACATGTATACATCACCCATTTAGCCCTACTGAATTCCCACCCCATCCCTCCTTCCCTTGCTTGGCTTAGTGGCTGACTTCGATATGTTAAAGTACATTGTGTGTTTTAGAGATTTTCCTCTTCCCCCCTCCTATCCCCTCATTTAGGTTGTCTTGTTTACTCCTCTATAGGATTTCCTTTTTCACCTAGAGTTCCTCCTATGAGGAACTCTAGCTTTCACATATTAGGGAAAGCACCTGATTTCTTATTTTTGCGACTTTTTTTAAAAGCAGTACTGGAAACTGAATCCAGGGGCATTCGACCTCCATGCTACACCCCCTGCCCTAGTTTTCATTCTTTATTTTGAAACCAGGTCTCAATGAGTTGTAGAGGGTCTCACTAAGTAGCTGAGGCTGTCTGTGAACTGCGATCCTCCAGTCTCAACCTCCCGAACACTGGGATTACAAGCATGTGCCACCACGCCTAGCTAACACTTTCTTATTTTTATTTTTTTGTGGTACTAGGGATGGAACCCAGGGGTACTCTACCTCTGAGCTACACCCCCATTCCTATTTTTTATTCTTTATTTTGAAATAGGGTCTCACTGAGTTGCAAAGGGCCTCACTAAGTAGTAGTTGAGGCTGTCCTCGAACCGCAATCCTCCTGTCTCAGCCTCCCAAATGTTGGGATTACAAGTATGTGCCACCACACCCTGCCTATTCTTTATTTTTTTAATCAGGGTCTCACTAAGATGCAGAGCCTAACTAGGTGATGCTGACCACTAATCCGTGATCCTATCTCAGCTTCCCAAATACTGGAATTACAAATGTACACCACCACGTGAGGCTGTAATATGCTTTTAATTATTAATCAATCATCAGGGAGAGAAGATAAAGTTTCTATTTTCATCTGAACTTTTATACATGATTAAATATAATCTACAACACACATAAGTTGGGAAGTCTTTGAAGAGGCTCGCCATGAAACTGTACTCTTCCTGTCTCAGCTTCCCAACTATTGGGATTATAGGCATGCGCCATAAATGTCGGGCTCTAAATACCTTTTACTGAATCAATCCTTAACAGCAAGAGGCGATATGCATGTAGTTTAAGGTGTGGGAAGAAAAAAAAGAAACACAACTTCCGTTGAAGTAAGAAATGTCATGCAAATGCATTGGGAATAATGTTGTGAGTGGAGGCAGATACTAACTCCCCAAACCAGCAACAGCAAACTCAGAAGAGTAATTTTAAAATCTCTGCAAAGAACAAACAGGTAAAAAGGCTTTTAAAACATTGGCTTACATTTCTGGAGTCTTGGATTTGTTTTTCCCATTGAAAAACTCAGGAAGAGCACGCCGTTCAATTACATGTATACTGAGAAGTGAAAAAAATAAAAGAGGATTAAAAGTCTTTTTTCCCCCTTCCCCCCAGGTCTGGGGATGGCACCCAGGGCCATTCAACCTCCAAGCTACACAACCCTGCCCTATTTTTCATTCTTTATTTTGAAACCAGGTCTCACTGAGTTGCAAAGGGCCTAAGTAGCTGAGGCTGTCCACGAACTGCGAGCCTCTGGTGTCAGCCTCCCAAACGCTGGGATTACAAGTGTGCACCACCACACTTGGCAAGAGTCTTTTTTGGGAAAAAAAAAAATCATAAAATTTGAGTAATGCTTCAATTTTCAAAGTAAAACCAATAGATCCAACAACTGAGCACTGCTTGCTAAGATTAACTAGAATGGGTAAGTTCCTCTGTACTACAAGATACAACAAATTTATTTATTTGTGGCACTAGGGGTGGAACCCAGGGGCAGTCTACCTCCAAGTTACTCTCCCAGTCCTATTTTTTGTTCTTTATTTTGAAATAGGGCCTAAGTTAAAAAGAACCTCACTAAGTAGCTGAGGCTGGATGTGAACCGTGATTCTCCTGTCTCAGTCTCCCAATTGCTGGGATTACAAGGATGTGTCATTAAGAAGGGCTTTTTAGCTTATTTTTTATTTATTTATTTTTTGGTGGTATGGGGGTGGAACCCAGAGGCTTTCTACCTCTGGGCTATACTCCCAGACCCATTTTATATTTTATTTGGAAACAGGGTCTCATTAAATTGCTGAAAGCCTCACTAAGTAGCTGAGGCTGGCTTCGAACCTGCGTGATCCTCCTGTTTCAGCCTCCCAAGGGCTGGGATTACAAGTGTACCCCACCATGCCCGGCTTTTTGGCTTATTTTTGAAATAGGATCTAAGTTGTGAAAGGGCTTACTAAGTAGTTTAGGCCAGCCACGAACCTGTAATCCTCTTGTCTCAACCTCCCAAATGCTAAGATTAAAAACATACACCACCACGCTCGACGATACAACAAATTTAAAGTTTTAAGTTTCCTCTTTCTCATTTCAATAATTATTATGGTTTTATTTCCACAGTGCTGGAGACTGAAGTGAGAGCCTCATACATGCTAAAGAAACATCTTGGCCACTGATAGCCGGTTGTGATGGTGCACGCTTGTAATCCCAGCATTCAAGAGGCTGAGATCTGAGGACTGCAGTTCACGGACAGCCTCAGCTACTTAGTGAGGTCCTCTGCAACCTAACGAGCCCTGTTTCAAAAGAAATAATAAAATATAGGGCTGGGGATGTAGCTCACGGGTAGAATGTCCCTGGGTTCCATTCCCAGTATCATAAAACAAACAGAAAAACAAAGCTAAAACAAATAAACAACTAAAAGACAATGGCATTCATAATAGCCAACAATTCAGATTCGATGAGCCTTTGTTCAGCCCTCAAAACATGGGGTGGCCTGGCATGGTGAACATGCCTATGATTCCAGTACCTGGGATGCTGAAATAAGACGATCAAAGGTTCAAAGATAGCCTCAGCTACTTAGTGAGCCCCTGTTTCCAAATAAAAAACAAAACAGGGCTGAGGGTATAGCCCAGACGTAGAATGCCCTTGGGTCCTGACACACCAATACCTCCCCCGCAAAATCCAGAAGAAACACAGGATGTACTTTTTTTTTTTTTTTTTTGGTGGCACTGGGAATTTAACTCTGGGGCATTCTAACTCTGAACTATCCCCTATAACCCTATTTTATAATTTTAAAACATGGTTTCACTAAATTGCAAAGGACTTCAATAAATTATTGAGGCTGGCTGTGAACCTGCAATCCCCCTTTCTCAGCTTCCCAAGTACTGGGATTACATGGGCATGCGACCATACCTACTTCGATTTACTTAAATTTAAGTAATGAACTGCTTTTTTCTTTATTTTTTTGGAAATGGGGGTTAAACCAAGAGGCACTCTCGCAATTATACTCTCAGCCTGTTGTACTTTTCATTCTGAAATAGGGTCTCACTAGGTTGCTGAGGGTTTTGCTAAGTTGCTGGTGCTGGCCTTGAACTTGGATTCCTACTGTCTCAGCCTCCCAAGTACTCAGATCACAGGTATGTGCTACCACGCCTGGCATAAGCTGCATTTAGTAGGATCACAGATTTTTTTTGTGGTACTGGGGATGGAACATAGGGGTATTTTACCTCTGAGCCACACTGCCGGCCATATATATATATAGATATAGATATATAGATATAGATATATATATAGATATATACATTTCTCTTTTTTTTTTTTGGTGGTACTGGGGTTCCTGGAAACCCTTCTACCTCCGGGTTATACTTCCAGACCTATTTTATATATTTTATTTGGAAACAGGGTCTTCTCTTAAGCCAGCGAGGCTGGCTTCAAACCTGTGCGATCCTCCTGTCTCCGCCTCCCAAGTGCAGGGATTACAAGCGTGTGCCACCATGCCAAGCTCCAGTCCTATTTTTTATTCTTTTTTTTTTGAAACAGGGTCTCACTGAGTTGCAAAGGGCCTCACTAAGTAGCTGAAGCTGTCCGTAAGCTGATCCTCCCATCTCCACCTCCCGAATGCTGGGATTACAAGTGTGTGCCACCATACCAGGCCGACAAAACTAATTTTTTCTTTTTGGTGGTATGGGGATGGAACCCATGGGCCTTCTACCTCCGGGCTACACTACCAGAACTATTTTATATTTTATTTGGAAATAGGATCTCTTAAGCCAGCTGAGGCTGGCTTCGAACCCGCGTGATCCCCGTCTCAGCCTCCCAAGCGTGGGGATTACAAGCGTGCGCCACTACGCCCGGCTTCGACAGAACTAATTTTTAACATTACATTAAAAACACAAAATAATTTTATCAAACGCTACAGGCCAGGTTTGATGGCCGATCCCTGTAATCCCAGTACCAGGGAAGCTGAGACAGAGGATCACAGATTCAAAGCTAGCCTCAGAACAATTTAGGGAGGCCCCCAGAAACTTATAAAAAAGGGCTGGGGGTGTATCTCAGAAGCAAAATACCCTTGAATTTTATTATTATCAGTACACAAAAAAAGGTTATAGGTTCAAAGTACTATAGAAGGATTAAATCAAGCCGGGCGTGGTGGTGCACGCTTGTAATCCCTGGGCTTGGGAGGCTGAGACAGGAGGATCGCACAGGTTCGTGCCAGCCTCAGCTACTTATTGAGGCTCTCAGCAACATAGTGAGGGCCTGTTTCAAAATAAATTATAAAACAGTCTGGAAGTATACCCTGGAGGTAGAAAAGTCCCTGGGTTCCACCCCCAGTACCACTAAAAAAAAAAAAAAAAAAAAAAAAAAAAGTTAAATCAAGCAAGCTTAATATAGTACACAAGTGAACAAAAGATGTATATTGAACAAAGTTTTTCATACTAACAGTAGCAATGTTCTTCTTGATGACATTTTAGTTTTCTAAAAGGTTTCTAGATATAGAACCGTGATCTTCCAGTCTCCCCCTCCTGAATGCTGGGATTACACACACACACACACAATCTATTTTATTTGTGTGGTACTGGCTTCTCTACCTCCAAGCTATACTCCCAGACCTATTTTATACTTTATTTGGAAACAGAGTCTCAATAAGCTGCTGAGAGCCTCACTAAGTTGCGGAGACTGGCGAACCTATGCGATCCTCTTGTCTCAGCCTTCCCGAGCGCTGGGATTACAAGTGTGTACCACTATGTGCTCGGCTTCAGGATTTATATTTAAAAACAGTGTTTTAGTCCGGGCATGGTAGTGCATGCTTGCAATTCCAGCATTCAGGAGGCAGACACTAGAGGTTCGTGGATCGAGGATAGTCTCAGCTACTTATTGAGGCCCTTTGCAACTCAGTGAGACCGTTTCCAAAAACAGAAAAACTAAAAAATTGGACAGAAGGTGTAGCTCAGAGGCACAATGCCACTGGGTTCAATCCCTGATACCACCCACACCCACACCCACAAAAGAACATTATTTTTCTTTTTTTTGGAGTAACTAGAGATGGAACCCAGAGGCATTCTACCACGGAGCTCCACCCCCCCAGCCCTATTTTTTTTTTTTTTTGAGGGGTGGTGGTGGTGGTTCTAGGAAACCCAGGGGCCTTCTACCTCTGGACTACACTCCCAGACCTATTTTTTTTTTTTAATTTGAAAACAGGGTCTCTTAAACCAGCCAAGGGTGGCTTTGAACCTGCACGATCCTCTTGTCTCAGCCTCCCAACCCAAGCATTTACCCCTGTGAATCACAGCTGAACCTAAGTCTTATGTTAAAACTTATAAAACTATACAACTTTAAATTACCACTTTTATCCACAATTTTTCAAGAGCACATTCCAAAGATAAAATTACTTTCCAAGCTGGGCATGGTGGCGTATGCCTGCAATCCTAGTACTTGGGAGGATCAAAGAGAATGATCACAGATTTATGGCCAGCACAGACTGTTGGCAATGTAGTGAGACTATTTCAAAGCAAAGAATAAAAACTAGGGCCGGGTGTGGTGACTCATGCTTGTGCTCCCAGCATTGGGGAGGCAGGGACAGGAGGATCGCAGTTTGCGGACAGCCTCAGGTACTTGACGAGGCCCTTCACAACTCTGTAAGATGCTGTTTCAAAAATGAAAAAGACTTAAAAAGACAGGGCTGGGGTGTGGCTCATAGGTATAATGCTCCTGGGTTCCATCAAAACAAAACAAAACCTAGAACTGGGGATGTAACTTGGAGGTAGAATGCCCCTGGGTTCAATCCTCAGTATTTCCTTTCTCTCTCTCTCCCTCTCTCCCTCTCTCCCTCTCTCTCTCTCTCTCTCTCTCTCTCTCTCTCTCTCTCTCTCTCTCTCTGTCTCTATGTCTGTCTGTCTGTCTGACACACACATACACACTCCTTTCCATTTGCCTCATCAAGTGTGACAGAAATTTCAGCTGTGGCACTGAGGCCCAACTCCTGGTTTCAAGGGAGGCCCCCTTCCTCGGTACCACACTCTAGACAAGTGGTCCACTCACCAGTTATAATCAAACCAGGAGGCATAGCTGGGAATAATGATGTGATTCGTCTGCTCTGTCACGTTGTCTTCACCAGGGTCAAGTGCTCGAGATTGATCACCTTTGCTAGGATCTTCATCTTCCTAGAGAGAGAGAACTAGATAGGTCAACATATCACTTTTCTGATATTCAATGAAGCTAGTTCACTGGAGAACCAAAATAACAATTTTCAAGCGAAAACATTTCAATTTCTAAGGAACAAAGTAGTGAGCTGAGCCTGGAGCTGTGGGACATGCCTATAATTCCAGTACTTGGGAGGCTAGGATAGGGTAATTGCAGGTGAGAGGCCAGCCATGACAATTGAGCAAGACCATTTTAAAACAAAAAATAGAAAAAGCTAGGGATGTAACACTCCTGAGCTCCATCTTTAGTGTTAAAAAAGAAAAAATTTGCCAGGCTTGGTGGTGCACGCTTGTAATCCCCAGGGTTGGAAGACTGAGACAGGAGGGCTGCACAGGTTCAAAGCCAGCCGCAGCTACTTAGTGAGACCGTTTATAAAATAAAATATAAAATAGGCCTAGGAGTATAGATTGGAGGTAGAAGGCCTCTGGGTTCAACCCTCAGTACCTCAAAAAAAAAAATAAATAAGTAAATAAGTAAATAAATAAATAAATAAAAGTAGGCAGCTGACAGAGCAAGTTGTACTCCTTTTACAGATACGGCACTAGTCTCAGAGATGATAATATGACAAGATTAATTAGCAAGTTAATTGATTAAAGGCTGTATTTAGAATCAAGAAATGAGACTTAGAGCCTAAAATTATTTATATTGGCACTGGGGGCTGATCCCAAGGGTCCCCCAAGACACAACCTAGCGTGTTTCATTTTTTTGCTTTGAAAGGTGGCCTCAAAAAGTTGTTGTGGGCTCGGCTTGGTGGCGCACACTTGTAATCCCTGCACTTGGGAGGCAGAGATAGGAAGATCGCACAAGTTTGAAGCCAGCTTCACTGGCTTAAGAGACCCTGTTTCCAAATAAAAATATAAAAAATGAGTGTCTGGGTGTGTAACCCGGAAGTAGAAGGGTTTCCAGGAACCCCAGTACCACCAAAAAAAAAAAAAAAAAAAAAGTTTTGGGTCTTGGTACATGGCAAAGGCTGCTCACAACCCTGTAACTCTCCCTTCCTAACCTCCCATGTGCCACTGTGCCACCTCCACAATGACTTTTTTCATTATTTGCCCAGTTTTCCCTATTCCTAGCTCACAGATTTAAGTTGTCAGTTCTAGCCAGGCAATATGGTACATACTTATACTCTCAGTTCTTGGGAGGCTAAGACTACATGTTCATGGCTGGCCTCAGCTACTTAGACCTGTTTCAAAATTTAATTTAAACAATAAGTCTAAGCAACGTATGGTGGCGCACGCTTTTAATTCCAGCATTTGGGAGGCTGAGACAGGAGGATCGCAGGATCCCTGCCAACCTCAACTACTAGTGAGGCCCTGCACAAGTCAAAGAGACACTGTTTAAAAATAAAGAATGAAAAAATAGGGCTGGAGATATAGCTTAGAGGTAGAATGCCCCTGGTACTACCAGTACTACAATCCCCAGTACTTAAAAAAAAAAAAAAAAAAAAAGTCTAGTGGTGTAGCTTGGAGGTAGAATGACCCTGTATTCATATCCTAGTACCATACACACACACACAAAAGGTGCCAGTTCTGATGTTTTGCATTAGGAGTCTAAAGATACTATTAAAATCATACAAAGACAAGTTTGCCTCCACCTCAAATACTGAGCACTGAAGGTATAATCTCTCTCTCTCTCTCTCTTTTGCAGTACGAGGGAATGAACCCAGGGGGCATTCTACCTCTGAGATACACCTCTGGCCCTATTTTTATTCTCTATTTTGAAACAGGGTCTCACTAAGTTGCGTAGGGCCTCACTGAGTAGCTGAGGCTGGCTATGAACCTCGATCCTCTAGTCTCAGCCTCCCGAATAATGCTGGGATTACAAGCATGCGCCACCACACCCGGCTCATCTCATTTCTTTTTCATGAACATCCAGTTATAGAAGATACCACATATCTCTTATGAGGATAAAGAAATGATAAACAGAGCTACTGCACAGTAAACAGAATAGCAAATCAGGCAGTACAGCTAGAGGAACTATACCTTTATCTGTTCTAATTACTACTTATAATTAGCTCTAATTTTTATCCGATTTATAGAGAGTTTACAAGTAATTCTACCTAAGACACTAGCTTCATAATATATTTAAAATAAATCCTAGCCAGGCATGGTAGTGCATACTTGTAATCCCAGCATTTGGGAGGCTGAGACCAGAGGATCCCGGTTCACGGACACCCTCAGCTACTTAGTGAGACCCTCTGCAACTTAGTGAGACCCTGTTTCAAAATAAAGAATAAAAAATTGGGCAGGGAGTGTAGCTTGGAGGTCAAATGCCCCTGGGTTCCATTCCCAAATCTGCAAAAATAAAATATTTCCTTTAGGTCAAAATATCATGCCTGATATTATTAGTCCATAGTATTTAATTCTTTTATTTTGAAACTAACTTGTGGAGGGCCTAAGTTGCTAATGCTGGCTGTTCATCGGGAATTCTCCTGTCTCAGCCTCTCAAGCACTGGAATTACAAGTGTATACTACCATTCTTGGCACTCAAGATTTTTTCTAACATACTGTTTATATTCAAATAGACTTAAGTGTCCCATAATTTTTTTTTGTGGAACTTGGTATAGAACACTGGGGCATTCTAACCCCAAGCTACACCCCCAGTCCTATTTTTTATTATTTGCTTGCATATTTATTTATTTATTTATTTGGTACTGGGGATGGAACCCAGGGGCATTGTACTTCCGAGCCACACCCCCAGCCCTATTGTTTAGTCTTTTTATTTATTTTATTTTATTTTATTTTTTGCGGGTCTGGGGATGGAATTCAGGAGCATTTGACCTCTGAGCTACACCCCCTGCCCTATTTTGTATTCTTTTTTTTTTTTTAAAGATTTAAAGAAGTTTATTATAAAGATAGAAATACAGAAAATAGAAATATAGCTCCATACCAGACTGGCATGGAGGGGTGACTTGAATGAATACACCCTACTTTTTATTCTTTATTTTGAAACCGGGTCTCACTGAATTGCAGAAGGCTTAAGTAGCTGAGGCTGTCCACGAACCATGATTCTCTGGTCTCAGCCTCCCAGATGCTAGGATTACAAGGGTGCGCCACCACGCCCGGCAGTCTTTTTATTATATTCATTCATTTATTATTATTATTATTATTTTTTTTTGGTGGTGGTACTGGGGTTTCTGGAAGCCCTTCTATATCCGGGCTACACTCCCAGACCTTTTTTTTAAATTTTATTTTTGGAAACAGGGTCTCTAAGCCAGCGTGGCTGGCTTCGAACCTGCGCAATCGTCCTGTCTCTGCCTCCCAAGCGCGGGGATTATAAGTGTGCACCACCAATGCCCGGCCAGTCTTTTTATTTTTTGAAAGAGTCTCACTGGGTTGTGAAGGGCCTTGCTAAGTAGCTGAGGCTGTCCGCGAACTGCGATCATCCCCTCTCAGCCTCCCAAATGCTGGAATTACAAGGATGTGCCACCATGCCTGGCTTATTCTTTATTTTGCAACAGGGTCTCACTAAATTATGAAGGGCCTCACTAAGTAGCTGAGGTTGGCCTCAAACCTGTGATCTCCTATCTCAGATGCCCAAGTACTGAGATTACAAGTGTGTACCATGATGCTTGGCTAAGTGTTCCATAATTTTTGTATACATAAAATGCAGTGGTTTTTTTCCCCCCAGTACATGTGATGGCAAAACAAAGTTCTCTCATACGAGAAATAAGTAAAGTTTTACCTTTCCGCCTGTTGTGACCGTTTCTTCATCCTGCTCATCTACAAAATGAAAACACATAATTTATTATAAAAACAGGTAATGTTCAGATTATCTGGAATCATTATAGCCACAAAATTTATACTGCACAAAGAAAAGCAAAGAACTGGGGATTAAAGTAAAATTACCTAAAATAATTACACACACACAACATGCGCGCGTGTTCACGCACGAAGGGGGAACTGGGAAATATACCCAAAGGAACGCTAGCTCTGACCCAAACTTCCAGCCCTATTTTATTTTGAAACAGGGCCTCACTAAGTTGCTCAGGGTCTGAGTTGCTGAGACTGGCCTCAAACTTAGGAAAGACCTGTCTCATTTTCCCAAACACTGGGATTGCAAGCATATGCCACCATGCCTGGCTAGGTTAATTATAACTTTACACAGAAGTACAGAGGTGTTAGAAATTCAAAATATATGCTGGACACGGTGACCCACGTTTGTAATCCCAGCATTTGGGAGGTGGAGAAGGAAGAATCATTGTTTTCTGACATCCTCAGCAATTAGTGAGCCTTGTAATTCAGTGAAACCTTGTTTCAAAATAAATAGGAAATACGGCTGAGGGTATAGCTCAGATGTAGAATGACCCTGGGTTCCACCCCCAGTACCGCAAAATAAATAAATAAATAAATGAAATTCAAAATATAGGTAATACAGATGATCTTGCTAGTAATAGAAAAGGGATCTGATCAGGGCTCCTGAAGATTAGTGAAAGAAAGTAATGATACTTCAAATTGCACTGCAAAAGTCTGTGACATGTAAGGAATAAAGAGAATGAATTCCTACAATGCCTAGTAAGAGTATCCTCCTCCCTGAGGACGACGGACTCCAAGAACTAAAGATTGATCTTACACAGAATAAGAAAAAAAAAGCCACAGAAAATTTAAAATAAACAGTTTTTACATTGTAACGCAACAGTGCCAATGTAGAAAAGGTATATGAGAAGCCAGGTGTGGTGAAAAAAGACTTTTAATCCCAGTACACAGAAGGCTGAGGTGGGAGGATCACAAATTAAAGGACAGCCTCAGCAAATAGTGAGACTCTGATTAACGTCGTGTGACCCTATTTTATTTATTAATTATTTTATTTTTTTGATGGTACTGGGGTTCCTGGAAGCCCTTCTACCTCCGGGCTTCACTCCCACGGGCTACACTCCCAGACCTATTTTTTAACCTTTTTATGTGGAAACAGGGTCTCTTAAGCCAGCAAAGCTGGCTTCGAACCAGCGCGATCCTCCTGTCTCCGCCTCCCAAGCGCGGGGATTACAGGTGTGCGCCACCACGCCTGGCGTGTGACCCTATTTTAAAAAGAAACAAAATAGCTGGGGATGGTGGCACAGCTCCTAATCCCAGAATTTTGGGGAGGCTGAGACTGGAGGATCATGTCTCGTGGACAGCTTCGGCAAATCAGTGAGACCCAGTTTCAAAATAAAGAATAAAAAATAGGGCTGGTGGTGTACCTTGGAGGTAGAATGCCTGTTGGTTCCATCTCCAGTATCAAAAACAAAACAAAACAAAAACAACAGAAACAAAATAGGGCTGGGATGAATCTATAGGTAGAATATCCCTGGGTTTCCATCCCCATCACCACAAAAACAAAACAAAACAAACAACCAGCTGGGAATGGTGGCGCATGATTCTAGTCCCAGAATGTGGGAGGCCAAGACAGGAGGATCACAGGTTCGAGGCCAGTCTCAGTTGCTTAGTGGGACGCTTTGCTACTTAGTGAGACCCTGTTTCAAAATAAAGAATAAAAAAAAAGCTGCAGATGTAGCTCAGAGGTAGAATGCCTCTGGGTTAAATCCCCAGTGCTACAAAGACACAGAAACACAGGAATAAAAATAACGAACAATAAGAAATTAAACTGGTCAATATGGTGGCACACCATGATGGAACTGAAGGAAATCAGACTCAGGACCTGGGGGTCCTACACACAGCACCGAAAGCAACAATTCTCAGCATAGAAGACTATTGGAGTAGGTGAGGTATTTAAGAAAGACAACCAAAGAGTATTCACCTAGATCTGCTACAGTTCCTCCTTTAACAGGCGTGTTTTCACTGTCTTTCTTTGGGTTTACTAGAAGGAAGAAAAAGCATATCACTGTGTGTAGAGGAAAGTTGTACTTGTTTAGCAGAAGTAGACAGAATAGAACACGATTTTAGAAAACATTTATCTCATTCCAACTCTAATGTAATTCACGTTCAGATCAAAACCACAAACTAGCTGAAAAAGTTGACAACATTCTGTAATTACCCAAGTGGTTAATAAATTTCCTTTATAAAAATAAATAATGCAGAGCGAGGCGTGGTGGCTCACGCTTGTAATCCCAGTACTTGGGAAGCTGAGAAAAGAGGGTATGGGTTCATGGCCAGCCTCAGCAAGTCAGTGAGACCTTCTTTCAAAATAAAGAATAAAAATAGGGCTGGGGGAGTACTCAGAAGTACAGTGTTCCTGGGTTGACTCCCCAGTACTGCAAAGAAAGAAAGAAAGAAAGAAAAAAAAAAAAAAAAAGCAGATATATTCACAAAACCGGGGGAGGGAAAGAGAGAAGGGATGCCAGGCGTGGTGGAGCATGCTTGTAATCCCCGCGCTTGGGAGGCTGAAACAGGAGGATCGCACAGGTTCGAAGCCAGCCTCAGCTACTTAGTGAGGCTCTCAGCAACTTAGTGAGACCCTGTTTCCAAATAAAGTATAAAATATAGATCTGGGAGTATAGCCCGGAGGTAGAAAGCCTCTGGGTTCCACCCCAGTACCAACACAAAAAAAAAAAAAAAAAAAAAAAAAAAAATACATACCAAAACATGTAAAAACTTTTCACTATTTCTCCAAACAACAATAACAACAACAACAAAAAAAAAATTTAAGGGGATACTGGTAATTGAATCTAGGAACATTCTTAGCCCTTACCTATTCTTACGAAACAGGACCTCCCTAAGTTGCTGAAGGTCTTCCTAAGATGCTGAGTCTGGCCTGGAGTTTTTTTTAAAAACTCCTACTAGGCTGGACGTAGTGCTGCATGTTTGTAATCTCAGTAATTAGGAGGCTGAGACAGGAGGATAGCAGGTTTGTGGCCAGCTTTAGCTATTTACTGAAACCCTGATTCAAAATAAAGAATAAAAATAGGGATGGTGATGTAACTCAGAGGTAGAATGCCTGGGTAACATCCCCAGTAACGAAAAAAAAAAAAAAAAGAAAGTTGAGAACTATAGACCCAGATCAAGAAATAAGTGATCCCCATGATGTAACTGTGTCTAGCACTCACATGCAGAAGAACACAAACCATTTTTGGGCAGTACCACTTCCTCTATATTAGGTACAGGTGTTGGGTCTTCCATGTCCTTGGTAAGATCTTCTTGCTCATCTTCTTCTTTCTGACTTCTGCGTTTTCCATAAAGACTAGCTTGTCTGCAACATACAAAATATATAAAATATAAACAAGACCAATCATAGCTACACACAGAAAACAATTTCTGAGGTTCTGTAATTATTACTAAATATATACTTAAGGGTCACTTTTAGCCAGGTGTGGTGATGCATGCATGTAATCCCAGTACTCGGGAGGTGAGATATGAGAATCACAGGTTCAAAACCAGCCTGGGCAGGCCAGGCCTGGTGAAGCACACTTGTAATCCCAGCATTTGGGAGGCTGAGACAGGAGGATCATGGTTCGAAGACAGCCTCAGCTACTTAGTGATGACCATTGCAACTCAGTGAGACCCTGTTTCAAAATAAAGAATAAAAAATAGGGCTGGGGATTGTAGCTCGAAGGTAGAATGCCCCTGGGATCCATCCCCAGTAAAGCAAACAAACAAACAACAACAAAAATGAGCCTGGGCAACTTATAGGCCCTCAGCAATCTAGGGATATCTTGTTACCAAATAAGATTTAAAATTTGGCTGGGGGTGTAGCTTAATGGTAGAATGCCTCTGGATTCATTCCACAGTATGTCCACCCCAAACACACAGTCACTTTTAAGCTGAGCGTGGGTGCACATGCCTGTAATCATAGAATTTAACGAGACCTTGTCTCCAAATATATATATATATATGTATATACATACACACACACACACACACACACACACACACACACACACACACACATATGGCTAGTGATGTAGTTTGGAGGTATATAGTCTCTGGGTTTAACCCTCAGCACCACACACACACACACACACACACAAAAATGCTTTTAATATAAGGAAAGCTATAAAAACAAAAGACTTCCAAACATCTATGACTTACTTTCAACAAAACTTACAACATAAAGCTGGGTGTGGTGGCGCACGCTTGTAATCCCAGCATTCAGGAGGATGAGACCAGAGGATCGCAGTTCGTGGACATCCTCAGCTACTTAGTGAGGCCCTCCACAACTCAGTGAGACTGTTTCAAAATAAAGAATAAGCCGGGCGTGGTGGCGCACGCTTGTAATCCCCGCGCTTGGGAGGCTGAGACAGGAGGATTGCATGGGTTCAAAGCCAGCCTCAACTACTTAGTGAGGCTTCCAGCAACTTAGTGAGACCCTGTTTCCAAATAAAATGTAAAAAAAGGTCTGGGAGTATAGCCTGGTGGTAGAAAGCCTCTGGATTCCACCCCCAGTACCACCAAACCCCCCCCAAAACAACAACAAAATAAATAAATAATAAAAAATTGGGCAGGGGGTGTAGCTAGGAGGTCAGATGCCCCTGGGTTCCATCCCCAGACACACACACACACACAAAATTTGTAAACAAATATTAAAAACCTGGAAGTCCTATGGAGTATGTTTTGCTGCTTTCCGAATCACACTGTAGTTCTTACCCTTTCTTCCCACTCTTCTTGCGAGATTCTGTGGATGTGGGAGGGGGAGGTGAAGGCGAATGCTTCCTTTTCCGAGAATTAGCTGATGCTTTTCTATCTCTTCTCTCTGGACTTCTGACTGGCTAGGAAAAAGTAAATGAAAATAAGTATCAGTGAACTTAGCTCACTTCTCTGTATACTCACCTTTCAGAGCATTAACCACACGAATATAGAGCAAAGAAAACCACAAGCCATGAAGAGTTTCCTAACCTTGCAGGTGATGTATCATAAGTGATACATCACTGATAGTCTCTGCACTATCCCACAGATACCCAAATCATGCTGACAAACATGCCTAAACTTTGCACGACTAAAGATTGTTTTTCTTCACATTTTAGGCTTCCAGATTAGAAAAGCATTATCAATAACTACGAGAATAGGCCTTGCCTTGTTTGAGGCCTTGGGTTTGATCCCTGGCATTGGAAAAAAAAAATCCAGATATGGTGACATATGCTAGTAATCTGTCTCAGTACTTAGCAGACCTGACCAAGAGTAAGGTCAGGCTCAACAACTTAGCAAGACTGTTTCAAAATGAGAAGTGCTGGGGAGGGGGGTTGCAGGTTAATTGCCACTGGCATAACTTCAATAAAAAAAAAAATAAGTTGGGCGTGATGGAGTACCCTTGTAGTCTCAGCACTTGGGAGCTAAGAAAGGAGGAAGAAAGGAGGATCACACAGGTTCAAAGCTAGCCTCAGACTACTTAGGCTCTCAGCATCTTAGTCAGACTCTGTTTCCAAATAAAGTATAAAATTGGTCTGGGAGTATAGCCCGGAGGTAGAAAAGCCCCTGGGTTTGGTTCAATCCCCAGTACAACAACAACAACAACAACAACAAAAAAAAAAAAAAAAAAAAAAAAAAAAAAAAAAAGAAAAAAGAAAAAAAGAGCTGGGCATGGTGGTACATGCTTGAAATCCCAGCATTAAGAAGCTAAGACTGGAGAATCCTGGTTTGCGGACAGCCTCGGCTACTGCTACTTAGTGAGGCCCTCTGAAACTTAGCAAGACCCTGTTTCAAAATAAAGAATAAAAAATAGGACATGGGGTGTAGCTTGGAGGTAGAATGCCCGTGAGTTCCATCGCTGGTACCTTAAAAAAAAAAAAAAAAAAAAATTAAAAAAAAATTTAAATGACCTAATGACACTTGGAATACAAGATTAAAACTTGGAAATAGAAAAGAGAATCAGGTGCACCACTGCTTTAATATACTGCAAGGAACACACTTCTAATCCCAGAATTTGGGAAGCAGAGACAGAAGGATTGCAATTTTTGACAGCCTCAGCTACTTACTGAGGGCTTTTATAACTCAGTGAGACCCTGTTTCAAAATAATGAAAAACTGGACTGGAGCTCAGAGGTAGAATGTAGCTCAGAGGTAGAATGGTCCTGGGTCCCATCCCCAGTAATACAAAAAATAAAGGGGCATTCTACCTCAAAGCTAAACCCCCAGCCCTATATTTCATTCTTTATTTTGAAACAAGGTCTCAATGAGTTGCAAGGGACTCACTATGTAGCTGAGGATGTCATGAACTGCGATCCTCCTGTCTCAGGCTCCTGAATACTGGGATTACAAGCTTGCATCACCATGCCGGGCCACCAGGTATTGTTTTATTATACTAATTTAAGCTCCTGAAGAATACTCAATTTTTTAAATAGTAAGTGCCCATGTTTTATATCCAATAACATTTATTTTTATTTATATTTTGGTTAGTGAGATATAATTTGAGAAATGTGTCTAATTTGATTACTATTTGTCTTTAAAAGGGATTCTTAGCTGGGCATGGTGGCACACGCTTGTAATCCCTGCGCTTGGGAGGCTGAGACAGGAGGATCGCACAGGTTCGAAGCCAGCCTCAGCTACTTAGTGAGGCTCTTAGCAACTTAGTGAGACCCTGTTTCCAAATAAAATATAAAATGGGTCTGGGAGTATATCCTGGAAGGTTCCACCCCAAGTACCACCAAAAAAAAAAAAAAAAAGTGATTCTTCCCAGGCATGGTGGTGCACACTTGTAATCCCAGTAGTATTTGGGAAACTCAGACACAAGGATTCCATGTTTGTTGCCAGTCTCTGAAACTTAGACACTGCTTCAAAATAAAAAACAAAGCCAGGAGTGGTGGTGCATGCCTATAATCCCAGTACTTGGTAGGCTGAGAAAGGTGGGATGTAAATTCCATTAATGCCTTAGCAAGCAGTGAGATCCTGTTTCAAAATAGACATAAAATAGGGCTGGGGGCTGGGTGTGGTGGTGCACGCTTATAATCCCAGCGCTCAGGAGGCTGAGACAGGAGGATCCCACAGGTTCGAAGCCAGCCTCGGAAATTTAGTGGGGCTCTCAGCAACTTAGTGAGACCCTGCTTCCAAATAAAATATAAAATAGGTTTGGGAATATAGCCTGGAGGTAGAAAGCCTCTGGGTTATATCCTCAGTACCACCAAAAATAAATAAATAAATAATAAAATAAAATATAGGGCTGGGAGTGTAGCTAAGATTTAGAATGCCCCTAGGTTCATTCCCTAGTACCATAAAAATAAATTTTATTTTTTATTTTTATTTATTTATTTTTTGGGCGGTACTGGGGATGGAACCCAGGGGCCTTCTACCTCCAGGCCACACTCCCAGACCTATTTTATATTTTATTTGGAAACAGGGTCTCTTAAGCCAGCTGAGGCTGGCTTCGAACCTGCGTGATCCTCCTGTCTCAGCCTCCCAAGCGTGGGGATTACAAGCGTGCACCATCACGTCCGGCTAAAAATAAATTTTAAAACAGGCAATTTTGAGGCCGGGCGTGGTGGCGCACGCTTGTAATCCCCGCGCTTGGGAGGCAGAGACAGGAGGATCGCGCAGGTTCGAAGCCAGCCGCGCTGGCGTAAGAGACCCTGTTTCAAAAATATAAAATAGGTCTGGGAGTGTAGCCCGGAGGTAGAAGGGCTTCCAGGAACCCCAGTACCACCAAAAAAAATAAATTAAAAAAAAAAAAAAAAAAACAGGCAATTTTGGGGGAGTGGTGGTGCTACAAGTGCCCCTTTAAATTTTAATGTTGCAGCCAGGCATGGTGGTGCATGCTTGTAATCCCTGCACTTGGGAGGCGGAGACGGGAGGATCGTGCAGGTTCGAAACCAGCCTTGCTGGCTTAAGAGACCCTGTTTCCAAATAAACGTATAAAATAGGTCTGGGAGTGTAGCCCAGAGGTAGAAGGGCTTCCAGGAACCCCAGTACCATCAAAAAAAAAAAAAAAAAAAAAAAAAAGTAATGATGCTTTGGAATTTCAAGACTCTTGTGAGTGGTACAACTTATGAAAGGATTATTACAATCACCTAGGAACTTTAAATATATATACTGGCTGACGTACCTTGTGGTACGTACCTTGTGAGATTGTTTAAGAGTGAAGATTTGATAATATGAAAAGGAAAAAAGAAAAATACCTAAGTAGGTAGAAATGGGGCCAAATAAAATACCTCTTCATTCTTTGTTGAAATCCGCTGTCGAAAACTGACTGGCTTCCTGTTCTCATCCACCTCATAGTCTTCCTCATTCATCCATTCATTGAAAACATCAGTGTCCAGAATCCATTTCACATGAACCTAAATCATATCAAGGCATGAATACCCACATACATAATAGAACCTCTTCTATTTTTGAAAAATTTAAAATGAAAACTGATTATTTCCAAAGCTTCAATTATACACAACAGATTAAGAAGATACAACTAGGAATGACACATGAACTGCAACTTCACCTTCCATAATTTTTATTGCAGTTCTTCCACTGAACAAATAGGAAAAGAGTGTCACTGACTTGGCTGAAAATGAGGCTTTGATAGCTACTCTTTTTTTTTTTTTTTTTTTTTTTGGTACTGGGGATGGAAACCAGGGGCATTCCACCTCCAAGCTACACAGCAGACCTATGTTTTATTAATTTGAAACTGGGCTTCACTGAGTAGCAAAGGGCCTCAATGAGTAGCTGAGGCTGTCCACGAACCCAGATCCTCCTGTCTCAGCCTTCCAAATGCTGGGGTTACAAGCGTGGGCCACCATGCCTGGCTGATAGCTAAAATCTTTTTTTTTTTTTTTTTTTTTGCGGGTCTGGGGATGGAACCCAGGGGCATTTGACCTCTGAGCTACACCCCCTGCCCAATTTTTTATTCTTTATTTTGAAACAGAGTCTCACTGAGTTGCGGAGGGCCTCACTAAATAGCTGAGGCTGTCTGAGAACTGTGATCCTCCAGTCTCAACCTCCCAAATGCTGGGATTACAAGCTAAAATCTTTTAAATTGATAATTATATCATCATGAAAATCACTGATTAAAAAAAAAAAAAAAAGGCTGGCAGTGTAGCTGAGATAGAATGACCCTGGATTCTATCCCTAGTTCCACAAACAAAAAAAACCCCAAAACCAAAAAATCCCCACAAAAATCCAGAATGCAGAACAAGACAGTCCTTGCTCTTGGCACCCAGGAGGTCTCTGACAACCTGAATGATGACCAATGCACAGATGTCCAGAGAACCAGCATCCATCTAGTCCCATCAAGTACACATGTACTCTGAGAACTATCAGAAATCACCATACTGGGTAGGAGTGTAAAAGCCAGACGTTAGGCTTTTCCCAGGCATTCATGAGATCACTTTTCATTGTAGCTAATTCTTCTGAGAATTAATAAAATGCAGGATCCAGTGGATGGTGTAAGTGACATATATACAGATATTTAAACTACAGCCCTAGTTTCTCCAATACTACTCCATGCATGCTTATAATCCCAGTATTTGAAAGGCTGAGACAAGCTGGGCATGGTGGCGCACGCTTGTAATACCAGCATTCGGGAGGCTGAGACAGGAGGATCGCAGTTTGTGGATAGCCTTAGCTACTTAGTGAGATTCGGTTTCAAAATAAAGAATAAAAATAGGGAGGGGTGTGTAGCTCAGAGATTGAATGTTTCCTGGGTTCCAGACCCGGGGGGGAAAAAAGAAAGGCTGAGACAAGATGATGCGGTTCATGGACAGCTTCAAGCACCGTGTGAATGTATGCATTTTAAACATGAGCTACATTATAATGAACCAATAAAATAAATAAATAAACAACCATTTACCTTCCATGGTTTTTCTGGAATTGGTGGGTCTTCAATTTCAGCATCAACGTCATTACTATGGACCCAAGTATCATAGCTATAAAGTAATTAAAAAAGGAAAACAAATAGAATCAAAGTTCAGTCATTAGAGATTTATCAAGCAGTAAAGATGTACCCTGGCTGGGTGTGGTGGTGCACACCTATACACCCAGCTACTTAGGAGGCTGAGGCAGGAGTTGTCACAGGGGACACTCCCATATCTCCCTTCTGTCCACTTGTTTCCCTATTTTAGCCATTGTTACCCAACAGAAACTTTCACACAAACAACTGGAGCATCTTCTTAAAATAACAGCCCACAACATTCTACTTCTTAAAATCAATGGCTCTGACAGAGTGGAAGTCAAAATTCTGAGAATGGCTTGCCATGACCCCACTTCTGGTCCTACTGCTGCCATTCTGCAGCAATCTAACCCACATCCCAATAGCCTCTTCTCCCCACTCAGTCCTATAATCAGTGAGCTCCAAATCAGATATAAATCTGTATGCATACTCCCACACACTGTGTAAAAAGTATAAAATCATTACCAGCCAGGCATGGTGGCACACACCTGCAAATCCAGAACTTGGAAGGTTGAGACAGGAGGAATGTGGAATTGAGGACAGTCTCAGCAATTTAGCGAGGACCTACAAACTTACTAAGACCCTACTTCCAACAACAACAACATAAAAAAAAAAAAAAAAAAAAAAAAAAAAAACAGCCTGCAAACTGCGATCCTCCGATCTTAGCCTCCCAAATGCTGGGATTACAAGCATGCGCCACCACGCCCAGCTGAAATGGAATCATCAACCTCTATGTCCAAGTATCAATGAACAAGAAACACAGAGAACAGAGAATGCAGCTGGATATGATGGCGCACACTTGTAATTCCAGTACTTGGTAGGCTGTAAGCTAGCCTGAGGAATGTAGAGAATATTCAAGCAAACTTTCGAGACCTTATTTCAACACAAAAACAAAAAAAGTTTTGAAGGTGTAGTTCAGAGGTAGAATGCTTCTAGGTTCAATCCCTAGTACCTCCACCCCAAAATATATTTAATAAAATAAGAACAATGATTAATATAAATTAACAAATAAGCCAGGCATGGTAGTGCACGCTAGTAATCCCAAGATTTGGGAGTCTGAGATTGTAGGAGGGTTCGCAGTCAGCTTAGGCTAATTTTTTTTTTTTTTTTTTTTGCAGATGTGCGAATAGAACTAGGGGCATTTGACCTCCGAGCTACAGCTTCAGCTCTAATTTTTACTCTTTATTTTGAAACAGGGTCTCACTGAGTTGCAAAGGGTTAGTAGTAGCTGGGGTCTCACTAAGTAGCTGAGGCTGTCCCTGAACCGCGATCCTCCTATCTCAGCCTCCCAAATGCTGGGATTACAAGCGTGCACCACCACACCCAGATAGCTTCAGCTACTTAGTGAGACCCTCAAAAACTTACTGAGACCATGTTTCAAAAAAAAAAGAATAAAAAAAAAAAAAAATCAGGCTGGGGGTATAGCTTGAAGAAGTTCAATCTCTAGCACCACAAACAAACAAACAAACAAACAAACAAACTGCTATTCAAAATACCAAATCTAGCTAAGAGTGGTAGCACATACCTATAATCCCAGTACATGGAAAGCTGATACACAGGAGGATCACAAATTCAAGGCCAACCTTATCAATTTATCACAACTATTTCAAAATAATAAACAAAAGAGGCCAGGAGTGATGGTGCACACTTGTAATCCCAGTACAGAGGCTAAGACAGGACGAGCACACGTTCAAAGCCAGCCTTAGAAACTTAGTGAAACCCTATTTCCAAATAAAAAATAAAATAGGTCTGGGGGTGTAGTCTGGGGACAGAAGGTCCTGTGTCCCATCCCCAGGTACCACACACACACACACACACACACACACACACACACACACACACAAGAGGGATGGGGGTGTGTCTCTGAAATGGATCAACCCTGATTTTAATTCCAGTACCACAAAAAATATAAAGTCTAACTTATATATGCACCAGATATAAAGACAAACATTTTCATATTAACTGAAGAGAGTAACTGAAAGGCTCCAACAATAACAATAAGGAGAGGGAAATATTAATAACCATGATTTATCAGTAGAAAAATATATACATATTACACTGGGCGTGGTGGCGCACACTTGTAATCCCCGCACTTGGGAGGCTGAGACAGGAGGATCACGCAGGTTCGAAGCCAGCCATGCTGGCTTAAGAGACCCTGTTTCCAAAAATAAAAAAGTATAAAATAGGTCTGGTAGTGTAGCCCAGAGGTAGAAGGGCTTCCAGGAACCCCAGTACCACCAAAAAAAAAAAAAAAGAAAAAAAAAAGAAAAAAAAAAAGAAAAAAAAAAAGAAAAAATACATATATACATATTTTGAACTATCACATTATAGCTCATATGTTAATGAAAAAATTTTCGCAAATGTTTTAGGAGATGGAAATGGTAACTAATCCTGACCAAATCCTTACACTCCGTGTTTGTGTATATAACTACCATACTATATTCCTTAAATATGCATAATTTATACAATAATAATTATTATTACCTGTCTGGATAGAAGCCCCAGTGTACTAACACCTGCTTATCTTTTCTCATGATGGGTCTCAACCATTCTTCTGAAAAATAAAAAGAAAAAACATTAAGCTCATGAGCAAAAAAATATTTTTTTGGGGCGGTCTGGGGATAGAACCCAGGGACATTCAACCTCTGAGCTACACCCCTGCCCTATTTTTAATTCTTTATTTTGAAATAAGGTCTCACTGAGTTGCAGAGGGCCTCACTAAGTAGCTGAGGCTGTCCGCGAACTGCGATCCTCCGGTCTCAGCCTCCCGAATGCTGGGATTACAACTGTGCGCTACCATGCCCGGCTAAAAATGAACAAACTATTATCCAGCTATAATATTTTTGGAGGAATGGGTACTGATGATTGAGTCCACAGGCATTCCACCACTGAGCTATATCCTTATTCCTTTTTATTTTGAAACAGGATCTTGCTAAACTACTGAGGGCTTCACTAAATAGCTGAGGCTGGCCTGGAACCTATGATTGTTCTGTCTTGGCCTCTCACATATAAGCGTGTACCACCATGTCTGGTCTCAGCCTTAATTTCTACCAAGCCCTTTTGATATGCCAAGAAAAAAAAAACAAACAAACCCATACTTTTAAGCCGGGCGTGGTGGCGCACGCTTGTAATCCCAGCAGAATAAAAAATAGGGCTGGGGGTATAGCTCAGAAGTATAATACCCCTGGGTACCATCCCCAGTACCAAAAAAAAATATTTTTAAAAAGCTAGCTATAGCCGGGCGTGGTGGCGCACACTTGTAATCCCCGCGCTTGGGAGGCAGAGACAGGAGGATCGCGCAGGTTTGAAGCCAGCCGCGCGTGCTGGCTTAGGAGACCCTGTTTCCAAATAAAAATGCAAAAATAGGTCTGGGAGTGTAGCCCGGAGGTAGAAGGGCTTCCAGGAACCCCAGTACCACAAAAAAAAAAAAAAAAAAAAAAGCTAGCTATATTTTTTAAACCTCTTCTGACACAATGAAAGCTATGTGACATGATGTATTAAAATCACAAACAGCCGGGCGTGGTGGCGCACGCTTGTAATCCCCGTGCTTGGGAGGCGGAGACAGGAAGATCGCGCAGGTTCGAAGCCAGCCGTGCTGGCTTAAGAGACCCTGTTTCCAAATAAAAAATAGGTCTGGGAGTGTAGCCCAGAGGTAGAAGGGCTCCCAGGAAGCCCAGTACCCCCCCACACACAACCCCCCCACACACAAAAACTGACTTACCATCCTCTTGTAAAGAAGGATATGGATAAATGTGGTGGGAAGCTTTTGACTTCTCATCAGTAAATGTTCCCTGAAAAGTAAAAGAACAAATGACATGAGAATACAGCACAGATCAAAGCCAACCACAAAACAAACAGGAGGAGGAGGAGGAGAAGGAGGAGGAGGAGGAGGAGGAGGAGGAGGAGGAGGAGGAAGCTGGGGACAGTGCTAAATGAGTGATGTGCTTGTGCCTCTGTCATGTCCGAAAAATACAGCACAAATCAACTATGAGAAGCTGGGCACAAATTCCCAACAAATTAAAGACATTTCTTTTACTTGTACTTTAAGATTAATATATTATTTTTAGTCAAGAAAAGGGATAGTAAGCCAGCCAAAGTGGTACACTTCTGTAATGCCAGTACTTGCAAGGCTGAGACAGGAGGATAGTAGGTTCGAGGCCAGCCTCAGCAACTGAGTGAGACCCTTTTGCAAGTAAGTGAGACCCTGTTTCAAAATAAAACTTAAATCAATCTGGGGGGGTTTGGCTCAGAGGTAGAACACCCCTGGGATCAGTTACCAACACACACACACACACACACACAAAAGGAATTAATAGAATCAAAACATTTTATCTAAGCCATGTGTGGTGGCACATGCCCGTAATCTCATTACTTCAGAGGCTGAGCTGAAAAGACAGGTTCAAAACCAACCTCAGTAAATTAGCAACCTATTAAGATTCTGTTTCAAATCAAAAAATAAAAAATGCTGGGAGCTATGCGTGATGGTGCCATCTTGTAATCCTAGTATTTAGGTGGCTGAGACAGGCGGATCATGGGTTTCCAGAAAGCCTCAACAACTTAGTAAGACCCTGTTTCAAAAGTAAAAATAGCTGGACATGGTGGCGCATGCTTATAATCCTTGCACTTGGGAGGCGGAGACAGGAGGATCGTAAAGGTTCGAGGCTAGCCTCTGCTGGCTTAAGAGACCCTCTTTCCAAATAAAACATAAAATAGGTCTGGGAGTGTAGCCCAGAGGTAGAAGGGTTCCATCCCCAGTACCACGACCACCACCAAAAAAAAAAAGTGCTGGGCGTGGTGGCCCACGCTTATAATCCCAGCATTTGGGAGGCTGAGACCTGAGGACAGCCTCAGTTACTGAGTGAGGCTCTCAGCAACTTAGTGAGACCCTGTTTCCAAATAAAGTATAAAATAGGTCTGGGAGTATAGCCTGGAGATAGAAAAGCACCTGGGTTCCCGATCCCCCCACAAAACAGATGTAATTAAGCCTTGACGTTAGTAACTCCAGTAAACAGATATTTCAGAAGTGAAAAGAAGATTAAGTGATATGCTGAGGTCATAATGCTAGACAGAAAAAGAAATATACTTCACACTGCCAGGAAATTCACCTTTCTTTATGTCTTCAGTCAAGATGAAATATATAGGAGAAAAGCTATTCAAAATTTAAAATTATAAGTAGTATTTGAAACATATGCTTTCCGGACCAGACCTAGTGATGCATGCTTGTAATCCCAGTACTTGGGAGGCTAAGATAGCAAGGAATGAAGGTCCTGGTCAGCCTCTGCCCTGCAACTTAATGAGATAATTTCAAAATAAAAGAAAAGCCATGTGTGGTGACGTATGCTTGCAATCCAAGTAGTAGGGAGGTTGAGACAGGAGGATGACAGGTTCGCGGCCAGACTCAGCTACTTAGTGAGGTCATCTACCACTTAGACTGTTTCAAAATAAAGAATAGTTGGGTGTGGTGGCACACGCTTGTAATCCCCACACTTGGGAGGCAGAGACAGAAGGGTCACGCAGGTTTGAAGCCAGCCACGCGTGCACTGGCTTAGGAGACCATTTCCAAATAAAAATGTAAAAATAGGTCTGGGAATGTAGCCTGGAAGTAGAAGGGCTTCCAGGAACCCCAGTACCACGAAAAAAAAAAAAAAAAGAAAAAAAAAAAAAAGAAAAAAAAAAAGAGACAGACCCTGTTTCAAAAAATAAAGACTAAAAAATAGGGCTGGGGATGTAGCTTGGAGGTAGACTACCCTAGATTCCATCCCCAGTACTGCAAATAAATAAAACAAATTTCACTGGAAATCTCTTCTCAATCTTCTCAATCATTTCTAGGAACCAGTAAAACTATGTCAATTGAATGGTGATGTTTCAGAAAAAATATCTTTTGAGAGACCTCCGTGTGTTAACTTTAACTTTGCTATCCTTACACTTCTGCCAGATGTAATCACAAAGCTACGTACAATAAATATAAAAAATTCCAGTCTAGCTGGGCGTGGTGGTGCACGCTTGTAATCCCCGCGCTTGGGAGGCAGAAACAGGAGGATCGCGCAGGTTCGAAGCCAGCCCCGCGCGCTGGCTTAGGAGACCCTGTTTCCAAATAAAAATGTAAAAATAGGTCTGGGAGTGTAGCCTGGAAGTAGAAGGGCTTCCAGGAACCCCAGTACCACGAAAAAAAAAAAAAAAAAGAAAAAAAAAAAAAAGAAAAAAAAAAAGAGACAGACCCTGTTTCAAAAAATAAAGACTAAAAAATAGGGCTGGGGATGTAGCTTGGAGGTAGACTACCCTAGATTCCATCCCCAGTACTGCAAATAAATAAAACAAATTTCACTGGAAATCTCTTCTCAATCTTCTCAATCATTTCTAGGAACCAGTAAAACTATGTCAATTGAATGGTGATGTTTCAGAAAAAATATCTTTTGAGAGACCTCCGTGTGTTAACTTTAACTTTGCTATCCTTACACTTCTGCCAGATGTAATCACAAAGCTACGTACAATAAATATAAAAAATTCCAGTCTAGCTGGGCGTGGTGGTGCACGCTTGTAATCCCCGCGCTTGGGAGGCAGAAACAGGAGGATTGCGCAGGTTCGAAGCCAGCCCCGCGCGCTGGCTTAGGAGACCCTGTTTCCAAATAAAAATGTAAAAATAGGTCTGGGAGTGTAGCCTGGAGGTAGAAGGGCTTCCAGGAACCCCAGTACCACCAAAAAAAAAAAAAAAAAAAAAAAAAAAAAAAAAAAAAAAAAAAATTCCAGTCTAAAATGAAATTAGAGAAAGGTTAAGATGTTAGATAACAGCACTATGTAAATAATAAAAACTAAGTTTGTTGGGTGCAGTGGCACCAACCTGTAATCCCAGGACTTGGGAGGCTGAGACAGAAGAATCTCAGGTTCAAAGAGAGCCTCGGCCCCTTAGCAAAACCTTGTTTCAAAATAAAATAGGACTGGGCATGTACCTCAGAGGTAGACTACTCGGGTTCAATGCCGTGTGTGTGTGTGTGTGTGTGTGTGTGTGTGTGTGTGTGTGTGTGTGTGTGTGTGTGTGTGCAAGCACACTTCATTACGAGACATTACCTCCACATGATTGCCTTACTAAACACAACCCTGGGTTAAAAACTGTAGCAAAGTAGAGAGGAAACACTGGGTACTGTGAGAACTCAGAGAGAGAACACTTATTTTATAAAGACTTATTCAGAAATACAAAGCCTCAATGGGTACATAGAGGTTCAACACTGCACAATGTTTTTTTGTTTTTGTTTCTTGCGGGTCTGGAGATGGAACCCAGGGGTATTTGACCCCTGAGCTACAACCCCTGCCCCATTTTTCATTCTTTATTTTGAAACCTGGTCTCACTGAGTTGCAAAGGGCCTCACTAAGTAGCTGAGGCTGTCCACAAACCGCGATCCTCCAGGTCTCAGCTTCCCAAATGCTGGGATTACAAGCGTGCGCCACCACGCCTGACTTTGCACGTTTTTGAGGTGACTGTCCCATTACCTGGTGTCGTTTGATGATGTCTTTCAATTTGTTAGCCAACTTCAGATCAATGTCTGGAATGAGGTAGATGTTGGGTCGGGTCAGACAATTATTCTGAGGAAAAAGAATCAGATTTGAATTCTATTGGTTTTGAAATAATGTAGTATTATTTACTATAATATTCAAAGATTGGTATTCAAGCTCTTCTTATTTTAAAATAAAGTGTATTCTTTTCTATCTCTTTTTTTGACGGTACTGGGGATTAAACCCAAAGGCATTTTACCTCTGAGCCACACCCCCAGCACTATTTTTTATTATTTATTTTGAAACAGGGTCTCACTAAATTGCAGAGGGCCTTAATAAGTAGCTGAGGCTGGCTGCAAATCTGAGATACTCTTGCCTCAGCTTCCCAAGTACTAGGATTAGAAGCATCTGCTGGCATGCCTGGCTCTGCTTTTATATTTTTGAAATAAAAAATAAAAGGGCTGGGGTGTAGCTCAGTTCCAAAAAAAAAAGAAGGAATAAAAGAGTCATTCTAAATTTCTGAGGATCTCACTAAGATGCTGAGGCTGGTGTTGAACCTGCAATTCTCCTGTCTCAGTCTATTATACCTGTGCATAACCAACCCCAGCAAGATCAAAAGTCATAAAATGAAATTGCCATCACAAGACGAATCCCCTGACATCCACAAAAACAAATCAAAACAAAACAAAACAAAAAATATATATATATATACTTCAGAAAAGATTTATGCCTTTGATATTCTGGAATTACAACAAATCATATAAGTGAAAGTAGACTAAAGAAAAAAATTAGTTTGGTGTAGTGGCACACACTTATAATCCTAGTACTTTGGAGAATGAGAAAGGAAGATCACAGGTTTGCGGCCAGTCTCAACAGCTTAGTGAGGACCTCAGAAACTTAGTGAGACCCTGTTTCAACATCAAAAATAAGACTTGGAAGCCGGGCGTGGTGGTGAACACTTGAGACGGGAGGATCATGGTTCACGGCCAGCCTCAGCTACTTAATGAGGCCTTCCGTAACTAAGTGAGACCCTGTTTCAAAATAAAGAATAAAAAATAGGGCATGGGCCAGGTGTGGTGGCGCACGCTTGTAATCCCCACACTTGGGAGGCAGAGACAGGAGGATCACGCAGGTTCAAAGCCAGTTGCGCTGGTTTAAGAGACTGTTTCTTTTTTTTTTTTTTTTTTTTTTTTTTTTTTTGGTGGTACTGGGGTTCCTGGAAGCCCTTCTACCTCTGGGCTACACTCCCAGACCTATTTTTTATATTTTTATTTGGAAACAGGGTCTCTTAAGCCAGCGCGGCTGACTTCGAACCTGCGCGATCCTCCTGTCTCCGCCTCCCAAGCGCGGGGATTACAGGCGTGCGCCACCACGCCCGGCGTTAAGAGACTGTTTCAAAAAAATATAAAATAGGTCTGGGAGTGAAGCCCGGAGGTAGGAGGGCTTCCAGGAACCCCAATACCACAAAAAAAAAAAAAAAAAAAAAAAAAGGGGCATGGAAGCCGGGCGTGGTGGAAGCTGAGACAGGAGGATTGCGCAGGTTTGAAGCCAGCCTCAGCTGGCTTAAGAGATCCTGTTTCCAAATAAAAATATAAAAAATAGGTCTGGAAGTATAGCCCGGAGGTAGAAAGCCACTGGGGTCCACCCCCAGTACCACACACACACAAAAAAGGGCGCGGGATGTAGCTCAGAAGTTGAATGCCCCTGGGTTCTACCCTGAGACTCGCAAAGAAACAAAAAACTTCAATCCGGCTGAGACAGGAGGATCGCACAGGTTCAAAGCCAGCCTCAGGTACTTAGTGAGGCTCTCAGCAACTTAGTGAGACGCTGTTACCAAACAAAATATAAAATAGGTCTGGGAGTATAGCCCAGAGGTAGAAAGTCCTTGGGTTCCACCCTCAGTACCACAAAAACAAAACGAACAAACAAACAAACTTGGAGCCAGGTGTGGTGGCGTACACTTGTAATCTCAGTACTTGGGAGGCTGAGACAGGTGGATCCAGGCTCATGGACAGCCTCAGCTACTTTGTGAGGCCCTTTGCAACTTAGTGAGACCCTGTTTCAAAATAAAGAATACAAAATAGGCAGGGAGTATAGCTTGGAGGTACAAGGTCCCTGGGTTCAATCCCCAGCACCACAAAATAAATGAACAAATGAATAAATAAATAGGCTGGACTGTTCAACCCCTAATACTAACAACAACAACAACAACAACAACAAACAACAAACAACATACCCAACAAGACAGGAAATAAAAAAATTTAATAATCAGGTCGGGTAAGGTGGTGCACGCTTGTAATCCCAGTACTTGGGAGGTTGAGACAGGAGGATCGCACAGGTTTGAAGCCAGCCTCAGCTACCGAGTGAGATTCTTAGCAACTTAGTGAGACCCTGTTTCCAAATAAACATAAAAATAGGTCTGGGAGTATAGCCTGGAGGTAGAAAAGCCCCTGGGTTCCACCCTCAGTACCACCAAAAAAAAAAAAAAAAAAGTCTAAATTCTAGATACCTGCACCAATGTTTTCTCAATGTTCATAAACATCTCAACGTTACGATCCATTCGGGATGGGTTCTGTAGATCAAATCTCCGCCTATGAGAGAAAAAAATTGTGATAAATTTGCCTCCTACTTTTTTTTTTTTTGGGCGGGGGGTAGTGGGGGTATGAGGAAATGAAGCCCAAGGACATTATACTTTTACCTCTGAGCTATTCTGCAGCCCTTTTTATTTTTATTTTTTGCAGTACTGGGGATTGAACCCAGGGGCATTCTACCTCTGAAATATACTCCCAGGGAATTTTTTTCCTTTATTTTGAAATGGTCTCACTAAGTTGCAAAGGGCCTCACTAAGTAACTAAGGCTGGTCAAGAACCTGAGATCCTTCTGTCTCAGCCTCCCAAGTACTAGAATTACAAGTGTACACCAATGCCTGACTTTATCTTTTCATTTTTAAATAGGGTTTCACTAGATTGCTAAAAATCTAAATTGCTGAGGCTATCTTCAAATCTGTTATCCTACTGTACCATATTCCCAAGTACTGGGATTAAGGGCATGTCCCACTGCACCTGGGTAGTCTCCAACCTTAAATACGACTGAATAACATGATCTTAATTTAATGCAAGTCAATTAGATTTAGAAGCTGGGAGTGGTGGCCTGTGCCTATAATCTCAGTACTCCGGAGGCCGGAGGCCAACACTGGAGGATTGCAGGTTCAAGGACAGCCTCAGCAACTTAAGACCTTGTTTCCAAATTTAAAGAAAAATTAAAAGGGCTGGTACAGTAAATTGCAGGTAGAATGCCCCTGGATTCTACCCCAGTAAACAAAACAAACAAAAACATCACACTGTACTTCATAAATACATACTCGTGTATCAATTTTTATCTTCCACCAGGCTTAGTGGCACACATCTATAAGGACAGTACTTGGGGGTGAACTGTAAGATTGCAGGTTCCTGGCCAGCCTCAGCAATTTAGCTAGACCCCGAGCAACTCAACAAGACCCTACTTCCCTCATGGGAGGAGGCTAAGGCAGAGGATTCAAAACCGAAACCAGCCTCAGCAACTTAGTGACTCTGTTTCAAAATAAAAAACAAAGCTGGACATGATGGCGCATGCTTGTTGCTTGTTTTCCCAGTACTTGGGAGGCTGAGATAGGTTCACAACTGGCCTCAGCAACAGTGAAAGGCCATCTACAACATAGTGACGCCCTATTTCCAAATAAAAAATAGAGCTGGGGTTGTAGCTCAGGGGTAGAACGCCACTGGGTTCAATTAATTTCTTTCTTTCTTTCTTTCTTTCCTCCCCCTCCCCCTCCCCTTCCCCTTCTTCTTCTTCTTCTTCTTCTTCTTCTTCTTCTTCTTCTTCTTCTTCTTCTTCTTCTTTTTTGTTGCAGTACTGGGGATAGAATCCAGGGGCATTCTATCTTTGAGCTACACCCCCAGCCCTAATTTTTATTTTATTTTTTTTGGTGGTAGTACTGGGGTTCCTGGAAACCCTTCTACCTCTGGGTTATACTCCCAGACCTATTTTTTTATATTTTTATTTGGAAACTGGGTCTCTTAAGCCAGCAAGGCTGGCTTCGACTCATGCGATCCTCCTGTCTCCACCTCCCAAGTGGGGATTACAAGCATGCGCCACCACGCCTGGCTTATTCTTTATTTTGAAACAGGGTCTCATTGAGTTGCAAAGGATCTCACTAAGTAGCTGAGGCAGTCAGCAAACTGTGATCCTCATGTCTTGGCTTCTCACATACTGGGATTACAAGCATGTGCCACCATGCCTGGCTTATTCTTTATTTTTTGGTACAGGGGGTAGAACCCAGGGGCTTTTTACCTCTGGGCTATACTCCCAGACCCATTTTATATTTTATTTGGAAACAGGGTCTCACTAAGTTACTGAGAGCCTCACTAAGTAGCTGAGTGAGGTGCGATCCTCCTGTCTTAGCCTCCCAAGTGCAGGGATTACAAGCGTGGGCCACCACGCCCAGCTTATTATTCTTTATTTTTGAAACAGGGTCTCACTGAATTACAAAGGGCTAACTAAACAGCTGAGGCTGTCCAGGAACCCGGATCCTCCTATCTCAGACCCCCAATGCTGAGAGTGAGCCACCACGCCTGGCTTGGGTTCAATTTCTAGTAGTATAAAAATAAACAAACAAATAAATAAACATAAAAAGTGCTGGGAGCTGGATGTGGTGGCGCAAGCTTATAATCCCAGCATTCAGGAGGCTGAAACTGGAGGATCGTGGTTCGTGGACAGCCTCAGCCACTTAGTGAGGCCCTCTGCAAATTAGTGAGACCCTGTTTCAAAATAAAGATTAAAAAAAAAAAAAAATAGGGCAGGGGATGTGGCTCAGAGGTCAAATGCCCCTGGTTTCCATCCCTAGAACCTCTCCCCCCAAAAATGCTGGGGATGTAGTTCAATGGTAGAGTACCTCTGGGTTCCATCCTCAATACCAAAAAAAAAAAAAAAAAAAAAGAGAGAGAGAGAGAGAGAAGACAAAAATCCCAATTGCTTGATAGCCTTCAGTTATATATAACTATATATTGATATTAGCCTAATTTTTCTCAGGAGAAAAACACATAAAGTTTTCATTGCTTTTTGTAACATCCAGAAAGAGCAAACTGAAAACTCTTAACTGTCGAGCCTGGTGGTGCATGCTTGTAATCCTAGTACTTGGGAGGTAAGACAGGAGGATCACAAGTTCAATGACAGTCTCAGAGAGAAGTGATATTCTCATCAACGTGCTTCCCAGTGAAAAACAAAACTGGTCTGGGGTATAGACCAGGTAGAATGCCCTGGGTTCCATTCTCAGTACCACAAAACAAAATAAAAAACAACCAAAAAAACCCTATCCAATTCTCAAACTAATCTGTAGTCACTTTATCAATATGCCAATTATATAGAAGATAGTCACAGTCCTCCTCATATATGTGATACTCAAATTTGAAAAAAAAAAAAAAAAAAAAAAATCAGTAAAAAAGCAGTACCAGGGTTGAAAACTTTTTTTTTTTGTGGTACCAGGGATAGAACCCAGGGGCATTCTACCTCTGAGCTCCACTCCCAGCCCTATTTTTTATTCTTTATTTTTGTAACAGTCTTAATTGGTTATGGAGGGCCTCACAAGTTACTGAGGTTGGTCCCAGACCACTGATCTTCCTGTTTCAGCCTCCCAAGTACTAGGATTACAAGTGTGCCCCCACTATGCCCAGCTTAAACCAATCTTCTAATTTGCTTGAGGCACACAGTTAAATCTATACAATCATGAGATAGGAGGATCGCGGTTGGCAGACATTCTCAGCTACTTAGTGAGGCCCTTTGCAACTCAGTGTGACCCTGTTTCAAAATAAAGAATAAAAAATAGGGTTGGTGGTGTAGCTCTGAGGTAGAATGCCCCTGGGTTTCATCTCCAGTACTGAAAAAATATACAAACACACACACACACACACACACACACACACACACACACACAGGTTCCATCTCCAGTACTGAAAAAATATACAAACACACACACACACACACACACACAATGATAAATAAAAAGCATCTCAAGATGGGGATATGGCTCAGTAGTAGACTGTTAGTCTAATACATGTAAGAACCAATGTTTGATCCCCAGCACCACACAAATAAAAAGTTGCCTAATAGATGCAATAGAAACCAGGTGTGAGAGTGGGAGTGGTGGCACAGGTTGGTAATCCCAGTACTTGGGAGAGAGAAAAAGGAGGATCGCAGGCTGAAGAATAGCCCTAGCAAGTAGTGAGACTCAGGGCCGGGATGTAGCTCAGTGGCAAAGCGCCTGCTTTGCAGGTGTGGTGCTCTGGGTTTGATCCCCGTTTCCAAAAAAGACCAAAAAAAAGGACCCTTAAAAAAAAAAAAAAGTAGTGAGACTCTCATCAACTTAGTGAGACACTGTTTCTGAATAAGAAAATTCAGCTGGGCGTGGGGATTTTAAAATAAAAAAATGAAATAGGTCTAGGGTGTAGCTGAGGTAGAATGCCGCCGCTGAGTTTAATCCCTAGTAACACACACACACAAACAATTTAACATCAAATAACATCACATCAAGCCATGTAAACAAATACAAAAACTTACCACCCCTGTTCATTTTTATACTTGTAAGCAGCCCCAAGAATATGACACAAAGTGCCTCCAGCTTTGAAATCCATGAAACATTTTGCCTAAAAATGATACAAATCACAAGTGAGAAAAAAAGTTTGTGGGAAATGTACTCATGTCTGAATTCCGTTAAAAAAAAAAAAAAAAAAAGGCTGAGGGTGTAGCTCAAAGACAGATTGTTACCCCTGCCCACACACACAAAAAAGGGCAAATAACAGACTCAGAGTAAATATCTACAGCATACAGATCTTGAAAAGCTTATAAAGAACAATTGTTTTTTAAATTGGGATATAAACTAGGGCATTTTACCCCCAATTTATCCCAATTATCCCAATTGGGATATAAACTAGGGATTACAGGTAGTGGATACCTGTAATCCTAGTACTTGGGAGACTAAGAGAGGAGGATCATGGGTTTGAGGCTAGCCTCAGCGATTTATCAAGACTGCTTCAAGCCAGGTGTGCTGATTCACCCCTGCACCCATCCTTTGAAGGCTGAGCAGGAGGACTGCATGTTCACAGCCAGCCTCAGCAATTCGAAGTTCTTTCCAACTCAGTGAGAGCCTATTTTAAAGTAAAACATAAACGCCAAGCTTGTAATCCCAGCATTTGGGAGGCTGAAACAGCAGGATGCCATCCACAGCCTCAGCTACTTATTGAGGCCCTTTGCAACTCAGTGATACTGTTTCAAAATAAAGAATAAACCCAGTGTGGTGGTGAATCCCATAATCCCAGCTTCTTCCCCAGCTCTTCCAGAGGCTAAAATGGGAGGATTGCAGTTCCCAGCCAGCCTCAGCTACTTAGTGAGGCCCTTTGCAACTCAGTGAGACCCTGTTTCAAAATAAAGAATACAAAATAGGACAGAGGGTGTAGCTTGGAGGTTGAATGTTCCTGGGTTCCATCCCTAGACCAGCAAATAAACAAACAAACAAACAAAACTGTATGTACACACTATTCAGAAAATAATACAACAGATTTGAGATGATTAAATTCCTTAACAAGGCATAATTTCAAGGTTGACCCATAAAAGAAATAAAGGAATATGACTCTATTGCTGATCAATAGTTACTGAGGACAGTGCACTATGCCAATAACATGCTTTTTTGACAAATATCTGCATTTCTTCTGTGGAGCCACAATTTTGTAATTTGCTACACAGAAAATAACTGTGATCAGTCCCTAACAGGTAACCCTTAATCTCTACTGAGCTTCTCTGGGAAAAACCTTTGCAAACATGTTGTTGCCTTTTCAGGGCTGAAGGAAGACTGCAGTATATGAGGCTCCTATGAGGGAGAGATCACAAGGAAGCCACTGTTTCTTTTTGTTTGGCACTGTGGTTTGACACTGGCCCATTTGACCACTGGGCTTTATACTCTTTTTTTTTTTTTTTTTCAGTACTGGGGATGGAACCCAGGGGCATTTTACCCCCAAGTCACATACCCAGCCCTATTTTTATTTCAAATAAAATAAAAAATAAAAAATAGGGCTGGGGTCTCACCGAGTTGCAGAGTGCCACACTAAGTAGCAGAGACTGGCTGCAAACTATGATCCTCCTATATCAGCCTCCCAAATGCTGGGATTACAAGCGTGTACCACCACACCCGACCTACTCTGCCCTATTTTACTTATTTACCTATTTATTGTGTTACTGGGAATTGAACCCAGGGACATTCTTCTTCCAAACTGTATCTTTAATCCTAGTTTTTATTTTGTAACAGGCTCTAAACTGCAGAGGGCCTCATTAAGTAGCTGAGGCTGACCCCAAGCCTGTGTGATCTTCCTGTCTCAGCCTCTCAAGTACTGGGATTAAAAGTATGTGCCACACCCGGCTTTATAAAATTTATTTTGAAATAGGGCCTCAGTTTTAAGAGGCACACTGGCCTCAAACCTGTGATACTCCTGTCTCAGCTTCCTACGCACTGGGATTACAGGTATGCATCACAGTAGCCAGCTTCAACCAGTACCTTTTTGACCTATTCCTCAGTTTATTCTCTAGGACCCCACATCTGGTTTCCTACCACCCACAGTCTTCCCAAGCACTGGGAGATACCAGTGCTTGGGAGGTTGAAACAGGAGGACTGCACAGGTCTGAAGCCAGTCTCAGCTACTTAGGCTCTCAGCAACTTAGTGAGACCCTGTTTCCAAATAAATTATAAATTATAAAAAAATAGGGCTGGGGTATAGCCTGAAGGTAGAAAACTCCTGGGTTCCACTCCCCTCTGTACCACAAAACAAAACAAAAACAAACAAACAAAACCTCTGGCACCACAGGAAAGCCAACCACAACACCGACTAACCAGAGTATATTCCACCAGAAGCATCCTTTTACTCTGGCTTTCCCCTATTTTGCTAACAATATCTAACTGTTTGGAATTGTCATTCTAGTCTTTTTTCTTTTTTTTTTTTGGCGATATTGGAGATAGAACCCAGGGGCATTCTACCTCCAAGTGATACCCTCAGCCCATTATATTCTTTTTTTACTTTGAAGCAGGGTCTCGCTGAGTTGCAAAGGGCCTAAGTAATTGAGGCTGGCTTCGAACTTGCATGATCCTCCTGTCTCAGCCTCTCATATGCTGGGATTAAAAGCGTGCACAACCATGTCTGGCTTCTATTTCGTTTTTGTTTTTTTTAATATGCCATGCTGAGAATCAAACCCAGGGGTGTAATAAATAAAAAAGGAAAGCTGGGCCGGGCATGGTGGCGCACACTTGTAATCCCTGCACTTGGGAGTCAGAGACAGGAGGATCAAGTAGGTTCAAAGCCAGCCTCGCTGGCTTAAAAGACCCTGTTTCCAAATAAAAGTATAAAATAGGTCTGAGAGTGTAGCCTGGAGGTAGAAGAGTTTCCAGGAACCCCAGTACCACCATGAAAAAAAAAAAGGACAGCTGGGTGTGGTGGGGCACTTGCTTGTAATCCCAACACTTGGGAGGCTGAGACAGGAGAATCGCAGGTTTGCCACCAGCCTCAGCTATGTAGTGAGGCCCTCCACAAATTAGTGAAATCTTGTTTCAAAATGAAGAACAACAACAAAAAAATTTAAATTAAATTAAAAAAAAAAAAAAAAAAGGATGGGCTGTAGCTCATGGTAGAGTGCCCCTGGGTTCAATACCCAGTACTACACACACACACACACACACACACACACACACACACACACGCGCCAGGTGTGCTGGCGCATGTTTGTAATCTTTGTAATGCCAGCGCTGGGGAGGCTGAGACAGGAGAACACACAGGTTCAAAGCCAGTCTCAGCTACTTAGTGAGGCTCTCAGCAACTTAGTGAGACCCTGTTTCCAAATAAAGCATAAAATAGGTCTAAGAGTATATAGCCTGGAGGTAGAAAAGCCCCTGGGTTCCACCCCAAGTACCACCAAAAAAATAAAAATAAATAAATAAAATGAAAAGGTGTAGCTCAGTGGTAAATGCCATTGGATCCAATCTCCAACATCCAATACATACATATGGCCGGGTATGGTGGCGTATGCTTGTAATCCCTGCACTTGGGAGGCAAAGACAGGAGGACTGTGTAGGTTTGAAGCCAGCCTCACTGGCGTAAGAGACCGTGTTTCCAAATAAAAATATAAAATAGGTCTGGGAGTGTAGCCCAGAGCTAGAAGAGTTCCATCCCCAGTACCACCAATAAATAAATAAATAAATAAATAAATATAATTACATAAAAATAGCTTGTGGTGTAGCTTGGAGACAGAATGCCCGAGTTCAACCCCCAATACCACAAAATAAATAAAAAGCCATGAAAGAGGGGCAGGGATGTAGCTCAGTGGCAAAGCACCTACCTTGCAGGTATGGTGCTCTGGGTTCGACCCCCAGTTCCAAACGATAAGGAAAAAAAAAAAAAAAAAAGACTCTCAGGAAGGAAAAAACAAAACAAAACAAAAAAAACCTAAGAACAAAAATCTTCGAACACTAGCCATGAGACCTGAATCAAAAAAACCAGCCAGACACAATAAAGCAAAGACCAGTTATTAAAAAAAAAAAAAAAAAAAAACCAGCCAGGCGTGGTGGCGCATGCTTGTAATCCCAGCATTCGGGAGGCTGAGATAGAGGATCACGATTCACGGACAGCCTTAGCTACTTAGTGAGGCCCTCTGAAACTCAGTGAGACCTGGTTTCAAAATAAAGAATAAAAAATAGGGCAGGGGTTGTAGCCCAGAGGTCAAATGCCCCTGGGTTTCATACTCAGACCCGCAAACAAACAAACAAGCAAATAATGGAGCCGGGCATGGTGGCGCACGCTTGTAATCTCAGCATTCGGAAGGCTGAGACAGAGGATCACAGTTCGTGGACAACCTCAGCTACTTAATGAAGCCCTCTGCAACTTAGTGAGACCCTGTCTCAAAATAAAGAATAAAAATATAGGGCAGGGGGTGTAGTTCGGAGGTCGAATGCCCCTGGATTCCATCCCCAGACCCTCACAATAAATAAATAAGTAAATAAATGAATAAATACGAAACAATGATCTAGGGAAGTGTAATACTAAACTACTAGTTCTTTATAATGACTGTGGTAGTGTTTGTTGCAAATGACTCCTAAAAAACAAGCATCCTAGGGTTACAGTGCATTAATACTCTACAGCTGAACTATTGCTCAGAGACCTTGTTTTATTTTAGCTGCACTCTACAGGAAGGCAGCAGCAAGGACACCAGCATGGGTTGCACCCAAGTGTATACAAACTGAGGACACCACTATAATAGACTAATATACTTACAGGGAGTTTGGTGAAAGCTGGGTTAGTGACATGCTTCCCAAAGGCATCTTCTTGGAACTGAAGAAGCTGTACCACCAGCCCAGACAGTGTCTTATTGGTAGGAGCATCTGCATGAACATACTACAAGATAAAGAAATGAATTAAAGCCAGACATAGTGGCACATGCTTGTAATCCCAGCACTTGAGAGGCTGATACAGAAGGATCATAAGTTAGCAGTCAATCTCAGCTACTTACTGAGACCCTCCACAACTTAGTGAGACCCTGTTTGAAAATAAAGAATAGCCGGGCGTGGTGGCGCACGCTTGTAATCCCCGCGCTTGGGAGGCAGAGACAGGAGGATCGCGCAGGTTCGAAGCCAGCCGCACACGCTGGCTTAGGAGACCCTGTTTCCAAGTAAAAATGGAAAAATAGGTCTGGGAGTGTAGCCCGGAGATAGAAGGGCTTCCAGGAACCCCAGTACCACCAAAAAAAAAAAAAAAAAAAAAAAAAAAAAAAAAAAAAATCATGCTGGGGCCAGGAGTGGTGGCACTAGTTTGTAATCCCAGCATTCAGGAGGTGGAGACCTGAGGATCACAGTTCGTGGACAGTCTCAGCTACTTGGCAAGGCCCTTTGCAACTCATTGATACCCTGTTTAAAAAATAAATTAAAAATAAAAATACTAAAAACTAGGGCTGGGGGTGCAGTTCAGAGGTACAATGCCCCTGGTTTCCATCCCCAGTACCGGAGGGGAAAAACCGGGTTGTGGGTGTAACTCAGAGGTAGAATGTTCCTGGGTTCAATCCCCAGTACCGCAAAAATAAATAAAATAAAAAACTGCCAGGCGTGGTGGCACACGCTTGTAATCCCAGCATTTGGGAGGCTGAGACAGGAGGATCGCAGTTTGAAGACAGCCTCAGCTACTACTTAGTGAGGCCCTATGCAACTCAGTGAGATCCTGTTTCAAAATAAAGAATAAAAAATAGGATGGGGGAGTAGCTCGGAGGTAGAACACCCCCGGGTTTCATCCCCAGTACTGCAAAAAAATAAAAAATAAAAGCAAAGAATAAAAAACAGAGCTGGGGTTGTCGCTCAGAGGTAGAATGACGCTGGATTCCATCCCCAGTATTTCCCCCCCAAAAAAATGAAATTTGAAAAAGGGCCAAGCAGCGTGGTGATGCATAACTGTACTGTAATCCCAGTACTTAGGAGGTTGAGATGGGAGGATCTCAGGTTCCAGACCATTTTCAGCAACTTAGCTAGACACTCAGCAACTCTGCCAGACTCTTCAAAATAAAAAATAATACAGGATGGGTGTAGCTTGAAGGTAGAATGCCCCTAGGTTCAATGTGCAGCACAGTGGGGGCTGAGGGGAGAAGAGGGCCAAGGATGTAAAGTGCCTGCATAGCATGCTTGAGGCCTTGAGTTTAATCCCCAGTACTGCAAAAAATAAGATGAAACATAAAATAGTAAATTACAAGTTCTGTATTTTTTTTTTACCACAGACACACCCAAAAGTAAAATTATCCTTGTTGATTCAGATGATATAAAAAGCCAAACCAAGCCTGGCACTGTGGCACATGCCTATAATTTTAGTATTTGGAATTCTAAGTCAGGAGGATCACAGATTTGATTCCAGTCTCAGTAACTTAGTGAGACCCTACTTTAAAAAGTAAAGAGTGCTGGTGCTGGCATGGTGGCGCACTTGCAATCCCAGTACTTGGAAAGCTGAGACAGGAGAAACATATTCGCAGCCAGCCTCAAGTAGTGAGGCCCTGTTTCAAAACAAAGAATAAAAAAATAGGGCTGGGAGTGTAGCTCAGAGGTAGAATGCCCCTTGGTTCAATTCTCAGTACTGCAAAAACAAAACAAAACAAAACACCACACACACACACACACACACACACACACACACACACACACCATGCACAATCTATCACTGAGCAACATCCCTGTCCCTTTTTATTTTGAGACAGGGTTTCTCTAAGTTGCCCAAACTGGCTTAGAACTTGCCAATTTTCCAGCTTTACTTTCCCGACTTACTCCCATTATAGGCATGCATTACTGCACCCAGTGTGATTTTTAAGGAGGCACAAGATGGGACTTATTAAGGAAAGCAAGGATTATGCACTCATGGAAAAGAGCATTTTACCTCTGAGCTTAATATCCCCCAGCCCTCCTCCTCCTCCTCCTCCTCCTCATTATTATTATTAATTATTCTGAGGTGCTGGTGATTGAATCCAAGGGCATTCCACCTCCAATCGAAATCCCTAACACTATTTTCATTATTACTTTTTTTGGTAGTACTGGGGATTGAAACCAAGGTCAATCTAGCTCGGAGCTATACCCCCGGCCCTATTTTTTATTCCTTATTTTGGAAACGGTCTCATTAAGTTACAGAGGGCTTCACTAAGTATCCGATGCTGGCCGAAAATTGTGATCCTCCAGTCTTAAGACTCCCAAGTGCTGGGATTACCAGTGTGGGCTACCACATCTGGCTTCTATTCTTAATTTTGAAACAGGTTTCACTAAGCTGCAGAGAGACTTACTAAGTAGCTGAGGCTAGCCCCAAACCTCAGTTTTAGTACTGGAAGTCCATACCCAAGGAACTATCCATGTTTTTTTCCCAATACATTGTTATCCAGAATGAGAAAGGTTTCATATGGATGCCCTAAGTAAAATATATTCCCCATTACTAGGGGCAGGGGCGGGGGAAGGCTTTATAGAACACCCAAAACACTGGCTAAATGAAACAAAATTTAAAATAATTTAAAAGCTGGGCCTAGTAGCACAGGCTTGTAATCTCAGTACTTGAGAGGCTGAGACAGGAGGATTGAAGGTTTGTGGCCACCCTCAGCTATTTAGTGAGGCTCTCAGCAACTTGGTAAAAACCTGTTTCAAAATAAAAAATAAATAGGGTTGGGAATATAGTTCAAAGGTAGAATGCCCCCTGGGTTCCACAAAAAGGAAAAAAAAATTAAATATTTTTGTAACATTCAATTCCTTTAGCGAATTCCAGAGATGTCGTCCCCTCACCCCGCCATACACAAAGTGATCAGTTTATCACTGTAGAAGGGGGGGCCAGTATTCTCATCTACTTACATACTGTACACGAGAAAATTTACAGTTCCAAATATGATTTAACAATCTCTCACTTTCTCAAACTTCAAAGAAAGGTTATTTCTAAAAGTATCACGGTGTAGTATCAAAAGAACCCAGGGTCCCTGCACACAAGCTCTGAACAACTGTCAAATGGTGCCAGGCTTCGATGAACTGTAGGCCCTAGAGGAACAGACACCTAGGCTAATTTATCTTTCCATTCATTCAACAAATATTTACTAAGCAACTACTAGGCTGAGGCACTGAGTACCAACCCAGTTCCAGAACACACAGGGAAGGGACCTGAGCAAGTCCTTCCCCTAGCGCTAAGGTTCTCAACAGGGGAAGTAAAGAACTGAAGACGGTACTCCTAAAATTTGGGCGAGAAGGAGCAAGGGTGTGTTCTCGGCCATTTGTTTCATTACTGTGTTCGAGTCATTCCTGAATCTTTGTAAAATGTGGAAATTGTAAGACGTGTTATAAACAAAGGGTTAAGTCACAACTCTGAAAACCGGATTAAGCAGAACTTACATTCCTAAATAGAATTAACAGGGAAATGGAAAATCTTCAAAAAGTGGGGAAAAGGGGTAATCCATGGTGGTCTAGTATAAGTGGGGTTCTCGAGGAAGGCCACATGGAAATTATACATTCTACGGGAGATCACCACCTCTGGTCCCTCGGCCACACATCACTCTCGAGTGCCGCGCGGGGCCCGTCGTTGACCGAGCGCAGTAGGTCATCACGCCCCGACCCGCTGCACCGCGCAGCCGAGGACCACGGCCCGGCCCCAGCGGGCAGCCGTCGCCAGGCAGAGCCGCGCGGCCTCGGCGGCAACAAAAGGTTGGCGCGCTCCGAGGTCGCGGGCGGGCGGGCGGGCGGCCGCGCGGGGGCGTGGCGGGCGGCGGCCGCCTTTGTGGTCCCGCGTGGCGGAGCGAGGCCCGCGCTCCGGCCCGGCCCGGGCGCGCGCACCCACCTTCTTGTAGTGCTTGCCCAGCCAGACGCGCACCGAGTCCAGCTGGGACACCGTCTCCGGGCTTTCCCAGAACTTGCCGGCTGGGCCCCCGTCCTTCCGCCGGTAGGCCGCCAGCCCCGTGGCCGCTGCCGCCGCCCCCCCCACGCCGCCGCCGCCCGCCGCCGCCCCCGGCCCGCCGCCCGCCGCCGCGGCCATCGTCGCCGTCCGTCGCCCCGCAGCCCGTCCGGCCCTCGCGGCTTCCCGGCCGCCCCGCCCCTTCCGGCGCCGACCCCCCCCCGCCGGCAGCGCGCATGCGCAAGAGCGGGCCGCACTTCCGGAGGCTGGGCGGGGCCTCTGCGGCCGGCTCCTTACCCCTCGGTGCGGTCTGCGGGGCCGCGGCACTCTGCCTCTGGACTGTCCTGCGGGAAGGCAGGCCGCGGACACGCTCCAGGACGGCGCAGCCCTGACACCGTGGCGCTGGCCGCGGAGCCGACGGCCGCGCCGCAGTGTCCAGGGCGGCTGGGACTCGGGCTACCAGCGGCTAGGGCCACAGGGTCCAAACGGTGACCACACTCAGCGCGACCGGTATTTTTCCTTTCCGCGTTGTTTCCTTGGCCCGGGCAACAGGACCTCTCTAACAGATGTTCGATAAATACCCGATGACTGAATGAAAGAAATACATAGAGGAAGGCTTTAGAGCCCTAAGAGAGCTTGATTGCTCTGATAAGAGTGGTGACGACGGTGCTGTATGATCCTGGAGCAGAAATAACTAATTGCTTGCAAGACTTTTTCAAAACTAAAAACGGGCGAAGCATGGTGGTGCACGCTTGCAATCCCAGTACTTGGGAGGCTGAGAATAGAGGATCGGGTTCGTGTCCAGCCGGGTTCGTGTCCAGGCCGTCCGCAACTTACTGAGACCGTTTCCAAATAAAGAATAAAATATAGGGCTGGAGGTGTACCTCCAGTAGTGGGTGGGGAGGAGCCGGGCATGGTGGTGCACGCTTGTAATCCCAGCATTTGAGAGGCTGAGAATGGAATCTACTTAGGCCCTCCACAACTAGTGAGCCCGTGTTTCAAATTAAAGAATAAAAAAACAGGGCAGGGAGCCGGGTGTGGTTCGTGGACAGCCTCAGCTAGTGAGGCCCTGTTTCAAAATAAAGAATAAAAAATAGGGCAGGAGGTGTAGCTCAGAGGACGAATGTCCCTAGGTTCCATCCCCAGACACGCAAAAAAAAAAAAAACAAAAAAAAACAAAAAAAAAAACAGGGCAAGGGTATAGCTCAAAGGTCAAATAAATGCCTCTGGGTTCTATCCTCTGACCCGCAAATAAATAAATAAAATAAAATGCCCCTGGGTTCAATCCCAACACCACAAAATAAATAAAATAATATAGGACTGGGGGTATTCCCGGAGGTAGACTGCCCAGGGGTTCAATCCCCAGTACTGCAAAACAAAACTAAATAAATGAATAGAATTGTGACCAGGGAGGAAAGGAACTGGACTCAAGAGAAGACTGATAAAGGCACTGAACTATGGACTAATGTGAGTTTCCTATATCCATGGGGATAGAGGCAGGAATGTGGTTTGGTTGTGTAGTAGTGACTTTTGACTTTGCTCTTAAATTCTGGAAAACCACCTTTAAGGCCAACCTCAGGGAAGCTGAGATGGGAGGATCGCAGGATGGAAGTCAGCTTCAACTACTTACTATGAGACCCTCTGCAACTTAATGAGACCCTGTTTCAAAATAAAAAAAAGCCGGGCATGGTGGCCCACACTTGTAATCCCAGCATTTGGGCAGCAAAGAACGGAGGATCGCGGTTCCTGGACATCCTCCGCAACTCAGTGAGACCCTGTTTCAAACATAAAAAGGCCTGGGTTCCATCCCCAGTACTGCAAAAAAAAAAAAAAAAAAAAAATAATAATAATAATAATAATAATAATAATAAAATCCATAACTTATAGGAAAGACTTAAATCGATACAAACATCCAGGACCTCAGTCCGTTCTGTAACTCTTCAGATCTGATGTGTTATGTATGTAATTTAAAATTGTAGATTTTAGAAGATTCTGTCCTGCAACTATTGTATATTATAGACTCCTCCCATTGAGTTCTAGGAAGCATTCTGCAAACATGTTAATATTCTGTATTGAAATGAATAAATATTCATTTTTAGGAGGATAAAGTCTATAAAAAAATATAAAAAGGACTAAAAAACAGGGCTGGGGGTATAGCTCGGAAGTAGAATGCCTCTGGGTCCCATCCCCAGTACCACACACACAAAAAAAAGTAAAACGCTTGTAATTCTAGTAATTGGGAGGTGGAGACTGAAGGATCATAGCTTCACAGCCAGCCTCAGCTGCTTAGTGAAGCCCTCACAACTTAATGAGACCATGTTTCAAAATAAAATAAGGCTAGGGGAGTAATGCCCTGGGTTCAATCCCCAGTATCACAAAAAAGAGGAAAGAAAGAAAGGAAGGAAGGAAGGAAGGAAGGAAGGAAGGAAGGAAGGAAGGAAGAAACTGCACCAGTGTGAAAAAGAGATTAGAGGGAAAATAGAGAAGGAACCCTGGGACAACTGTGTAGGGCAGAGATGATGAAAATAAAACATGATTATGAACTGGATCATGCCTCCTGAACAAATATACTCTAGAAATAGTGATAACAGCTGGTGCTTATGAAGCACTTCTCTGTACTGAGTACACATGTATTACTGCAGATAATGAGGATAATGCAAGGAGAGGTTCAGTAGCTTTTTAGCAAGTACTACAGTCAGCTTTTTGAATCCAAGAATTGGTGCTATGTCCCCCTTCCCAACTACATTGCTTTCTATAACATGAGAATAGAACAATGAACATGCACAGGAAAGTTCAAAGAGCCATTAAGTCAGCCTGGAGGTCTGGAGAGGAAAGTGAGTTCTTCCAGCCCAGTGAATTCAACTTATTTGCTCATAATAATTTGGAAAACTATACTGCCTTGTTATTGTAAACACATACACACACACATTAAAATTGTTCATAAAAATTGGCCAGGCATGGTGGTACATGCTTGTAATCCTAGCATTCAGGAGGTGGAGACTGAAGGATAGTGATTTGTGGACAGCTTCAGCTACTTAGCGATGTCCTTCATAACTCAGTGAGACCCTGTTTCAAAATATAAAAAGACTAAAAAATGTAGCTCGAAGGTAAAATGCCCCTGGGTTCCATCCCCAGAGCCGTAAATAAATAAAATTTTTATATATTGCATGCATGCTAGGCAAGAACTCTACTACTCAACTATACCACCAGCACCAATAAAAAGTTTACTTATAGCCAGGCGTGGTGGAACACGCTTGTAATCCCCGTGCTTGGGAGGCAGAGACAGGAGGATTGCACTGGTTCAGAGCCAGCCTCATTGGCTTAAGAGACCCTGTTTCCAAATTAAAAAAATATTAAAAAATAGGTCTGTGAGTGTAGCCTAAAAAGTAGAAGGGTTTCCAGAAACCCCAGTACCACACACACAAAAAAAGTTTACTTATATAATTTTCTGTGGCACTGGGGTTTGAACCAGAGGCATTCTACCACTAAGCTAAACACCCCGCTCTATTTATTTGAAACAGGTTGATGAGAGTCACTATTTGCTAACAATATTCTCAAACCTGTGATCCTCCTAGCTCAGCCTCCCACATACTGGTGTGTGTCACCACATCTGTCCTATACACTTTATTTTATTTTTTGGTGGCACTGGGAATGGAACTTGGCCATTCTACCTGCGAGCCATACCCCCAGCCCTATTTTTTTTTTTAATTATTTTGAAACAGGGTCTCAGTGAGTTGCAAAGGGCCTAAGTAGCTGAGGCTGTCCGTGAACTTCAGTCCTCCTGTTTCAGCCTCCTGAATGCTGGGGTTACAAGCATGCATCACCATGCCTGGCTCTCTAATACACTGTATAAAACTGACAATATTTGACATAAAACTTAGTCAAAGCCCAGCGTGGTGGTGCACAAAAATAGCCGCAGCTACTCAGTGAGGTCCTTTGCAACTCACTGAGACCCTGTCTCAAAATAAAGAATAAAAAAATAGGGCTGGCGTGTCGCTCGGACCCTGGGTTCCATCCCCAGTACTGCAGAGGAAAAAAGAAAAAAAGCCAGGTGTGGTGGTGCATGCTTATCATCCCAGTTATTTGAGAGGTGAGACAGGAGGATCACAGGTTCAACCACAGCCTCTAGTACTTAGACTATCAGTGATCTAGTGAGATCCTGTTTCCAAATAGAAAAATAAAAAGGGGCTAGGCAGGTAGAATGACTGCTCTGTTCTTAGTGCCATATATATACAAACAAAAAAAAAACCCCACCTTGGTCAAAAATTATTAGAGCTTGTTAGAAACAACTAGTTTTAAGCCGGGCATGGTGGTGCACACTTGTAATCCCAGCATTCAGGAGGCTGAAACTGGAGGATCGTGGTTCGTGGACAGCCTCAGCTACTTAGTGAGGCCCTCTGCAACTCAGTGAGACCCAGTTTTAAAATAAAGAATAAAAAATAGGGCAGGGGGTATAGCTTGGAGGTTGAATGCCCCCGGGTTCCATCCCTAGACCCGCAAAAAAAAAAAAAAAACAACTAGTTTTATTTAGTCATTTATTTATTTGTAGTATTGGAAATTGCCACCGTTTTGGGGATTGGATTATTGCCATCATGTCTGACTAAAACCAAAATTTTGGAGGGGAAATGACACTTGGAATTGAACCCAGGAATACCCTATTTGTGAGCTACACCACCAGCTGTATTTTTTTTTTTTTAATGTGGTACTGGAGGTTGAACTCAGGAGTATTCTACCTCTGAGCAACATTCCCAGTCCTATTTTTATTATTTTAAATAATTTTATTACATAAAATTTATGTAATAAATAATTTTAATTTTGAAACAGGATCTAAGAGTCTCACTACTTGCTGAAGCTATCCTTGAACCTATGATCCTCCCAAATACTGGGATTATAAGCATGTACCACCACACTCAGCTCCCATTTTACTTTTTATTTTTGTGGTACTGGGGATTTAACCCAGGGGCATTCTACCTCAGACTACACCCCCAGTCCTATTTTTAATTTTTTTTATTTTGAAACAGGGTCTCAGTAAGTAGCAAATGTGTCAGTCACTAAATTGCTGAGACTAGGCTTAAACCTGATCCTCCTGCCTCTGCATCACAAGTATTGGGATTATAAATATGCACCACCATGCCTGGCTCCATTTTATTTTTTTTTAATATTTATTTCTTTGGGGGAGGTACTGGGGGTTGAACCCAGGGCATTCAACCTCTGAGCTACATCCTCAGCTCTATTTTTTTTTTTGCTGTACCAGGGATTGAAACCCAGGGACATTCTACTTCTAAGCCACACTCTCAGCCCCTATTTTTCATTTTTCTATTTTGAAACAGGATTTCACTAAGTTGTGGAAGGCTTCACTAAGTAGCTGAGGCTAGCCGCGAACATGTGATTCTCCAGTTTCAGCCTTTGTCAACATGCCCAGCTCTCTTTGTTTATTTATTTATTTATTTACTTATTTATTTTGACGGTCTTAGGGATGGAACCCAGGGGCATTCGACCTCTGAGCTCCACCCCCTGCCCTGTTTTTTTTTTTATTATTATTTTGAAACAGGGTCTCACTAAGTTGGGGAGAGCCTAAGTAGCTGAGGCTGTCCCCAAACTGTGAGCCTCGGGTCTCAGCCTCCCAAATGCTGGGATTACAAGCGTGTGCCACCGTGCCCGGCTGTTTATTTACTTTTTAACAGCTGGGTGTGGTGAAACGGTCGATATTACTAGTATTGGGAATCTTACTGGGGTACTGCATGTTTCAGACCAGCCTCATTAAATTGGTGAGGCTCTAGCCAGGCGGTGCACGCTTGTAATCCCAGCATTTAGAAGGCTGAGCCAGGAGGATCACGGTTCGCTCCTTAGTGAGGCCCTCTGCAACTTAGTGAGACCCTGTTTCAAAATACAAAGTATGGCCGGGCGTGTTGGTGCACACTTGCAATCCCCGCGCTTGGGAGGCGGAGACAGGAGGATCACGCAGGTTCGAAGCCCGCTGGCTTTAAGAGACCCTGTTTCCAAATAAAAAGTATAAAATAGGTCTGGGAGTGTAGCCCGGAAGTAGAAGGGCTTCCAGGAACCCCAAGTACCACCAAAAAATAAATAAATAAATAAAAAATACAAAGTATGTTTGGAAGTGTAGCCTAAAGGTAAAAGGCCTCTGGGTTATATCACACCAGTACCATAAAAATAAAAATAAAATAGGGCTGGGGGTATAGCCCATAAGTAGAAAGCCCCTGGGTTTCGAGTCCAGTACCACAAAAGAAAAAGTTTCTGGGTTCAAACCCTGGTGCTCCCAAATAAAAGGGAAAAAAAAAAATCAAAGATCTGATACTGGTTCCACCTAGACACTTTGTCCTTCAGGAGAAACCACTCCTCTCTCAGAACCACTGAGGCACTCACACCTTCTCTCCAGCATTGTTAAGTTTTGTTTCACACAATGTCCTCTTCTCTACTGGACGCCAAGTCCGGGGGAAGGGTCAGGGAAGGTTAAGATTTCGGCATAAAACAAAACCACTCCCCCTTGCAAAGGAGTGATAATTACCTGAATGAGTACATGTTCCCCCGCTAGCTCTCTGCTCAATATAGGAAGTAAGAAATACATTTATTTCTTTGAGGCAAGGACTCGTTAAGGCTGGCCTCGAGCTTGCGATCGTCCTGCGTCAGCTACCCGAGTCCTGTATTACAGGGACGCGTCCCCGCTTTCAGATAATAAAACTTTAATTGGACGAAAAAAATATGACAGCACCTTGGCAACTTGGTGAGAGCCTGTTGCAAAGTAAAGAATAAAAAATAGGGCTGAGGGTGTAGCTCGGAGGTAGAATACCCCTGGGTTCCATCCCCAGTACCGAAAAAATAAAGATTGCACATGGCACTAGTTCTTCACGTACCCTGAAGACCGCACTCAAAGTCGTTCGGTGAAGCCGTAAACACGCTCACCTACGAGGTAACAGCAGTGCGACCACCAGCCTGCGAGGCCGGGAGGGCAGACACCCGCCCAGAGTTGCCCGCGCGTCCGCGAGACGCCGCCGGAAGTATTGGTCATCCCGGAAGTCCCGCCCACGTCAGGAGCGGGTTGGGTACCCAGCTCCGCCGAACCAGCGGGGCCACTTTGGAGGGTGGCGCGGCGGGACTTCCGCCGCGGTACCCGGAAGGGCCGCGCTGTGGCCGACGGGAGTTGTAGTCCGACTGCGGAGGTGGGCCGCGGCTCATGCGCCGTGCACCGAGGCTTGTTTCACATCTGTAACAACAGGTGAACTGGGCTTTTTATTCTCCCCTTTCGTGCCCCCTGGAGGAGTCTGTCGGGGCCGGGGGTGATCGGCGCGCGACGGGCTCGGGTCTGGCCTCCGGCCTGGTGAAGAGTGGGGCGGAGCCGCCGGCGGGCCCAAGACGCAGGCCGGGCATCCTAGGCCTGGCCGCCGAGCCGGCGGGGCCGATCCTGGGCCGGCAGGCCTCGGTCTGCGGTTGCCATGGAGCCGGGCGGGGGCGGGAGCCTGAGCGGTCCGCCGGGGCGGGCCTCGCTGCCAGGTGCCCCGAGGAGCCCGCGGAGAGGCCACTTCTTTGGCGCATCAGAGCCTTCTCTTAAGGGGATGCTCCGTTTCGCCCAAGGCAGGGCCTGGAGGAAGTCTCCCCTGTGCCTTGAGACCTTTGTTTGCCCCTCCTCCCCTTGGTGCGACCTGGACCTCTCCTACAGAGAGAAGCCTGGTGCATTCGGGCCCCCTCCCCACCCCCTGCAGTTTGCCCCCTGTTTGCACCGTCCTCATCACTGGGGGAGACCAAGGGGTGAGGTGTTCTTTGTTTGCTGATGGTGACTTGCCCCATTTTGCAGGGGAAGACCTAATGCATGTTGGGTCCTTTGTTAGCAGTGATCTGGAGTCCCAGGGATCCTCAGAATCCCCAAGCCAGGAATTTGGCATCAGCATGCTTTCTAGCTAGTCCTCCTGGAGCAACATTGGTTACTTGTGATTTTGCCAGGCAGAGGCTAACCCACTTTGCAACCCCAGCCCTTGGGGGCTTGCTATATATTGTAGCTGATAGTTTTCAACTGGCCTGTTGCAGGCTCTCAGCCTGTTTTGGGTAGCAGCTTACAGGCCAGTGAAATGAGACATTATCTGATGGTTTCTCTTGGGATTTCTTGGGAGGCAATGACACTGCCTTAGTGTAGGGCCTTGACTAGGTTTTGTAATTTACATTTAATTCTCAGAGTCTTGGTGTGTCCAGGAGGGAGGGTTCTTTTTATGATATTTTTATATTTAGCTTTTGGGATTTTGGTAGTGCTCTTTACATGTGTATTTATACTCTTTGCTGCATTTAATGCCTGTGTGAGTTATCTCTTTACCCCCAAAAGATACTCACAAAGTGTTTCAATTTATGTTGTCATGGCCCAAATTTTTATGAGCCATTGGACCCTTCCTTTTCCTTTTGACCTCTTAAGATCTCGGTATCAACGTCATTTTAAGGAATGAGCAGTGATGCTTTTAGGCTACAGCATGAGATCCTGGGAATAAGTGAGGTCAGGTAGTATAAGTGTCAAAAGCTTTGGAGTCAGAATACTTCAGTGTAGATTTCCATTCTACTCTGAGGCAGCTATGGGATCCTGCACAAATTGTATACCCTGAGATTCAGTTTCCTCCTCTGGGACAGATAATTCCTACTTCATAGGGTAGTTGTATGGATTAAATGGGATAAAGTCTATTGATGTACTTTGTCAACTGTAAAATGCTCTTCATTGTTGAGTTGAGGTTATTTTCCCAGTCTGAAAGCCTGTTTATTTAGCTTAGGTAGGTTTATATTGTAATTCATTATAGGATTAGAATGCAAAACTGAAGTAGGTTTCGTTGTTTAGGAAAACTGACATTTCAGGCCTACGAGCCCTTTCCTTGGCCATCTCCCTGATATCTTACAGGTGCTTCTATGGGACACCTGACATTTGTTAGGTCTAGAATGGGTCATGGCAGGCCCTAAAGTGAGGCCATTGTGTTCAGTGTGTATGTTTCATGCCACTAACAAAACCTGTCCTTGTTATTAGAGGTAGTAAATGAATTTCTGTGATTGGAGCACCTTTGTTTCCCTGTGGGGCTGCCACTTTAGTGACCCAGCATCCTACTTCCCAGGAGGAGGCCCAGCCTCGGGATGAGGAGTAGAAAGGAGAGAATTCAGATCAAAAGCCTACAGAATCGGAACCCATTGCTACTTTCATAAGGTAAGTTAATTTAGTCGTGCTCAGAGCGGTGGTGGATCTCGGGCTCAGCCATACTGTAAATAAAGCAAGAAGCATATGTTAGTTCCATTTGGGACTGTTTTAGAAGAGGAATTTATAAATTAGTCATTTTGGTATCATCCCATAGTGATTGTGTCTGATGTTAACTTGTGTTTCATTATGTAAGAAATCTCAGCCTGATAGAGTTTTACTTATATTTAAATTACTTGAGCCGGGCGTGGTGGCGTACGCTTGTAATCCCCAGGCTTGGAAGGCTGAGACAGGAGGATCCCATGGGTTCAAAGCCAGCCTCAGCTACTCAGTGAGGCTTCCAGCAACTTAGTGAGATCCTGTTTCCAAATAAAATAAAATTAAAAAAAGGTCTGGGAGTGTAGCCCGGAGGTAGAAAGCCTCTGGGTTCCACCCCCAGTACCACCAAAAAAAAAAAAAAAAATTACTTGAGAGACTGAACTGAATGTTATTTATTTTTGTGGTACTGGGGGTGGAACCCAGGGGCTTTTCTACCTCTGGACTATACTATAGTCCCAGACCTATTTTATACATTATTTGGATATAATATATAATATATATATATATATATATATATATATATATATATATATAATATATATGTTTTGGAAACAGGGTCTCCTAAGGTAGTGAGGCTGGCTTCGAACCTGCGCGATACTCCTGTCTCTGCCTCCCAAGTATGGGGATTACAAGCGTGCACCACCACGCCCGGCTAACCACTGTCTTTTGATCCTCCTCTCAGGATTCCAGCTTTCCCTCCTGGCCAGAAATGTTCAGCCTGGACTCATTCAGAAAAGGTAAGAATGTAACTGTGCTTGTGATCCCAAGGCCCTCCTTCCTGTGACCAGTGCTGTGAACACCCCCCCCACACACACCCCGGCAGTGTGAAGCTTCCGGCCTTCTTGGGGTGATTCTCCAAAGTGCTTTCCCAGCCTTCCTTTGCATGGTCTCATAACCCTAACCCTTGCCTTGGCCTCTGCGTATTTGCAGAGTCCCAGGCGTGCCTTCTTCTGGATACTCACTGCTCATGGAGATCCTGCCTATGTTTAGACTCTTCTTTACGCCATCTCCTCCATATCCTTTTCCGTTTGTGATCTTTGTCCAGCTTTCCCAGCTTATATTCATGCTTTCTTGTGATTAGTTCCTTCCGTCTTAATCTCTGCACCACTAGATTGTAAGCCCTGCAGCCAGGGCTTTCTCAGCTCTTTTATCACTCAGTGCACACACAGCATTTTGTATATGTTAAGTCTCAGTAAAAAACTGGTGGTAGTGGATTAAGTTATTGTTATATTAGTGGTCATGCTGGCAAGTCTTGAAATTTGAGTTCTCCCGCAGATGAGGTTAGGGCTTGCCTAAACCATATAGAACTCTAGGACGGAGTTCAAGATCTGCTTACAGGAAGCGGCATGGCAGCTGAGAGCTTCAGGAGCCAGATCCCCAGGGCTCTGTGTGTCTTTCAGAGGAATGCGGCTTTGCTCCTTCCAGGGCTGGCTGTGGGACCTGCTCACTGGGCCAGAAGAAGAGCTGGATGTATCAGGGCAGATCAGTCTCCTCCTGCCTCTTTGATTTTCTCCAGTCACCTATCTGTTTTCACAGTACTAGGAAAAGTTGATTTCTGTCATTCTGTTCTTTTTTTTTTTTTTTCCTAAGAAGGAAAAAAGTGAATTTAAGATTATGGTAGACAACACATTTTTTTGAGCTGAAAATTAAGTATCATGTAGTTACTTGTAAAAACTGTGTGACATAAGTTCTCTTGAGTATCTCTGCTTGGGCCACCGCCCTTGATCAGTTTTCTTGGTCTTTGTTTTGGCAGTGCTGGGAATTGAACCCAGAGCCTCTAGCATGATAGGCAGGTGCTCTACCACTGAGCTATACCTTATGCCTCCTCTCCAACATCATGACGCAAGTATCTGACCTCTCAGCTGTAATGCCATCAGATTCAGGACACAAAGAGCAAAGTGGTATCAACATACAATGTTGAAAAACAGTAGATTTTGCTGAGTTGCTGAACCTGTGATCCTCCTGCCTCAGCCTCCCAAGCACACTGGGATTACAGGCATGTGCCACCATGCCCAGCTCATGCTCACAATTTAAGACTAGAAAACATACAGGACATGGGTCAAGTTCATGAAGGGTAGTGAGGGAAAGAAAGACCTGGAGGATTTTGTGTGTGTGTGGTACTGGGATGGAACCCAGGGGATTTCTACCTCCAGCTCCACTCCCAGACCTATTTTATACTTTATCTGGAAACAGGGTCTCACTGAGTTGCTGAGAGCCTCACTAAGTTGCTGAGGCTGGAACCTGTGCGATCCTCCTGTCTCAGCCTCCCAAGTGCAAGGATTACAAGCCTGTGCCTCCATGCCCGGCTTATCTTGAGGGCTTTTTAGAAGCCAAGAAAAGTTACTGTATCATTCTAAGACAGTCAGGACCTGGGGCTGGCTCCCAGTGCTGCCCAGGAGCCCAGCCCCCCGCACACCACCACTGGATGCGTGTCTGAGCTGGGAGGGGTGAGAGCCTGTCGCCCTGATGCCTCCTCTCTTCCTCCAGACCGGGCCCAGCACAGGCAGCGTCAGTGCAGACTCCCCCCACCCCGCCTCCCTCCCATGTGTGTCAACCCTGCCCCTGGAGGAACCATCTCTCGAGGTAAGGGAGGAGCCTTGGCTCCACCTGCTGCTGGGCCAGGGTCTGTGGGGAGGTGGGTGGCAGGAGGAGTCCTGGTGTCAGGCACAGGGGGCTTTTTGCAAGTGACTAAGGAAGGGTGGGCTTGGCAGAGTGGATGAATCCTGAGGAAGAGAGCACTTGTAGAACTGGAGGTTTTCACAGTCTTTGGTCATGTCGCATGGACCCTCTAGCCTCCTCCTTGTGTGGCCTTGAGGAAAGACTGGGCTTGGTCTGGTCCAGCATGGAGAGTCTTCTAGGCTGCTAGGGAGTTCTTGTGGTTCAGAGAGCAGGTGTTTGTAGGAGGGCCAGAACAGAGAACCCTGCCTGGGGCTACTGCTCTCCATTTTGGAGGCTTTGAGAAATGCCCATCAAGTTACTTTCCAGTCTTCCACCACCCCTCAAAGCACTTTACTGACATTAAGTTGTGCCTCTCAGTCCTTTGGCAAGGCAGGCTGTTCTGATAGTGGAGAACGTGAGCAGCACGGCACAGGGGACAGCTCACCCTGAGCCCCTATACCAGGAACGCCTGTCTGTGGTGTGCAGAGGCATGTCCTCTCTCCCTTCAGACGAGAGCTTTCTAGTTCAGCCAGTGTCAGTGTCCTTTTTTCCCAACAGCTGCTTTCTCTGCCCATAAGCTGCCTGTGCACTATTTCAGGTACAGAGACTCTGCCTCATCTGGAGACGACCTGTCCACACTAGGCTCTGTCTGTAAAGTGCTTTGAAGGTGACGAGCTCAGGAAGTTGTGAGGAGCTCATGCACCTCCGTTTCTGTGCACATGCCCTCAGGTTTCCAGGAGTTTGAGCGTGCACTGCTCTGCCACAGTGCCCTGGCCATAACAGCAGCGGGGGACGAGCCCTTCAAGTCCCCTGACCACTTGACTAAGTTTTAAAGAAATGCCACCCCTACCATTGCCAAAACAAGAGTTGATCGCCCTTTTTCTCTCTTTCTTAAAATGCCCTGTAACTCGACAAGGCTGAGCGTTGCCCTTCCCACCATGGCAGGTGAGTGGCCGAGTGGCAGCTGTGCTTCACCAGGCTTGAGAAGGTGGCCGGTCGGGCCGGCCAGGCAGCCAGTGAGCCGGGCCTCCTTGAGTGGGTACTGAGGAGAATGGCCTGGTTGTGGGGTGGGCAGCAGCCCTGGGTGGCCCCTAGGTAAGGGGTGCGCTCCTCCCGAGAGGAGCACTGATTTCTGAACCCCATTGCACCCTCTCGGCCATGCCTGCAGAGGCACCCATGTGTGTGCTTCCTGGACCTCTCTTTTCTCAGCTAGAAGCAACAGACGTCTTAGCCTGCATATGAGCATTAGCCCTTTTTGTCTTGCTTTCTGTTTCTCTTTTTTCTTTTCTTTTTTTTTTTTTTTTTTTTTTTTTTTTGTGGTACTAGGAATTGAACCCCAGGGACTCTACCACTGAGCTATACCCATTTTTATTTTACTTTGAGACAGTGTCACTAGGTTGATCAGGCTGGCATTGAACTTGGGACCTCCTTCCTGCCTCTGCCTCCTGAGTCACAGGGAATACAGGCATGTGCCACTGTGGCTGGCACTACCATACGTCTGGTCCCCAGAGGCTGCACTGATTCTGCCCTTGAGGAGGTGTGTGCAGAAACATATTCTAACAGATGAGAAAAACTGAAATTGGTGGCTCTTGTATTGAGCATGGTGTCATTATAGTCAGACTTGGAATTCAAAACAATGATCACTTTCTTTCTCCATCTACCTACTCCCTTGCCCCCACCCAGGCAACTGCCAACCACTTATCAAGGCTCCCTTCCAAGGTCAAGGGAGCATAGTCAAGACGCTCACCTCTGAGTGTCCCCCATGAATCTTCCCATCCACCTCAAGCTGAGACTTGGAGTAGTGGGAAGCACCATGGGATAACACTTTCTCCTACAGTTCTGGGAGCCACCGAATTGCTCTTTTCTGTCAATTCCCTCAGAGAATGCAAGTCTCCTCTGTGTGTATGTGTGTGTTACTGGGAATTGAACCAAGGACATTCTACTTTTTAGCTACACCCTCAGCCTTATTTATTTATTTATTTATTTATTTATTTATTTATTTATTTTTGCAGTACTGCGGATGAAACCCAGGGACATTCTACCTCTGACCTACACCCCCAGCCTTAAATTTTATTTATTTTTTTATTTTTTACTTTTTTGGTAGTACTGGGGGTGGAACCCAGAGGCTTTCTACCTCTGGGCTATGCTCCCAGACCAATTTTATATTTTATTTGGAAACAGGGTCTCACTAAATTGCTGAGAGCCTCACTCAGTAGCTGAAGCTGGCTTCGAACCTGTGTGATCCTCCTGTCTCAGCCTCCCAAGCGCAGGGATTACAAGCGTGCACCACTATGCCCGGCTTTTATTCTTTATTTTGAAACAGGATGTCACTGAGTTGCAAAGGGCCTCACTAAGTAGCTGAGGCTATCCGCGAACCAGGATCCTCTTGTCTCAGCCTCCCAAATGCTGGGATTTTAAGTGTGTGCCACCATGCCTGGCTCTTATTTTATTTTTTATTTCAAAGCAGGGTCTCACTAAGCTGTGGAGGGTCTTGCTAATTTGCTGAGGCTGGCTGCGAACCTGCGATCCTTCGGTCTCAGCCACCCACGAATGGGATCACAGGCGAGTCTTTTTTTTGTGTGTGTGTGTGGGGGGGTGTGGGTCTGGAGATGGAGCCCAGAGGCATTCGACCGCCGAGCTACACTCCCTGCCCAATTTTTTATTCTTTATTTTGAAACAGGGTCTTACTGAGTAGCTAAGGTTATCTGCGAACCGTGATCCTCCAGTCTCGGCCTCTGGAATGCTGGGATTACAAGCGCGCGCCGCCAGCTGCGAGTCTCCTTTTTGATAGGGTGGTTTATCCAAAGGAACACGTGTGTGGCTTTGCGTGTGGGGAAGGCAGAGTGCCGGCACGGACGGCCTGGTGGTGGCCAGGGTGCCTCCCTGGCTGTTGCAGCTCTCCTTGTCCTCACTGGTCATGTCGGCCATTTCTTCTTATTTTTAGCCATCTGCAAATATTTAACTACCGCTGAGTGAATTGCCACATGTGGGCTGAGACCCCTGCTTTCTTTAGGTATTAGTCGTCTTCCCACTTTCCCTCCAGAAGTTCTCTGGCCTACTGTAAGGCTTGAACTAGCTTGGGCTTCCTTCTATTGCCTTTTTGCAGGCCTTCAAAGTCTGTATTCCTGAAACATTCACTTCTGTACTCAGCAGGTCTTTTCCATCTCGCCCCCTGCTAGATGTGGCTGTTTAGCACACAGAGGACCGAATATGCCTTATCCAGAAGTGGGCCAGTGAGCTCCTTCTGTGTGTACCACACCCTTCCTTCTTCAGAGGCAAAGGAGACAACTCTGTCTCCCCCAAGAACTGGGAGGAGGAGGCTTAATGGTGGAAAGGAAGAGTGGCACAGCTCAGGATTTCATCAAAGTCCTCTAGAACAGGAGACAGCCGACTTCTCTGTAAGGGTTGTACAGTAAATATTTTAGAGTTTGCAGGTCATATGCTTTTTGTTGCATTTCTGCCATATGGCACAAAAGCTGTCATAGGTAATACGTAAACAAATGAGGAGCCTGGTGTGGCGCACGCTTGTAATCCCAGTACTTGGGAGGCTGAGACAGGAGGATCGCACAGGTTCAAAGCTAGCCTCTACTACTTAGTGAGGCTCTCAGCAACTTAGTGACACCTTGTTTCCAAATAAAATATAAAAAATAGGTCTGGGAGTATAGCCTGGAAGTAGAAAGCCTCTGTGTTCCATGCCCAGTACCACCAAAACAAAAACAAATGAGGGTAGCTATGTTCTAATAAAATATAAAACTTTCTTTTTTTTTTTTTTTTTTTGCAGTATTGATATGAAACTCAGGGACATTCTAACTCCGAGTGACAGACACTCCCAACCATATATATTTTTTTTAATCCTTTATTTTGAAACAGGGTCTCACTGAGTTGCAGAGGCCTAAGTAGCTGAGGCTGTCCTTGAACCTTGATCCTCCTGTCTCAGCCTCTCAAATGCTGGGATTACAAGGAGCATGTGTCACCATGCCCGGCTTTCTTTCTTTTTTTTCCCCTGACTCTACTACTCATCTAGGCAGAATCCGTGCTGGCCCCTGTCTGCCTTCTCCCCAGCAATTCAAATGGTCTCCCTTTTCTTTTTTTTTTTTTTTTTTTTTGTGTGTGTGTGTAACTGGGGATGGAAACCAGAGACATTTTACCTCTGAGCAACACCCCCAGCCCTATTTTTTAAAATTATTTTGAAACAGTGTCTCACTGATTTGCAAAGGGCCTCACTAAGTCTTATCCTCCACAATGCTGGGATTACAAGTATGCCCACCAGGCCCTGCTCACCCAATATAACTTTATAACTACAGACAGTGGGCTGGGTATAGTCTGCTGGTGGTTGTTTGCCAACCTCTGTTCTAGCCCAGTAGGGAGAAGAGCACAGAAGCAGATCTTCAAAGAGCTATTCCAAAGAGTTGTCCTTGTTTTACAAAAGGGAATGAGGTTTGTAGAGGTGAAATATTTGCTTAAAGTTACTCTAGCTACTCAGCTGTGGTGGTATATGCCTATAATCCCAGTACTTGGGAGGCCAAGACAGGAGTATCACAGGAGGCTCTCAGCAACTTAGTGAGACCATGTTTCCAAATAAAAAATAAAATAGGGCTGAGATATAGCCCAGAGGTAGAAGGCCCCTGAGTTCCATCCCCAGTGAGACACACACCCACACACATAGACACACAGATAAAGTAAAACAGGAGCAGGGACCAACAAGTGCCATAAGGGCCAGCCAGTGCCGGGCGTGTGGCACACACTTAAAATCCCAGCACTCCGCCTCTGAGCTACGCCCCTAGCCCTATTTTTTGTTTTTTATTTTGAAACGGAGTCTCACTGAGTTGCAAAGGGCCTCACTAAGTAGCTGAGGCTGTCCGTGAACCCAGATCCTCCTGTCTCAGCCTCCCACATGCTGGGATTACAAGCATGCACCACCACGCCCGGGTCTTTTCATTTTATTTTGAGATAGGGACTCACTAAATTACCCAGGCTGCCCTCAAATATGGGGTCCCTCTGCCTCAGTCTCCTGAGTACCTGGGATTACGGGTGTGAGCTACCACACTTACCCAGTAGTTTGTTGGTACAAGCTTTTCAGGGAATCATTGGAGTCACATACAGAGTTATGTAACCAGCAGATCCCTTCCTCCCAGTTCACCTGGAGTAGCACTGTCACCCTTGGAGCCAGGCGTTTCTCTAAGGGCCTGGTTCTATAGCTCACTATGTAGGACATGACATACAGACTCAGGTTTGTTCCCATCTGACTGACCCTCAGCCCTGCTCTTCATGGCCACAGGGACAGAAGAGGAATGAGACTGGCTAAGGTCGAGGCATAGTGGTTTGGAAATGGAATCCCATCTGGCCTCTAAAGAAGTGAGAAACAGCAGAAGTGGACTCTCACTATAGAACCAGCTAAGCTCTTGACACTGTGTTTAAAGTCGGATGTTTTTACCCTTGACTACAGCCCCCGGAATTAAATCTGGAATGCTCATGCTCATGAAGTCGTCCCTGGCCTGTCTCCAGATTCTTCACCAGGTTTGCCTGTAAGCCATGGCCGGATAGGGGTGCCCACTTTACTGGATCAGGTCGTGCTTGCAAAGTGACTTGCAAGCTTGCTTTTTGTTTGTACTGGAAATTGAATTTACCCCCCCGAACTACATCTCCAGCCCTGTTCGTATTTTATTTTGAAGCAGGGTCTTGCCAAGTTGCTGAAACTGGCCTGGAACCTGTGTCCGAGTCGGCCTGTCGGGTGCTAGGTTGCAGGCCGCGCGGTGGCTCCAGGAGCCAGTGCTGGGTCGGCGCCGGTCCGCCGGCCGGCAGGGGGCGGGCTGCACGAGCGCGGCCGAGCGCGGCGGGGCGATGGCGGCCGCCCGGAGGCTCATGGCGCTGGCGGCCGGCGTCTCCCCGCGCCTGCGGCCGCCGGAACCACACGCTGCCGGGCGGCGGGGACACGCGCGCGGCCTCGCCTCGGGCCTCGCCCGTCCGGACGGCGCGGAGGACGGCGCCAAGGAGGAGGCCGGGGCGGCGCCCGCGGAGCCCGGGGCCGGCATGGTGAACGGTGAGGCCGGGCGGGCGGCGGCGGGCGGCCCAGTGTCTGCGGCCCCTCCCCCGGCCTGGACCCCCGGGTCTGCGGCCCCCCGGACCTGGCCCCCGGGTCAGGCCCCGCGGCGGGGCCCCGGCTGCCCAACCGCCCGAGCGGCTGCCCGGCCCGACCTCCGAGCACGCCGCCCGCGCCTCGGAGCCCCGCGGCCCGGGCCGCCGGGAGCCGCTGCCGCCCCGCAGCTGCGGCCGACTAGAGTGGGGTCCGTGCCATCGGCCCCCTTGACCCGACTTAGATGCTGTTTATTAACTCTGGTTCTTAGTTGCTTTACAAGATCGCATGTAAGGAGAGAGGCAGGCAGGACCCTCCATCCTGGCCATTTGCCACAAGAGTCTGACCCGAGGAAACAGAAAACCAGGCTGCAAAGCTACGTGGAACTCAGAGAAACACTTCCACAGCGCAGTGCCGACCCGACGCTGCTGCTCTTCTGGGGCCTATGAGAAACAGGGTCCGAGGCGATTGCGCTGAGCCGGGCGCACACGTGCCTGGCTGCAGAGTTCCACCGTGGAGCTGGCTTAAGGGCCTCCCTCCCGTCTCCCTCCGGGGCTTGACTCTGGCCCTGCGTCCGCGAGAGCCATTCTAGTGCTGTGGGCTAATCCTTTTGTTGGTCCAGCTTCCAGCAGGCCTCCTCGTAGCCTCAGCAAGCCCTGTGTATGGCATAGGGTGCCTCTGGGTAGACATTTGGTTCTAGGATTGAGGCTGAGAACAGGTAGAAGATGTGCGGTAGCTCTCACTTCATGGTAGCTGGTGAGGCCTCATTCCCCTTGAGGAGGAAGGAGGAGGAGGAAGTGCTCTGGCCCTTCTGGGGAGGGGGGCTTTAACCTGTTCTTGAACCTGGTGTGGCTTTATGGAGGTCTTTTGCAGGGTGTTGAGGTGCAGTGGTAGCTGAAGACTGTGGGTAGTTTGTGTCTTGTCCTTTCCCTGATGGGGCCAGTCTTCCTTTTTGGATGTCCTACATTAGGAGGGACCTTGATCTCCAGGTTGTGTGTGTGAAAGACTTGTTATTTTGAAGTGCCTTATTTCAGTTGCAAGATAAAAAGGGTTATTGGCCAGTCAACCAGGAACTTGGCTGGGGAAGAGAATGCTGGCTGGTTGGTACCCTTCTGCAGTCTATAGGTGATTGACACTTCTCCTTTAGGAGGTGGTCATGAGTGGGTACGGCCACACTCCCTGCAAATCCTAAAACCATTCCTTTTCCAAGGTGCTCCTGGGTGGTTTGGGGTCATGAGCCAGCATCCTCAGGATCCAGCCCAGGATTGCTTCCCACGGAGTTTTTAAGAGAAAAAGAACAACTGGATTTTTTTCCCCCCCTTAGCTTCTAGGGACCTATTAAAAGAGTTCCCACAGCCCAAAAACCTTCTCAACAGTGTGATCGGAAGAGCCCTTGGCATCTCACATGCAAAAGACAAACTAGTGTATGTACACACGAATGGACCGAAGAAAAAGGTAACTCTGCTGGTGGCATGGCCACTGTGTCTTAACATAGAAAGCTGCCTGCTCCTCCCCTCAGTTCTGTGGTCAGGGAGGCCAGAGTGGTTTTCTGAATTTCAAAGATCAGCAGAGAATCTCAGAACAAAAGCTGGGTTTGACAGAGTGATAGGAAATACACCTGCCTGGTTTAGAGGAAATGAGAACGGTAAATGAGGCAAGGTGTTCTTGTGCCTAAAATAAGCCTTTGCTCTGATCCTTAGCCGTGGTCCCGGCCCACTCCTAAGATGCAGAGGGTTGGAGGTGGTAATAGTGTGGTCAGCTCTGGGATCTTCAGAAGCATGCAGGGAAACCAGTTTGAAAAATGTTAAAGATTGGTCCCAGGATCCTCTCTGGCCAGAATATGGCACCCCGAAGAAGCCAAAGGACTTGTTGGGGAGCAAGTGGGTTGGGTTAGAGCATTAGAGCATTACCAGTGTTAACGATGGGCTGGATACAGTGGCACATGCTTGTAATCTCAGTGCTTGGGAGGCTGAGGCAGGAGGGTATCAAGTTGGCAGTCAGCTTCAGCAACTTGGGCCCTCCTTTCAAAATAAACAATGAAATAGGGCTGGCGGCATAGCTTGGAGGGAGACTGCCCCTGGTTCAGTCCCACACACAAACACACGTTAATGATGGGGTCAACCTAGAATCCAGCACATTGCTGCTGTGAGGGCCACAAGTGGGTTGATTGATCTTGTGGTACTGTTGGGGGTTCTCTTCCACTGAGCTCCGGTCCCAGCCCTTCTTATTTATTTATTTCTTGTTTTGAGGCGGGATCTGGGTAACTTGACCAGGCTGGCCTTGGACTTGTGACGCCCTGCTTAGCCTCCTGAGTGGTTGGGATTACAGGCATGCGCCCCTAGGCCACCTTGATGGCCACAGACGGGCAGTCTGTCGAGGCCGGTTGCCTGACTCTCTCTTCCTTCCTCAGAAAGTCACCCTGCACATCAAGTGGCCCAAGAGTGTGGAGGTGGAAGGCTACGGCAGCAAGAAGATCGACGCCGAGAGGCAGGCTGCGGCTGCGGCCTGCCAGCTGTTCAAGGTGCCCTCTCCAGGGAGAGCCCGAGACCTCCCGGGGGCTCCTTGCCCCTTGTCCACATCAGCGTTTTGGTTTTAGCCAATGAGGGGATAGGTTTTTTGATATTCTTCCCTCCCTTCCTCACTTATTATCCCCCTTCCTGGCTGGCTACTTTCTGTGGTTTAAAAAGTGACAGTCCCCTGTATGAGAACTCTCTATGTGGAGCACGACAGGTACATTTCCACTTTGGTTTTTGTGTTTCTTCTCCATCGTTTCATGTGGGCTTCTCCCCAGGGCCGCCAGTCTTCTCTTCACCTGCAATGGAAGCGTGTTTAGCGCCACCAGCTCTCAGGTTTGGGGCCCAGCCCTTGAGGCCTTCAGTGCTGCTGCCAGCCTCTGGCCCGCTCACTGACTTGCTTGGTGCCAGTTCGACCTTGCGCCCTCAGAGGGTTTCTAGCTCTTCCCTCGTCCCGTCGTAGGTCCCCATGCTATCCATCCCTTTTCTATGTCCGTTATCTCCCTGTGTGGCTTTTTGATTTTTACCTGTAGCTTCAAAAATACAGGGTGGTTTCTGGTGTTTTCCTGGGGCTCCATGTAGTGCAGTCAGCTTGCTGTGCTGTGGTTTAATATCTCCATGCCGTGTCATGGCCTCTAGTCACCTTTCATCATGTGGTGCCGAGCAAGGGCGACTCTAGGTGCGCGTGGAGTGACAGGGTGGGTGCGATGCCAGCCGCCTCTGCCTCCCTACAACATGGGCCTCTTTCTCTCCTCTGGTCACTCTTGCCCTCCTCTTCTCCCTGTCTCTGAATCATCCTTTCTTTTCTCTTTTTTTTTCTTTTTTTTTTTGCAGTCCTGGGGATGGACCCCAGGGGCATTTCTACCTCCGAGCTTCACCCCCAGCTCTATTTTTATTCATTACTTTGAAACAGGGTCTCGCTGAGTTGCAGAGGGCCTCACTAAGTAGAGACTCTTATTTCTTACGGGTTTAAGCAACCTCTCAGTGTTGAACATCTCAGCCTGTCTCTCTGGGGAGGCTCTGCCTCAGTGTTTCCCTTCTGTGGGTGATCTGCCCCGGGTACGTGGAGTTCTCTTTGATCACCATTGCGCACATACACACACAGGCACATACTGTTCTGCTGGCCGAGTCAAGTAGATGGAGTGATATATCTGCCACTTCATCTAGTTAGGGGAATAACTTTCTGTGTAAGAATACCTAAAACCTATTCTTAGAAAATTTTCACTTATTGAATAATAGTATTCTTTTATTCTTTTTTTTTTTTATATTCTGGTGGTAGTAGGGATGGAACCCAAGGGCATTCTACCTCCAAGCTACACCCCCAGCCCTATTTTTTATTTATTTATTTATTTATTTTTTCGGGTCTGGAACCCAGGGGCATTCTACCTCCTGCCCTATTTTTTATTCTTTCTTTCTTTCTTTTTTTTTTTTTTTTTTTTTGCAGGTCTGGGGGTGGAACCCAGGGGCATTCGACCTCCGACCTACACCCCCTGCCCTATTTTTTATTCTTTATTTTGAAATTGGGTCTCACTGAGTTGCAGAGAGCCTCACTAAGTAGCTGAGGTTGTCCGCGAATCGCGATCCTCCGGTCTCAGCCTCCCGAATGCTGGGATTACAAGCGTGCGCCACCACGCCCGGCTTTTTATTCTTTATTTTGAAATAGGGTCTAAGTTGCGGAGGGCCTCACAAAGTAGCTGAGGCTGTCCGTGAACTGCGATCCTCAGGTCTCAGCCTCCAGAATGCTGGGATGACAAGCGTGTGCCACCATGCCCATTCCTTTCTTTTTTTTTATTGTTTTATTTTTGTTTTCATTTGGTACTGGGGGTGGAAGCCAGGAGCATTCTACTCTAGAGGTACACCCCCAGCCAAATTTTATTCTTTTTATTATTATTTATGATAATACTGGAGATTGAACCCAGGGGCATTTTACCTCTGAGTTATATCCCTATCCTTTTTTTTTTTTTTTTTTTTTTTTTGTGGTACTGGGGATGGAACCCAGGGACATTCTACCTCCGAGCTACATCCCAAGTTCTGTTTTTATTCTTTATTTTGAATCCGGGTCTCACTGAGTTGCAAAGGCCTTCACTAAGTAGCTGAGGCTGTTCTTGAACCACAATCCCCCTGTCTCAGCCTCCCAAATGCTGGGATTACAAGCGTGTGCCACCACACACAGCCTCCTACTTTTTTTTTTTTCCTCTAGTTTGAAACAGAGCCTCACTAAGTAGCTGAGGCTGGTCACGAGGCTACGATCCTCTTGTCTCAGCCTCCCAAGTAATGGGATTACAAATGTGCACCACCACGCCTAGCTTATTCTTTTTATTTTGAACTGGTCTAAGTTGCTGAGGCTGGCTGTGAATTGGCAGTCCTCCTGTCTCAGTCTCCCAAATACTGGGATTATAAGTGTGTGCCACCAGGCCAACTTATTTTTCATTTTGAAACAGGATCTCACTAACTTGCTGAGGGCCTTACTAAGTTGCTGAGCCTGACCTTGAACCTGTGCTCTTCCTTTCTCAGTCTCCCAAGATCGGAGGTTGTAGGTGTGTGTCACTGCACCCAGGTCAGCTCATGTTATCCAGTGGAGTGGGTTCCCAACATAGGTCTGTTTCAGAAGTCACATCTGTTGCTTGACATGTCCTGCTTGTTTCCTAATTTCTCTCACTTTGTTTTGGTGGTACTGGAACCACACACACACACACACACACACACACACACACACACACACACATACATACATACATTTTTTTTTTTTTTTTTTGGAAACAAGGTCTCTTAAGCCAGTTGAGGCTGGCATCGAACCTGTGTGATCCTCCTGTCTCAGCCTCCCAAGCCCAGGGATTTCAAGCGTGCGCCACCACGCCCGGCTTGTTTCCTAATTTCTCTACCCCTGATGCTTTTTTAGATCACTGTGTGAGTGTCTTCTTCCCTGCCACCCCAGTGGGGGTTTTGGTCTGCTTTGCTTGGTATTTTGGTCTAATGGATACAGGAATTTATCTTAACCTTTCCATCTGTCAAAGCCAAGCATTTTTTGAGTGTGACTTCTAAGTGTTTCTGGATGTGGAGCGGAAACGGGCAGACCAGTGGAGAGGATGGCTTCACAGTACAGGGACTTGTGTACAAAGCGGATGTGATCCAGGCAGACTGATCTCACACTGCCTTTTCCCTCCCAGGGATGGGGTCTGCTGGGTCCCCGGAACGAGCTGTTTGACGCAGCCAAGTACCGAGTGCTTGCTGATCGTTTTGGCTCTCCGGCTGATAGCTGGTGGCGCCCAGAACCTACCATGACCCCCACTTCCTGGAGGCAGCTGAATCCTGACAGCATTCGGCCCGGTGGGCCTGGGGGCCTGTCCCGCTCCTTGGGCCGCGAGGAAGAGGAGGAGGAAGAGGAGGAGCTAGAGGAGGGGACCATTGATGTTACCGAGTTCCTGTCCATGACCCAGCAGGACTCTCACACCCCTCTCAGGGACTCAAGGTATGTACTGCTGTTGCAATAGGTGTGAGCGAAGCTGGGATGGTTGGGGTCCTTTGGCCTTTTGAGATGGTAGTGCCCTGTACCCTCTGTCGTGCCATATCCTGGTGAGTCTGCCCACAGGCAGGGAGTCCCCCTGTGGCACTGTGGCCTTGTGTTGGAGGGCTTCCTCAGAGCCACTGCGTGGACTGTGTGAGGAGCCTCCCCCTCAGGTTCCAGAGCCCTCCTTTCATCCCTTCCTGCTTCTTGGCTGCTTTCCGCTGCAGCCAGTATTCCAGTGCCTGGCACCTCGGAGTCCAGGGGTAGGTTGGCCCAGGAAGAGGGCAAAGGTTTTCATCTCAATTCTCGGTCCTGCTAGGGGGGGCTCCTTTGAAATGACAGACGACGACAGTGCTATTAGGGCCTTGACCCAGTTCCCACTTCCGAAGAACCTTCTGGCAAAGGTGATCCAGATTGCAACATCCTCCTCTACAGCCAAGGTGAGCTGGGCCTCCTGGAGTGTGTGCCCAGGCAGCTGCCAGAGACCAGGGGAAAGGGCAGCCAGAGGGTACAGGAGGGCCCAGAGTCTGGAGGGGGAGCAGTGGGGACAGAAGCCACTTGGTGGAGCACAGAGAGCCTGTGGGGACTGTGACAGGAGGCCTCATGTGTTCTCGTGGGTTTTGTTGCTTGCTGCCTTGCCCGGGGATGTGGTCCAAGGTTCTTCCATGCAGGCGCAAGGCCTGGCTGAGCACACAGCTGCCTGGAGTGCCGGGTGCTCAGTGTGCTAGGTCTTCCACCTGGCGTTCCTAGGTCCTGTCTTCTGCTATGGGAGTTGAGGTGCCACAGGAGAAGCAGGCCTGGGACGAGTGCACCCTGTAGGGCCTGCCTTTGGCTCTGCAGTGGGACCACTCATGGCACCTACTGAGGTTGAGGCTAATTCCATATCTGGGCTCCTCCCCTCTGAGCATGGCACAGATCTCCTTCCATCCTGGCCTCTGTGTAACCACTTTTCTTACCTTCCCCGTAGAACCTCATGCAGTTCCATACTGTGGGGACCAAGACCAAGCTGTCTACACTCACTCTGCTCTGGCCCTGTCCTATGACCTTTGTGGCCAAGGGACGCCGTAAAGCAGAGGCTGAGAACAAGGCAGCAGCCTTGGCCTGCAAGAAGCTGAAGGTGAGTCTGGGCACCTGCCTGCTTGATGCCTGCATTGACTTGGGCCTGTGCCTGTGGCACCGGGTCCACTTTCCTATGAATTGATTCGCATCACGATAAGCCTTTGGCCTGTTCACAAAAACTACCAGTGCCCCAGCTCTGTAGGCGCTGAGCCACCATGGCCACCACGTCCTCGAGAGCCCCCAGAGGTCCTCTGCCTGCTGAGGCTGGAGAGGCCTCGTCATTCTGAATGGCTGGGGAAGAGGGAGGCAGTGGGTTTTTTGCGGCCTAATGAGGATTGAGATGATGTTGAAGGCAATGTAGCCTGGAGCTGTCGGGCCCTTGTAGCCATGCAGGGCAGCAGGCTGGCATTTTGCCTGCCTGGGAAGCCAGTGGTCGCCCAGGACAGCAGAGGTGGGCTCTGCTGCTCTGTTCAGTGCTGAGTTTGCCTCTGGCTGATGGTGATGGGGAAAGAAAACCTGTGGAGCCCAGAGGGAGGGGACCAGCAGTGGGTATGCTGTTTGCTCAAGAGAGGGGCATGAGGGCTGACAGGCAAGGGTGGGGGAATCATTCTTGATCAGCATTGGGGAGGGCTGTTGGGGAGCGGAAGGCTGTGCCAGAGGCAGTGTGGACATGAGAGGCTGATGGCCACTTGTCCAGGCTACCAGATGGACCCCATGTGGTCCTGGGAGAGGGGTGCTCTGTCCTCTAGCAAGGGGTTGTGTGCAACTGCCTGACCCTTTCTGAGTTTTTTTGGGGGGTATGGTGTGGTGCTAGGGAAACAGGGTCTCACTAAGTTGCAGAATGCCTCACTAAGTAGCTGAGACTGGCTGTGAACCTGCGATCCTGTCTCAGCTTCCCAAGTGCTGGGATTATAAGCATGTACCACCATGCCCAGCTTGAATTATTTTTTTTATTTTTTTGTGGTACTAGGACTGGAACCCAGAGGCATTCTTAGTGTTACACCCTCAGCCTGATTTTATTTTGTTGTTTATTAGTAGTAGTAGTAGTAGGAGGAGGAGGAGGAGTATTAGTATTATTAGTATTATTGGTGGTGGTACTGGGGTTCCTGGAAGCCCTTCAACTTCCGGGGTACACTCCCAGACCTACTTTTTTTTTTTTTTTTTTTTTTTTTTTTTGCAGGTCTGGGGATGAAACCCAGGGGCATTTGACCTCCGAGCTACACCCCCTGCCCTATTTTTTATTCTTTTTATTTTGAAACCGGGTCTCACTGAGTTGCAAAGGCCCTCACTAAGTAGCTGAAGCTGTCCGCGAACCGCGATCCTCCAGTCTCAGCCTCCCAAATGCTGGGATTACAAGAGTGCGTCACCACGCCTGGCATCGTGATTTTATTTTTTATTTAGAAACTGTCTCACTAGGTTGACGAGAATCTCACTATTTGCTGAGGCTGTCCTTGAACCTTCCATCCTCCTGTCTCAGCCTCCCAAATATTGGGATTACAGGCTTATGCCACTACACCCAGCACCTAGCCCTGAATTTTTTTTTTTTTTTTTTTTTTTTTGGTGGCACTGGAGATTGAACCCAGGGGCATTCTCTTTCGAGATTGTAACTGGGATTACAAGTGTGTACCACCACGCCTGGTTCCCTGAATTAATTTGTGAAGATTGATGTTTTCTTCATTAATGATTTCTCTCTTTTACCATGTCATCTGGAAACCAAAATCTCTCAGAGGCTGGTTTGCACAGTGTGTCCACTGGAGGTCTGAGCCTGTGGAGTCCACAGTCCAGACTGAGCCATCCGTGTCACTTCCACAGAGCCTGGGGCTGGTGGACAGGAACAACGAGCCACTCACCCACGCCATGTATAACCTGGCCTCCTTGCGAGAGTTGGGTGAGACCCAGCGCCGGCCGTGTACCATCCAGGTGCCTGAGCCCATCCTCCGCAAGATAGAGACCTTCCTGAATCATGTAAGATGCTCCTGGTGCCCCACCCAGCAAGCAGTGGTAACACCCTCTTCTCCGCACTGACAGTGGCGGCTGGGAGCCCCTTGCGCTGGCATCAGGCCCTGACATGGCGTGGCTGGCTCTGCGCGCAGGATGAAGGCGGCATGTCTCTTTCACTGCTTTGTTTGTCTGTTTCCTCAGTACCCCGTGGATAATGCGTGGATCTCTCCAGAGGTTCGGCTGCAGAGTGACGATGTCCTGCCCTTGGGGAAGGACTCAGGGCCTCTGAGTGACCCTATCACAGGAAAGCCCTACGTTCCCCTGACAGAGGCGGAGGAGGTGCGTCTGAGCCAGAGCCTGCTGGAGCTGTGGCGGCGGCGAGGACCGCTCTGGCAGGAGGCTCCTCAGCTGCCTGTGGACCCGCATCGGGACACCATCCTTGGCGCCATCGAGCAGCACCCAGTGGTGGTCATCTCTGGGGACACGGGTTGTGGGAAGACCACACGCATCCCCCAGTTGCTGCTGGAGCGGTATGTGACCGAGGGTCGCGGCGCCCGCTGCAACGTGATCATTACCCAGCCTCGCCGCATCTCGGCTGTGTCTGTGGCACAGCGTGTCAGCCACGAACTGGGGCCCTCCTTGCGCCGGAATGTGGGATTCCAGGTGCGCTTGGAAAGCAAGCCTCCAGCCCGGGGCGGGGCCCTGCTCTTCTGCACAGTGGGCATTCTGCTGCGCAAGCTGCAGAGCAACCCCAGCCTAGAGGGTGTGAGCCACGTCATTGTGGATGAAGTCCACGAGCGGGATGTGAACACGGACTTCCTGCTGATCCTGCTCAAGGGCCTGCAGCGGCTCAACCCGGCCCTGCGGCTGGTGCTCATGAGTGCTACGGGCGATAATGAGCGCTTCTCCCGCTACTTTGGTGGCTGCCCTGTCATCAAGGTGCCTGGCTTCATGTACCCGGTCAAGGAGCACTACCTTGAGGACATCCTGGCCAAGCTGGGCAAACACCAGTACTTGCCCCGGCACCGGCATCATGAGGTGAGGATGCCTGCCTGCCCGGGCTGCTGGCCTTTGTCTGCCTTCCCCTCCTCCCTGTCCTGAGGCTCCGTGGCCTGCAGCAAGCTGCCCTCTTCACTTCTCAGTTGCCTTGATAGAGACTGGGAGCAGTTGAGTTTGTGTGGCAGGGCGTGAGGGTTGGAGTTGACCTCAGTGGTACTTGTTGCCTGGGGTGGCCTTGTCCTGTGGATGGGTCTCCCACCCCTGCTGACTGTGCCCTCTCCTCCCCACCCAGTCTGAGGATGAATGTGCCCTCGATTTGGACCTCGTCACTGATCTGGTTCTGCACATAGATGCCCGTGGGGAGCCAGGTGGGTGCCTCAAACCCCACCCCTGTTGTCCACTTGCTGGAGCAGCTGACTCATACTTGCGGGACTGTTTACAGGTGGAATCCTGTGCTTCCTGCCTGGTTGGCAGGAGATCAAAGGAGTACAGCAGCGCCTGCAGGAGGCCCTAGGCATGCACGAGAACAAGTACCTCATCCTGCCAGGTGAGCGCTGGGTATGAGGGATGATGGGCCCAAAAACGAGTCCTCCCTTCCCTGTGAGTTGACCCAACTGGGATGGGGCCCCCACTTTCCGACCAAAGTGCATGGCTGTTCATGAACTAGGAGGGACAGATATGATTTGTCTGGGTTGGAGTTTCATCAGGGTGGGGTCAAAATCCTTGCCCTGCCCTCCGCCCAGGAGGCGGTTCTGGCAGGAGTGTGTCCATAACCGCTGTGCATCTTGCTGCCTGTCAGTGCACTCCAACATCCCCATGATGGACCAGAAGGCCATATTCCAGCAGCCTCCAGTTGGGGTGCGCAAGATTGTCTTGGCTACCAATATTGCCGAGACTTCCATTACAGTCAATGACGTTGTACACGTGGTGGACAGTGGTCTGCACAAGGAGGAGCGCTATGACCTGAAGACCAAGGTGCACCTCTGGGGATAGAGGCGGGGAGGAATGCAGCCCCAAGGCAGTCCTAGCACAGATGCCTTGGACCCTACTGTGTGGGGGTCTCAGTGTTCCTGTTGTAGAGGGAGGGAGGCTGTGGAAGGCCTGTGGTGTCTGCCTGCTCACCTGCCCTCTTCCCAGGTGTCCTGCCTGGAGACCGTGTGGGTGTCGAGAGCAAACGTGATCCAGCGCCGGGGCCGGGCAGGCCGCTGCCAGTCAGGCTTTGCCTACCACCTTTTCCCTCGGAGCCGGCTGGAGAAAATGGTTCCTTTCCAAGTGCCGGAAATCCTGCGGACACCTCTTGAGAACCTGGTGCTGCAAGCTAAGATCCACATGCCTGAAAAGACGGTGCGGCAGGGCAGGGAGGGCTGGGGAAGGCCTCTCCAGAGGGTCAGGGTATTTGGGTTCATGGGCTCCGACTTGTTCTTATTTAGGCAGTGGAGTTCCTCTCCAAGGCCGTGGACAGTCCCAACATCAAGGCAGTCGATGAAGCCGTGATCTTGCTCCAGGAGATTGGTGAGTAGGGCAGGGCCAGGCTGGGCCAGGCTGTAAGCAGCCTGTGGGTGGGACTGACAGCTGAGCTCTTGCAGGTGTACTGGACCAGCGTGAGTACCTGACCACCTTGGGGCAGCGCCTTGCCCACATCTCCACCGACCCCCGACTAGCCAAGGCCATCGTGCTGGCTGCCATCTTCCGTTGCCTACATCCACTGCTGGTGGTTGTGTCCTGCCTCACCCGGGACCCCTTCAGCAGCAGCCTGCAGAATCGGGCAGAGGTGGACAAGGTCAGACCCAGTCCCTTCACACAGTCCCCTGGCTTCCCTGTCCAAACCTCTGCCACCTGCTGACCTGAGGCAGCCTCCTTCAGCCTGTCCCCTTGACGCTAGTGGCTCCTTTCCTCCCAGGTGAAGGCAATGTTGAGCCACGACAGTGGCAGTGACCACCTGGCCTTTGTGCGGGCTGTGGCCGGCTGGGAGGAGGTGCTGCGCTGGCAGGATCGCACCTCCCGAGAGAACTACCTGGAGGAGAACCTGCTCTATGCACCCAGCCTCCGCTTCATCCACGGTCAGCCCCAGCTCCACCAGCCACCCCAGCTCTGTGGCAGGGGTCTGTGCTCACTCTGCACTTTGCCTCCCCAGGGCTCATCAAGCAGTTCTCAGAGAACATCTATGAAGCTTTCTTGGTGGGGAAGCCCTCAGATTGCACGCTGCCCTCTGCCCAGTGCAATGAGTATAGTGAAGAGGAGGAACTGGTGAAGGGTGTGCTGATGGCGGGTCTCTACCCCAACCTCATCCAGGTGCTTCCTCCAGGGGCAGGCTTGACCAGCCCCAGCCCCCTCCTTCCTATCTTCAGTCCTCCAATTCTTTTTGCTCAAGCCCTCCAATTCTTTCCTCTATCTCTGCAGGTGAGGCAGGGCAAAGTGACCCGGCAGGGGAAGTTCAAGCCCAACAGTGTCACATACAGGACCAAATCTGGCAACATCCTGCTGCACAAGTCAACCATTAACAGGTAAGGGGTGGGCAGGACTGGACAGAGCACCTGGGAGGGGCCCAAAAGGGGTTGCTTCACTTGACCACCCCATTTTACCTAGGGAGGCCACACGGCTACGGAGCCGCTGGCTGACGTACTTCATGGCTGTCAAGTCCAACGGCAGCGTCTTCGTCCGGGACTCCTCCCAGGTGCACCCCCTAGCTGTGCTGCTGCTGACCGACGGGGATGTCCACGTCCGAGGTAGCTACCCACAAGCGCTTGCCACACGGCCACGTGGGCTGCTACAGTGCCTCAGGACCTGGCCTCACATCAGTTCCCCACCGGTTCTTCCTTTCCCTCAGATGACGGGCGCAGGGCCACCATCTCCCTGAGTGACAGTGACCTGCTGCGGCTGGAGGGTGATTCGCGGACTGTGCGGCTGCTGCGGGAACTGCGGCGGGCGCTGGGCCGCATGGTGGAGCGGAGCCTGCGCAGCGAGCTGGCTGCACTTCCACCCAGCGTGCAGCAGGAACATGGGCAGCTGCTTGCGCTGCTGGCAGAGCTGCTGCGGGGACCCTGTGGCAGCTTTGATGTGCGCAAGACAGCAGACGACTGAGCCCCTCTTCCGCTGGGGCTGTGTACAGAGTGAAAATGTTTATTTAAAATAAAGTTCTATTTATCCCTTGTGAGCACTGCTATTTGCTCCTCCCTCAGGAAAGAGAAACATGCTGGGGGTCAGAGCTGCCTGTGGCCATCTCAGGGTGGAGTAGCTCTCCCACCCCAAGTGTGAGCCACTGGTGCTGTCAAGTAGCTTTAACTGCCTAACCAGCCCCACTATCAGTTTTTTATTTTTGGTGGTACTTGGGATGGAACCCAGTGACATTCTATCTCTGGGCTACACCTCCAGCCCTATTTTATTTTTTATTTGGAAAAGTATCTCACTAGATTGATGAGTCTCATTACTTGCTGAGATGGCCCTCAAAGCTGCCGAGTGTCTCAGCTCCCCAAGTGCTGGGATTGCAAGCATGCACCACTGTTAACAAGTGGATCCGTGAGGAGAGCCGGACACGGTCCCTGTTCCTACCTGCACCTTCACTGGTAGGCATGGCCACCAGAAGATAAGCAAAGGGCATGTGCATGTGTGCAGTACACTGGGCCCAAAGGGGAAACTCTGGGTGTGGAGACAAACTTGAGACATACAGAGGCATTGTAGCGCTGTGAAGTGGTGGGATACCAGGTGGCTTTATTCACTCATGAAATCAGCACAACAGTCACAACACAGATTCACTAGGAAATACAGAAATATCCCACCCTAAATGACTGAAGTAGCACAGTGGGCTTCTGGTCCCCATCAGGCCAGCACTGGCAGGCTCTCTGGCTGGTAAGGCCCTCCAAGGAACCAGGACCAGATAACCCATGACCTCCTTAGACAGCTCTCCACTTGGGCTGCCGCCTCCTCCCCAATCCTAGACCAAAGGACCAAAAAGTCCAGAGGCTGTTGATGACCTTAGCCACTGTGCGGCCCCAGGGGCTGTTGATGACCTTAGCCACTGTGCGGCCCCAGGGTTGAAGCCAGGGCAGGCAGTGGTGCTTTGGGCCCATGGTACTGTTTCATCTTGCCCACTCTGGCATGAGAGCATTGCGGTCTGGGAAGGAGAGCCCACACCTTGGCTCTGCAGAACTTTATCCACCAAGTCGCCATTTCTTCATATGTGCTAGGGGAACTGGAGATTTGGTGTCAAATCTTCCCAAAGAATCTGCTCTCTTGGAAATAGGGAGATCCTTCATGCCACGTGGCGGTCAAATCTAAACTTTAATGCAGGATTAGAGAAGTGGAGGCCAAAGAGGCCAAGCCTGGGCCCCTTTAGAGGTACGTCTGCGCAGCAGAAAACGCACCTATGGAAGAGAAGCCCGTGGAAACTTCCAGGCCATTTTGTTACAAATTTAGGTTTTAATCCTTTATTAGAAACCATGCAAACTTTGATACAAAAAATACAAGTGCAATAAGATCTTGTGTCAATACAATTCCTAGGAGTTATCACTGCAGCCATCTCGCAAGCAGGCCCAGCAGCGCTGACTGCCCCTGCACCCTGCACCGGCCGGCCTCTTCTGCCCCTTCCCCTGCCCCCCAAGTCAGGCTAAAAGGGAAGTAGAGTGAGTGGTGCAGTCTCCAGCCTTTTATTTTTAAATTTCCAGACCTGATTCCCCACTGTCCACAAGAGTTCTGATGTTCTCAGGCTTCCCTAGACATGAAGGCTTGCATGTCCAAGGCCTACACCTGAGGGACTTTGACCTCCATTACCCTTTCCTGTCCTCCAGCTCTCTTTGTATCGCACAGTTGAGCAACAGATGAGACATATGCCAAAACCAGCCTCTTGGTTAGAAAAGCAGCATTATACGCAAAATGCCAACACAACCACTTCACGCTGACCTATAGCCCACATCTAACTTCCTGCCCAGCATCTCCAGGGCCCCAAACGACCCAGAGCAAGGCAGCCCAACACCTGACATCCTCCTGGGGGAAGGGCTTCAGGTCTCTCCTCCCCAATTCCTGTAACACCTACAGAGGACTCTCATTTAGACATGGCTTAAACCTTCAAACTATCCCACCAGTTTATAAGTTATTAGGGAGAGAGAGAACAAAGCAAAGTGTGATAGCAGCTAGGCAAGTATGGTAAGCAGCAGGGAACAGGCAGCACTGACCCCTAACTAACTTGAGGCAGGATATCGAGAGGGCCTGGCGCCACCTCCATAGTGAGTGCCATCATGGGGTTCAAGGGAGAGGCAGTGGCTTAGTAGGCTCCAGGAGGTGTAGTCAGTGTTGGATTGCCACAAAGAATCCACCTCTGCTCCCCCACTCCAGGTGACTCAAGGAAGAGGGGCAGTGTATGAGTTTCTTTTGGGTTTGGTCCAAAAAAAACAAAGAGGAGGTTGGAATCCAGTTCCCTCCTAGATCTCATGAGATACCCCTCCCGATCTTCATTCATGGAGCCGAGGTACAGTGGTGGACAAGAGCAGGCCAGACACTGTGCCTAAGGTAAGGGAAAACAGATGTGGGGCAAGAGAAGAGGGGAGGGACTGCCCAGCACCCAGTGCTCATGGGCCTAGTAGACAGCCCTGGGAAGGGGGCCAAGGGCCCGGGAACCCAAGTTTGGGCCACCCGGGAAGTGGGGTGGCCGGGAGACAATGTCGGCCCCATGGTCGGTGCGGGCCCTGGCATTTGCCCGGAACGTCAGCCTGTAGGTCTCAATCTGCAGTGACATGGGAGGAGGGAAGGGAGGGGGCAACGGGAGAGACAAGAGGGGAACACAGGGAAGATGGAAGACGAGACCAGAATGTCATCATTAGATGCCTGGAAAATAAAAGGTTACTTTGTTAAAATTTAGGCCAAACTCTAGTCAAAAAACAAAGTGGTTTCAATTTTTGGCCAGTGGCAGGGCCCCTGGCTGGCCCTCAGGCCGAGCCCAGCCACTTACTTGTCTCCTGGATCTGGCTGTCCAAGGTCGGGGCCTCCCTTTGGTCACCGCCCCCTGACAGGGAGGCGTGGCCACTGAGGCCCTGGGATGCAGAGGGGGGCCCAGCTTCAGGCGCTGCCTCAGAGAGGGCTGGCTCTTCCCCAGCTGGGGGGCCCGGACACAGAGGGGCCTCGCTGCCACCGCCCTCGGTCTACAATGAAACAGTGAGGAGACAATGCAGGGTCAGCGGGGAGGGAGTGAGATGAGTGATGGTGGGCCTTACACACAGCCCTGCCCATGGCCTCCAGGTGCATGCCACTGCTGATCCCCTGAAGCCCAAACACCCCTGTACCACACATGCTCAGAGAGGCCTCAGCAGCTCACAGGAACCCTGCCTGCTCATCTATGTGGCTGCATCCCCCTGACATGTGCCCTTTTCTGTACTGGGCACATTCTGAACCAGGAACACAGGGAGCCAGGAAGAAGGTATTCAAGAAGGTGTGACCCAGGTACCTCTTGGGACCTGGAGGAGGTGGAGAGGGACACTTGGGAGACACTGAACTATCAGTATGGACAAAGCAGAAGAGAGGGAACAGGAGTGGGCGGCCCCAGTAAGATGGATCACCATGTCCCAGACTGCCAAGTGAAAAATTGACAAGACTCTTCCATGGCTTTCAATCAGAACAGTGAAAGAAATAGTTTTAAGTAGTAGAAAAACAGTACCAGAAACTATGTAGAAAATGAGAAAACAGTACAAGACTCAGAGTCAGAAAAGCCCAGGTGCAGCTGTGCATGGTAGCATACACCTGTAACCCAAGGACTTGGGAGGGTGAGACATGAGTATCACAGGTTAACAACCAGCCTCAGGAAGTAGTGAGCCTCTCATCAACAGAGTGAGACCTGTTTCAAAATAAAATAACTAGCCAGGCATAGTGGTGCAGTACGCTTGTAACCCCAGTAACTTGGGAGGCTAAGACAGGAGGATTGCAGGTTTAAGGCCAGCCTCAGTTACTTACTGAGGCACTCTGAAATTTAATGACACCCTGTTTCAAAATAAAATATAAATATAGGGCTGGGGGTGTAGCTCAGATATAGAAAGCCCCTGAATGCAAACTCCAGTATCACAAAATATAAATAAAAATAAAATAGGGCTGGAGTGTATCTTAGAGGTAGAATGTTGCTGGATTCAATCTGAGCAGGAAGAAAGGAAGAAAGGAAGGAAGCAAGCAAGTCAGCCGGCCAGGAGTAGTGGTGCACGTTCAAATCCCACAGCATTCGGGAGGCTGAGACAGGACTGCGGTTTGAGGACAGCCTCAGCTACTTAGTGAGGCCCACCGAAATAAAAAAGAGAAAAGAAAAGAAAAGAAGTGTGAGTGTGTGTGGTAGGCAGACAAAGCCCAGTTGTGAATCCTGGTCTGTGCTTGCTTGTTATATAGCCTTGACCAAGATACCAGACCATACCTAATGGTCTACTGAGACAGACTCAATTCAGAAAAGACCTCAGCAAGAACTCTTCACAGCTGGGCGTGGTGGCACATGCTTGTAATCTCAGCATTCGGGAGGCTGAGACCGGAGGATCTTGGTTCGAGGATAGCCTCAGCTACTTAGTGAGGCCCTCTGCAACTCAGTGAGACCCCGTCTCAAAATAAAGAAAAAAAAAAAAAAAACTGGGCAGGAGGTGTAGCTCGGAGGTCAAATGCCCCTGGGTTTCATCCCCAGATCCAAAAAAAAAAAAAAAAAAGGAACTCTTCACAATGCACACTGATGCTGACTAGGGATAGAATCAAAGGATGGGACAAAATAATGGGCCAGAACTAGGTGGGCAGATGCAGGGGAAAGGCCAGAGTGGCTGCTCTGTCCTCTGACCCTTCCTCACCTTTCACTGAGCAGTGGGCAATATCCTTGTGCTCAGAAGCCTGTAAGATACTGCACCCTCCCACAGGGCCTGCACTAGCCCCTGACATGAAACAAAACACAGACAGTATCATTGCACACGTAGGGTCTCACAGCACTGTGGAAGGAGGAAGGGAGGGAAGGAGGGAACAGAACAGGGAGGGAATGGAGGAGAGGCCCAGCCAGTGCCAAGGGCACTTTGCCACCCATGTGAGCTGTCCCCCAGAGTCTAAGGAAGGGCTGCCTGTGCAGGTTGTCCAGAGGTCCCAGTAGGTATGCTGACACTGGCAGTTAAAAAAGGGGAACCTTGAATCTAGGCCAAAAATGGAGACTGACATGAAGAAGGTACCGACACTCCACTCCTTGAAACAGATGCTGGGAAGGTACTCTACAGGCACCAAGGCTCTCAAGGAGTAAGGGCCTGCTGCCAACTCACAGGTCCCAGGTATCTGGGCTGGGCCTCCCCACCTCTCCTGCCTCATTCGGAACTAATGGTGAACAATGAAGAAAACAACAACGGTGCAGGTGGAGACAGGACTCATAAGGAGACTGAGCGGCGGTGACAGGTGCCCGCCTGACCCTGCCCCTCGCCCATGGTTCCACCACCTCCCAGCCCTCTGCCTCGGTGACGTGTTACCTTCACAGCACCTCCTGCAGGCAGGTGGCCCACATTGTCAAGGGATCCCACCTTAGCCTGGGCCTTTTCTTTGAAGTTCAACTTCTGACTTTCAATCTTGACATCTCCTCCGCCTGGAATCAGAAAGGAATCATCACTGAGAGTGGTAGGGAAATACCCCTGCAGGAAAGACAGGACTGAAGCTGCCAAAGATTGGCTGTGTGCCCAGTCAGGAAGTGGGGAAATAGAAGTTGCTCCCAGGTGCCTCTGAGGACAAGCAAGGGAAGGTGCACAGGCTTGTCATAATAGGCTACTTTTTTTTTGTTTTGTTTTAATTGTAGTACTGGGAGTTAAACCACCTGTGAGTTACATTTCCAGCCTTATTTATTTATATTTATTTATGTGTGTGTGTGGTTACTGTGGGTAGAACCCAGAGGCTTTCTACCTTCGGGCTATACTCCCAGCCCTATTTTATATTTTATTTGGAAACAGGGTCTCACTAAGTTGCTGAGAAGCTAAGTAACTGAGGCTGGCTTCGAACCTGCGTGATCCTCCTGTCTCAGCCTCCCAAGTGCAGGGATTACAAGCGTGTGCCACCACTCCTGCTATTTATATTTATTTATTGTGGTATTAGGGAAGGAAACCAGGGGCTTTCTACCTCTGCACTACACTCTCAGACCTATTTTTTTTCTTAATATTTGGAAACATCATCTAACTAAGTTGCTGAGGATGGCTGCATGATCCTCCTGTCTCAGTCTCCCATGCTGGGATTACAAGTGTGCACCACCACGCCTGGCTAATTTTTTATTTTGAAACTGGGTCTCACTGAGTTGCAAACGGCCTAAGTAGCTGAGGCTGTCCATTAACCACAGTCCTTCAGTCTCAACCTTCCCAATGCTGGGATTTCAAGCATTTGCCACCACGTCTGGCTTTTATTTTTGTTTTGAAACAGGGTCTTGCCAATTTGTTGAGAGCCCAAGTTAGTAGAGCTAGCTTAAATCTGTGATGCTTCTGTCTGCCTCCCAAGGACTGAGATTACATGCATATGTCACGATACCTGGCTTATTTTTATTTTGTTTTTCTTGCAGTACTGGGGATTGAACCCAAGGGCATTCTACCTCCAAGGTACACATCCAGCCCTATTTTTCATCCTTTTTTTTGGGGGGGGTACTGGGAATGGAGCAAGGGGTTTACTACCTCTGAACTACACCCCCAGACTTTTCGTGTGTGTGTGTGTGTGTGTGTGTGTGAGAGTGTGTGTGTGTGTGTGGTGTGTACATATATTTTTGTTTGCAGTACTTGGGATGGAACCCAGGGGGCATTCTATCTCTGAGCTACACCCCCAGCCCTATTCTTTATTCTTTATTTTGTTTTTTTTCTTTTTTTTTTTTATGGTACTGGGGTGGAACCCAGAGGCTTTCTACCTCCGGGCTATACTCCCAGACCTATTTTATACTTTATTTGGAAACAGGGTCTCACTAAGTTTCTGAGAGCCTCACGAAGTAGCTGAGGCTGGCTTCGAACCTGTGTGATCCTCCTGTCTCAGTCTTCCAAGCGTGCACCACCACGCCCAGCTTTATTCTTTATTTTGAAACAGGGCCTCACTAAGTAGCTGAGGCTGGTTGCGAACCTGCGATCCATCTAGCTCAGCCTCTCAAGTACTGAGATTACAAGCATGTGTCACCACACACAGCTTTTTTTTTTTTTCCTTTGCGGTACTGAGGATGGAACCCAGAGGCATCCTACCTCCAAGCTATACTGCCACCCCACCTTTTTTTTTTTATTCTTTATTTGAAACAGGATCTCACTGAGTTGCAAAGGGCCTAGGTAGCTGAGTCTGTCCTCAAACCTGGGTTATCCTGTCTCAGCCTCCCAAATGCAGGGATTACAAGCATGTGCCACCATGGCTAGCTTTATTTATTTAATTTTTTTTTCAGGTCTGGGAATGGAACAGAGGGCCATTTGAGCTCTGAGCTACACCCCCTGCCCTATTTTTTATTCTTTATTTTGAAACAGGGTCTCACTGAGCTGCAAAAGGCCTCACTAAGTAACTGAGGCTGTCTGTGACCGCAATCCTCTGGTCTCAGCCTCCTGAATGCTGGGATTAGAAGCGTGCACCACCACGCCCGACTTTATTCTTCATTTTGAAACAGGGTCTCATTAAGTTGCAGAAGGCTTCACTAAGTAGCTGAAACTGGCCGCGAACTGAGATCCTCCTGTTTCAGCCTCCCAACTGGTAGTGTGTGTCACCAGGCTTGTCTTCTTTTTACTTCTTTTTATTTCTTGTTGTGGTACTGGGGATGGAACCCAGGGGCATACTTCCTTGGAGCTATACCCCCTGCCCTATTTTTTATTCTTTATTTAGAAACAAGGTCTCAATAAGTTGCAGAGGACCTCACTAAATAGCTGAGGGTGTCCAGGAACAGCAATCCTTTGGTCTCAGCTTCCCAAATGCTGGGATTATGAGCGTGCACCACCAAACCCAATTTTATTCTTTATTTTGAAACAGGGTCTCACTGTTCCCGAACTGTGATCCTCTTGTCCAAGCCCCCCAAATGCTGGAATTAAAAGCGTGGGCCACTAGGCCCGACTATTTTGTTTGTTTGTTTTTTTTTTTTTGGTGGTACTGGGGTTCCTGGAAGCCCTTCTACCTCCGGTATACACTCCCACGGGCTACACTCCCAGACCTATTTTTTAACATTTTTATGTGGAAACAGAGTCTCTTAAGCCAGCGAGGCTGGCTCCGAACCAGCGCGATCCTCCTGTCTCCGCCTCCCAAGCGTGGGGATTACAAGTGTGCGCCACCATGCCCGGCCTATTTTGGTTTTTGATATAGCATCTCAACTGGGCATAGTGACGCACGCTTGTAATTCCAGTAGTTGGGAGGCTTGGAAAGGAAGATTGCAGGTTCACAGCTAGTCTCAACTATATAGTAAGACCCTGTTTCAAAATAAAATAAAATAAAATAAGGCTGAGAGTATAGTTCAGAGATAGAATATCCATGGGTTATATTCCCAGTACCACCAAAAAATAAAAAAAAGAAAAATGAGAAAAGGGAAAAAAAAGACAAAAGAGAAGTAAGAGAGAACAGAGTCTCCCTAGGTTGCCGAGAGTCCCACCGTCTTCCTGCCTGGCTTTGAACCTTCTGTCTTCCTATCTCAGCCTCCCATGTAGTGAGATTACAGGTATGCACCACCACACCTGGCTGCCTACTTCCCTGTGAGTCCACTCTACCATCTTCCTTCAGATCACACTGTAAATCCTGGCACCCAGCTCTTGCTGAATTCTCTGGATGTCCTACACATAGCAATGTTTAGCTATGGCAAAAACTAGACCTCAAGTCACTTAGTGTCACTAGTGAAAGGGGTATGTCAAAAAAGTGGATTTTCCAGACAAAAGACAATAGTTAAGGAGTAAACTGTTTTGATCACTTTAAACAGCACACACTCCGAGATAGGCCTTACTCCTAAGAGTGAAGGGATTTCTGTGCCTTTGCACATGCTCAGGCAGCTGACCCTGTGTGATGCCAGACTGGCCAGCCTGGCACAGCAGTGAAACAGCCCCACCCCAGATGGGCTGTGCACCCAGGAACCAGCTCTGCTCAGAGGTTACTGTAGGGGTAACTGGACCAAGCCATGGAGAAAGGAGATGCCAAGATCCAGCTGCAAGATTCACACGTGGGGTTTGGACATTATGCGGAAATGAACCATTAGGACTGGCCTTCAATATCTGTTGCTGGAGGAGGACATCATCATCATCATCATCATCATCATCATCATCATTTTTTGTGGTACTAGAAATTGAACCCAGGGGAGGTCTGCCTTTGAGCTACAACCTTAGCCCAATTTTTAAAAATTCTATTTATGTATTTATTTATTATTTTGCAGTACTAGGGATGGAACCTAGGAGCATTCTATCTCTGAGCTACACCCCCAGCCCTATTTTTTTATTCTTTTTTTTTTTTCTTTGCAGTACTGGGGATGGAACCCAGTGGCATTCTACCTCTGAGTTACACCCCCAGTCCTATTTTTATTTTTGGCGGTACTGGGGATGGAAGCCAGGGGAATTCTATCTCTGAGCTACATCTCCAGTCCTATGTTTTAGTTTGTTTATTTTTTGAAACTTCACTGAATTGTGAAGAGTCTGGCTAAGTAGCTGAGGCTATCCGTGAACCATGATCCTCCGGTCTCAACCTCCCAAATGCTGGTATTACAAGTGCGCCACCATGCCCAGCCTCCAGTCCTATTTTTTATTCTTTTATTTAGAAACAGGGTCTCACTGAGTTGCAAAGGGCCTCACTAAATAGTAGCTGAGGCTGTCCACACACCGCAATCCTCCTGTCTCAGCTTCCCAAATGTTGGGATTTGAAACAGGGACTCACTGAGTTGTGAACGACCTCACTAAGCAGCTGAGGCTGTCCATGAACCATGATCCTCTGGTCTCATCCTCCCAAATGCTGGGATTACAAGTGCGCACCATCATGCCCAGTATTCTTCTAATTTTGAAACAGGTTTCACTAAGTACCGAGGCTAGCTCAAATCAGATTTTCCTGTCTCAGCCTCCCAAGTACTGGGATTACAAACATGTACCACCACACCTGGCTAGGAGGACATTATTTGCCCCTGGATTTTTTTTTTTTTTTTTTGCACTGTAGCTTGAACCCAAGGGAGGTCTACCTCTGAGCTATACCTCTAATCCTATTTTATTTTTATTTAGAAATAGGATCTAGCTGAGCGGATGAAAGTCGCACTATTTGCTGCTGAGGCTATCCATCTGTCTTGGCCTCCCGAGTACTGGGATTACAAGTGTGCGCCACTGTTGGGAGCATTGTTAGTTATCTGCTTTGAGGTCACTTCAGTCCAGCTTGGGAAGGGCACAAACTGCTCAGCCAAGTGGGAATTGTTTGAACCCAGACAAGTTTCCAAATGGTACTGATAGCCAGGGGCCCTGACTGATAAGCAAAGAATCTGACAATTTCCTTTTTTACACTTTCTTTCCTGATTCATATGTGACTACCATGGTGTTATTCCCTGACTCACCCCATATTTGCTTTGCTATTTCCTGTAATTAACAATTTCTTACAATGCTTTGATTATGGCCCTCAGTAAAAGCAAGATGCTAGTGGGACAGCAGGAGTGGAGACATCTCTCTCCTCTCCGTTTCCCTGCTGCCATGGCGGCTTCGTTGTCATTCATGTCACAGACAACTTAATCACCAATCAGTTAAGAGCAACGCCATCGTGGTACACCAATACGCCTGGCATTTGCTCTTGGATTTGACAGGTGAATTCCAACCACCACTCTCCAGTAAGTACTTGTTCACCATTAGCTCCTGAAATGCTCCTCTGAGTGGTTGACCCAGGTCCGCAGCCTACATACAATTTGCCCCTAGTCCTGGGCCAGCAGTGCCAGGCACAGAGGAGGTGCTCAAAAGAACAGCTGTGCAGATGGCAGCCTATGCAAACTGTCCCTCTTCCTCCTCAGAGGCAGCACCTGCCTTTCCTGACAGGGACTGAAAACTGGCTTCCACCATGCATTCTGGCCAGAATGTGGCTCCATGAATTTATGGCATAAGGTCCTCTACAATCAGAAGACTATTCACAGTCCAAGGTGAGAGCAACTGCCCAGTGAATCCCAGCAGGCCAGGAAGGGCCACTCACCTGGTTTATGTTTGATGTTGGCCTTGGACCCACACTTAGAGGAGACCTTGGAGATGTCCACTTTCTTATTTTGAATCTGAACCTAAGAGGAAAAACAAAAAGAAAATTACTGCCTCAAGAAAGGATATACTGTCAAGGTCAAACTTCTATTAACCTCATAACTTTTTCTACATTCAACATTTTCCCCTTCTTCAATGAGCCCTGTCTACTTGAGATCAGGATCACTTCTCTAAGTACTAAAAGAGCCCTTAACCCATCCTGGTGCTGCTCTTTACCTCTCATCATGCCACTGTTTGCCATGCAAATGTAGCAAGGTGACCTCCACACTGCTATTCTCACACTGTGCGAGGTCCAGAAACCAACACTGAGGCTCTCCTGACTGCCCTTTTTGTTCCACCTAATCATCACACTTTTCACCCAGAGAAACCTGGAATCAGATACTGACATATTTCCTTCCAGTTCTTTTTAATACATTTCCCTGCCATGGCACAGGGATACCCTACCACTGAGCTATATACCCAGCCCTTTTTATTTTTGAATCAAGGTCTCACAAAGTTGCTGAGGCTGGCTACTTGTGATCCTCCTGTTTCAGCTTCTCAAGTACTGGGATTATAGGTGTGTACCACTCTGGCATCTGGCTTGTATTTTCTAAGTCTATAAACATGTCAGCAAATAACATCTTTGAGAATGCAAGTGTTTGTGACTCTGATGCCTGTCTTAGGGCCAATATCCAAAAGTTTGGTCACCTCTTCACAAACTGAAGTTGTTCTTTTTTTGTGGGTCTGGGGATGAAACCCAGGGGAATTTGACCTCTTAGCTACACCCCCTGCTCTATTTTTTATTCTTTATTTTGAAACAGGGTCTCACTAAGTTGTGAAAGAAGGGCCTCATTAAGAAGTTGAGTTCTTTATTTTGTTAATCCCAAATGCTGGGATTACAAACATGGGCTACCACGCCTGGCCCTGACTTTCTAATATAATCAACACCTTCATTGGCCGACCAGGTCCTGAAAGATGTCACACCATTTTGGTTTAAAAACGAATCCAGGGGCATTGTACCTCTTTGCTATACCCTTAGACTATTTTTACTTTGAAACAGGATCTCAGTTAGTTGCTATGTTAATGTTACTGGCCGCAAACCTGTAGTCCTCCTGTGTCAGCCTCTCAAGTACTAGAATTACAAATATGCACTACTTCATCCAACAAATGATTTGTGTGTGTGTGTGTGTGGGGGGGTATTGAATTCATCAGCATTCTACCTGCAAGCTACACCTCCAGTCCTTCTTTTTGTTTCTGAAATACAGTCTCAATAGGTTAATGAGTCTCACTTCTTCTTAAGATTGTACTTGAACCTGTGATCTTCCTGTCTCATCCTCACAGGTACTGGGCTTACAGGCATGCCCCATCACACCTAACCTCCCCCCATCTTTTAAGGCCCAGCCCAAAAGCTGTCTTCTCCAAAAGCCTCACATGGCTCTATCTTCAACCTGTCTACCTTCCTCGCCTCATATCTATTTTATTATTTGCTCTTGATTTTTGGTACTGGTAACTGAATTCAGGAACATTCTACCTCTGAGCTATGTCCTCAGCCTTATTTTATTTTTCATTTTGAAACAGGCCCTTGCTGCGTTACCATGTACTTGGACTGGAACCTGTTATCCTCCTCTTTCAGCCTCCTAAGTACTAGGACTTCAGGCACCTGCCATTCCACCCATCAATTGCTTCACATGCTTCATATCATTTGCAGACAAAATGTTACTATGAAAACACATGCTTCAGCCAGGTGCGGAGGTCCAAACTTGTAATCCCAATACTTGGGAGGCTGAAACAGGAGAATCATGCAGGTTCAAAGCCAGCATCAGCTACTTAGGCTCTCAGCAACTTAGTGAGACCCTGTTTCCACATAAAATTATATACTAGGTCCGGGAATGTAGCCCGGGAGTAGAAAAGTCCCTAGATTCCATCACTAGTACCAGACACACACACACACACACACACACACACACACACACACACACACACACACAGCTTCTACTTTTCTCATTATTCCAAAATGGTAAAACAATTTTGCCTAGACAGACACAAGTACAGAAGGAATATATGACACATTCTAGACACCTTGTAAATCCTATCTGGCTGGGCGTGGGTGGTGTACTTTTGTAATCCAAGAATTTGGGAGGCTGAGACTGGAGGATTGTGGTTCGCGGACAGCCTCAGCTATTTAGTGAGGCCGTCTGCAACTTAGTGAGACCCTGTTTCAAAATAAAGAATAAAAAATAGGGCAGGGGGTATAGGTCAGAGGTCGAATGTCCCTGGGTTCCATCCCCAGACCCTTTAAAAAAAAACACTGTATCTGGTTTAGAACAAGGTTATTTATTTATTTGTTTATTTTATTTTTACGGGTGTGAGGATGGAACCCAGGGGCATTCGATCTCCAAGCTATACCCCCGCCCTATTTTTTATTCTTTATTTTGAAACCGGGTCTCACTGAGATGTGGAGGGCCTCACTAAGTAGCTGAGGCTGCCCATGAACTGCAATCCTCCGGATTCTGCCTCCCAAATGCTGGGATTACAAGCGTGCGCCAACACACCCAGCTCTCATTCATTCATTTATTTATTGCACTGGGGTTTGAACCCAGAGGGATTCTGAGCTAAAACCCCAGCCTGATTTAATCTCTTATTTGGAAATAGGATCTTACTAATTTGTGGAAAGACTCACTAAATTGTGGAGGCTGGGCTCAAACCTGCAATCCTGTCTCAGCCTCCCAGGTACTAGGATTACAAGCGTGGGCCACTGTGCCTTGCTAAGGTATCTCATTTAAACTTGTCAGGGAAAAATGACTAACTCAAGAGTAGTTTTCCAATTCTTGTTCATCAGAAGGAAAACAGGCATCTTTATTTTTATGAGATGGAGTCTTGCTTTGTTGTTTAGACTTGCCTCAAGCAATCCTCTTGCCCCAGCCTCACAAGTGGAAGAACAAAAGGAAGTGAACCATCCTGCTTGCCAACCTAGTAGTTGCTTAAGCTGAATGCCACACCCTGAAAGTATGAAGACCATATAGCCCAGTGATGTTCTGTGCAAAGTTAAGAGAGATCACTTTGTCACTCTCTGCTCTATTGATAAGGTGTGGAGCCACATACTGCTTGACAGTATTCCATACATGATTTCTTTGCCTTTTGCCTAGTATTCAATTATAGAAAACTTGAGCTGGGCATGGTGGCGCACATGTGTAATCCCAGTACTTGGGAGGCTGTGATAGGAGGATGGTAGTTTTGAGACTAGATCCTCCTGTCTCATCTCAGCCTCTGAATGTTGGGATTATAAGTGTGTACCACCACACCTGGCTCCCAGCTCTTTGTGTGTGTGTGTGTGTGTGTGTGTGTGTGTGTGTGGTACTGGGGATGGAACCCAGGGGCATTCTACCTCTGAGCTACATTCCCCGCCCTATTTTTATTCTTTATTTTGAAACAGGGTCTTACTAAGTTGCAAAGGGCCTAAGTAGCTGAGGCTGGCTTCAAACCTGTGTGAACCTCCTGTTTCAGCCTCCAACATGCTGGGACTGCAAGTGTGCGCCACCACACCCAGCTATTCTATATGTATTTTAAGGAATCCTTGTCTTATAAATTTCTACAATTTTTTTTTTTTTTTGGTGACACTAGAAATGGAACCCTAAACCAGGCATGGGGGCACAGGCTTGTAATCCCAGAATTCCGGAGGCTGAGACCAGAGGATCGTGGTTCGCGGACAGCCTCAGCTACTTAGTGAGGACTTTTGCAACTCTGTGAGACCCTGTTTCAAAATAAAGAATGAAACACAGGGCAGGGGTTGTAGCTCGGAGGTCAAATGCCTCTGGGTTCCATCCCCAGACCCACAAAAAAAAAAAAAAAAAAAAATAGAAATGGAACCCTAGAGCATTCTACCTCTAAGTTATACCCTCAGTGCTTGTTTGTTTTTTTTTTTTTTTTTTTTTTTTTAGTACTGTGGATGGAAACCAGGGGCATTCTACCTCCAAGCTACACCCTCAGCCCTATTTTTTATTTTGAAACAGGGTCTCACTGAGTTGCAAAGGGCTAAGTAGTAGCTGAAGCCACCATGCCCCATTTTCTTTCTTTCTTTCTTTCTTTCTTTCTTTCTTTCTTTTCTTTCTTTCCCTCCCTCCCTCCCTTCCTTCCTTTTTTTTTTTTTTTTTTTTGGTGGTACTGGGGTTCCTGAAAACCCTTCTAACCTCCGGGCTACACTCCCAGACCCATTTTATATATATATTTTTATTTGGAAACAGGGTCTCCTAAGCCAGCGAGGCTGGCTTCAAACCTGCAAGATGCTCCTGTCTCCTCCTCCCAAGTGCGGGGACTACAAGCGTGCGCCACCACGCCCGGCTTTTCTTTTCTTTTTCTTTTTTTAAACCCCAGTTCTATTTTATTTTTAATATTATTTAATTAATTAATTTAATTTTTTAATTTTTAATTTTTTTGTGTGTGTATGTGTGGTACTAGGGTGGAGCCCAGGGGCTTTTCTACCTCCAGGCTGTACTCCCAGACCTATTTTATACTTTATTTGGGAACAGGGTCTCACTAAGTTGCTGAGAGCCTCACTCAGTAGCTGAGGCTGGCTTTGAACCTATGCGATTCTCCTGTTTCAGCCTCCCAAGCACTGGGATTACAAGCGTGTACCACGCCCGGCTTCTCAGCCCTATTTTCTAAAAAATTTTTATTTTGAAACAGGGTCTCCCTAATTAGCTGAGGCATGCTGTGAACCTGTTTTCCTCCACTCTAAGCCGCCCAAGTACTGGGATTACAAATTTGCAACACTACATATGGCTTTATTAAAATATATTCAGATTTCTTATATATCTGGAATTGACTTCAAAATAATGGGAGCCAAGCGTTGTGGAATACCTGTAATCCTAGTATTTGGGAGGCTGAGATACTAGGATCACATGTTCAAAGCCAGCCTCAGCAACTTAGGCCCTCCACAACGTAGTGAGACCCTGTTTCCAAATAAGATATAAAACATGGCTGGGGGTATAGCTTGGAGGTAGAATGTATCTGGTTTCCATCCTTAGTACCAAACAATACAAAACAAATGAAACAAAAACAAAATAAACTACCTCGAATGATGAGACAGGAGGATCACAGGTTCAAGAACAGCCTCAGCAATTTAGTGAGACTCTTAGCAACCTAGTGAGACCCTGTTTCCAAATAATAAATAAAAATCAGTCTAGGGGTGTAGCTCAGAGATGGAATTTAGTTCAATCCCCAGTGCCAACAAAACAAAACTTGGTAGGCTAACCCAGAACGCCCAAGACTAGCCATGGGGATAGTAAACACAGGAGGGTAAAAGATATATCGAGGTCATTTCACTATTTTTTCTACTGCACATTTGAACATTTTTAAATTTCCATAATAAAATGCCCCAGGGTTCCATCCCTAGACCCGCAAAAAAAAAAAAAAAAAAAAAAAAAAAAATTATGAGCAGGGCATAGTGGCGCATGTTTATAATCCTAATACTTGGGAGGCTGAGACAGGAGGACCACAGGTTTGCAGGCCGCCTCAGCTGCTTAGTGAGGCTCTGTGCAACTTAGTGAGACCCTGTTCCAAAATAAAGAATAAAAAATAGGGCAGGGGGTGTAGCTCGGAGGTAGAATGCCCCTGGGTTCCATCCCCAGTATTGCAAAAAAAAAAAAAAAAAAGTTTAACAATCTTCACTAATCTACCCATTTGACAAGGCTACTACCTCTAAAACATAGTTCTCCCTCCCTGGCTATTCACCTGTACCTGCAACTCCTGCCTCCAGGACCAAATGATCTTTCCAGTCTAGGCTGTGTGTTTCCTCTATAGGCTGGTCCAAGCATCCCCTCGTCAGGGAAGCCTGCTAGCTATCAGAACTACATCTGTCTCTTAAAGAAACAAGTTCTTGGTATGCATGGCATCATCTGTGCCTTGCTCTACCTGTGTAGAGGCTGTCCTCTGTCCATCTGTGAGAACCTGCAGGACTACTACAGATTCCAATATATGCTTTTGAAATAACCTGCCAATAGATCTGGATACCCATTCTCCCATAACAAGAGTGAAACAGAACCAAAAATGTCAGAAAATATTAAACTAGTACCAGTCACAGAGGAAGCTGTTATGTTAGACTAACACATCACCCTCTCCTCTCTATTAAAGCTCACTGGCTTGATTAAGGGATATGTTTCTGTGTAGCTGGTAGACATTTGGTTAGTATTCATTGGGATCTTGCTCTCAGCCTCTCATCCTGACAGAAACAACAGAGGGGTAGGATAGGACTTAACCCAGTTCATGAAAAAGAGACAGAACCAAACTGACGCCAAAGAAACCAAGGTGGAATATTCTTTCTCACTCTGGGCTGGAAGAAGTACGGCAGGCAGGGCTGCATGTGACAGCTCTGTAACACGCCCTGGCCCAGCTCTGCACATTCCCCTTGCCTGGGCACTATCACAGGGACAAGTGAAAAAAGCACTATTTCTCCCTGGACCAGACACCTCTATGAGCTGGGATCACTTGTGTACCCAACACAGATCAAAGTGCCAACACAGAACAGTAGCATGATTGGGAAAATATGTTTTCTATGGAAGAGAACAGATAACAAAAAGAAAAGGTGGAGAAAGAGACTAAACATATGGATTAGAAAAGTTAAAAACTAGCTGGACGTGGTGAGGCACGCTTGTAATCCCCGCGCTTGGGAAGCGGAGACAGGAGGATCACACAGGTTCGAAGCCAGCTGTGCTGGCTTAAGAGACCCTGTTTCCAAATAAAAAGTATAAAATAGGTCTGGGAGTGTAGCCCGGAGGTAGAAGGGCTTTCAGTAACCCCAGTACCACCAAAAAAAAAAAAAAAAAGTTAAAAACTAGAGAATAAATAGAAATGGAAAAAGGAGATGAAGGGAAAATAAGAGGAGGTGGAAGAAATAGACCAGTAATGAAGATAGAAAAGCAGAGAATGGTTAGGAAGAAGATATGGATTCTCTCATTTTATATTTATTTATTTTTGGTGGTACTAGGGGTGGAACTCAGGGGCTTTCTACCTCTGGGCTATACTCCCAGACCTATTTTATACTTTTTCTTTTTTTTTTTTTTGGTGGTACTGGAGGTGGAATCCAGAGGCTTTCTACCTCCGGGCTATACTCCCAGACCTATTTTATATTTTATTTGGAAACAGAGTCTCACTAAGTTGCTGAGAGCCTCACTAAGTAGCCGAGGCTGGCTTTGAACCTGTACGATCCTCCTGTCTCAGCCTCCCAAGTGCGGGGATTACAAGCGTGCGCCATTACGTCCAGCTGATTCTATTTATAATGGCACGAACTCAAGCCTGGGGGGCTCAGGAATGTCTGGATGCTGCCTTAGAAGCGGGACTTGCCCAAGAGCTAACAGGGCCTGAAGACATATGTGCACGGCAAGGACATATGAGAGACAGGCAGTAGGCTGCTGCTTCTCACTTTAGGGGAGAGAAGACACAAGTAGTATTGCCTGCTGTTCATGGGCACCCAGATGCCTAGCCCAAACAATTTTTTTCTTCTTTTTGGTACAGGGTTTGAACCATGGGGATGTACCTCTGAGCAATGATCCAGTCCTATTTTATTAATTTTGTTTTGTTTGTTTTTCTATTCTGGGATGAAACCTAGGGGCATTCTATTCCAAGCTACACCCCCAGCCCTATTTTTTATTCTTTATTTTGAAACAGAAACTCACTAAGTGGTGGAGGCTTCACTGAGGCTGCCAGAGAACTTGCAATTCTCCTGTCTCAGCCTCCCAAGTACAGGGATTGCAAGCATGTGCCATCATTTTATTAATCTGAAACAGGGTCTAAGTTGTAGAGGGCCTTGCTAAGTTGTTGAGGCTGGCTCCAAACCTATAATCCTGCTGACTGAGCCTCCCAATTACTAGGACGACAGGTATTTGCAACATGCCTGGCGCCTAAAACATTTGAGCATGGAATTTTCTCACCTGATTGGCCTGCTTCTGAGACAAAGCCCCAACCCAGGCCTGTGGTCCTGTCTGTTAGGGTAAGTGGCCCTCTCTCCATGTTCCCCATGGTGGGCCATACCACTACTTTTGCAAATGCAAGTGGATCAGAGCTCATACTTACATTACCACCTCCAGGGACATGCTTAATATTGTCCTTGGAACCACATTTGGACTGAATATGGCTGTAGCTCACTTTTTTGGAGACTATCTGGACCTGGAGAGTTAGGAGAACAGAAAAAAACAACACAAAAGGAAAGGGCTGGTTAGATCTGACAAGAGGCAGGCAGTGAGTTCACATGTGAAAACAGTGGCTGACAGTGTTGTTAACCCTCTGTCCCATCTTTGGCAGAATGTTGTGGAAAAGCATAGGAAAGGAATCTGAAAGCAAAAATGAGAGTAAAATATATGGACAGACAACATACAAAAGCAAGTGTTGCACAAGTGCCACAGGGTTGTCATCACGGCTCCTTGGAGACTGGCTGTGGTTCACCAAGCCCAGAAAGCAGCAGGCCCCTGATGCGATCTCAGGCATGACCCCACCTTCTCAGCCAGTCCTGCCCTTCCCCTCAAGCTGGGCAAAGTGTCCCTAGCTCCTCTCTGCAAAGATTCTGATCCTCTGGACCTATCATCATCCTTTACACCTGGAGCCTGGAATTGCTGGAGCCAGATTCAACCCTGGTTGCAAAACAGGTTGTACTGAGAAGTACTGGAAGCTGGATGACATAGATCTAATACTGACAGAAGGGAAGAGAACCTGCTCATATTAAAGAACAAATGAATATAAAATCATGGACAGTGGGGATGAACAGCAGAGGCTTCAGCCTAAGCATTTTCTATATTTAAGCCATCCGACTGAGGCCTAAGGAAAGCACAATACAATAAAGTTTTAGGTCTAGATTTTTTTTTCCTTTTTTTTTTTTGTGGTATTGGGGATGAAACCCAGGGGCATTCTACCTCCGAGCTACACTCCAAACCCTATTTTTTAGAGTTTTATTTTTCTGAAACAGGGTGAGTTGCGAAGGGCTTCGCTAAGCAGCTGAGGCTGTCCTCGAACAGCAATCCTCTAGTCTCCGCCTCCCAAATGCTGGGATCACAAGCATGCGACACCACACCCGGCACTACCTCTAAGTTCTATCCCCAGCTCTTTTTTAGTTTTTAAACAGAGCCTGGCCCCACTGGGCATGGTGGTGCACACTTGTAATTCCAGTATTTGGGAGGCGGAGACAAGAGGATCGCAGGTTAGAAGGCAGCTTCAGCAATTTAGTGAGACTGCCAGCAATATAGTAAAACTCTGTTGAGAAATAATAAGGGCAATCCCAGCATTTAGGAGGCTGAGACAGAAGGACTGCAGTTCGTGGATAGCCTCAGCTACTTAGTGAGGCCCTTGCAACTCAGTGAGACTGTTTCAAAATAAAGAAAAAACACTAGGGCTGGGGGTGTAGTTCGGAGGTAGAATGCCCCTGGGTTCCACCCCCAGTACTACTACTACAAAAAAAAGGGCCGGGGGGCTGGGAATGTTGCTTAGATGTAGAATGACCCTGGGTTCAATCATCACCACAACAAAATAATAAGTAAATAAAAATACGGAGGGCTTTTCTAAGTTGCTGAGGTTGGCTATGGACCTGTGATCCTACTGTCTCAGTTCCTAAGAACTAAGAACAAAGGTGTGTATCACTACACCTAAATAAACTTTTTTTTTTTTTTTTGGTGGTACTAAGGATTGAATCCAGGGGCATTCTACTTTCAAGCTATAGTCCCAGCCCTAATTTTTATTCTTTATTTGAAACAGGGTCTCACTAAGTTGCAGAAGATCTCACTAAGTAGCTAAGGCTAGCAGCTAACCTCTGATTTTCTTGTCTCAGCCTCCCAAATACTAGGATTACAAGCGTGTGCTACCATAACCAGCTAGATTTTTGTTAGGTTTGGTTTTGGAAACTGAACCTAGGAGCATTCTACCTCTGAGTTACACCTCCAGCCCTATTTCATTTTTATTTATTTATATATTTTTATTTATTTTGTGGTGGTGGTATTGGGAGTGGAACCCAGGGGCTTTTCTACCTCCAGGCTATATTCCCAGACCTATTTTATACTTTATTTGGAAACAGGGTCTCACTAAATTGCTGAGAGCCTCACTAAGTATCAGAGGCTGGCTTCGAACCTGTATAATCTTTCTCTCTCAGCCTCCAAAGCACCACCACGCCTGGCTTGAGAAGGGACTTCTAATTCAAGTTAGAAGACTGGGCTGCAGGGACTGGGTACTGAGAAGTTATCACAGCATGTCTCATGAGAAAAAGCCTGGTGCTGTGTGTGTTTTACACATAGAGATGGGTTTCAGATCAAGGACAGTGTGAAGGAAGTGAATGAGAGTTTATTACTTCATTTTATAAAGCTGAATAAACAGTCCCCAAAGGGCTAATGAGCTCTCAACTCTGTTGACTTTCAGAATTAATATAAAATTTTTCTGAAGAAGGAGTCATCAAACGAAGGAAGGAACATGGGACAGAAGTAGAAACTTATTAAGGAAAGGAGAAAAGTACAGTAGAAGGGAAAGTGACTCAGGCTGGAAGAAAAGTGTTACCATCTTTTACCTTTCAAAGGGAAGTCTAAACACAACTCACTTTACCAGCAGGCGGTTTCTGTGCACTCGCAACGGGGCTGGCTGCTTTAGTGACTGCATTAGATTCAGGATTTCGAGCTGTAACAGCTGTCTCAGATTTTTTCTCTACTTTGGCCTGGATGGAGATAAAGGGAGGGCAAATTTCAAACCAAGAGGATGAGAGCCCAAATGCTAAGAAAGGAAGATTGTTGGGACCTCAAATCCAGGCTGGGCTGCCAAGCAGAAGCAAGTCACCCTTGTTCCTAGGGGAAAAACATGTTTTCCAGGCTAGGATAAGTCAGAGTTTTCCAAGAACAGGGAGAGGAGCTGCAGCCAAATTCTTGAGCCTGAGGAAGAGATCAAGGCACCAATTACTGAGAAAAGGCACAAAGGAAGGCCAGGCAGATCAAATTAGAATCCTCTCCTGAAGATACATGTGTAGGGTTACCATTTTCAAACCACAATGCCCTCCCACTCTAATGTGACATGCCGCATGTGAGCCACCATGGTCACAGGGAGCCAATACTAGTTATGGGAAATGCCCTTTAGGTATACTGGAACAGAAAATAATGTAATCATTTGACCAAGATACTCAAGACCTCCTGAACTTTTATATTATGAACATTTAAGAAGAGCAAAAGAGGGGGAGAAGAGCCAGCAGTGGTAAAACCAAAGGTTGGGTTGGGTGTTACTGAGCCAACGTTGCTTACTAAAAGCAATTCTGAGGCCCAGATTACACGCTGACCTATTTTCCACCAGTGTCTTCTACATGCACCAAGATACTGCCTGGGTTTCCCCCTCCTCAATTTCTAACAGTTCTGGACTGAAATAAGTCAAGTATCCTAACCCAGGTGATATGGTATGGCTGAAGTGCTGCCAAATGATGCAGCTGAGATGGTTCCTGCACCACTGACTTGAGCATACTCTTGGATTTCTGCCACTACCTTTTCCATGTACTGAGCACCCATGACTCCTAACATCTAATACATAACTCTGGAATCCAGGCAACCAGAACATCCTCAAATTGAAATGTTGTAGCCTATGCATCTTTCTCACTAACTTCACTCAGGCGCAGTCATATTATTTAGCAACGCCAGAGGCTTGTGGCAGAAAGCATAATGGCGCCAGGACGCTCCAGTCCCCTTTCAGACAGACTCCACTCAAGTTGGGCACTGGGGAACTAAGAGGTTTTCCACTTCCTGCCTAGCCTGATATTATTGTTTGGGGTATCTCTCACCCTAGAAGTCTCTGAGGGCTCCTCTATACTTTTTTGTAATACTTTTACCTCCAAACAGAAATATAAACCCAAACCCCAAAATATAGAACAGGAGCTCCCTATGTTAAAGAAGAAAAGAGATAGCTCGGAACTCAGCACACTCCTTCCCGGCTACTGGTGTACAAAGCCCACTACAGAGTCCAGGCTGAAGTTCCCTGCTACTGAATCTAATGTTCTAATAGTTCTTTGCCAATGGCTGGATGAGGCAGGGGAGAAGCAGGGAGTGGCATGCCACGGACCTAAGGCTCCCTGGACTCACCCGGCCTCCTCCAGGCTGATGCTTGATGTTTTCCGTGGAGCCGACCTTGGAGCGGACATTCTTCAGATCAGGAGTAGAGGCATTGGTGGCTAGACGGCTCACCTTGGGGGCTGAGGAACTGGGCTTGGCTGAAGTGGACTTCTTGTCCATGGAAGGAGGCATGGAGGGCCGGGGAGGTGTAAGGGTAGGCTTGACTCGAGTGGGAGCCACCCCTGCTGGGGGTGCTGACCCAGCAGAAGTGTTTTTCTTCATAGAACTGGTGGAGGTGCTCTTTGAGCGACTCAACTCAGCTGCAAGACAGAAGTGAGAGGTAACAAGGGATCATGGGAGAGGAAAAGGTGGGGTTCATGTTAAGGTTCACAAGCAAAGGCAGCACATTACCTGGTACAGATTTTGTAGTCAACTTCTTGGTATCTACAGGTTTCCCCTCAGTCTTGATGGCTATGAAGATATCAATATAATTTAGTTTAACAAACTGAGTGGTTCATCCAGTGCTGACATCATTTATCATTCATTCAATAATTAATGAGTACGCACTTTCAGCCAAAGACTCTACTAGTTTCTAGAAAAAAGTGGTCCGTATTTGTGTGTGTGTGTGTGTGTGTGAGTGTGTGTGAGTGTGTGTGTGTGTGTGTGTGTGAGAGAGAGAGAGAGAGAGAGAGAGAGTGTGTGTCAGACAGACAGACAGACATAGATAGATATATATTGGAGATTGAACCCTGGGGCATTCTACCACAAGTTATATCCCTTCTCTTTTTATTTTTTGTTTCCAAAGAGGGTCTTATTAGGTTGCTCAGAGTCTTGCTACATTGCTGAGGCTATTCTCAAACCTGTGACCCTCCTGTCTCAGCCATCCAAGAAGTGGCATGTGCGACCACATGGTAAAAAAGAGTAAATTAGCCGGGTATGGTAGGGTACACTTGTAATTCCAGGATTTGGGAGGTTGAGACAGGAGGATCTCTGTACACGGCCAGCCTTAGTTACCTAGGCCCTTTGCAAAGCAGTGAGACCCTGTTTCAAAGTAAAGAAAAATAGGGCTGGGGCTGGGCGTGGTGGCACACTTTTGTAATCCCAGCATTCCAGAGGCTGATACAGAAGGATCACGGTTTGCAGACAACCTCAGCTACTTAGTGAATCCCTTGCAACACATTGAGACCCTGTTTCAAAATAAAAGGATAAAAAATAGGGCTGGGAGTTAGCTCAGAGGTAGAATGCCCCTGGGTTCCATCCCCAGTACTGCAAAAAATAATAATAATAATAATAATAATAATAATAATAATAATAATAATAAAAGGGGTCTCACTGAATTACACAGGAACTCACTAAGTAACTGAGGTTGTCTGCAAACTGCGATCCTCCTATCTCTGTCTCCCCAATGCTGGGATGATAAGCTTGCATCACCATGCTCAGCTTTACAATATCTTACTCTTATGTGCGATTCTGACAATGTCTTCTACGGGGCTTTGGAAGAGGCTGTCATAATGCCTGTGAGTGAGACATGGTGGTACACACCTGTAATCCCAGTACTTGGAAGGCTGAGACAAGAGGATCCCAAATTCAAGGATAGCCTCAGCAATTAGTGACACCATATTTCAATAGAGAAAAACTTAAAAAGCCCAGAGGTAGGACAACTCCAAATTCAATCCCCAGTACAAAATAAAATGGGCGTGTGTGGCCGGGCGTGGTGACGCAAGCTTGTAATCCCAGCATATGGGAGGCTGAGACAGTATGATTGCAGTTTGCAGACAGCTACTTAGTGAGGCACTTTGCAACACCCTGTTTCAAAATAAAGAATAAAAAAAAAAAATAGGGTTGGGGATGTGGCTCAGAGGTAGAATGCCCCTGGGTTCTATCCCCAGTACTGCCAAAAAAAAAAACAACACTGCGCTTGCCTGTGTGTGTGCACACGCCCACATCCACACTTACTCTACCATTGAGCTATGTCTCCCATTTTTTTATTTTGTAACAGGGTCTGTCTAGGTTGATGAGAGGCACTCCTTGCTGAGGCTGAGCTCAAACCTTCAATCCTCCTGTTTCAGCCTCCCAAGTACTGGGATTATAAGTATGTACCACCATACCAAGCTCCCCAGACTTTTTTTTTTGGTGCAAGGCCATACCTCCTGGCAATACCCCCAGCCCTATTTTTTTATTTCTTTTTTTAAATTTTTACTTATTTATTTTTTTGTAGTACTGAGGATGGAAACCAGGGGCATTCTACCTCTGAGCTACACACAGGGGCATTCTACCTCCGAGCTACACCCCTAGGTCTATTTTTTATTCTTTATTTTGAAACAGGGTTTAAGTTGTGGAAGGCCTCACTAATTAGATGAGGTTGGCCACAAATCTGTGGTCCTCCTATCTCAGCCTCCTAACTATGGGCATTATGAACATGCATCACCACGCCCAGCCCAAGCATTTAAAATTTTTATTGTTATCATCATCATCATCATGATCATCATGATGATGATGATGATGATCATGATGATGATGATGATGATTGATTATTATTATTATTTTGGCGGTACTAGGGATGAAACTCAGGGAAATTCTACCTCCGAGCTACATCCCCAGCCCTATTATTTATTCTTTATTTTGAAACAGAGTCTCACTGAGTTGCAAAGGGCCTCACTAAGTAGCTGAGGCTGTCTGCGAACTGCAATCCACCTGTCTCAGCTTCCCAAATGGTAGAATTACAAGTGTATGCCACCATGTCTGCTTTAAATTTTATTTTGAGACAGGGTCTTGCTAAGTTGAGGAGGTTAGCTGCAATATTTCTATCTTTCTGTGTTAGCCTCCCAAGTACTGACATTACAGGCCTGTGTCATAACGCCTGGACTGAGTTGCCTATTTTTTATTGTCACATATTCCAGGGCCACAAATTGTTATGTGCTGTGGAGTTACTGAGAAAGTAACAGTAAGTTGTACCTGAGAATTCATAAAAATACCCTTCATTCATAATCTTTCTGAATTTACACCACTGCTAAGCTCACATGGAGATCAAGGCTTGTTAAATACGAGGCCTACCAGGTTGCCACTGTAGAACTGTCCAGTAACAACAGGTGTAAGCAGGTCTGTAAACTGTTGGTAATGCCTCTTAGAGTAGGGTTGAGGCAAAGCCAAGGCCCAGAAGGACAGACAACACTCACCAGTGGGCCTCTTTGGGAGTGGCACTGGGGGACTTCTGCTGCTTGGCCCCGTGGAGGCAGGCATGGCAGCTGCTGTGGTTTTCAGAACAGTCGGGGTACTCCGGGATCCAGATCTGAGGGCTGGAGCAGAGGTGGGCTTGGATGGTGAGGCCCGCTTGTCAGGAATCTTTGCTTCTGCAACAGGCTGGAAACAGGACAGTGGATGTAAGAGCTACAGGTCATTATAGCACCAGAAGACATGCCATGGAAGGGTTTTACTTTAAGCATGCATCGGAAAACAGGGAGTACTATTCTTTCAGCAGCTACTGACAGGAGAAGATACGTGGTTTTAAGTTCAAAGACCTCCAGTCACACTGAAAACTGGCCATTTAGAGTGCTACGTGATCTCAGGTTAAGAAACAGAAAATCAAACTGGCTCAACACAGTGTGAATTAATAGACCTAAAAAGCACATCGCACTACTGCCTATACATGCGTCAGGACCCACTATGTACACTGAGCCACACAAGAATAAGTGAACACGTAAGCAAAACAAAGCTAAAAAGTTAGGCTGGGTGTGGTGTCACACACCTGCAATCTCAGCACTTAGGAGGCCGAGACAGGAGGATTACCAGTTCAAGGCCAGCCTCAGCAATATAGGGAGAAACTGTTATTCTTCCCTCCCTTCCACTAAACCAGGGAAAGTCAACCTCCAAGCTAAACTCCAAACTCTACTTTATTTTTATTTTTGTTTATTATTTATTTAATTAATTTTTTTGCAGTATTGGGGATGGGACCCAGGGGCATTCTACCTCTGAGCAACACCCTCAGCCCTACTTTTTATTATTTATTTTTTTTTATGGTAATGGGGTTCCTGGAAGCCCTTCTACCTTCGGGCTACACTCCCAGACCTATTTTACACTTTTATATTTGGAAACAGGGTCTCTTAAGCCAGTGAGGCTGACTCCGAACCAGCGCAATCCTCCTGTTTCCGCCTCCCAAGTGCGGGGATTACAAGCATGCACCAGCACACCCGGCTTATTATTTATTTTAAAACAGGATCTCACTGAGTTGCAAAGGGCCTCACTAGGTAGCTAAGGCTGTCCACGAACAGTGATCCTTCTATCTCAGCTTCCCAAATACTGGGATTACAAGCATATGCCTCCACATCCAGCTTACTTATTTTTTGCAGTACTGGGGATTGAACCCAAGGGCATTCTATTTCTGAGCTACACCCCCAGCCCTATTTTTTGACTCTTTATTTTGAAACAGGGTCTCACTAAGTTGCAGAGGGCCTCACTAAGTAGCTGAGGCTGACTCAAAACCTGCAATTCTACTGTCTCAGCCTCCCAAGTACTGGGATTATAAGCATGCACCACCACGCCCAGCTTCTAATTGCCTTTACTTGAAGCTGGGAACTTTTCACTAGTGAGGAGTGAAAAGCATAGATTTAGCCGAATTTTTATTTATTACTTTTTTTCTTGCAGTACTGTGGTTGGAACATAGGGGCACTCTACCTCCAAGCTACACCCTCAGCCCGATTTTTAATTATTTTGAAATAGGGTCTTACCAGTTGCAGAGGGCTTTATTAAGTAGCTTAGGCTGGCCTCAACCCCTTTGATTCTCCTATCTCAGCCTCCCAAATACTGGGATTACAAGCATGAGCCACCACACCCAGCATGGAAAATTATTTCCCACAGGAATTTGAACCATACCATCAGGCTGACCTATACAAGAGTCTCAAAGCATGAGAGTTAAGACCTCAACCATCCCTTTCCTCCAGGAATAATCTGTAAAGCTAATGTGGCTCTAAATGTGGTCAGTTTCTATGTAGTAAGCAAAGTGTAAATGACCTGGAAAGATGGAAAAAATTAGAAGCTGCCCAACTAGAAGTGGCCTAATGTCAAAAGCAAAGTTGTCACATAATCCTAGAAGGAACTGAGATCAGCTGGAAATGCCATTCTACCACTAAAGTAATGGATATAATTCTCTTCTGCCAGGTGATTAAAGAGAAAGGCAAACAATCAGATTTTTTTTTTTTTAATTTGGAAACAGGGTCTCCTAAGCCAGCGCGGCTGGCTTCAAACCTGCACCATCCTCCTGTCTCTGCCTCCTAAACGCAGGGATTACAAGTGTGCGCCACCACACCTGGCAAATAATCAGATTTGATGTTGGAATGATACCAAACAAGAATACTTAATTAGCATGTGGGAGAAAGAGAACTGTACTTAAAAAAATATACAAACATTAAGCCGGGCATGGTGGCACATGCCTGTAATCCCCGCGCTTGGGAGGCAGAGACAGGAGGATCGAAGCCAGCTGTGCTGGCTTAAGAGACCCTGTTTCCAAATAAAAATATAAAATAGGTCTGGGAGTGTAGCCCAGAGGTAGAAGGGCTTCCAGGAACCCCAGTACCACCAAAAAAAAAAAAAAATATATATATATATATATACACACATACACATGTAAGTAAACCGGGCATGGTGGCGCACACTTGTAATTCCATTACTTGGGAGTCTTAGACAGGAGGATTGCGCAGGTTCGAAGCCAGCCTCAGCTACTACTTAGTGAGGCCCTATGCAACTCAGTGAGACCCTATTTCAAAATAAAGAATAATAAAAAATAGGTGGCACATGCTTGTAATCCCAATACTTGAGACAGGCTATAGCTCTGAGGTAGAATGTCCCTAGGATCAAGTTTTAATACCACAAAAATAAGAAAAAATAAAGTAAAATAAAATAAAATATGGCTTGGAGCATATCTTGTAGGTAAAATGCCTGCGGATTCAATCCTGTTTGTCTGTCTGTCACACACACACAAGCAAAGAGTAAGGGATAGTTGAGAGAAAAGAGGAAGCACATGACTATAATCCATCCTTGGGAGTGTGAGAAAGAAAGGAAGATTGCAGATTCAAGACCAGCCCCAGAAACATAGTAAGACCCTGTTTCAAAATGAAAAATAAAAGCTGGGAGTGGTGGCTCATGCTTGTAATCCCAGCATTCGGGAGGCTGAGACCGTTGGATCGTGGTATGCGGATAGCCTCAGCTGACTTCCGGGAAGATGGCGACCGAGAAAAGCGGGGCTTAAGAGCCCCGCTAACAACAAATATCCATTACCACAAAATCAGCACCTTTCAAAGCCAGAAAACAACATCACCAGAGAAAAAAACAAAAAAAATCACCAGGCTCCAGAGAGAAAGCGGACTGAGAACAGAGCCACAGAGGAGATCCTCACGCCCGAGGACGCGGCAGACGCGGCAGCAGCGCCATACTGCCGGCGAATTCACGGGACGGCCACAGCAAGCCGAGGGGAGCCGCTGTGGAACAGCCAGGCGGGATTTCTCAGCGCAGAGGACATCTAAAGCTCCCAGTGTCTGAGCTCAGCACACGCTGCAGGGATTCAGAGTGGAAATCAAAACCAAGAAAAAAAAAAAACGCCAGCCCAACAACCGAGGGCGTAGCAGCGGCGCCATATTGCCACCGGCGGCAGCAGCACCGAATTCACTACAGCTACATCTGCGTACTCAAGAACAGTGAGTCAAATTGCGGGCCACAGCGGAGAAATCCCAGTACTGTACTCACTGGGACTTGACCCAGTGGGAGAGGGGCGGTGGCAGTGATATCACACCATAGGAGAACGTGCAACCTGGCACCCCCCACGGTCTAAAGCAGCCTCTATCGACTCTCTGGGTCGGAGACTCTGTGATACAACTCAGTAAAGGAGTAGTGGGGTCTGAGATACTACTGACTCGAGATCCAGAGCACCTTAAGTGAAGTCATAGTGACCCAAGGGAAGAACCCAGAGAAGGCACAAACTTCAAAAATCATGGGAAAGAGGAATAATACTGGAGCAATGAATGCTCACAACCCCACAACATCAGAACCCGATAAAACAGAAAATCAGAGATTTCTAGAAGATCAAATCAGGAAAATAACTGTAGAAATAATAGAGGTGCTTCGAAAAGAACTCAGAGAGAGCCAAAAACAGATAAAGGATGCAATTAATGAAGTAAAGGCCTCAATTCAAAGCACAAACAACCGATTAGAACACATGGAGAACAGAATCTCGCTCTTAGAAGATGATCATTCCAAAAATGAACGCATAGTTTCTAATCTAGGAAAAAATATCCGACAGCAGGAATCTGATATTGAAGAAATATGGGCCCATTTTAAGAGAGCTAACCTAAGAATGATTGGAATAGAGGAGGGAAAAGAAAGTGAAACTAAAGGGATCAACAATCTCTTCAAGGAAGTAATAGCAGAAAATTTTCCAGACATAGAGCAAGAGGTCGATACGCAGGTCCAGGAAACTTATAGAACTCCCTTTAGACAGGATCGGAGAAGAGGATCCCCACGCCACATAATTGTCAAAATGACCAATGTGGAAGCCAAGCAGAGAATCTTAAAGGCAGCAAAAGCAAAGGGCCAAGTGACATTCAGAGGCAAACCAATTAGAATCACTCCAGACTTCCCAAACCAAGTTATGAGAGCCAGAAGGGCTTGGAGTAACATATTCCCAATTTTGAAAGAAAACAACTTCCAGCCAAAAATTTCCTACCCAGCAAAACTTTCTATCAAATTAGATGGAGAAATAAGAAGCTTCCATGACAAACAGAAACTGAAGGAATTTATGTCTTCAAAACCAGCACTAGAGAAAATACTCAAAGAGATTAACTACAAAGAAGAAATAGGTAACACACATCAGAACTAGAGAAACAAGATTTTCCATCCAACAGACAACTAAGATTGGTTATCTGTGGAGATTCATTATTTATGTTAGTCTGTTACCTATCTCTAAAGGGTATTGTTTGCCTTTATTGTTGTTAATTTTTAGGATTTCTAGTTGGAATATTAATATACCTTCAGATATAGCATTTGGAAATATTTTATCCCATTCTATTAGTAACTGTTAACTCTGTTTACATTGTCTTTGGATATACAATATGTTTTTTATTTTTTAGGGAGTTTGTATACTCTTCTGTTGCCTGTGCCATTGAAATCATAACCAAGAAATCACTGCCAATTTCAATGTTGTGAGGTTTTATGACCCAGATTTTCTCCTAAAAGTTTATAGTCTTAAGATTTATATTTAGGTCTTTTATCTATTTTGAGTTAATATTTGTATATGGTATTAGGTAAGGGTCCAATTTTATTCTTTTCCATGTAATTATTATGTTTCAACAATATTTAGTTAAAAGATTATTATTTCTACCACCAAATGTTCGTGGAAACCTTGTCAAAAATAACGACAATATAGGGAAGAATTTAGGTCTAGGCTTTTATTTAACTCCAATGGTTTATATATCTGCCTTTAGAATAGTACTACACTGTTTCAATTATTGTAGCTTTATATGGTTTGAAATCAGAAAATATATATCTTCTAGCTTTGTTCTTTTTCACGATCGATGTGGGTACCTAGAGTCCATATTCCATATTAGGATAGATTTTTTTTCTGAAAAATAAATATATAAATATATGATAGTTTCACCTAAAAAATAGAAAAAAATAGATTCTCTGGTAAGAAAGAAAGCAAAAAGAAATATTGAAATGTTATCTTTAAGTCATCAAAAGCTTGGTATCAGACAAATGAAACTGTTATGTGAGATTATCATTTTTAATTTTGGATAAATTGCTATAATACTAGATGTCAACTACTAAGCCAAGCATAGGAGGGGGGGATAGGGAGAGAACGGGGTGGGGATTGGGTGGGGGCTGACTGGGCAATGTGTGCATGTATGTCTACAAAAGTATGTATCCCACTATGATGTATGAATACAGTGCACCAATTAAAAATAAATATGAAAAAAAAAAAAAAAAAAAAAAAAGTAAAAAGGAAAACGGATAGCCTCAGCTACTTAAGTGAAGACCTTTGCAATTTATTGAGACCCTCCGCAACTTAATAAGACCCTGTTTCAAAATAAAGAATAAAAGCCGGGCGTGGTGGCGCACACCTGTAATCCCCGCGCTTGGGAGGTTGAGACAGGAGGATCGCACAGGTTCGAAGCCAGTCTCAGCTACTTAGTTAGGCTCTCAGCAACTTAGTGAGACCCTGTTTCTAACAAAATATATAATAGGTCTGGGAGTATAGCTCGGAGGTAGAAAGCCTCTGGGTTCCACCCCCAGTGCCACCAAAAAAATAAAGAAAGAAAGAATAAAAAAAAATAGAAAAAAAAAAAAAACAACAAGAAGAAGAAGGTGTAGCTTGGAGGTCAAATGCCCATGGGTTCCATCCCCAGACCCACACACAAAAAAAGCCAAGCGTTGTGGTGCAAGCTTGTATTGTAATACCAACATTTGGGAGGCTTATAAAGATTCTAGTTAACCGGGCGTGGTGGAGCATGCTTGTAATCCCAGCATTGGGGAGGCTGAGACTGGAGGATCGCGGTTTGCGGATAGCCTCATCTACTACTTAGTGATGCCCTCTGCAACTTAGTGAGACCCTGTTTCAAAATAAAAAATAAAAAAACAGGGCAGGAGATGTAGCTCAGAAGTCGAATGCTCCTGGGTTCTAACCCCAGACCTGCAAAAAAAAAAGATTCTAGTTCGCAGCCTTAGCTACTAAGTGCAACTCAGAGAGACCTTTCAAAATAAAGAATAAAGGGTTGGGCGCAGTGGCACATGCTTGTAATCCCCGTGTGCTTGGGAGGCTGAGACAGGTGGATTGCGCAGGTTCGAAGCCAGCCTCTGCTGGTTTAAAAGACCCTGTTTCCAAATAAAATATAAAATAGGTCTGGGAGTGTAGCCCGGAGGTAGGAGGCAACTGAGTTCCATCCCCAGTACCACCAGAAAAAAAAAAAAAAAAGCCGGGCATGATGGCTCATGCTTGTAATCCCAGCATTCTGGAATAACAAATAGGGCAGGGGGTGTAGCTTGGAGGTTGAATGCCCCTGGGTTCCATCCTAACACTCTCACACACGAAAAAAAAAGCCGGGTGTGGTGGCACACGTTTGTGATCCCAGCATTTGGGAGGCTGAGACAGGAGGATCCTGGTTCGTGGACATTCTCAGCTACTTAGTGAGGCCCTCTGCAACTCAGTGAGACCCTGTTTCAAAATAAAGAATCAAAGATAGGACTGGGGGTATAGCTCCGGGGTAGATTGCCTCTGGGTTCCATCCTCAGTACTGAAGAAAAAAAAAGAATAAAAAATAGGGCTGGACGTAGCTCAGAGGCAGAATGCTATTGAGTTCCATCCTAGTACCCTCCCCCAAAAAAAAGAAAGAAAGAAAGAAAGAAAGAAAGAAAGAAAGAAAGAAAGAGAAAAGAAAAGAAAAAATAAATAAAAAGCCAGGGGTGGTGGTGCATGCTTGTAATGCTAGTGCTTGGGGTCCAAGAGACAAGAGGATCACAGGTTCAAGGACAGCCTCAGCAATATAATGAGACTTTTAGCAATCTGTTAAAAATAAAAATAAAAAAAGGGCTGGATTCAGCTTCAAGGTAGAATGTTCCTGGGTTCAATCTCTAGTACCACAAAACAAACAAGAACAAAAGTAGATAAAATATTCCTTCTAAGGCAGGAAAAAGTAAAAAGATTAAAAGCTTCAGAGTGTTATGGTTTCGTCAATAGCTCCTTAAACTGATTTTTAAATCAACGTGTCCCCTAGCCTTTTCCCAATTCCATCACCTTCCGCCCATCTTCTTTGGGCAACAACTTACCTTTGGCTTCACGTCTCTCGCAGGCAAGACGGAAGGCCTGGCAGTGGCAGCAGCTGGGCGTTTGGGTGGGGCAGCTGGTACTAAGCCTGAAGGAAGGCTCATGGGTTTTTTATTCAATCCACCAGAGTTGGTGGACACTGGCTGCTTAGGGAGAGAAGTGGGCTGTATTTTGGCTTTCGATGCTGAAGTCTTTGCAGGCTGAGTGGTGGTGAAAGGCTTTGATTGTTGGTTTTTTTATTTTTGTTTTTTAAAGATTAACATCAAACACAGACAAAAATAAAAACAAAAAAGTATAAATCACACAATTCAAAGTAAAATTATAAGCAATGAAGATTGATGCAACTGAAAATTAGCATGACTTTCTTCTGAGCTTAGTAAAGGATAGAAGGATAGCAGAACAGAAATTTTAAAAAAAAGGGTATTTTCTATTTTTCTCTTCTTTTTGGTATTGGGGATTGAACAAAAGGCCTTATGCATGCTCAAAACACATTCTACCACTGAGCAACATCTCCCAGGCCTGGGGGAATTATTTCTTAAACACAGTGCCAAAAATTTCATCAGTTTTTTAGTACCTGAAAATTTAAATTCAGAAATAGCTTAACAGGCTGGGCGTGGTGGCACATGCTTGTAATCCCAGTACTTTGGAGGCTGAGACTGGAGGATCCAGGTGCGTGGCCAGCCTCAGCTGCTTAGTGAGGCCCTCCGAAAATCCCTGTTTCAAAATAAAGAATAAAAAATAGGGCTGGAAGCCAGGCGTGGTGGCGAATGCTTGTAATTCCAGCATTTGGCAGGCTGAGACAAGAGGATTGCTATTCGAGGACAGACTCAGCTACTTGGTGAGGCCTTCTGCAACTTAGACCTTGTTTCAAAACAAAGAATTAAAAAATAGGGCCGGAGTATAGCTCAGAAGTAGAATGCCCCTGGGTTCCATCCCCAGTATGGCAAAAAAAAGGGGGAGGCTAGGGATGTAGCTCAGAGGTACAATGCCCCTGGGGTTCAAACCCCAGTATTGCAAAATGAGTAAGTAAATAAATAAATGAATGAATGAATGAATAAATAAATAAATGTAGAAATACCTTAATAGCTTTTTATATAAGTGGGCATGGCAGTATATGCCTATAATCTGAGTATGTGGTAAACTGGGGAGACCATCTCAGGTTCAAGACCAGCCTCAGTAACTAGGCAAAGCTCTCAGTAACTTAGCAAAAGATTGTTACGAAAAAAAAAAATACTAACTAATTAAATAAGAAAAGGCCAGGCAGCTGGGCATGGTGGCACATGCTTGTAATCCCAGTATTTGGGAGGCTGAGACCAGAGGATCAAGGTTAGTGTACAGCCTTAACTACTTAATGAGGCCCTTTGCAACTCAGTGAGACCCTGTTTCAAAATAAATAATAAGAAATAGGGCTGGGGGTATAGCTTGGAGGTAAATGCCCCTCAGTTCCATCCCCACTACCGCAAAATCAAAACAAAACAAAAGGTCAGACATAGTGGCACATGCCTTAATTCACCAGTACTTGAGAGGCTGAGTCAGGAGGACCACAGATTCAAAACAAGCCTTAGCAAGACCTTGTTTCAAAATAAAAAGTAAAGCTAAGCTAGGCATGATGGCAAACACCTATAATCTTAATACTTGAAAGGCTAAGACAAGAGGATCTCAGGTTTGATGCCAGCCTCAGCAACTTAGCAAGATCTTGTTTCAAAATAATGACATAGATGCCAGGTGTGGTGGTGCACGCTTACAATTCCAGCATCTGGGAGGCTGAGACCGGAGGATCGTGGTTTGCTGACAACCTCAGCTACTTAGTGAGGCCCTCAACTCAGTGAGACCCTGTCTCAAATTAAAGAATAAAAATTACGCCGGGCGTGGTGGCGCACACTTGTAATCCCCACGCTTGGGAGGCTGAGACAGGAGGATCGCACGGGTTCAAAGCCAGCCTCAGCTACTTAGTGAGGCTCTCAGCAACTTAGTGAGATCCTGTTTCCAAATAAAATATAGAAAAGGTCTGGGAGTATAGCCCAGAGGTAGAAAGCCTCTGGGTTCCACCCCCAGTACCCCCCCCCAAAAAAAAAAAAAGAATAAAAAGTAGTATAGCTTGGAGGTCGAATGCCCCTTGGTCCCATGGCCAGCCATATATATAGGGCTGGGGTGTACCTCAGAGTTGGAATGGCTCTGGGTTGAACCTTTAGAAATAATAATAATAATTATTATTATTATTATTATTATTATTATTATTATAATTTTAAAAAAAACAACTAGAATCAAAGGCCAGGCATGGTGGCACACACCTGTAATCCCAGTACTTGTGAGGCTGAGACAGGAGGAGCACAGGTTCTCTGCCAGCCTCAGTTATTTAGTGAGGAACTTGGCAACTTAGTGATACCTTGTTTCAAAATAAAGAATAAAACATACAGCTGGGATGTAGAATGCCCCTGGGTTCAATCCCCAGAACCATAAACAAATAAACAAATAATAAAAAAAATAAAAAGAGCTGGTGGAGTAGCTCAAAGGTAGAATGTTCCTGGGTTCCTTTCCCAGTACCAAACACATTCACACACACATTAAAAAAAAGGGTGGAGATGGGTATGGGGGTGCACATTTGTAATCCCAGCATTTGGAAGGCTGAGACTGGAGAATCATAGTTCGTGGACATAGCCGGGCGTGGTGGCGCATGCTTTGTAATCCCTGCGCTTGGGAGGCAGAGACAGGAGGATCGCGCTGGCTTAAGAGACCCTGTTTCCAAACAAAAAAGTATAAAAATAGGTCTGGGAGTGTAGCCTGGAGGTAGAAGAAGAGTTTCCAGGAACCCCAGCACCACCAAAAAAAAAAAAAAAAAAAGGAGAGAAAAAAAAAACAGGTGTGGTAGCACATGCTTGTAATCCCAGTACTTGGAAGGCTGAGATAGGAGGATCACAGGTTCAAGGACAATTTCAGCAAATAATGTGACTCTCATCAATCTAGTGAGACCATTTTTCAAAAAAAAAAAAATAAGCCAAGTATGGTCACTGATGCTTGTAATCTCAGTACTTGAGAGGCTGAGACAGGATGATCCCAGGTTCAAAGCCAGCCTCTTGGCAACTTAGCAGTGCCCTCCACAATTTAGTGAGACCCTGTTTCCAAATAAGAAATAAAATTGTGTTGGGGGTATAACTTGGAGGTAGAATGCCACCGTGTTCATTCCTCAGTAGCAAAAGTAAATAATAAGTAAATAAACAAATAATGAGTCTGGAGGAGTAGTGCAGTCAGAATGCCTCTAGATTCAAACGCAAGTGACAAAAAAAATTTCTCAAAAAAGAGGAAGGATAAATAGCTTTATATCATTAACTGCTTTTTTTTTTTTTTTTTTTTTCGGGTTTGGAGATGGAACCCAGAGGCATTCAACCTCCGAGCTACACCCTCTGCCCAATTTTTTTATTCTTTATTTTGAAACAGGGCCTCACTGAGTTGCAGAGGGCCTCACTCAGTAGCTGGGGCTGTCCGCAAACCGCAGGCTCTTGTTTTTTTAAGGCCTTTTCGGAGCTGGGGACTGACCAGGGCTTCTCATCTCACACACGTGCTCAGCCTCTGAGCTGCATTCTTTGTTCCTTTTTTATGGTATTAGGGATTGGATCCAGGGGCCTCTACACTACACCCCCAGCCTTTCTTTTTTTTTTTTTTTTTTTTTGCAGTACTGGAAATGGAACCCAGGCTCATTCGACCTCAGAGCTACACCCCTCCCCTATTTTTTCTTTGTTTTGAAAACTCACTGAGTAGAAGCTTGCCCCACCACACCCGGCTTCATTAACTGCATTTGATAGTTACAACAAAGATAATAGCAGTACAGGATTGAACCTTTTTGTTGTTGTTTCTGGGGGTCGAAACCAAGAGCATTCTACCTCTGAGCTACAGCTACACTCTCAGACCTTTTTCATTCTTTATTTTGAAACAAGACCCCACTAAGTAGCTGAGGCTGGCTGCGAACCTGTGATCTTCCTGTCTCAGCCTCCCAAGTACTGAGATTATAAACCTATGCCACTATGCAAGGCTAAGTAAGCCATTATTACCCATATCTTTTTTTGTTGTTTAGTTTTTGAGGTGCGGTCTCATCAGCTTCTGGAGTAGCTGGAACAGGTATGCTGGTGAATGCACCTTTTCACCTGTGACTGATGGGGCGACATTATTATGCCCTAAGTGTGTCATTTGAATTTTGCAATAAATGAGCATCTAAAACTACGATCTACCTTAAAAGTTTATATTCTTTTTTCATGATACAGACTTCAGAATATTCTACAATTGTTCTTTTTGTTGTTTTAAGGAAAGTAGAAACAATCTCTAAAGAACATTTTTACTGCTATTAGAATATGGTAAAATGCAGAAAATTTAAAGCTTGGGTTAAGCCATAAAATGGGAGTATAAGACATTTTCTCAGTATATCCAAACTTGAGGAAGTGTTCATAACAGTTTAGAGTAAAGAAACTGTATTCACGATTCAAGTGCTAATAGCAGAAGGTACTGTTTTTTAAAAGTACAATAGAAGATACATACCCATGATTCTGACACTTACCTTTGTTTTCTTCTCTGGGCTTGGTGGGAGCTCCTTGTTTGGTGGGGTGGTGATGTCATTTCCAGTCACACTCACAGCAGCCTTTCCCTCTTCTGGCCTGGTTATTCCTAGGGATTGGGGGTAAGTGGGAATTATTCTAAGCTAATATTTTTACAAACATTTAAAAATTTAAGGCTTAGCAGAGACAATCCGCTAACTAGCATTTCATTTTGAAAAATGTCCACAGGACTCTGTTGCTGCAATGTAGTCAAGAGACCCCACTTCTCATTGTGATGAAGGACAATTTTAGGAAGCAGAAATTCAGGGAGCCTCCCTCTGTGTAGCCGCAGTCTAAAAGTGGGATTTGTACAAAGTATCTATGGAAGGAAATGGTCTCCCTTCCCTGGAGACCAGCAAAGAGGTTCTGTTACCCAGCCACTATCTTAGAGGACAAAAACCTCTTCTACCAGAATATATCTTTTGGAATAGAGGTTGCTAAGAGATGGGGTAGGAGCCAGAAGATCATTCAATGTCCCCCCTTACTTCCTTTCCCTGTAAAGAACCACTTTAGAGAGGATGTGAGATTAACCTGCTCTAGTTCCAGCAGTGACCCAGATTTTCAACAAGGCAGAGGAGAACCACGGAACCAGAACCAGGGCCAGAAATAGTATACTGCCTAAGGCAGTAAAACCTCCTCCCTGTGGAGGGGTTAATCTAGATTTTATTATGGCAATGACTGATAGCATTAAACTACCACAAAATTTATAACTTTGGTATGGGGAAGGCCTTTCAAACTGACACAAAAGGTAGAACTAGAAAAAAAGTGTGACTACAGAAAAAAAAGTCAATAAAACAAAAGTAAATGCCAAATAGAGGAAAAAAAGAACTTCATATCAAAGACACAGGGATTATTATATAAATACTCCTACAAATAAGTAGATCTCACAAAAGCTAACAACCCATGGGGGGAGGAATGATCAAAAGGATATGAATAAGCATCACTTTTGTATAAAAGCATTATTCTAAAATATGAAATTAAAAATTGCAAATTGGAGGAGGTGGGAGCGTGTGAAGACATTAAATATTTTCTATTACTTTTTTTTGACAGACATATTATATATTTTGGTGGTACTGGGGCTCCTAGAAGCCCTTCTACCTCTGGGCTACACTCCCGGACCTATTTTATATTTTTATTTGGAAACAGGGTCTCTTAAGCCAGCGCGGCTGGCTTCAAACCTGTGGGATCCTCCTGTCTCCACCTCCCAAGTGCTGGGATTACAAGCATGTGCCACCACGCCCGGCATATTTTATTTAGAAACAGGGTCTCGGCTAAGTTCCCGAGAGCCTCACTAAGCTGCTGAGGTTGGCTTAGAACCTGTATGATCCTCCTACGCAGCCTCCCAAGTACTGGGATTACAAGTGTGCGCCACCATGCCCGGCATTAAATAATTTTTAAGCAATGAATTAGTTTCATACTCTTAAAAAAAAAAAAAGAAAATGAACAAGCTGGGTATGGTGACATATGCCTACTTGAAAGGCTGAGACAGGAGGATCACAAGCTAGAGCCTAACCCTGGCAACTTTGCAAGAGCCTCAACAATTTAGCAGAACCCTATTCAAAATAAAAAATAAAAACGAAGGGGTAGAGCTCAGAGATACACTGTGCCTCGGTTTAATCCCAAAAATATATGTATATATATAAAGAAGAATATGAACAGGCCTAGAACTGCCTAGGCTTCCTTGAACTTAGGATCATCCTGCCTCAGCCTCCAAGATGCTAAGATATTCAACTCAAGAGGCATTCTATCTCCCAAGGTACACTCCCAGCCCTATTTTTTTTTTTTTTAATTTACAGGGTCTTGCTAAATTACTGAGGCTGGCTGTGAACCTTTGCTCTTCCTTGTCTCAGCTTCCCAAGTACTGGGATCACCGAAGAGTGTCACCATACCCAACCTCTTTAAGCAGTTTTCTATAAATAGACTTCAAAAGGATGTTTTAGTTCTTTAATTTCAGAAATAATTCTCTGATGAAAAACTTTGTATATTTTGCCATTAAAAAATAGGGCTGGGGGTGTAGCACAGAGGTAGAATGCCCTTGGGTTTAATCCCTGGTACCACAGAAGAAGAAAGAAAGAAAAATAAAGCCTGGTATGGTGGCTTGTAATCCTCACACTTGGGAGGCTGAGACAGGAGGATCGGGTAGGTTCAAAGTCAGCCTCAGCTACTAGTGAGGCTCTCAGCAACTTAGTGAGACCCTGTTTCCAAACAAAATATTAAATAGGTCTGGGAGTGTGGCCTGGAGGTAGAAAGCGCCTGGGTTCCATCCCCAATAGCACCAAAATAAATAAATAAATAAATAAATAAAAAATTAAAAATCACCTGCAGTTAGCCAGATGTGGTTGCACATTTCTGTAATTCCAGTACTTGAAGGATTTATTAACAGTACATTTTCTCATCTTGTTCCTACTTGTTATTTCAAAATTTAAGACTTCTGACAAAATGTTAAAAATGTTTTAAGCCGGGCATGGTAGCGCACACTTGTAATCCCAGCATTTGGGAGGCTGAGACCACAGGATCTCAGTTCGCAGACAGCCTCAGCTACTTAGTGAGGCCCTCCACAACTTAGTGAGACCCTGTTTCAAAATAAAGAATAAGGTGGGCATGGTGGTGGCGCACACTTGTAATCCCCGGGGTTGGGAGGCGGAGACAGGAGAATCACGTAGGTTCAAAGAGACCCTGTTTCTAAATAAAAATATAAAAATAGGTCTGGGAGTGTAGCTTGGAGGTAGTACCACCAAAAATATATATATATAAAAAAATAGGGCTGGGGGTGTAGCTCGGAGGTCAAATGCCCCTAGGTTCCATCCCCAGACCCGCAAAAAAAAAAAAAAAAGTTTGTTTTAATTTGATACTAGAAATAAAATGAAGGGGCATTCTTCTTTTTGTGCTACATTCCCATTTCCCATTCCTTTTTTTTTTTTTTTTTTGCAGTACTGGGAATGGAACTTAGGGACATTCTACCTCCAAGTTGAACCCCCAGCCCTATTTTTTATTCTTTATTTTGAAACAGGGTCTAAGATGAAAAGGGCCTAAGTAATAGCTGAGGCTAAACGCGAACCGTGATCCCCATGTCTCAGCCTCCCAAAAGCCACCTGGCCTGGCTTATTTTTTATTCTTTATTTTGAAACAGGGTCTCACTCACTTGTGAGGAACCTCACTGTGTGCCAGTATTGAAAAACTGCTTATTATTAATTTCCAAAAATGTAAAATATAGTCAGGGCCTGGGTGCTATGCGGGCACTCATGCAGGGAGGGGGCTGCATCTATTACAATGCTGAGTTCCTCTGTGTCTTTGCCCTTTGTTCTAATGATTAACCTATAGTAAAAGCCTCAGAGTCAGTTGAAGCCTTTAGTCCTAAAACTATATATATATATACATATATATATATATATATATATGTATATATATATATATATATATATATTATTTGGAAACAGGGTCTCACTAAGTTGTTGGAAGCCTCACTGAGTAGTTGAGGCTGGCTTCAAACCCATGCGATCCTCCTGTCTCAGCCTCCCAAGCACGGGGATTACAAGCGTGTGCCACCACGCCTGGCTATGATTCTCCTTTCTCAGCCTCCAAAATACTAGGATTATAGATGTGTGCCACTATGTCCATCTCTAGCTAGATATTTTTTCATCATTCCTTTTTTTAAATTTTTGTCTATGATACTAGGAATTGAACTCAAAAGCATTCAACCTTCAAGCTACAGCCCCAACGTGATTTTATTTCTTACTTGGAAATGGTCTAAGTTAATTCAAGTTTCAATACTTGCTGAGGCTATCCCGGAATCTGCGATCTTCCTGTCTCAGCCCCAAGTACAGGGATTACAGGTATCTGCCACCATGTCTGGCTTAGATATTTATTTATTTATTTTTTTGGTGGTACTAGGGATGGAAGCCAGGGGCTTTCTACCTCCGGGCTATACTCCCAGACCATTTTTATATTTTATTTGGAAACAGGGTCTCACTAAGTTGCTGAAAACCTCACTAAGTAGCTGAGGCTGGCTTCAAATCTGCGAGATCCTCCTGTCTCGGCCTCCCAAGAGCGGGGATTACCAGTGTGCGCCACCACGCCCGGCTGGCTTAGATATTTTTAAAGAATAAGCCTTTGGAGCTGAAGATGTTACTCAGTGGTACAGCACTTGCCTCTACCACATATCAAGGTTCTGGTTTTGATCCCCAGTGCCTCCCCAACAATGTGTTAAAAAAATTTTTTTTAAACATTCTTTTAGTTTATTGATTTTCTTGCTTATGATTTTGTTGATTTGTTTGCTTTGGGTTTATTTATTTATTTATTTTTTGGGGGTCTAGGCGTGGAACCCAGGGGCATTTGACCTCCGAGCTACACCTCCTGCCCTATTTATAATTCTTTATTTTGAAACCGGGTCTCACTGAGTTGCAGAGGGCCTCACTAGGTAGCTGAGGCTGTCCGCAAACCACAATCCTTCGGTCTCAGCCTCCCGAATGCTGGGATTACAAGCGTGCGCCACCACGCCGGGCTGGGTTTATTTTTTTCTTCCTCCAATTAATTTTCTTTCTTTGGTACTGGAGATTGAACCCTGGGGCATTGTATCTCCAAACTCTATCCCTCTCCCTATCCTTTTTTTTTTTTTTTGGTGGTACTGGGGTTCCTGGAAGCCCTTCTACCTCCGGGCTACACTCCCAGACCTATTTTTACATTTTTATTTGGAAACAGGGTCTCCTAAGCCAGGGCACGTGGCTGGCTTCGAACCTGCACGATGCTACTGTCTCTGCCTCCCAAGTGCGGGGATTACAAGCATGCACCACCACGCCCGGCTCCCTACCTTTTTTTATGTGTGTAGCACTAGGGATTGAATCCAGGGGCATTCTGCCTCTGAGCTACAGACCCAGTCCTATTTTTTTAGTCTTTATTTTGAAACACGGTTTCACTAAATTGCATAGGACCTCACTTGCAGCTGAGGCTGTCCAAAAATGTACAATCCACCTTTCTAAGCTTCCCAAGTACTGGAATTACAAGTGTGCACCATCATACCTGGCTTCTAGCTATATTTTAAACCTTAGATCCTCTTGCCTCATCCTCCCAAGTACAAGGATTAACTGGCATGTGTCACCACATCCAGCCTTTTTCTAGTTTCTGGTGGTACTGAGAATAAAATACAAGGGCATTCTAGTCTCACTAACTTGAAAAGGGCTCAGAGGCTGGCCACAGACCTGTGAGCCTCCTGTTTAAGCCTCCAAAGTACTGGGATTGCAAGCATGCAACCATCAACTCCAACAGAAAGCTTATTTTATGAACCAAGAACCATCTGATAGTTAAGGACTGAACATGGGTGTTTTTTTCCAGACCTTTCCTTCCCCTCTGCTCTCATTTTGAGAAAAGGTCTTAATAAATTGCTGAGGTTGGCCTGTAATTTGTGATCTCTGAGCCTCAGTCTCCCTAGTGACTGGAATTAAAGGGATACATCACTAGATCAAGCTCCAAGATCCATCTTGGTGAATGTTTTATGCATATTCTGATGTTGCTGGGTGGGAGGTGTGTGTGTGTGTGTGTGTGTGTGTGTGTGTGTGTGTGTGTGAGAGAGAGTGTGTTAGGTACTAGAGATTGACATCTGCGCTATACCCTGAACCCTATTTTATTTTTTGGTTTTGAAACAGATTCTCATTAAGTTGTAGAGGGCCTCAGTTGTTGAGGCTGGCCCTGAATCTATGATCCTCCTGTCTCAGGTTCATAAGTACTGAAATTACAAAACATGCACCACCTTGAGCGGACATTTTAAAATGTCAATTAGAAGCCAGGCATGGTGGTGCATGCTAAAAATCACAGCATTCTGGAGGCTGAGGCCTGAGGATTGGGGTTTGCAGACAGCCTCAGCTACTTAGTGAGGCCCTCTGAATCTTAGTGAGACCCTGTTTCAAAATAAGGACTACAAAATATGTCAGGGGGTGTAGCTTGGAGGTCAAATGTCCCTGGGTTCCACCCCCAACACCCCCCACAAAAATGTCAATTAGCTGGGCATGGTGGCACAGGTTTATAATCCCAGCATTGGGGAGACTGAGACAGGAGGATAGCGGTTCACAGACAGCCTCAGCTACTTAGTGAAGACCTTTGTAACTCAGTGAGACCCTGTTTCAAAATAAAGAATAAAAAAACAGGTATAGCTTGGAGATAAAAAGCCCCTGGGTTCCATCCCCAGTAACACACACACACACACACACACACACACACACACACACACACACACACACACACTCAATTAGATCTTGTTGTTTGATGGCACTGTTAAATTCTTGTGAATCTTTACTAATACTAGTTTCATCAATTTCTTATATCAATTTGTATTTCCTTTATCTTTCTTTTTCTTGCGGTACTGGTGATGGAACCCAGAGGGACATTCTACCTCTGAGCTACACCCCCAGCCCTATTTATTCTTTATTTTTGAAACAGGGTCTTACTGAATTGCAAAGGGCCTCACCAAGTACTTAAGGCTGTCCGTGAACCTCAATTCTATTGCCTCAGCCTCCCAAAAGCTGGGATTATAAGCATGTGCCACCACGCCCAGGTAGCCTATTTCCTGTATCTTGAATTTCTGATTTTAGTGCATTTGCTGAATTTAACCTTTACTCTTTGTGTGCTGGGGGGATAATGGGGAATGAACCCAGGGGCATTCTACCTCTGAGCTATACCCTAAGCCCTTTTTTATTCTTTTTACTTTGAAACAAGAGTGTCAGAGGGCCTTACTAAGTTACTCAGGCAGGCGGTGAACCTGTAATCCTCCTGACTTAGCCTCCCAAGTACTAGGATACAAGTATGGGCCACCACAACTGGCTGTGTCTGACATTTACTTTTTTTTTTTTTTTTTGGCAGCACTGGGTATGAAATACAGGGGCATTCTACCCCTGAGCTATATCCTCAGCCATATATATATATGTGTGTGTGTGTATATATATATATATATATATATATTTTTTTTTTTTTTTTTTTTTGGGGTGGTACTGAGGTTCCTGGAAGCCCTTCTACCTCCAGGCTACACTCCCAGACCTAATTTTACATTTTTATTTGGAAACAGGGTCTCCTAAGCCAGAGCGCACGGCTGGCTTCGAACTTGCGCGATCCTCCTGTCTCTGCCTCCCAAGCGCGGGGATTATAAGCATGCGCCACCATGCCCGGCCAGCCCTATATTTTTAATTCTTTATTTTGAAACGGTCACACTGAGTTGCCAAGGGCCTCATTAAGTAGCTGAGGCTGGCTGTGAACCTGGATCTTGTCTCAGCCTCCCGAATGCTGGGATTACAAGCTTGTGCCACCACGCCTGGCTTGAGACTGTTTTAAAATAAAAATAAGGTGCTGGGCATAGTGGTGCAGGCTTGTAAACCATGCTTGGGAGGCGGAGACAGGAGGATCAAGCAGGTTCGAAGCCAGCCACGCTGGCTTAAGAGACCCTGTTTCCAAAAATAAAAAAAATAGGTCTGGGAGTGTAGCCCGGACATAGAAGAGCTTCCAGTAACCCCAGTACCCCAGTACCACACACAGACAAAAAGAAAATTATTTTGCCAAGTTTGGTAGTTTTCAGCCATTATTACTTTAAATAGTTGTTCAGACTTGCACTCTTTCTTCTCTTCTGGGACTCTGATGACACAAAGGTTAAATCTTTGTTACGGTCCCACAGGCCTCTGGGGAACATGTTGTTCTTCCTTCTCTATTATTCAGATTGAATAAATTCTTTTTTTTTTTTTTTTTTTTTTTTTTGCAGGTCTGGGGATGGAACCCAGGGGCATTTGACCTCCGAGCTATACCCCCTGCCCTATTTTTTTTGAAACCGGTCTCACCGAGTTGCAGAGGGCCTCACTAAGTAGCTGAGGCTGTCTGCGAACTGTGATCCTCGGGTCTCAGCCTCCCAAATGCTGGGATTACAAGCGTGCGCCATCACGCCCAGCTAAGACTGAATAAATTCTATTAACCTATCCTCAAGTTCAGTAATTATTTTTTATTTCTTTCTTGTAGCACTGGAGATGAATCTGGAGCTTTATCCATGGTAGGCAACAGCTCTACAATTGAGTTGTACTCTAACATTAGTTCAGTGATTCTATCTTGTCTTTTCCAACTTACTGTTAAGCATTTTGATTATTGATTTTTGTTTACAATTAATATTTTTTTATCCAGGTGTGGTGGTGCACACTTGTAATCTCAGCATTCGGGAGGCTGAGACTGGAGGATCGCAATTTGTGGGCAGCCTCAGCTACTTAGCGAGGCCCTTTGCAACTCAGTGAGACCCTGTTTCAAAAATAAAAAAAGACAGCTGGGTGTGGTGGCGCATGCTTGTAAAACTAGCGCTTGGGAGGCTGAGACAGGAGCATCACACAGGTTCGAAGCCAACCTTGCTGGCTTAAGGGACCCTGTTTCCAAAAAAAATGTAAAAAATAGGTGTCTGGGAATGTAGCCCTGAGACAGATGGGTTTCCAAAAGCCCCAGTACTACCAAAAAAACAAAAATAAAATGAAAAAATAGAGAAAAAAAAAAAAAGACTAAAAATTTTTTTTTTTTTTTTTTTTTTTTAAGGATGGAACCTAGAGGATACCTAATCTTTTTTTTGCTACCAGAGGAAAGATGTTGGAGGAAACCTACCAAGGTCTCCCACCAATAAATAAAGCCTGCAAGACTGCAGTCCTCTATGCACCACTGGTGGTATTACTTGGTAAGGAGGGGACAGGGAATGGGCTTCCCTAAAATTGCTGCCAGAGTAGGTGAGTCAGTATTGTCACTCCTGCTGGGTGAGGCATACACCTGAGCCATGGGTAGAAACAAGCATGGGTAAGGCTGTAGGGTTCAACATTAGGTCAGGCACGTATGTGTGTTTGTGGGGTAGGTACCGGGGATTAAACCCTGGGGCTTTCTACTTTCAAGCCATACGCTGAGGCCTTCTTGTTCCTGTTATTGAAACAGTCTCACTAAATTGCTGAGCCTGGTTTTGAACCTGTACCTCTTGTCTCAGCCTCTCAAAGCCTGGGATTACAGGTGAATACCACACCTGGAAACCACTGGCTCTTGGCTGGGCTTCCCTTTTTCAGCATTTAGCACAAGAGAGAAGGTTTTTGTTTATTCTTGCTTTCCCCTTCCTCTCTTCCCTTTCTTCCTTTTTTTTCTAGTCTATGTTTGTTGATAATGTCAGGTTGCAGGCCTCTCAGGTGCCCAGAAATATAGAGCAGATAAGAACAAATAAATAAAACAAACCTAGAGTTGTGTGTTGTGTGTGTCTGTAATCCCTGGAACTCAAGAGGCTGAGAAAGGAGGAGGACTGGGAGTTCAAGGCTGGCCTGCACAATATAGCGAGACCCAACATTAAAAGCAAAACAAACCAAAAGCCAACCCCAACACTGGGCAAGTTTGCAAATGCTTTGGTTTTATAGCCACTGAAGGAAGATCTTACAGATGTGTGACTCACTGCCATTGACTTGAGATCAGTAAACAACATGAATATTTAACAGTCTGACTGCCATGATACAGAAAAGCAGCCATACAAATACATGTCTTCTGCTATGCAGAAATGCCGGCTCCCTCCCAGTGGCACTCTCCCCGAGTCATCCTCCTCACTGGAACAGGTGCGCCTCCCAAACTTATCTTGGGCTACTTTTTTGGTGTCGTGGGCAGTTATCACAGTTCAACATGAAACGCATACACATTTCTACCATTATTTCTTCCTGTATATGTACAGATGGCTCTGGAATATTGGCTCAACCAACACTACTCTGCAGAGAACACTCTAGGTGAATGGAGTGAAGGGGTTTAAATGGCTAAAACTGGTTAAAAGGCTATGGTATACAGGTAGCTGGACCACGCTGGGCCAGTAAGATATGTTCACTTGCCTAGGCCCTGATAAGCACTAAGACATAGAAAGTGCACCCCGCAATATTGGATCTCTAAGATAAAAGAGTAGCACAAGCCTGGCCTCAGAGCCCAAAAGATAGCAACCTAGTGCTTTTCTGTGTCCTGCACAGAACAGCTTCACAAAGGAAGCAAAAACAGTTTACAGAGGGGAAAAGAATGGAGCACATATTCAGGGAGAAGTAGAAATACCAAGAGAGACACAATAGCTATTACCTGGCGACTGAGATGCTTTTATATCTTGTAAGTATTTTTATAGATTTCAGTTGCTCTGAGTGTGCTTCTGTACTTTGCACTCTATTAATCCTGAGGGAGTGTTCCATAACATCTAACCATTGCTCTTTTCTTAATAGGGGCTGTCCAGGCTTCTTTGCCTCTACGAGTTCCTCTGGCTCCTCAAAAAAACGACCCATGATTCCCAACTCTCTCACTACCTCAGCCCGTAACTAGACCCTAAATTGGTTGAAAATAAGGGCAATTTGTAGTGCCTGGACAATGACTGGCAAATGACAGGCATGCTGAATGAAAAAATCTAATTTTTTTTTTATGGGACTGGGATGGAACCCAGGGGTATTCTACTTCTGAGCCACACACCCAGCCCGATTTTTTTATTCTTTATTTTGAAACAGGGTCTCACTGAATTGCAAAGGGCCTAAGTAGTAGCTGAAGCTTTCCTTTAATAGCAATCCTCCTGTCTCAACCTCCCAAATGTTGAGATTACAAGCGTGCATCACCATGCACAGATGTTTATACAGTTTTTATATACATTGTGTTTAGGAGAGTCAGCATTCAAAACATTTATCAGGGAATTTGGCAGTGATTTGGAGTTTTTGTTTCTCTCAGCATGAACCTGGCGGGGGGGCTTGCACCTTCTACCTCCAGGTTATACCCCCAGATCTTTTTTATTTGGAAACAGGGTCTTGCTAGGTTGCTGAGAGCCTAAGTTGCTGAGGCTGGCTTTGGAACTTGCAAACCTCTTGTCTCTGCCTAAGCACTGGGATTACAAGCATATGCCACCACTCCTGATAGAAGCATGCATTTCTGCTAGTATGAACTGACATGATTCTACTCTGAAACAAACAGATGTCTTCACTCATTACCATGTAAAGAGTACACGGCATTCAAGCAAGAGCCTGAGGATCAACAGAAAAATGACAGAATTCTGACCATGAGGAGCTTACAGTTCTGTCACAGTTGGAAACACAGAACAGCATAAGGTACCTGAATTCTTATGATCCTCCAGTCATTAGAAGGCACAGAGGACATGCAAAGCTTCTCTGGCTATCTTCGTTAAAAAGAAACAAATCTGCCAGGCGTGGTGGCGCACGCTTGTAATCCCCGCACTTGGGAAGCTGAGACAGGAGGATCGCACAGATTCGAAGCCAGCCTCAGCTGGTTTAAGAGACCCTGTTTCCAAATAAAATATAAAATAGGTCTGGGAGTATAGCCCGGAGGTAGAAGGCCCCTGGGTTCCATCCCCAGTACCACCAAAAAAAAAGAAAAAAAAAAAAAAAAAAAAAAGAGCAACAAATCTGACCAACTTCAAGGGTCTTATTCCACTTAGCACTCCCCCCAAAAAATAATCTTTTTTACTTTCAAAGAAAAAAAAACAGCAAAACATTTCATAAAAATGTATTGAAAGGAATTAAGAAAACAGATCCCAATAAAAGAAATTTTTTCCCTAACAAAACACATGTTTCAAATCTCCATTAACATGCCTGTGAGCCACAGCCCTTTGTGCTCAATCTGGAGGAAAAAAGCTTTTTTAGATCACTAATAATAAGAGCTATAGGATGGGGGCAGGGAAGAGGGAAAAAAGGGCCAAGAGAGAGAGACAGAAAGTAGCTAAAAACCCACCCTGAGCTTTGTTAGGCTGCGCCTCTCCTCTCTGTTCCCTTTCTTTTCTTTTTCTCCATAGATCCTTCCAAAACACATACAGAAAGAAAAAAAACTAGCAGTAAGCTGGGTCGAACATGAAGAACAGGAAAAGAATGTTGAATAGCCAGCTCTAAGGCTTTTTCAGCTTGGATAAAAGTAAAATGTTCTCAAAAGCAAAATGGAAAACAGACCCAGGCTGTGCAATGTAATGAGAGGAAATTAGTGCTGATAAACTCATTGATGACTTATACAATGTGATAGGTTTTTCAAGCAAGAAAATCAATCAGTTATAATTGGATAGCTTAGTACTCAGGAGAGGTCGGGGATGGGATGGATACAATGACAGGAGGTCAAGGGGGATCAATATTTTATGCCCACCATCCCTAATCCTATCTGTGTCAATCCTGTTAACTCATATCCTCAATCCATAGTCTCCATCATGCCAGCATTCACTTTGTTCTTTTTCGCCTCACTTCAATGCAAGCTTTTGAAACAAGAGAATAAAGCTTTCCCTACAGTTTCTTCCAGCAGTAACAAGCTGCCTAGTACCCCTACTGATGACCTATCACTTCGGTTCCTTTTTCGCTGTCTGTTCATCCCCAATGGAAGCAAAATTTAGAAACATACCATCACGTGGGGTCTCTTCACACAGCAACGATGGTGTGCTCTGGGTTGCAATGACCTCAATTTCTTTCTTCCCTGCCAGAGCCGTCTGTCCTAGCTGTTTCTCACTTCCCTGGCAGGTCAGGGAGCAAAAATCAACTCTTATTTCACTAGTATCTTCCTGTCCCTTTTCCTTGTTGTTCCCCTCAGGAATCTGCTCCAGCTTCTCAGAATAGTGGCTGCTGCTGTTGAAGTGGGTCAATTCTTTCTTCTCAGCCACTGGTTCCTCACAGATGAAAGGAGGTATCTCTTTAGTAGACAGAATGGGCAGTTCCCCAGGACTCAATGTGCAGCTAGCTGTCTGTTCCTCAGCCACTGTCATAGAGCGCCTTATGGCAGAAGTTCCCAGCTTCCTGGGTGCTGGACTAAGGGTGGAATGCAGCAGGCCTGAAGGAAGTTCTTCTGTGACAGAAAGTTCAGGGTACTTATCCGTGAGGTTGACAGCTGGGGGAACTGAGAGGTGCGAACATTCAGACAAAGCCCGGTGCATTGCCTTTTTCTGCTGAAGGGTGTGGTCTAGCATATCCCCCTCCTTGATAGAATTCAATTTCTCAAACTCCTTATCCTGATCCCTGATTGGGGAGCCAGCATTCAAATATTCCTGGGTGAATTCCACCATAGTAATTGGTGGAATGGCAGTGAGTGAATGTTCAATAGTGGGGGCTTGGTGGGCAACGGCTATCTCTAGTGGGGACTCACATTTAAGATGCCCAGAATTAGAATTCACCACCCCAATTTTTAAGCAGTCAGAGGTGAGGCCATTCTCCTCCTTTCCTGGAGTTGCTTCCTTGGAGCTCTGACCCATTCGATGAAAGCTGGGGTTCCAAACACTGTTTTTCTGCTCCTTCCCATACTGGGTAGGGATGCCAGCAGCCCTAGGAAAATCCAGTTCTGACTGGCTGTTGATCTCTAGCCCATTCTTCCCTACCACCTTCCCCTGAACAGTAGTGGCTTTGTTTTTGTCTGGTCCCTCTTTGAGTCCCAGATGGAACTCGGCTGTCTTCTGATGTACGGAGTTGCCCTCAGAGGAATGACAGGTTTCCGAAATCACATACCTGGTCTCGAGGTGACTCAAGGTTGCTTGATATTCCTTGTCCTGCACTTCAATGCTGAGCTCTTTGTCTAGCTTCCCCTCAAAAAAGCAGAGCTTATTTTGCTCCAGGAAGCTGGCATTCTTCACAAGCCCGTCTTTCAGCTGCCCATCCATGCTGACATTCATCCCGATTTCATTCAGTTTCCCCTCTGTCCTCTGCCACTCAAATCCAGCTTGACCGATTTCTTTTGGGAAATCCATCTGGCACTCTGCAGGCTTGCCCTTACAGAGCTGACTGTAAGCAGCGGCGAGAGATGCTGGCTGTTTGTCTGAGAGCGACATCATCTCTTCCACTGCTCTCCCCCTCTCCCTCCTGAGCTATAACACCACCCACGATGCGTGACATCACAGCAAGTCCCCAGCATTCACGAGAAAAACCATCTTTCTCCCATCCCCCTTCTTAAGCAGCTCGGTGCTAAGTATATTTACCAGGTGTGAAAGGAAGGATGAATGAATAAAAGAAAAAGGCAGGAACTTGCTGGGTTTTGTACAACTAAATGCTACTGTCAATATAATTTCCCATTAACTAGCACTGTTTACAACTGCAATTTAAAATATGGTATGGTGCCATTTCAGGCACTGAGGATAGTAATTATTTTGGCTTTCACTGATAATAGATGTGTACCTACACATCTACTATCCAATACTATGCCTACCCTTCTACCTTCACCCACTAAAAACATTGCTTAAAAATTAGTGTTTCTTAAAAATTAGCAACACTCATTTGTTAATCTCCAGCTATAACCTCTGAAGAATAAAGACTCGGGGAAATTGTTGAATTTTTCACTTAAAAAAGAAAAACCTTAATGAAATATTAAAATTGCAGGCATTCATTTCTCAGAGAAAAAGTGGGTTTGCTGTCATAGCAACTTATCAAACTCACTTAAAAGCTGACTTGTCTGGGTCCCGAAAGCTGCACGGGAACTCTGCTTATAGCTCTGCACTTTGGGAGAGCTTAATAAACGGTCCTTGTAAACACATCCATAATAGGATTAGGGACACACAGTCCAATTATACAATACTTGTGTGAGCCATGGGTGGTTGTACATGCCGGAATCCCAGTACCTGGGAGGCTGAGATAGAAGATTGTAGGTTCAAAACCAGTCTTGGGAATTTGGCACCTACCTCAGCAGTCTAGCAAGACCCTTCTTTAAATAAAAAATAAAAAGAGCTGGAAGTTTAGCTTGAAGGTAGAATGCTCCTAATTTCAATCCCCAGGACCATAGTATAAACAGACTTGTGTGAGTGGACACTTGTCCAATAATTAAACATACACCCTTTGTTCATTTACTCCTGCTTCCCTTGGCTCATTACATGAGCTAGCTCACTACTTCCAGCACCACACCCTGCTCTTTCCAGCCTGCTGATCTCTTAGGGACCATATGAAGGCACTGAGGACAGCTGTCTTCCTCTGACCTCTGGAACTCAGAGACTCAGCCCACTGTCCCCCATTTAATGCAGCATGGTCCTTTGCTGCCTTGTGCTTTGAGCTCACAAATTATACATTCAGAATTGAATAATCCAGAAACAAAATTCCTGAAAAAAAAATGGTATTGTAAGAATAGGACATATTTAAGCCGGGTGTGGTGGCGCACACTTTTAATCCCAGCATTTGGGAGGCTGAGACAGGAGGATCACGGTTTGCGGACAGCCTCAGCTACTTAGTGAGGCCCTCTGCAACTCAGTGAGACCCAGTTTCAAAATAAAGAATAAAAAATAGGGCAGGGGGTGTAGCTCGGAGGTGGAATGCCCCTGAGTTCCATCCCCAGACACGCAAAAAAAAAAAAAAAAAAAAAAAAAAAAAAAGGACATTTTCTTTTTATTTTTTTGTAGTAATGGGATGGGCCCTAAGAGCATTACACCGCTGAGCCACACTCCCAGTCCTATTTTTTTTTTTCTTTATTTTGAAACATGGTCAGAGTTGCGAAGAACCTCAACCTCACTAAGTACCTGAGGCTGGCTGTGAATCTGCAATCCTCTTGTCTCAGCCTCCCAAGTGCTGGGATTACAAGTGTGAGTCATCACATCTGGCAGAACAGGCCATATTCTATTTTGAACAAAGTGGATTTTTGTTGTCTAGCCTATAAGTCATTTTCTTGTACGAACACAGGATCTTGTAAAAATGTATTTATATATATATGAATATGTATATTTATGTGTATATATATATATATATATATATATATATATATTCCTTTTCCTTTTTCTTTTTTTTTGGTGGCACCAGGGATGAAACCTAGGGGTATTTTACCCACAAGCTACAACCCCAGCCCTATTTTTTAGCCTTTATTTTGAAACAGGATCTAAGTTGCAGAGGGCCTCACTAAGTAGCTGAGGTAGCTGAGGCTAGCCATGAATCTGTGTTATTCCTTTCTCAGCCTCCCAAATACTGGGAATCCAAGTGTGTACCACCACTCACTGAGAGGATCTTGTAAATTATTTAATCAAGAATCCAAGGGCCCTCTTTGTTTTTTATTTTTGTGGTACTGGGGATTGAACCCAGGGGAATTCTACCTCCGAGCTACACCCCTAGTCCTATTTTTTATTCTTTATTTTGAAACAAGATCTCACTAAGTTGTGGAGGGCCTCACTAAGATCCAACTAAAACTAAACAAAAACATAATCCTGGTACCCAATTACTTCCAGCATGTATCTAAATTTCTCTGCCTACAGAGGCACAAAAGATTTCAGAAGCTTATTGAAAGTTGTTGTCATAGTCTTCTTTTTTTTTTGTTTGTTTGTTTCAAGGGATTAAATTTAGGGCCATTCCACCTAAGCTACCCCTCTCTAGACATTTTCAGTTTTTATTTTGAAACAGAGGCTCACTATATTGCGGAACTTCTCATTAGGATGCTGAGGATGAAGTCAGGTCTAGTGGCCCATTCCTATATTCCCAGTACTTGGGAGGCTGAGATAAGAGGATTGCAGGTTCAAGGATAGCCTCAGAAACTTACTGAGATGCTCAGTAACCTAGCAAGACCCTGTTTCAAAAGAAAAAATAAAAGGGCTGAGATTGTGGCTCAGGGGTAAAATGCTTCTGAGTTCAATCCTCAGTACCACAAAACAAAGATGCTGAGGCTGTCCTTGAACCTATAATCCCCTAATCTCAGTTTCTCAAGTGCTGGGAGTACAGGCGTGTATCTCTTGCAGTTTCCCTAATCTCATTGCAAAAACCTTTACAGATCTCTTTCCAAACAATTTATATGCTAGTTATACTGTAATATTTGCTATTCCTCAAATATTCCATGCATCAGCACATCACTGTGACACTATATAAATTAGTCCCTAGAATGCTTTATCAGACTCTGCTCAGCAAACTATGCCACGCTTTCAGATCCATTCATAACCAAGACCCTCTTGCTCACCTATAACTTTAGCAAGATGTAACACACTACCCAGTGGTGGCAATAAAATTTTATGCCACACTAACACATTACCAAATACAGAATTGCATGGTGTACCAGTTATGACCCCCACACTTTTTGCTAAAAATGGAACTCAGAGGTGCTCTACCAATGAACTATGAGCTGGGTATGGTGGCACACACTTGTAACCTTAGCACTTGGGAGAGTGAGAGGAGGATCACAGGCTTGAGGACAGCTTCCACAAGTAGTGAGGCTCTCATGAGCCTAGCATGACCCTGTTTCAAAATAAAAAATAAGGGTTGGGTATGGTGGCACACGCTTGTAATTCCAGTAGGTTCATGATCAGCCTCAGCAATTTAGTGAGGCACTCTGCAACTTGGTGAAAGCTTGCTTCAAAAATATAAAAAAGAAGACACAGAGTTTGGCTCTGAGGTAGAAAGCTTCTTGGGTTCAATCCTCACTGTCACAAAAAATAAAAAATAAAAAGAACAAATAGGAGCCAGGTGTGGTGGTGCATGCTTGTAATGCCAGTATTTGGGAGGCTGAGAGACAGAAGGATTATAGGTTTGCAGCCAGCCTCAGTTACTTGTGAGGCCCTCTGCAACTTAGTAAGACCTTGTCTCAAATAAAAGGATAAAAAAATGGGGCTAGGGGTATAGCTTGGAGGTAGAATGCCCCTGAATTCAATCCCCATTGTGGAAAAAAAAAAAGAAAGAAAAAGAAAAGAAAAATAGGGCTGGGGATACAGTTTTATAGCTCAGAGGCTCAATCCCCAGTAGCACACACACACAAAATTAATTTTCTCTAAACTTATAAAAATTACCAGTATAAGTAAATATTTTATTTTTATGTTTGTTTATTTTTGTGGGTCTAGGGATAAAACCCAGGGACATTTCACCTCCAAGCTATACCCCCTGTCCTATTTTTTAGTCTTTATTTTGAAATAGGGTCTCACTAAATTAAGTAGTGCCTCACTAAGTAGCTGAGGTTGTCAGTGAACCACAATCCTCTGGTCTCAACTTCCCAAATGCTGGGATTACAAACATGCACTACCAAGCCCATCTAAGTAAACACTTTAAAGACTGACAATTTCATTGAGCGTGGTGGCACATGACCATAATCCCAGTACTTGGTAGGCTGAAACAGGAGGATAGCAGGCTTGGAGGATACCCTGTTCCAAAATAAAAATAAAATAGAAGCTGGGAATGGTGGTGCACATTTGTAGTCCCAGCATTTAGGAGGCTGAGACAGGAGGATCCCGGTTTGCAGACAGCCTCAGTTACTTAATGAAGTTCTTTGCAGCTCAGTGAGACCCTATTTGAAAATAAAACCTAAGGAAAGGCTGAGGGTGTAGCTCAGAGGTAGAATGCCTTTGGGTTCTATTCCTAGTACTACAAGAATAAATAAATAAATAAAAATAAATAAAATAAAATAGGACTGAGGGTATAGCTAAGAGGTAGACCCCTTTTCAATACAAAGTACTGCAAAAATAAATAAATAAATAAATAATAAAGACTAGAACCAGGGGTGGTGGCACACACTTGTAATCCCAGTACCTGGGAGGCTGAGACAGGAGGACTGCACAGGTTCAAAGCCAGCCTCAGCTACTTATTAAGATTCTCAGAAACTTAGTGAGATCCTTTATCAAAATAAAATATAAAATAGGTCGGGGTGTACCCTGGAGGTAGAGGCCCCTGGATCCTATCCCTAGGACCACAAAATAAATACATATATACATACATACATACATACATACATACATACATAGACTAACAGCTGGGCGTGGTGGCATATGCTTGTAATTCCAGCATTTGGGAAGCTGAGACAAGAGAATCACGGTTTGTCAGTCACAGCTACTACTTAGTGAAGCGCTTTGCAACCCAATGAGATCCTGTTTCAAAAAAAAAAAAAGAATAAAAAAAGCCAGGCTTGGGGGTTTTTCTCTCTTGGGGACCCCCTCCCCTTTTGGGGAGCTTTTCTCTCTCTCGCAGGTCGTGTTAGCCTTGAGAGAAGGTGGAGTGCAATGAAGGCATATGGCACGGGATGCTCTCAGGTAGTGACCTGAAGGCCTCTGCTGGACATCAAGGCCAACCAGGGCCCCTAGGGCTGACCTGCACTTTTCTGGCAGATCATGTGGACTCTGGGAGAAAGCAGTTTGTAACTGATGGCACTTGGCTCGGGCTACACTCGGGTAGTGACCTGAAGACAGCTACTGGACACCAGAGCCCCGATAGCCCTAGAGGTGCTCTGCCACTTTCCTATTCCTTTCTGGCAGATCGTGAAGACTCTGGAAGAAAGCAGCTTGTAACTGAAGGCATTCGGCTTGGGCTACTCCCAAGTATTGTCCTGAAGACAACTGCTGGACCCGAGTTTCGACAGCCCCTTTGGGATGTTCAGCCATCTTTCCTTATTCCCTGCTGCTTCCAATAAACCATTTACTCCCCTTCCCAAAAAAAAAAAAAAAAAAAGCTGGGCATGGTGGCGCACGATTGTAATCCCAGTGCTCGGGAGGCTGAGAGAGGAGGATCGCATGGGTTCGAAGCCAGCCTCAGCTACTTAGTGAGGCTTTCAACAACTTAGTGAGACCCTGTTACCAAATAAAATTTTAAAAAGGTCTGGGAGTATAGCCCGGAAGTAGAAAGCCTCTGGGCTCCACAGAAAAAAAAAAAAGGATAAAAAATAGGGATGGGGGTGTCTCTCGGAGGTAGAATGCCCCAGTACCACAAAAATAAATAGACAGATAGGTAGATAGATAGACAGACAGACAGGCAGACTAAGAATTTCTTCCCTTTTTTTGTGTGGTCTTGGGGATAGAACCCAGGGGCCTTTATCTCTGGGCTACATCACTAGACCTATTTTTACATTTTATTTGGAGACAGGGTTTCACTAAGTTGCTGAGAGTCTCACTAAGAAGCTGCTGCTGGCTTTGAACCTGCCCAATCCTCCTGTATCAGCCTTCCAAGGACTGGGATTACAAGCATGCACCAACATTTTTTCTTTTCAGTTTAACAATTTTTCTTTTCTTTCTTTCCTTTTTCTTTTTCTTTCTTTTTTTTTTTTTTGTGGTATGGGGATGGAACCCAGGGGCATTCTATCTCTGAGCTACACTCCCAGCCCTCCTTTTATTCTTTATTTTGAAACAAGGTCTCACTGGGTTGCAAAGGGCCTCACTAGAAAGTTTCTCATTCATTCATTCACTCATTTTACTAGTACTGGGGATTAAACCCAGTGGCATTCTACCTCTTGAGCTACATACATCCCCAGTCCAATTTTATTATTTAGAAACAGGGTCTCACTAGGTTGCTGAGACCTCATCAAGTTGTTGAGACTGGCTTTAAAACTGTGACCCTCCTGTCTCAGCCTCCCAAGAACTGGGATTGCAAATGTATGCCACCACGCCTAAGAAGTTTTATTTTATTTTATTTTGTATACTTTATTTGGAAACAGGGTCTCACTAAGTTGCTGAGAGCCTCACTAAGTAGTTGAGGCTGGCTTCGAACCTGCGTGATCCTCCTGTCTCAGCCTCCAAAGCGCGGGGATTACAAGCGTGCGCCACCACGCCTGGCAAGAAGTTTCTTTTATTCATTGTTTCTTGTGGTACTAGAGATGGAACCCAAGGTTATTCTACCTCTGAGCTACACTCAGCCCTATTTTATTCTTTTTTATTTTGAAACAGGGTCTAAGTTGCTGAGGCTGGCCAAGAACCTGTGATCTCATCCTTCCAAGTACTAGGATGATAAGCGTGCACCACCACACCCAGCTTGAGACCCTGTAAAAAAGAAAGATGAGAAAAGAGTTTGGGTTCTATTACGTGGAGGCAGAATGTCCCTGTATTCAATCTTCAATGTCCAGCACCAAAAAACCGCCAAAAGTCTGTGGAGAGCCGGGCATAATGGTGAACGCTTGTAACCCCAGCATTTGAGAGCTGAGATAAGAGGATCCTGTTTCACACCCAGCCCCAGCTACTTAGTGAGGTCCTTTGCAACTCAGTGAGACCCTGTTTCAAAATAAAGAATAAAAAATAGGGCTAGGGGTATAGCTCGCAGTACTGCCAAAAAAAAAAAAAAGAAGTTTGTACTAGTGTTGGATATATAGTTTCACTATATGTAAACTATTTTTTAGGTCTGTGACACAAAATTTATAATCGCAATAAATTTTGCTAATGTGTTAGTAAGAAAAAAGCCAGGGAATGAGAGGGCAAATGAGGGAAGCAATGAGATGGGCACTTACAAACGGCACTACCATTAGAAAGACATTATCAAATGGCACTTTACCAGCTGTAAAATAGTAGTAAGTTCTAAGATCACAGATGATTTTTTCATTTGCTGAGCATATTTTATTTATGTACAAGGACCTTGAAACTGTTAGAATTCTGACTTTATAAATTACTTCAAGTTTCACACCAAGAGAATTTCCAACCAAAAAAATGACATCCAGCTGCTGGAAGACAGTTGATAAGCTCAAGCAAAATGGAAAAAAAGAAATGAAGCTAGATAAAAAGAAGATGAGCCTTCTGCAGGGCCAAGGAAAGCTCTATCTACAGGAATCCCTAATTCCTTTTCTTAGAAATGAGACATCCCATGTGCACTGTCAGTCACAGCTTTAGTTGGTTTCCATGGGAACAACTAATATGGAGTACTGGAATCCCATATGGAACATACTTTCGATCTTGTATGTCCCTCACAAAAAACAGTCCCACAAGAAGTCCTTTCCTGACAAGTTGAGCACAGACTTGTTATTTCAGACTTCCTGAAATAAGTCATCAATCTTCCTTCCCTAAAATGACATGCATAAAATGTGAAGAAATTTTGTTAGTTTCCCTAAACTTCATACCGTACATTTACTTTTCCTCCTTTCAAAAAGGATAAAATCAGTAAAAGATAATTCATTTGTAATTCAAAAAATGGTTTTAGGCATCATATATATGTAAAATTCTATACTGAATATTAAGAACACTTTAGGCTAGGTATAGTAGTGCAAATGTATAATCTCAGTACTTAGGAGGCTAAGAGAGAAGGATCTAAGGTTTGAAACCAGCTTCAGCAACTTAGTGAGGCCTTGAGTAACTTAGGGAGACTCTATCCATATATATATATGGATAGAGATGTAGCTTAGAGGTAGAATGTCCCTGGTTCAATCCCTAGTACCACAAATAAAAAATAAATGAGGGCTGGATATATAGCTTGCAGGTAGAATGCCCCTGAGTTCAAACCCCAGTGCTACAGAAATAAAAATAATTAATAACAAACAGTAACACATTAGGCGGGACATGGTGGTGCAGACCTGTGCTTCTAGTTCATGGGAGTGTGACAGAGGAGGATTGTAGGTTGGAAAAGAGCTTCAGCAAGTAGTGAGATGTTCAACAACCTCACAAGACCCTGTTACAAAACAAAAAATAAAAAGGGGCTTGGAGTGTTGCCTGGAGGAACAATGTCCCTGGGTTCATTTCTCAATAACACACACACACACACACACACACACACACACACACACACACACACACAGCTTCTGAAGAGGAATAATTGGAAGGGAGTCAATGGAAGGAAACAGACTCACATTTTACTATGTGCTCCTTTTTACCATGTGAATGTGTTAACCTATTCCAAAATACTTTTAACTATTTAAAAAAAATACAGGTTGAGCCAGGCATGGTTGTAATCCCAGCATGTGCTTGTAATCCCAGCATTTGGGAGGCTAAGATAGGAGGATCACAGCTGAGGAGGATCACGATTTGAGAACAGTCTCAGCCACTACTCAGCGAGGCCCTTTGGAATTCAGTGACACCCAGTTTCAAAATAAAGAATTTTAAATAAATAAATAGAGCTGAGGGTGTAGTTTGCAGGTAGAATGCCCCTGGGTTCCATCCCCACCCCCCACCCCCCAAAATACTGAGCATAAACTGAATATGATGGTGCAAGCCTATAATCCCAGTACTTGGGGGACAGAGACAGAAGGATCACAGGTTTGTGGTCAGCCTCAGCATTTTAGTGAGGCATTCCACAACTTAGTAAAACCCTATTTCAAAATAAAAAAAATAAAATAAGGCTGTGGGTGTAGCTTAGAGGTAGAATGCCATTAGGTTCCATCCCCAGTAACACACACACACAAAAAGAAATACTGAGCATAGCCTAGCTGTGGTGTCTGGATACCTATAATCTCAGTACTTGAGAGGCTAATACAGGGGAATCCCAGGTTCAAGGACAGCCTCAGAAAGGAGTTAAGATTCATCAACCTAGCAAAACCCTGTTAAAAAAAAAAAAAAAAAGACTGGAGTGTAGCTCAGAGGTGAAATGTCCTTGGGTTCAATCCCCAGTACCACCAATAAAAAAGAAAAGAAGCTGGGCATGGTGGCGCATCCTTATAATCCCAGCATTTGGGATGCTGAGAGAGAAGAATCATGGTTCACAGACAGCCTCAGCTACTTAGTGAGGCCCTCTGAGACTCAGTGAGACCCCTTTTCAAAATAAAAGGGAAAAATAGGGCTGGGGTGTATCTCGGAGGTAGAATGCCCCTGGGTTCCATCTCCAGCAATAAATAAATAAATAAATAAACAAACAAATAAATAAATAAACTAAAAGCCGGGTGTGGTGGTGTACACTTCTAATCCTAGCATTTGGGAGGCTGAGACATAAGGATCATGGTTTGCAGATAGCCTCAGCTACTAATGAGGCCCTTTGCAACTCAGTGAGACCCTGTTTCAAAATAAAGAATAAAGTCGGGCATGGTGGTGCATGCTTGTAATCCCAGTACTGGGGAGGCTGAGACAGTAGGATTGCATAAATTCAAAGCCAGCCTCAGTTACTTCTTAGTGAGGCTCTCAGCAACTTAGTGAGACCTGTGTCAAAATAAAATATAAAATAGGTCAGGGGCATAGCCCGGATGTAGAGGCCCTTGGGTTCCATCCCCAGGACGACTACACACACACACACACACACACACACACACACACACACACACACACTAAAAAATTGGGTTGGGAGTAGGTAAAAATATTGCAGCTCATAGGTAGAATTCCCCTGGGTCTCATCCCCAGTACCACAAATAAATAAACAAACAAACAATAAATAAATAAAACAAATAAGAGAAAAGATAAATAATGAGCTTCACAACATTTATGTAACATATATGTTACCTTTTGATCACTGTTAAAATTAAAAATGGAACTTAGAAACCAAAACTAAGAACTGGGAAAAAAAAAAAAAGGGTAGGAAGTCCTTTACATACTATACTACATTTTTTGGCCATGTTAACGGAGTAGGCTAGTAAATTGAAAATGAAAGCAGAAAAGCAGGCCAGGCTTGATGGCTTATGCTTGAAACCCCAGAATTTGGGAGGCTGAGGCAGGAGAATTGTGGTTCAAGGACAGCCTCAGATACTTAGTGAGGCCCTTTGCAACTCAGTGAGACCCTGTTTCAAAATAAAGAATAAAAATTGGGCTGGGGGTATAGCTTTGAGGTATAAAGCACATGGGGTCCTTTCCTACTACTGTAAAAAACAAAAACACCCCCCCCAAAAAAAACCCAAAAAACAAAAATGGAGCCTAAAAACCAAAACTAAGTACTGTTAAAAAAAAAAAAAGGGTAGGAAGTTCTTTACATACTATACTTCATTTTCTGGCCATGTTAACAGAGTAGGATAATAAAATAAAAATAAAAGCACAAAAGCAGGCCAGCGTGGACACTTATAATCCCAACATATGGGAGGATAAGACAGGAGGATTGAAATTTGAGGACAGCCTCAGCTACTTGGTGAGGCCCTTTGCAACTCAGTGAGACCCTGTTTCAAAATTAAAAATAAAAAATAGGGTTTGGAGGTATAGCTTGGAGGTAGAAAGCCCTTGGGTTCCATCTCCAGTACTGTAAAATAAATAAATAAACAAACAAACAGAAAAGATGAGAATATTGTTCACAAATAATCACCTTATATTCTTTACCCATATAGCAAATATTCCTTAGTGTGAGCAAATTCATGCATTACACAAGCTTCACCCAAAAGAACAGAATATATACCATGCAAAATATTATTCTATGATGAAATCTCTACAAAATCCTGATTGGCTAAAGAACAAATGATCCCTGCAGCGTCTCGACATGATTCAAAGCTATATCTTGCATCCTGGGAAATAGTAAGAAAGAGTGTCATTTGTAGGCTGCAGAAAACCTCAAGGGCAAGGAAACATGTTTTGATGGTTAGGGTTAGAGAACCCATTTTTAAGATATACTTTAGGAGGCAGGGGAAGGCAATATTAATAAATTTTAAAGAAATCATCCCAATCTCATTCTAATTACTTGATACATTAGTACCCAAAAGGGCAAAATTATAAAGAATCCCAAATGGGCACGTTTTATGAATTATGTTTCATGGATTCAGATATTAATCCACATGCAGATGGCTGTAAGCAGCAAACTGGCAGAAGAATGTGGTTGTTTTAGGGTCATTTCCTATGATTAGAAACTCAAAGACAGCCAAGTGTGATGGCACATGCTTGTAATCCCAGTACTTGGGAGGCTGAGACAGTAGGATTGCTGGTTCGTGGCCAGCCTCAAACTTGCTGAACTTTGAGGCCCTCCACAACTTGGTGAGACCCTGTTTCAAAATAAAAAAAAATTAAACAGGGCTGGGAGTGTTAATTTGGAGGCAGAATGCCCCTGGGTTCTAGTCACATATAGCAAAAAAAAAAAAAAAAAAAAAGAAAGAAATAAACTCAAAAGACTATACCTGCCAACACTGGTCTGAGGCTACCATTTCCCCAGAAGAGGACAGACTATTTTCATTTACTCTAAAAACAATTTGGACATCTAGTCCCACCAAAACCAACTACACATATACCGGGGAAAACGCTATCCCAGGTACTTAGCTAGACCTGAAATATTTTCTTCTTTCCTGTGATTCCTTATACCAATAATGATTAGAGTTTGGCAATAAACTTAACATATAGGTTGTACAAGTTTTAATAATAGTGGATGATGGCAGTAGACTGTCTTTTCAACTTCCCATAAATTCTAGGTTCAGTACTGGGTAAAAAGCATGCAAATAAGTCACCAGCCTTCACACAGGGGCATGCCTTGGCTGCAGAGAACCATATATAGCAGTTGTAAGTTTTCATGCCTACAAACCAATGATTAACAAGGATGATTAGTGTCTAGATGGAACTAAGGTATAAGCTTTTGATGCTTGGATATTGACTCAAGAGCCACAGCACACACATTTCCCCATGGCAGGTTCATACCACTGGACTTCAGTCGGTTGGATCTCTCTTGTTCCAGGATAGTAGACTTCTGCAAAAGTGGAGTAAGTCCTCGGGACTTGGTAGGTCTCATGTAGCCTTTTATTGGTTCTGCCATTCTGCTTTTACCTTCCTTCTTCCCTTCTCCTGGTGTCTTTGGTTTAAAATTTTCTTTCATTTTCTGAGGTGATTCTATGATATTATCTTTTAGTTCTAGTGGTTGAAGACCCTTGGAAGCAGTCACTGCTAAATTATCTAAAGGAGGAACTTCATCTTTGCCACATGAGAAATTGAACTGGAGTACTGGTGTTGGCAGGGAAACACATTCTAATTTTTTTACTTTACAAGTCAGACTAATCTCTTTCAATTTATCCTTTTCACTTAGTGGAGGCAAAATAATCCTATCTGTCTCCTTATTCAAATTATCTGAACCTTCAGAACCTCTATCTTTAATATTTGGGCCCTCACAGAAACTAAGGTTTTGTGTTTTATCTTCTAAGAAGTAAGGGATCTCAGTAGAAGTAGAACCTTTCTCAGTTTTCTCATTGTTCACTGGAGATGTTGGGAAACTTTGCCCATCTACAAATGCTTCTAGGATTCTGATCTCCCCTGGCAGGCTCTGGTCTTCTGTGGTCACTCTGGGAAGATGGTGCCCTTTTGCTGGCTCTGCGATTGGCTGTATCAAATGCTGTGATGCACCATGGTGTACTAACTCAGGTTCTCCTACCACCTGCACATCACCTATCCTTGTTTCATTTTTCATGGGATCAGCAAGCTCACTTTGACAGTGATCTCCATGACTGTTACCTTTTTCTATGGCTGCTGTAAAAGTCAGGGCAACTCCTTCCATGCTTGTACGGGGCATTATAGCAGAGTGAGCCTTGGGTCTTTCTTGCCCTAGGATTCCCTCTTTATTGCAGCTATCTCCCACTAATAATTTAAAATTCTTGACTGGGGCTCTCTCTTGACTACTTTCTACCCAAGTGTCTGGTAAGGAATCACCTTCCTTTAGTACTTGAGGAGGAGGAGTGGGCAATCTTTCACAGGCTGCTGACTGTAGAGCCTCTAGAGGAATGGACTTATTCATCAACCCCGACAGGGTGCTGGGACAGGTAAATGTAATATTTCTATTTTCGTCTACATAATTCATTCCTTCAATTCTCTGGTTGCCTGTGGTTTCCATAGGAACACAAATTTTTGTTGTATCTATCTTATTCTCCAAAATATGCTCCTCAGGAAAGCTATTTTTAGCCCTTTTACTTTTCCCATCATTTCTCCTCTTACTTGGTTGGTCAGCCACAGCAGTGTGTCCCTTGGCTGCACCTGCCTCACTCTCCTCAGACACTACCGAGGGAATGAATTCCACCCCCTGGATTTGTTCCTGGCAGCTCACATCTGTCACCTTGGCAGCTAGTTCAGTAACAGCAGAATCCTCGACTGTGTTTGTTTTGTTCTCCCCAAAAGCCCCAAGCTCAGCAGAATTAACCTCAACATTTTTACTTTTTCTGTCAACTACTTCCACTGTAGATTTATCTGACATACGTGGGAATAAAGGATCATGCATTTGTGGGAAAATGAGTCCTAATTCCTTATGAGTTTTACTACTAGTATCTCCACCCTTCCCTACAAAAGGTGGGTTGACAATTTCCTCCTTGTCCTCCATTTTGGTAGGCTGTGTAGGATAATTAATTTTAAGCTTTTTGGTTTTGCTTTCATTACCTCTCTTTTTAGGCTTTTCAGAAATCCAGGGAGTGAACTCATTATCCATGCCAGGGCACTTTCCTTCCCTGTTCTCCTTAGGGACCCCCATATTTTTAACTATGGCTCCCCTTTCTCTTGTAGTGTCAGAAGTCTGAGTCAAACTTGACCCATGTTCCAATGGAAGTGATGCCTGCAAGGTACTTTCAACCCCAGGGTTGGTCTTCCCCTCAGACTTCCCTGTCACCACTGCCTCAGTAAACTCAGCTATGGTCCCTGATTGTTCTGAGGAATCCAGCCCCCGTTCCTCTTTCTCATTCTTAGTGGTCACTCTTTCATTTTTAGGGACTGGCTCACTCAGCACAAAAACAGCCCTTCTGTCCTTGTCCCTGTCTAGAACAAGTGGGTGTGGGTCTGCTTTTGCCCTTAGCTTCCCAGCACTCACCCTCACTTTCCCAGAACTACCCTTTCCCTTCCTGCTTTTGCCATCGCCTGCCATTCTCTTAAAGGGCTCATTCTCTAGCCCAGGTGCCTGAACTAGCATTTGGCCCTGTTGCTGCTCAGAGACAAGGGTGTGGATTTCTTCTCTTTGCCTGGGCAATGTTTTTATTTTTAATTCTTTAGCCTCTTCAGCTTCTTCAAGGAACTCATTCTGCTTGACATTCTTCAGTGTAGACATTTTACTTGTCTCCCAAGGGGTTTGAACTTTGTATGCATCAACTTCTGTCAGGGGCCCTGTCAGATTGGGGAGGCTTACTGCCTTGCTGCTACCCACAAGGATCTGTGGTTGGAGCTCAATCTGTGATTTGTTTTCATTTTGCTGCAGTAATTTCTTATCTTGACTCTGTGGAACTGATTTATTACTTTTAACCTCTTTCTCTACTCTTAGCTGGGGCTGAGAATTTTCTGCAGTTTTTGAAGGCTCTTCTGGATGAAAAGGAACTCTGAGTCTCTCTGACATAAAGTTCTCACCGTCCACTCTGGGTGCTCTAGAGTCAACTACACATTCTCTTATCAAGTTCTCTCTGGATACAAGTCCACATTCTGTGCCCACAATAGCCGAATGGTTGGGGCAGACACCCGATTTAACAAAGCCAGCTGCAAAGGGCTGACCTTTAGGCCCATCTGCATTATTACTATTGCAATGTTCCTCAGCCCGGGGTTGAAAATATCTCTTCTGCTTTGTTTTCTTCTTCTTTTTCTTCATGGTCATTGGTGTGCTTTCTATGACCCAGGGCTCCCTGGCAAGATCCCTCTGGGGTTCAAGGAAGTCGGCATGAATATACTTCCTTTGGTTCCCAGGCTCACCACAGGAAGATGAACCAGAGACTCCACCCAACTCAGAAAAAGGGCAAGGGCCCAGCCTAGGATCAAGAGTCTTCCATGGAGAAGAGCCTCCCAGCAGCTCAGGAGGGGCCCTGGCAGGCTTGGGCCGGTCTGACCTGATGACACAGGGTCTGCAAACTTGTGTGCCTTGTGTGGGAGGGGAACCTGCAATACATGAAGTTGGCTAAAATTCCAAACAACAAACTCCTTGTTAATGTTTCTTTAGAAACAAAATCAGTTAATTTAGTAACTCATTTAAATAATTTATTTTTAAACAACTCATATGCCAATTTGCCTAAAAATACAGGTTTTTTTTTTTTTTTTTTTTTTTTTTTTTGCTTGTTTTGCCTTTCAGAACATTTCTTCAGTTGGTTTTACCAAAGATCATCTCGGTAAAGACTTTTTTTTCAAACTTATTTAGAAAGGGTTGAAATATATCAAACCGTTTTTGTTTTTGTTTTTGTTTTGGTGGTACTGTGGGTGGAGCCCAGAGGCTTTCTACCTTCAGACTATACTCCCAGACCAATTTTTTTTTTTTTTTTTTAATTTGGAAACAAGGTCTCACTAAGTTGCTGAGAGCCTCACTAAGTAGCTAAGGTTGGCCTTGGACCTGTGCAATCCTCCTCTCAGCCTCCCAAGCGTGGGGATTACAAGTGTGCACCACTACGCCCGGCTATATCAAACCTTTTAACATCTACAATAAACACTTCTTACCTATAAAATTCAGTAACTGATTTATTTCTATTTGTCACCATTTTGTGTGTGTGTGTGGCACTAGGAACTGAACCCAGAGGCTTTCTACCTCCGATCTACACCCCAAACTCGATGTATTTCCTTTTTTTCCGTGCTACTAGGGGTGGAACCCAGAGGCTTTCTACCTCTGGGCTATACTCCCAGACCTATTTTATATTTTATTTGGAAACAGGGTCTCACTAAGTTGCTGAGAACCCCACTAAGTAGCTGAGGCTGGCTTCGAATCTGTGCGATCCTCCTGTCTCAGCCTCCCGAGCACGGGGATTACAAGCGTACGCCACCACGCCCACCTTCGATTTATTTCTTATTTGGAAATAAGATCTAAGTTACCAAGTCTGGCTGTGAACCTGCGATCCTCCTATCTCAAGCCTTCCAACTAAGGATTATAAGTGTGTACTACCATGTCTGGCTTTGTCATTTTGTTTAGGGTTTATTTTTGCAGTACTGGTGACTGAACCCAGGGGCATTCTACCTCTGAGCTATACTCCCAGGTTTATTATTTATTTATCTATTTATTTATTTATTTTGCAGTACTGGGGTGGAACCCAGGAGCATTTCTTTGTTTTGAAACAGGGTCTCACTAAGTTGCAAAGGGCCTCACTAAGTACCTGAGGCTGGCCATGAACCTATGATTCTCCTGTCTCAGCCTCACAAGTGGGATTACAGGCATGCGCCACCACACCCAGCCCATCATTGTTTTAATCTGTTTTTTTTTTTTTTTTTTTTTTTTTTGGTGGTACTGGGGGTGGAACCCAGGGGCTTTCTACCTCTGGGCTATACTCCCAGACCTTTTTAGATTTTATTTGGAAACAGGGTCTCACTAAGTTGTGAGAGCCTCACTAAATAGCTGAGGCTGGCTTTGAACCTGTGCGATCCTCTTGTCTCAGCCTCCCAAGCGCTGGGATTACAAACGAGCGCCACCACGCCTGGCGGCTGTCATTGTTTTTAATAGGTACATTAATTCCCAATACGATAAAGATGGCAAGCTCTTAGTGATTGTCGTTTTTTGGTGACATTTATTAATTCAATACTTATTCATGATTATGAACAGAATTTACAGTTCTGAGAGTCTGTCACCAATATTATATTAATCTTTGTCAAATGAACTAGACTGATTCTGGGAAACAGACCAGAAGGCTAAACTTATGTTACTTTAAAAAAGATATTGAGTTAATATTTTGGCTGTAAAAAAATTCTTATCATTCCAAAACCAGAGCAACCCATTTTGAAAGACAAAAGTGTTAGATTTCAATGTTCTGTTCCTAAATGTACTTACCAAAAGACAGAGAAATATGTGTAAGGTTTCAGGAAGTAATACAGTATGAACTCAAGCTCCTACTCTTGATAACAAGTTACCTAAGTTATCTAACAAGCAAGCCTACCATCGCTCCTGTCAAGTCTGAACCCATGAACTGATTTCAAAGAACTTTACTTATTTTAGTTCTGGGGATTGAAATCAGGGACATTCTACCTCCAAGATAAAATCCCAATGCTATTTTATTTTTACTTTGAAACAGGGTCTAACTAAGTTTCTGAGAGCCTCACTAAGTTGCCGAGGCTTGTCTTGAACCTGTGATCCTCCTGTGTCAGCCTCCCAAGTACTGGGATTATAGGTGTGTGCCATCTGGCACACATCTGACTTATAGTGACTAATAGATCTTAATTTTATATGTTCAGTCACTATAACAACTTTAAAAAATTCATTTATAAGCCAGGCGTGATGGCGCACGCTTGTAATCCCAGCATTCGGGAGGCTGAGATCGGAGGATTGTGGTTTGCGGACAGCCTCAGCTACTTAGTGAGGCCCTCTGCAACTCAGTGAGACCCGGTTTCAAAAAAAAAAAAAAGAATAAAAAATAGGGCAGGGGCTGTAGCTCAGAGGTCAAATGCCCCTGGGTTCCATCCCCAGACCCGCAAAAAAATAAATAAATAAATAAAAATAAAAATAAAAATTCATATATTTAGCTCCTACTTGGTGCTAGAGAGCTTGCAAAGATCTTAAGATTCTATGTGAAATTAAGTCATGGCCCTGCCCTTAAGGAGATTAAAGTAGCACCTCTTAAAGTTTAACATAGAATTCCTTGGGAGCCAGGTGTGGTGGCGCACACAGGCTTGTAATCCAAAAATTTGGGAGGCTGAGACAGGAGATAGCACAGAAAATAAAATCCAGATGCTTCCCCTAATTAGCAAGAGCTAGGAGGAAAGGGGTAACAGGAGGAGGTCAGTAGTAGAAAGGGCCCTATTGAGAAGCAATTACGTTGACCAATCAGAGGGGAGGGGGTGGGGGAGGATGGAATCTCTTTTAAAACTCATGAGGTGCTTAAACAGTTATATCAAAAATAATCACCAATTAAGCATGGGATTGAGGTGGGAAGGGAATGGGATGGGGATTGGATGAGGGCTTATTGGGTATGTGCTTGTATATCCTCTCAAGTCTTGTATTCCAAAGTGATGTATGAGTACAAAAAAAATAATATATATAATTAAAAAAAATTTTTTTTTAATTCTGAGATGAAGCCCACATCTGCATGTCTGACATGTTCAGAGGTAGTAGAGATGGTGCTGAGCAATGGAACAAACACACTGTAAGTAGCAAGATTTTAAAGAACATTTGAGTAATTTAGCTAGGCATGGTAATTCAATCTATAATCTCAGTACCTGGGAGGCTGAGAAAGAAAGATCCCCGAGGTGGGCATGCTGGTGCACACTTGTGATCCCAGCATTTGGGAGGCTGAAACAGGGGAATCGCGGGTTTGAGGATAGCCTCAGCTACTTAGTGAGGCCCTTTGCAACTCAGTGAGACCGTTTCAGAATAAAGAATAAAAACATAGGGCTGGGTGTGTACCTCAGAGGTAGAATGTACCTGGATTCCATCCCCAGTGCCAAAAAAAGAAAAGAAAGAAAGAAAGGAGGATCTTGAGTTCATGACCAGTGCTAGTAAGAACCTGTTTCAAAATTTAAAACTTTTAAAAATAGAAAGCCAGGCGTGGTGCTGCATGCTTATAATCCCAGTATTTGGGAGGCTGAGACAGGAGGATTGCAAGTTAAGGGTTAGCCTCAATTACTTAGTAAGGCCTTCTGCAACTTGGTGAGACCCTATCTCTAAATAAAGAATAAGCCAAGCCGGGTGTGATGACACATGCTTGTAATCCCAGCATTCAGAAGGCTGAAACCAGAGGATTACAGTTCGCAGACAACTTCAGCTACTTAGTGAGGCCCTCCATAACTTATGTCCCTGGGTTCCATCCCCAGACCCGCAAAAAAAAAAAGAATAAGCCGGTCGTGGTGGTACATGTTTATAATCCCAGCATTTGGGAGGCAGAGAAAACAGGATAGCGATTTACAAACAGCCTCAGCTATCCTTTGCAACTCAGGAAGACACTGTTTCAAAATAAAAAATAAAAAACAGAGCTGGGCTTGGTGGCGCAAGCTTGTAATCTCTGGGCTTGGTAAACTGAGGCAGGAGGATAGCATGCAGGTTCGATGCCAGCCTCAGCTGGTTTAAGAGACCCTGTTCCCAAATAAAATATAAAATAGATCTGGAAGTGTAGCCCAGGGGGTAGAAGGTCCCTAGGTAGAATGCTCCTGGGTACCACCAAAAAAAAAAAAAAAAAAAAAAGATTAAGCTGGGTATAGTGGCACATACTTATAATCCCAGCACCCAGGAGGCTGAGACAGGAGGACCGTGGTTTGTGGACAGCCTCAGCTACTTATTTAGGCCCTTTACAACTCAGTGAGATCCTGTTTCAAAATAAAGAATAAAAAAATGGGGCTGGGGTTGCAGCTCGGAGGTAGAATGCCCCTGGGTTCCACCCCTAGTACCTCAAAAAAAAAAAAAAGATTAAAACTAGGACTGGGAGCCAGGTATGGTGTTGCACACTTGTAATCCCAGCATTTGGGAGGCTGAGACAGAAGGACTGCAGTTCAACTACCACCCCAGCTACTTAGTGAGGCCCTTTGCAACTTAGTGAGACCCTGTTTCCAAATAAAGAATAAAAAACAGGTCTGGGGGTGTAGCTTGGAGGTAGAATGTCCCTGGGTTCCATCCCAGTACCACAAAAAAAAAAAAAAAAAAGAATTGAGAGTGTAGCTCAGAAGTAGAATGTCCCTGGGTTCAATTCTAGTACTATATAAAATTAAAATGTAACAAGTTGTAAATTGACTCTCTCTAAACAGAATGAAATCCATTGAAGAAAGAAAGCTGACTTCATCAAGATATGTCCACTATACAACTAGGAAACCAGAGACAATGTCTACCACCTCACTTATCATCCTAAGTTGTTTCAGAGTCCACTTTGTTTTCCTCGCTTACCTAAGGTCTCTGAAGAATGTCCAGAATGCTGAATGGTGAGCAGTTTCTTTTGCTCTGACTTCTCTAACATGGAGTCTTCACCTGTTGTCAAGGTATCCTTTTGGTCTGTAACTTTGACTGGTTCTAAAAATAATAGTAAAAATCATGTTTCAGAGAAGCACTACTTTAGCTATTTTTCCACCTGGATTGAGATGAGAATGATTTTTGAAGAGTTTTCCTACAATACGCAGTAGAGAAGTGAAAAACTGACTGGAAGGCAATTGAGAGAATTTCCATTTTTGTATTTTGATATTAAAAAAAAAAACAAGTGTTTGTAAATTGGTGGGAATGATCCAAAGAGGATTAAATTACTGGGTGGCAAAAGAAGAGAAAGGTTAGGGCAATATACTTGCATAAAAAGAGGACATGGGACCTAATTCAAAAAAGAACAGTGTAAGCCGGGCATGGTGGCGCACGCTTGTAATCCCAGCATTCGGGAGGCTGAGACCTGGGGGATCGCGGTTCGCGGACAGCCTGAGCTACTTAGTGAGGCCCTCTGCAACTCAGTGAGACCGGTTTCAAAATAAAGAATAAAAAATAGAGCAGGGGGTGTAGCTCAGGTCAACTGACCCTGGGTTCCATCCCCAGACCCGCAAAAAAAAAAAAAAAAAAAAGAACAGTGTATATGAAAACAAAAAAGCAGGAAAAATTATATCTGGACACAGATATAATTAAAAGATTACAAGAGGTAATAGAAATTTGTAAATGTAATATTTTATTGCTTCAGCTATCTGGAAGAAAACCAAGATTAAAAGATTTGGAGAGTACAGTGAGACTATCTTTATTTTGCCTGACATGATGTGTGTCCCTCAAGTCTTCTGGACTATATAACTTGGGTAAACAGAAATACTATAAGGAACCAGAAACCCATACCTGGTGAAATCATCAAAGTAGGTACAGTTGACTGCCCCACATACTGGAGAGGTGTTAATTGGGAATACTCACTGATTTCCTCCTGAGGCTGTGCAGTCTCCACATCTTTAACCATAACTGCTATCAGAGGTGCTACCTCTACTTCCGAGGGTGGTGCAATGTTCTTGGCTGGAACCATATTGTTGGTTAGGGTCACCTCAGTTCCAGGGGGCAGAGATACATCTTTAGCCAATGCTACCTCTGTTTCAGGAGGCAAAGACATGTCCTTGATGGAGGCTACTCCTTTCTCTGGGAGTGGAGTCATATCGTTGACTTGAACCACCACTGTTCCCCGAGAAATATCCACATCCTTGTTCAATGCCACCTCTAAGGCTGAAGCCGCATCTTTGCAAGCGGCCCCTTCTGTTTCTGGAGGAGGAAACAGAATATCCTTGTCCAGGGTCCCCTCTGATGCCAAGGGTAATACTACATCCTCGATCAAGACCACTTTGGCTTCTGGAGGCAGTGCCATGTCCCTTGCTAAAGCCACCTCCATTTCTGAAAACAAGGCTGTCTCCTTGGTTGAGGGCATTTCTATGGATGATGCAGTGTCTTTAGGCAGTGCTACCTCTAATTGTGAGAGAGATACAGAAACACTGGCTGGGGCTATCTCTACTTCTTTGGGTGGTACCATGTTTTCGTGTGGAACCAAATCCATTTTTACAGGTGGTGCTCTCTCTGTCTCTTTGAACAATATCACATCCTTGCCCGGGGCCGCCTCTGTTTCTACGGGCAGTACCACAGCCTTGGCTGAAGACAAATCTGTTTCTGTAGGTAACATGACATCCTGAACTGGAGCCACCTCTGTTTCTTTGGGTAGTATCATGTCCTTGACCATAGACATATCTGATTTGATGGGTGGCTGCAAGTCCTTTGCAAGTGTCGTGTCTGCCACATCTGTTTCTAAGTCTTTGGCCAGGATCACCTCTGTTTCTCCGGATGATGCCATGTTAGTAGTCTTCTGTTCCATTATTATTTCATATGCTTTTGTTGGTGACTGCTCTTCTACTGATGCTATTTCAACCTCCTCTGCTAGATCTAAAAGGAAATAAGTTAAAAATTGAGGATCTATTATTCTCTACTCACAGCTCGACAGAGAAACTTTTTTTTTTCCTTGACACTGGGAATGGAACTGAGGGACATTCTCTGAGCTACACTCCAATCCCTATTTTTATTCTTTGTTATTTATTTATTTATTTATTTATTTATTTTTTATTGGTGCTGGGGATAGAACCCAGGGGCATTGCATTCTACCTCTGAGCTATACCTCCAGCCACCTTTCTTTTAATTTTTATTTTGAACAGGGTCTCATTACATCTTGGAGGGCCTCACTAAGTAGATCAGGTTGGCCAGGAACCTGTGATCCTCATGTCTCAGCCTCCCAAACGCTGGAATTACAAGCATGTGCCATCATGCCCAGCTTTCATTAAAACTTTTTTTTTATTTTGTTGTTGTTGTTGTTGTTATTATTATTACTATTAATAGTAGTAGTAGTAGTAGTAGTAGTAGTAGTAGTACTGAGAATTGATCCTGGGAAGCAGTCTACCTTCAAGCTACACCCCCCAGACCGAATTCATTTTTTATTTTGAAAAGTGGTCTTGTTAGGCTGGGCATGGTGGCGGACGCTTGTAATCCCCACGCTTGGGAGGCTGAGACAGGAGGATCACACAGGTTCAAAGCCAGCCTCAGCTACTTAGTGAGGCTTTCAGCAACTTAGTGAGACCCTGTTTCAAAATAAAATATAAAATAGGGCTGGGAGTATAGCCCGGAGGTAGAAAGCCTCTGGGTTCCACCCCTAGTACAACCAAAAAAAAAAAAAAAAAAAAAAGTGGTCTGGTCTTGTTAGGATGAGAGTCTCACTACTTGCTGAGGCTGTACTCCACCCTGCAATTATCCGGTGTCAGCCTCCCAAATATTGAGATTATAGGCATGTGCCACCAGACCTGACTCAAAATTCACTTTCTTAGGGCAAAGGAGTATTTGGATTTCATGACCATAAAACATTAAACATGTAGCTGGGCCGGGCATGGTGGTGCATGCTTGTAATCCCCGCCCTTCCCTTGGGAGGCGGAGACAGGAGGATCGCACAGGTTCGAAGCTAGCCTTGCTGGCTTAAGAGACCCTCTTTCCAAATAAAACATAAAAAATAGGTCTGGGAGTGTAGCCTGGAGATAGAAGGGTTTCCAGGAACCCCAGTATCACACACACAAAAGTAGCTGGGCATGGTGGCACATGCTTATAATCCCAGTACTTGGGAGGTTGAGACCAGATGATGGCAGGTTCAAAGCCAGCTCCAATAACTTAGTGAGGCTCTCAGTACTCTAGTGAAACCCTGTTTCCAATTAAAAAATAAAACCAGGCTGTCGGTATAGCTTGGGGATACAATACCTCTGGGGTCAATTCTCAGTAACAACAACAACAACAACAACAACAACAACAAAAGACATTAAACATAATTAAGAAGTTGTTGAGTGGCTGGGCATGGTGGTGCACACTTCTAATCCCAGGACTTGGGAGGCTAAGAAAGGAATATTGTGCAGGTTCAAAGCCAGCCTCAGCTACTTAGTGATGCTGTCAGCAATTCAGTAAGACCCTGTTTCCAATATATATATATATATGTATGTATGTATGACTAGGAGTGTAGCAGAGAGGTAAAAGACCCCTGAGGTTACATTCCCAGCACAACACACACACAAAAAAGAAGTTGCTGAATTAATGTATTCTGCTTATTCCTTGACAATCCCAGCATTAAGAATAAAGTATATGATACTAAATCAGCCATGTTGGCACATGCCTATAATCCCAGTACTTGGGAGAATGAGACAGGAGAGATTGCAGGTTCAAGACAGCCTCAGAAAATAAGACTCTCATTAATCTAGAGAATCTGTTTCAAAATAAAAATAAAATAGGACTGGGGATATACTTGGAGTTAGAATGCCCTGGGTTCAATCCCCAGGGCCCCCTTTAAACACACACACACACACACACACACACACACACACAAACACACACACGACATACTGAACTACTATATGAGAAGCAGTATAGGAGAAAAGACAGAAGATACAGGTTTTTTTGTTTTTTGTTTTGGTGGTACTGGGGGATCAACCCAGAGGATTTCTACTTCCAGGCTATACTCCCAGACCTATTTTATATTTTATTTGGAAACAAGGCTCACTTAGTTGCTGAGAGCCTCATTAAGTAGCTGAGGCTGTCTTTGAACCTGTGTGATCCTCCTGTCTCAGTCTCCCAAGTGCGGGGATTACAAGCGTGCGCCACCATGCCCAGCATGGTACAGGTTTTAAAAAACTATCCCTAGAAGCCGGGCATGGTGGCGCACACTTGTAATCTCAGCATTCGGGAGGCTGAGACCAGAGGATTGCGGTTTGTGGACAGCCTCAGCTCCTTAGGCCCTCTGCAACTCAGTGAGACCCGGTTTCAAAATAAAGAATAAAAAATAGGGTAGGGGCTGTAGCTTGGAGGTAGATTGCCCCCTGGGTTCCATCCCCAGACCCGCAAAAAAAAAAAAAAAAAAGTAAAAACTATCCCTAGCAGGTTATGGTGGAGCATACTTGTAATCTCAGCATTTGGGAGGCTGAGACAGGAGAATTGCAGTTCTCAACCTCAGCTACTTAGTGAGGTCCTAAATTGCAAAATCTCAGTGACCCTGTTTCAAAATAAAGAATAAAAAATAGGACTGGGGTGGGGTGGGGAGTTGGGTGTGGTGGTGCAGGTTTGTAATCCCAGCATTCAGGAGGATTGTGGTTTGCGGGATTGTGGTTCAGCGAGACCCTTCGCAACTCAGTGAGATCAGTGAGATGGTGTTTCAAAAATAATAAAGACTAAGCCGGGCGTGGTGGCGCACGCTTGTAATCCTAGCATTCAAGAGGCTGAGACTGGAGGATTGCAGTTCGAGGACAGCCTCAGCTACTTAGTGAGGCCCTCTGCAACTTAGTGAGACCCTGTTTCAAAATAAAGAATAAAAAATGGGGCAGGGGGTATAGCTCAGAGGTAGAATGCCCCTGGGTTCCATCCCCAGACCCCCCCCCCAAAATAATAATAAAGACTAGCCGGGCGAGGTGGTGCATGTTTGTTGTAATCCCCATGCTTGGGAGGTGGAGATAGGAGGATCACACAGGTTTGAAGCCAGCTTTCCTGGCTTAAGAGACCCTGTTTCCAAATAAAAAATATAAAAATAGGTCTGGGAGTGTAGCCCAGAGGTAGAAGGGTTTCATCCCCAGTACCACCAAAAAATAAATAAATAAATAAATAAAATAATAAAGACTAGAAAATAGGGCTGGGGGTGTAGCTCGGAGGTAAAATGCCCCTGGGTTCCATTCCTGAGTACTGCAAAAAACAAAACAAAACAGAACAAAAAACAAATAGGACTGGGGATGTAGATCAGAGATAGAATGCTCCTGGGTTCCTTCCCAAAGGACAGACCAAATAAATAAATAAATAAATAAATAAATAAATAAATAAATAAATAAATAAATAAAAACTAACCCACAGGTACATAATCAATATTCAAACAAGAACCTGTGAAGCTGAGTGAGGTGACACACACTTGTAATCTCAGTAATTGGGAGGCTGATACCAGAGGACCACGGGTTTGCTGCCAGCCTCAGTTACTTAATGAGGCCCTCTGCAACTTTGTGAGACCCTATTTCAAAATAAATAGCAAAAAAATAGGGCTGGAGTATAGCTCGGAGGTAGAATGCCCCTGGGTTCAATCTCCAGTAATTAAAAAGGGAAGCTGGGCATGGTGGCGCACGCTTGTAATCCCAGCGCTTGGGAAGTTGAGACAGGAGGATCGCACAGGTTCGAAGCCAGCCTCAGCTACTTAGTGACTCTCAGCAACTTAGTGAGACCCTGTTTCCGAATAAAGTATAAAAACTAGATCTGGGAGTATAGCCCGGAGGTAGAAAGCCCCTGGGTTCCACCTCCAGTAAAACACACACACACACACACACACACACACACACACACACACACACTAATAATAATAATAAAGGAAACCTGTGGAACTGCTGGTTAGTCATTCTTTCTGTTAAGAAAAAAAATCCCAGAGTTCTAAATCTTCATTGAATTAGAAAAAGATTTCCTTTGTCCCATGTGTTGTAACTCCATGTTGGTTTTCATTCCTTCTTTCTTTTCTTTCTTCTTCCATGGTTCTGGGGATTTAATCCAGGGGAATTCTACTTCTGAGCTATACACCCAGCCTTATTTTTTATTTTACAACAGGGTCTTGCTAGGTTGATGAGTCTCAGTACTTGCTAAGGCAGTCCTCAAATCTGTGGTCCTCCTGCCTCAGACTCCTGGCTGTGCCACCACACCTACCTCCTATGTGTTGAATTTCAATTACAAATTAACTTCTCTGGTTGTGACATCGCTAATATAAGCTTAAAAATATCTGTGACAATTTTGACATTTTTATTTTTGCTGTAAGCTGCTAAAAATATTTGATGATATTTTTTTTTTTTTTTTGGTGGTACTGGAGTTCCTGGAAACCCTTCTACCTCCGGGCTACACTCCCAGACCTATTTTTATATTTTTTATTTGGAAACAAGGTCTCTTAAGCCAGTGCGGCTGGCTTCGAACCTGCACACTCCTCCTGTCTCCACCTCCCAAGCGTGGGGATTATAAATGTGTACCACCATGCCCTGCAAGTCATTTAATATTTTAAATCAGCTCTATATATTACCAAGAAGATATAGACCTAATTAGCAACAAAAAACAAAGCACTAGTGTGTGTGTGTGTGTGTGTGTGTGTGTGTGTGTGTGTGTGTGTGTAGTACTGGGGATGGAACCCAGGGGCTTTCTACCTCCCGAATATACTTCCAGACCTATTTTATATTTTATTTAGAAACAGAGTCTCACTGAGTTGCTGAGAGCCCAAGTAGCTGAGGCTGACTTTGAACCCAGTGATCCTATCTCAGCCTCCCAAGAACTGGGATTATAAGCATGCCCCAACAGCAGCACTAAATTCTAAAAGAAAACACTGTTAACATTCTTTAGGTTCTAAGTAATTGTTAATAGGTAGCATAGTATTACTGTATCCTAAGAGCATGATTAATCAACATGTATCAGCAACTGTTCACAATATAACATTGTATATCTACACAGATACAACAAGAGATTTAATATCAGACAGTTCCTGTCACTGTAATCATTACAATTTAACTATACAGCCCAAGCTTGGCCTTTAACATCTACGTTCAAAGATCCTCCTGCCTCAGCCTCCTAAGTAGCTGACACTATAGGCACATACCACCACATCTAAGATTATATTTTAGCTAGACAAGCAAGATAGACAAATATCAAATAATGTACATCATATAGCAAAGACTAAGTGCTGTAAGAATGCAAATAGAACCAGGAGCTGGGCGTGGCGGCGCATGCTTGTAATCCCAGCATTTGGGAGACTGAGACTCTATTTCAAAAATAAAGGTCTGGCGTGGTGGTGCATGCTTGTAATCTCAGCATTTGGGAAACAGAGACCAGAGGGATTGTGGTTCAAGGACAGCCTCAGCTACTTAGTGAGGCCCTTCGCAACTCAAACCCTGTTTCAAAAATAAAAAGACTAAAAAATAGGACTGGGAGTGTAGCTCAGAGGTAGAATGCCCCTGGGTTCAATCCTCAATACCACTAAACTAATTAATTAATTAATTAATTATAGAAAGCCGGGTGTGGTGGCACATGCTTATAATCCCAGCATTCAGAACTCTAAAACCGGAGGATCTCAAACTACAGACAGCCTCAGCTACTTAAGTGAGGCCCTCTGCAACATAGTGAGACCCTGTTTCAAAATCAAGAATAAAAATTAGGGCTGGGGGTGTAACTCAGAGGTAGAATGCCCCTGAGTCCCATCCCCAGTACTGTTAAAAAAAAAAAAAAAAAAAAAAAAAAAGGGAACCAGGAGGGCTGGGTGTGGTGGCACATGCCAGTAACCCAAGTACTTGGGAGGCTGAGACAGGAGGATGACAAACTCAAGGCCAGTAGCCAAACCCTCAGCCATTTGGTGAGTCACTTTTTTGAAATTAATAGGTCAGGTGTGGTGATGCAGGCTCCTAATCCCAGCATTTGGGAGTCTGAGACTGGAAGACCATGGTTCACAGACAGCCTCAGCTACTTAGTGAGGCCCTCTGCAACTTAGCGAGAGACCCTGTTTCAAAATAAAGAATAAGCCGGGCATGGTGGCGCATGCTTGTAATCCCTGTGGTTGGGAGGCAGAGACAGGAGGATAGTGCAGGTTTGAAGCCAGCTGCGCTGGTTTATGAGGCAATGTTTCCAAATAAAAAATATAAAAATAGGTCTAGGAGTGTAGCCTGGAGGTAGAAGGGTTTCCAGGAACCCAGATCCACCAAAAAAAAGAAGAAAAAAAAAAAGAAGAAAAAATAGGGCAGTGGTGTAGCTCAGAGACTGAGTGCCCCTGGGTTCTATCCCCAGATGCCCCCCCCAAAAAAAAAGAACCTTCTTTCAAGAAATTTAAAGTCTAGTTCCCATAAAAGTATAAATGAAACTTATTAGCCAATTATTACAAATACAAAACTAAATATTGTTTGAATCGGAACTTATCAGTGACGGGTATCCTGGTCATATTCAGGTTAAAAGATAAAAACCCTCACACCACAACTGACTTCCAGGGGGTCACTCTGCCCCTCCTGGTCATATTCAGGTTAAAAGATAAAAACCCTCACACCATGACTGACTCCCAGGGGTCACTCTGCCCCATAAATGCTGCAACTTTCACTCTTCTGGCGACAAAGAGCAAATCTGTCATGCCATCATCATGGCACATCTGAAAGGGATCTAGAATAAAGAAGGAGTCCAAAACTCATTTCCAATAAATGCAATTAAAGAGATTAATCTTTCTTATTATCCTGAGTGATAACGTATGTTATCAATAGTAAAACAACTGAACAATAATCAATGTTCAACTCTAATATTCTAAGAGGTGAAAGTATTGAGTAAATTATTTTTTTAAGTATATACTTAGATCGGGGCATGGTGGTGCATACTTTTATTCCCAGGATTTGGGAAGCTGAGCTATGAGGATCAGGGTTCGAGGAAAACCTCAGCTACTACTTAGTGAGGCCTTTGTAACTCAGTGAGACCCTCTTTCAAAATAAAGAATAAAGCCGGGCATGGTGGTGCATGCTTGTAATCCTAGCATTTGGGAGACTGAGACAGGAGGATCTCGGTTCATGGATAGCCTCAGCTACTATTTTTGAAACCCTCTGCAACTCAGTGAGACCCCGTTTCAAAACATAGCGAATAAAAAATAGGCCTGGGGGCATAACTCGGAGGTAGAATGTCCCTGGGTTCAATCCCCAGTATGGAAAAAAGATTTTATATACATAGATAAATATATAGATAACAAAGATTCATTTTAAGTTATTAAAAAAAAAAATCAAGCCAGGCATGGTAGTGCATGCCGTAATCCCAGCATTTGGGAGGCTGAGACCGGAGGATCTTGGTTTGCGGACAGCCTTAGGTACTTAGTGAGGTCCTACGCAATTTAGTGAGACCCTGTTTCAAAAAAAGAATGAAATATAGGGCAGGGATTGTAGCTTGGAGGTCAAATGCCCCTGGGTTCTATCCCCAGACTCGCCACACACACACACACACACACACACACACACACACACACACACACACACGGGGGGGGGGGGGGGGGGGTAGGGTATAACTCAGAAAGAGAATGCCCTTGAATTTATCCCCCACTACCACAAAGAAGATAGCAAAGAAAGGGTGTGGTACTAGGTATTGAACCCAGGGACATTCTACTCCTGAGCTACACCCCCAGGCATTTTAAATTTTACTTTGAAACAGTCTCATTAGGCTGCCAAGAGTCTTGCTAAATTGCTATGGCTAGATTTGAACACACTTGCAATCCCCGCGCTTGGGAGGCAGAGACAGGAGTATCGTGCAGGTTCCAAGCCAGCCTCGCTTGATTAAGAGACCCTGTTTCCAAATAAAATACAAAATAGGTCTGGGAGTGTATCCCGGAGATAGAAGGGTTCCATCCCTTATACCACCAAAAAAAAAAGGATATGAAAGGAAGGTGAGGAAACTTACGGAAGCTGAAAGGCTGAACTGCCACAGTACTAGAGTTTAAAGTTTCTCTAATGCCTTGCTACTAGAAAAAAACAAATCAGGACTCAAAGATGTACAGGGGAGAAGGAGAAGGCTCAGCCAGCCACAGGTCCTTAATAGAAAGATCTATGACGAATCTGCCTACACTAATGCAGGACAAACTTCAAAAAAGGTAGTAGAACTCTGTCTCTCCTTAGCCAGGTATGGTGGGCCCCAGTACTTGAGAGCCTAAGACAGGAGGCTTGCAAGTTCAAATCTAGCCATAGCAACTTAGCAAGACTCTCGGCAGCCTAATGAGACTGTTTCAAAGTAAAATTTAAAATGCCTGGGGGTGTAGCTCAGGAGTAGAATGTCCGTCCCTGGGTTCAATACCTAGTACCACAAAAAATAAAAAAGCCTCCTGAGTCCTGTATAACCAATGAGCCTTTAGTAAGAGTTGATTCTCTTTGGAGGCCATGGGTTCTGTCTTCCACTTAAGAGAAGACACTTCTGCTGTAAATTATAAGGAGAAAAAAAAAAAAAAAAAGCAAGGAGTGGTGTGTGTCTGTAATCCTGGCTATCAGGAAGGCTGAGGTAGGGGAATCTAGGTTCAAGATCAACCTCAGCAATTTAACCCAGACCAGTCTCAAAAAATTACATAGATAAGATAGATAGATGATAGGTAGGCAGGAGATGTAACTCAGTGAAATAGTGACCCGGGTATCCAATCCTCAGTACCACAAAAAATAAAAAATAACAGTACAGAATGGACTTAGAGATGCATTTAATAAATGACAAAACTACAAGAGTAAGCATGCCTTCTGTTAAGGCACAACTTTAGACCAAAAAGAAAAACAAAGCAATTCAATTCATGTATGGAGTCTTTGACCTGACACCTCAAAGATGAATTAAAGATCATGCAGTATGATGCTATTTATGTCTAAACACGTGTGTGTGCGTGTGTGCGCGCGTGTGTGTCCCAGGATTGAAGCAGGGGCATTTTAACTCCAAGGTATATCCCTAGTCCTATTTTTTTTAATTCTTTATTTTGAAACAGGGTCAGCCAACTGTGGCTCTCTTCACACTGTCTAAGGCTTATTTATCTTTTCATGGTCACTCTTCTGGGAAATATTTGTGTGTACCATCTTTCATAAAGCCATAGGTCTTTCCTCAATGTTCTCATGGCAATCTATGTAGAAAGTAGAATGCAGAATTTGGTTCCTCCACTCTGTGTTTGGCCAGTTGAGAAGGATTATGCCTTCCCATTCAATCTTCCCAGCACCATGTATCTTGCTGACACCTAGCTGGTGCCCAGTAAATGGTTGTTAAAGGAACAAAAATTGGTAACTTAGGGGAGAACATTCATCTGGGGATAACAGTACTACCTGGTATACTTCTAGATTTTCCTTACAGATACAATGTATTTTTTTTTTTTTTGTGGTACTGGGGGTGGAACCCAGAGGCTTTCTACCTCTGGGCTATACTCCCAGACCTTTCTTTTATATTTCATTTGGAAACAGGGTCTCACTAAGTTGCTGGAAGCCTCACTAAGTAGCTGAGGCTGGCTTCAAACCCGTGTGATCCTCCTGTCTCAGCCTCCCAAGCACAGGGATTACAAGCATGTGCCACCATTCCCAGTTTACAACCTACATCTTAAAATTCTATTTTTCCATATCGTTGTTCAACTGAATTTTTTTTTTTTTTGTGGGTCTGGGGATGGAACCCAGGGGCATTCGACCTCTGAGCTATACCCCCTGCCCTATTTTTTATTCTTTATTTTGAAACTGGGTCTCACTGAGTTGCGGAGGGCCTCACTAAGTAGCTGAGGCTGTCCACAAACCACAGTCCTCCGGTCTCAACCTCCTGAAAGCTGGGATTACAAGTGTGCGCCACCACTCCTGGCTCAACTGAATTTTATTCACATATTTTTGCTAAACACAAAAACTTTACAATTAGTGTATAGTTTGCTTTTTCTAAACATACACCACTTTTATACATTACAAATTTTCATTAAACTAAACCAGCTCACTACAGGCTTAAATTTGTCTGGTCAAAGTAGGACAGGGCACTTGAGAATAAAGAGATCAGCTATTAATAATTAGGTGAGGACAACAGGTGTAACAAACCAGGACTGTCTTATCTATGACATGATGTATAGCTACACTAAATAAAGGAATATAAAACTAGGTTCTTTTTTTCCAGACACGATAGGAATTGAAATACCCCACTAATATACCAATAACTCAATTGAGCTCATTATTTTTTCACAGTCTGGTAAAGAGGTTATGTAAGCTGGGCATGGTGGCATATATCTGTAATCCCAATAATTAGGCTACAAGACAAGAGAATCACAGATTTGATGCCAGCCTTAGCAATTTAGTGAGGCCCTTAGCAACTTAGCAAGACCCTGTTTTTCTTTTTCCTTTTTTTGGTACTAGAGATTGAACCCTGGACATTCTACCTCTGATCTACACCCCCGCACCACCTCTACATTTTAACTTTTACTTATTTTTTATTTTTTGGTACTGGGGATTGACCCAGGGGCATTCTACCTCAGACCTCCCCCACAACCCTATTTTATTTTTATTTGGAAATAGGGTCTCACTAGATTAATGAGGAGTCACCACTTGCTGTATGTACTTGCGAAGGCTGTCCTCAAGCCTGTGGTCCTCCTGTCTCAGCCTCCCAAAGTACTGGGATTATAGGCATATGCCTCCATGCCCAGCTTATTATTTATTTTGGAATAGGGTCTCACTAAGTTGCAGAGGGACTTACTAGCTGAGAATGGCTGCTTACCCTAACATCCTCTTGTCTCAGTCTCCCAAGTACTGGGATTAAAAGCGTGCGCAACCAAACTTGGCTTTTGTATTTGTTTTGTTTTGTTTTGTGGTGGGGATGGTTGAACCCAAAGACATTCTACCTTTGACCTATACCCCCAGTTCTTTTTTCTTTTTTGGAAACAGAGTCTAATTAAATAGTGAATAGCTTCGCTAAACTGCTGAGGCTGCCTGTGAACCTATGATTCTCTTGTCTCAGCCTCCCAAGTACTGGTATTCCAAGTGTGTACCACCACACTCAGATGAGACTCTGTCTCAAAATGAAAAATAAAATAGGACTGAGAGTGTAGATTAGAGGTAGAACACCACTGGGTTCAATCCTCAGTACCACAAAAAAATGAATGAATAAATAAAAGGTTATATACATAGAAGTATTCAAATTCTGATAAAGTTAACAAGCATTTGATTTAAAGCCAGAAAATTTATTTATTTATTATTTTATTTTTTCTGGGATTGATGGTACTGGAGGTAGAACCTAAGAGCTTTCTACTTCGGGGCTATACTCCCAAACCTTTTTTTAAAATATTTTATTTGGAAAAAAAGTCTCACTAAGTTGCTGACAGCCTCACTAAGTATCTGAGGCTGGCTTCGAACCTGTGCGATCCTCTTATCTCAGCCTCCCAAGCGCAGGGATTACAAGCGTGCGCCACCACGCCCGGCTATTTTTTCTGGGATTGAACCAAGAGGCATTCTACCTCTGAATTTGACACAGAATCTGAAGGCCTTGCTAAGACGCTGAAAGGCTGACCTTAAACTTAGGATCCTCCTGTATCAGCCCCCCATGTACCACCATGCCTGACCCAGAAAAATTTTATTTTTAAATAGTCATAATTAAAAATTCGTCTGAGCCAGACGTGGTGGCACATGCTTGTAATCTCCCTGCTTGGGAGGCTGAGACAGGAGGATCGCGCAGGTTCAAAGCCAGCCTCAGCTACTTAGTGAGGCTCTTAGCAACTTAGTGAGACCCGGTTTCCAAATAAAATATAAAATAGGTCTGGGAGTACAGCCCGGAGGTAGAAACCCCCTGGGTTCTACCCCCAGCACTACCATAAATAAATATATATATAAATAAATAAATAAATAAACATTCATCTGGCTGGGCGTGGTGGCGCATGCTTCTAATCCCTGCGCTTGGGAGGTGGAGACAGGAGGATTACACAGGTTCGAAGCCAGCTGCGCTGGCTTAAGAGACCCTGTTTCCAAATAAAAAGTATAGCTCTGGGAGTGTAGCCCAGAGGTAGAAAGGCTTCCAGGAACCCCAGTACCACCAAAATAAATAAATAAATTAATTAATTAATTAATTCATCTGTGGTACAAAACACATTTGATCCAGGAATGGTGGCACATGTCTATAATCCCAGTACTTGAGGGGCTGAAACTGCAGGATTTTAGGTTCAAGACCAGGCATGGCAACTTAGCAAAATCCTACTTCAAAATAAAAACAAAGCCAGGCATGGTGACACATGCTTCTAATCCCAGCACTTGGGCGGCTGAGACAGGAGGATTGAGCAGGTTCGAAGCCAGCCTCAGCTACTTAATGAGGTTCTCAGTAACTTAGGGAGACCCTGTTTCCAAATAAAATATAAAATAGGTCAGGGTATAGCAAAGAGGTAAAAGGCCTCTGAGTTTTACCTCCAGTACCACAATAAATAAATAAATAAATAAATAAATAAATAAATACCACGCGTGGTGGTGAACACTTGTAATCCCAGCATTTGAGAGGCTGAGACACGAACATTGTAGTTTGTGGACAACCTCAGCTGCTTAGTGAGGCCCTTTGCAACTCAGAGACCCCGTTTCAAAATACAGAATAAAAACACAATGGGGCAGGAGATATAGCTCGAAGGTAGAATGCCCCTGGGTTCCATCCCTAGTACCCGCAAAAATAAATAAATAGAAATAAAAAATAAAAATAGCCGGGCGTGGCGGTGCATGCTTGTAATCGCGAGCTTGGGAGAAGGAGACAGGTTCAAAGCCAGCCTCACTGGCTTAAGAGACCCTGTTTCCAGCCGGGCGTGGTGGCGCACGCTTGCAATCCCTGCGCTTGGTAGAGTGAGACAGGAGGATCACACAGGTTCAAAGCCAGCCTCAGCTACTTAGTGAGGCTCTCAGCAACTTAGTGAGACCCTGTTTCCAAATAAAATATAAAATAGGTCTGGGAGTATAGCCCGGAGGTAGAAAGCCTCTGGGTTACACCCCCAGTACCACACACACACACAAAAGAGACCCTGTTTACAAATAAAATATAAAAAATAGGTCTAGGAGTGTAGCCCAGAGGTAGAAGGGTTCCATCCCCAGTACCACCAAAATAAATAAATAAATAAATAAATAAATAAATAAATAAATAAATAAATACCAAACAAAAAATGGGCTGGAAAGTGTAGCGAGGATGTAGAATGCCCCTGGGTTCAATATTCAGTACTAAACAAAACAGATGTCAACTGTAGGTATGTGAAGCAAGTTTTCTTTTTGGTCTGAAAAAAAAAATGCAATAAAACACAAGTGCTATGCTGTTCTTTTACAAGCAGTTGTTATAATCATAACCCATTTGTCAGAAGGGGATGTTAACAGCGCATACTATCACAAAGTATGTACTAAGAAGAGGGGTCTATCAAGGTTCCAGGAGGTGATCAATATCCACCCCCATCCCCACAGTAATGGGGACTGAACCCAGGAATACTCTCACTTAGCTACATCCCAGCTCCCTCCATGCTTTTTGAGATGGCGTCTCACTGAATTGCTGAGGCTGACCTCAATCTTGCCTTAGTCTTGTCTCAGCTTCCAGAAGTTGCTGAGATTTTAAGTGAGTAAGCTGGTATTACAGGTATGTTCCACTGTGCTCAGCCAGTCAAATTTCTTTAAACCAAATGAAAGTATTCTTTCAATTATTTAGGTTTTTACATTAATCCATTTCACTTGGTTGACCAGCTCAAAGTATAGTTTATCTTTAACTTGAATAAATCAAACATAACAAAGGCTGTGTGTGGTGGCACATGCTCCTAATCCCAGGTCTTGGGAGGATGAGAAAGGAGGATCACACAGGTTTGAAACCAGCCTCAGCTATTTGTGAGGCTCTCAGCATCCTTCCTTCCTTCCTGTAAGGATTGAGTCGCCCCCTGGCCCACAGGGGGCAGGGCCGGAAGCTAGGAGGTGGAGCTCTGCGATTCCGGGAGGGAACCAGGCCTCCCAGGTCCGGAAGAAGAGAGTGCAGAGTTTAGAGAGGAGCCCGAGAGGGAGGGACGCACGCTCTCCCCCGCCACCGGCCCCTGCGGCCACGCGGGGGCTGGAGGCCGATCTCCCACGAATAAAGGCATCCATATATCTACTATGGATCTCCGCGTGTCTCTATGCGACTGGGGACACACACGCTCATTCAATCTTACACTTCCTTCCTTCCTTCTTTATGCCGGTCTGGGGATGGAACCCAGGGGCATTTGACTTCCGAGCCACACCCCCTGCCCTATTTTTATTCTTTATTTTGAAGCAGGGTCTCACTAAGTTGTGGAGGGCCTCACTAAGTAGCTGAGGCTACCCGCGAACCGAGAGCCTCTGGTCTCAGCCTCCCGAATGCTGGGATTACAAGTGTGCGCCACCATGCCCGGCTAAGACCCTGTTTCCAAATAAAATATAAAATAGGTCTGGGAGTATGGCCTGGAGGTAGAAAAGCCCCTGTTCCACCCCCAGAACCACAAAACAAAACAAAGATACCAACAACCTAAACCAATCTAGAGTTACATTTACTTATTCATTCAACTATCATTTAACAGCAAAGTTGCATGCTCAGCTTTTTTTTTTTTTTTTTTTTTTTTTTGGTGGTACTGGAGTTCCTGGAAGCCCTTCTACCTCCAGCCCATACTCCCAGAACTATTTTTTTATATTTTTATTTGGAAACAGGGTCTCTTAAGCCAGCACAGCGGGCTTCGAACCTGCGCTATCCTCCTGTCTCTGCCTCCCAAGCGCAGGGATTACAAGCGTGCGCCACCACGCTGGGCTCATGCTCAGCTTTTGATAGTGCTTTACTTCTATCAGGCCAGAGTTTTCTGCCTCAAACCTTTGACATCAGAGATAAGACATCTGAAGCCTGGAACTGCACAAGTGCAAATGTGTAAGTACAAGAAAGCTAACAAATGAAAGAAGCAAATTATGAACAAATGTTATCAATTCTATTACTCAATATAACACACGTGGAGGTAGAATGCCCCTGCTTTCAATTCCCAGTATCATAATAAATAAATAAATACATACATACATACATACATACATACATACATACATACTTAGTGCTAAATATTCTTCTTTTTTTTTTTGGTGGTGGTACTGGGGTTCCTGGAAACCCTTCTACCTCCAGGCTACACTCCCAGACCTATTTTTGTACTTTTTTATTTGGAAACAAGGTCTCTTAAGCCAGCGCAGCTGGCTTCAAATCTGCATGATCCTCCTGTCTCCGCCTCCCAAGTGCGGGGATTACAAGTGTGCGCCACCATGCCTGGCTTTAGTGCTAAATATTATGAATGTGATATTGTGACCCCAAAAATATCCTGTGTGCTTTACCACTTTCTCTTATATCAGCAGATTGGTTGCAAAAGATTTAGCATTAGAAAAATTTGGAAGTACCAAAAAATTAAACTTTAAACAAATAAACAAATCTTTAGTATGTTAGTTTCTGAACAATTGTTACAACCAAGTCATAACATGACAATATATTCCATAAATGAAGTATAAACATAAAATGGCACATTATGTTCCTAGATACAGTTATAACAATGCATATTTCTCTATTTCCCAAATCAAAGCTTTAGTTTTCTTATTTTTTCAGTTCTTTTCTTTTCTTTCCTTTTTATTTTTATTTTTATTTTGCAGGTCTAGGGATGAAATCCAGGGGCATTCAACCTCCGAGCTACACTCCCTGCCCTATTTTTTATTCTTTATTTTGAAACTGGGTCTCACTGAGTTGCAGAGGGCCTCACTAAGTAGCTGAGGCTGTCCGCGAACCGTGATCCCCCAGGTCTCAGCCTCCCAAATGCTGGGATTACAAGCGTGTGCCACCACGCCCGCCTTTTTCTTTCCTTTTTGAATAATGATGATTCTGAGGAGGGGGGTTGGAGGGAGGGAGGAGGAGGGGGAGAGAGGGGGAGGGAGGGAGGGAGGGAGGGAGGGAGAGGGAGGTAGAGGGAGAGAGAGAGGGAGAGGGAGGGAGAGAGAGAGGGAGAGGGAGGGAGAGAGAGAGGGAGAGGGAGGGAGAGAGAGAGAGGGAGAGGCAGGGAGGGAGAGGGAGGGAGAGGGAGGGAGGGGGAGAGAGAGGGAGGGAGAGAGAGAGGGAGGGAGAGGGAGGGAGAGAGAGGGAGAGAGGGGGGGGAGGTAGGTTCTGGGGACTGAACCAAGGGACATTCTAACCTCCAAACTATATTCCCCAACCCTTTTAATGTGTATATGTGTGTGTGTGTACTAGGGACAGTCTACCTCTGAGCTACACCCTCAAATTAGAACTGAGCATTCTGTATAATTATTTCCACATAAGAGCATTCTGGACTGTCAAAATAATAATGTTCCAGCTGGGCGTGGTGACGCATGCTTATAATCCCAGAGCTTGGGAGGCTGAGACAGAAGGATGGCGCCGGTTTGAAGCCAGCCTTGGCTACGTAGTGAGGCTCTCAGCAATTTAGTGAGACTCTGTTTGCAAATAAAATATAAAATAGGTCTGGGAGTGTGTAGCCCATAGGTAGAAAGCCTCTTGGTTCCATCCCTAGCACCACACACACAACGAAGTTCCAAAATTAAATGTTATTGAATGTAGCAAATTCTACTTCATAATTCAGAAGGCACATCAGAAACACTATGAATGTGGAAAAAAATTTTTAAGTAATGGGGATAGAATTTAGGGGCATTTTACCTCAGAGGTACACCCCTGGTCCTATTTTTTATTCTTTATTTTGAAACAGGGTCTCATTGAATTGCAAAGGGCCTTACTAAGTAGCTGAGGCTGTCCTTGAATCAAGATGCTTCTGTCTCAGCCTCCCAAATGCTGGGATTACAAGCATGCACCACCATGCTCAGTTTAAGAGTACCACTACTTGCGAGGCTGTCCTCAAACCTGCAGTCCTTCTGTCTAAGCCTCCCGAATAACTGGATTTCTGCCTTTTAGAAAACCTTCTTTGTGCCGGGTGTGGTGGCGCACACTTGTAATCCTTGTGCTTGGGAGGCTGAGACAGGAGGATCCCACAGGTTCGAAGGCAGCCTCAGCTACTTAGTGAGGCTCTCAGCAAATCAGTGAGACCCTGTTCCCAAATAAAGTATAAAATAGGTATGAGAGTATAGCCTGGAGGTAGAAAGTCCCTGGGTTTCACCCCTAGTACCAACAACAACAACAAAATCTTTATGCTCTTCTGTCAAACTTTCTCATCAGATACTATTTATATAAACAGTCTTTTTGTGGTAGGGTACTGGGGATTGAACACAGAGGTGTATTGCCTCCACAATACACCTTGGCCCTCCCTTTTTCAAATTTTTTCTTTTCAAATAGGATCTTACTAGATTATTTTTAGAGTCTCCCTAAAGTGCTGAGGCTGATCTTGAAAGTGTGATCCTCTTATCTCAGCCTCCCAAATACTGGGATAACAGGTGTGCACTACCACACTGGCTATTTATATAGTCATTTATTTTTCTTAATTTTTTACAGATACTGGATAAAATGGACTTTACACTAAGAATTAAAAGACAACAACTTTGCCAAGCATGGTGGTGCATGCTTGTAATCCCAGCATTCAAGAGGCTGAGACGGGAGGATTATGATTCACGGACAGCCTCAGCTACTTACTGAGGCTCTCTGCAAATCAGTGAGACCCAGGTTCAAAATAAAGAATAAAAAATAGGGCAGGGGGTGTAGCTTAGAGGTCAAATGCCCCTAGGTTCCACCCCGACACTTGCCAAAACAAAACAAAACAAAACAATTTAGCCAGGCTTGGTGGCACACGCTTGTAATCCCAGCACTTGGGAGACTGAGACAGGAGGATTACATAGGTTCAAAGCCAGCCTCAGCTACTTAGTGAGGCTCTCAGCAACTTAGTGAGACCCTGTTTCCAAATAAAGTATAAAATAGGTTTGAGAGTACAGCCAGGAGGTAGAAAAGCCCGTGGGTTCCACCCTCAGTACCATAACAAACAAACAAAAACTTAAATAAAAGTACTTGACAAAAATTAAAAAGTTAAGTAATTATGGAGTTAATATGGGTGGTATTAGAAACTGTTAGATTGATAATTTAGGCCTTAAGGGTCCTTACTTACCAAACTTATGTTTTAGTCACTTTAAACTTCAATAATTAAGACTCCAACCAAAATCCAGTCTATACAATGTAGATGTAAGATGTTTATTTGTGTTATTTATTCAGCACAAATATCACATTAAAGTGTCCCAATATACAAACCTTTAACGTCTAAAGTCACAAAAATACAAACTTAGGAGTATGAATGAAGTTATAAAGATATTACTTAAAAACATAGTTCTACATCTTCAATGTTGGGCCAGAAAGAGAGAAAGAAAGCAAAGGTGTACATATGAGAAACATTACATTTCAACCCTGTCTAGTTTAGTGGCCTTCTAGTGAGATTTTGGGATACTGGCAATACGATCATCATGGCAATATGGCATATTTAATATCATTTCTATAGGGCAGGCTGTTTCAATATGAAGCTATATGTAAATTTTTACATTATTTCTTTCAAAAGTAAACATCCAAGTGAAGCAGAGCTAACAAAATATACCAACACAATATACCAAATTTTAGCAGGCTATTAGAAAATTTCAACAATTCCATAAGATCAAAAAGAAAATACACTTAAAATTATTTGAACAAAAGTAAAGAAAAACAAATAGAATGAAAGATGAAATGATCGATGCTAGTTATGAAGGATGGATGAGTTCAGCACACAGCTGCACACAGGCTCCTCAACCCACCTACTGCGCCTTAGACAAGTCACAGACACTGGTTCAGAAGCAACGGGAAGATGTCAATCACAGTATTACAAGGTGAGGACGATCAATTCTGAAAAGTCCTCCAGCAAAAACAACTTTTTTTTTATGGTCTTGCTAAGTTGCGAAGGGCCTTGCTAAGTAGCTGAGGCTTTCCGTAAACCACAATCCTCTTGTCTCTGCCTACTGGATGCTCGGGTTATAAGCATGCTACCACCCCTGGCCCAAAAACTACCTATTAAACAACTGCACACCAAAGGGAAAGAGTATTTGATGGTGTGTTTTTCTATAATAAGAGTTCCCTATTTTTTTAAATCAAATTCTCAGAAGACCAAACTCTTCCCTTTAAAATGTATCTTCTTCAAGCATTTCTGTCTATATCACATGCAGGAATACTTTGGAGAAATACTACCCCTTGTGATCACCCAAACCTTTCACTGCAGAGACTTCTTTAAACTTTCAGGATATTCTAGCTTTCTCTCTCAAAAATAGTTTTTCTTTTCCTTTTGTGGTACTGGAGATGAAACCCAGTATTCTTTTAAATTTTTTGTCCTCTTACTCATTGTGCATAATTTTTAAGCTGTAAGTCATTGTTTCACCTTACAAGAAATTATTGGTATGATATCCTGTGAAAGATATCCAAAACAAAACTGTTTTGAAGCCGGGCATGGTGGCCCACACTTAATCCCAGCACTTGGGAGGCTAAGACAGGAGGATTGCACAGGTTAGAAGCAAGCCTCTACTTAGTGAGACTGTTTCCAAATAAAATATAAAAATAGGTCTGGGGTGTAGCCTGGAGGTAGAAAGCCCCTGGGTTCTATCCCCAGTACTACCAAAGGAAAAGAAAAAAAAAACAGTCTATGATTTATGTCCTATTCTAAAATCTAATGCTGGGTGTGGCGGTGCATGCTTGTAATCCCAGGACTTGGAAGGCTGAGACAGGAGGATTGCCATTTGCAGACAGCCTTAGCTCCTTAGTGAACCCTTTGCAACTCAATGAGACCCTGTTTCAAAATAAAGAATAAAAAATAGGGCTGGGGGTGTAGCTCAAAGGTAGAAAGCCCCTGGGTTCCATTCCCAGTACTGCAAAAGATATATAAAAAATAAAATAAAATCCAAATTTAGCTTACTATTATAAAGGTACCATACTATTTATCCTAAATAAGTCTAGGGTTTTTTTTAACCTCTTAGTTTGGGAAAATGTGGAACAAGAGCTAGAAGTATAAATCAGATATTCCTAAGAATGTATGAGTATAAATGCTAATATTCATGGTAAAGGATGTTATACTTAGGTCATGTGTTATCCACCAATCCCCCTGGAATGCTGCATAAAAAGGTACTTCAGATCAAGAATGGTGGTGCACACCTGTAGTCCCAAATCAGGAGGTTGAGGCAGGAAGATCTTAGGTTCAAGGACAGCCTGAGCAATAAAGCAAGACCTTGTCTTCAAATAGAATTGTCAAAAGTAGCTAGGGAACCCTTTGTCACCACAAGCACATGCGTGTAATCAGATCCAGTACTTGGGAGGCTGAGACGGGAGGATCCCAGCTTCACAGCTAGCTTCAACTACTTAGTGAGGCCCTCTTCAGTTTAGTGAGACCCTGTTTCAAAATAAAAGAATAAAAAATAAGGCTGGGAGTGTAGCTCAGAGGTAAAATGAACCTGGGTTCAATCCCCATCCCCCCCAAAAAGCTGGGAACCCAAGTGTGATAATTTTATATCTATAATCCTAGTACTTGGGAGGTTGAGGCAGAAGAATCACAGGTTTTAGGACAACCTCAGTAACCTAGCAAGACTGTTTCAAAATAGGGCTGGGGATATAGCTCAGAGGTAGAAGGCCCCTAAATTCAATTCCTAGTATCATTTAAAAAAAAAAAAAAAAGGCTGGGATAAGAGTATAACTCAATTGTAGTGCCCTGGATATAATCCCCAATACCAAAACATAATTTACCGGAGTTAAGAGATACTAATCCTGAGCAGTTTCTGTTTAATTAGATAAAAAATTTTGCTAGAAGTCAGTATGACTATAATCTCAGCTACTCTACAAACTGAGACAAAAGGATCACCAGAGCCCAGGAGCCAGAGGCCAACTTGGGCAAGATAATGAGATCCTGTCTCAAAATAAAACAACAACAACAAAAAATACAAACTGCGTGTGGTGGCGCTGGCTTGTAATCCCAGCATTCCTGAGGCTGAGATGAAAGGACCTTGGTTCTGTGGACAGCCTCAGCTACTTAGTGAGGCCCTCTGCAATGTAATGAGACCCTATTTCAAAATAAAGAATAAAAACTAGGGAAGGAGTGTAGCTCGGAGGTCAAATGTCCCTGGGTTCCATCCCCAGACAAAGAAAGTTCCAATATAAACTTGGTTTAGTTTTCAGAGGTTTTTTTGGTGGCGTGGTTACTGAAGGTGGAACCCAGGGACATTCTGAGCTATACCCCAGCAGCCATTTTTATTTTTCAACTTGAAACAGGCACTAAGTTGCAAAAGGTCTCACTAAATTGCTGAAGCTGGCCTTGAACCTGTGACCTTCCTGTCTCAAGCTTCCAGATACTAAGATTATAGGTGTGTGCCACTTCACCTGGCTTGGATATATAGTTTGTAAATGTATTGCTTTATTTATTTATTTATTTATTTATTTATTTATTTATTTATTTATTTATTTATTTAGATGGTTTTGGAGTTCCTGGAAACCCTTTTACCTCCAGGCTACACTCCCAGACCTATTTTTATACTTTTTTAAAATTTGGAAACAGGGTCTCTTAAGCCAGAGCAGCTGGCTTCGAACCCGCGTGATCCTCCTGTCTCTGCCTCCCAAACACGGGGATTACAAGCATGCACCACTACGCCTGGCCTTATTTTTTATTTTTACTTATTTTTTATTTTTTTATTTTTTTGGTACTGGGGATGGATCCAGGGGGATTCTACCTCTGAGTTACACCGCCAGCCCTATTTTTTATTCTTTATTTTGAAACAGGGTCTCACTGAGTTGCAAAGGGCCTAAGTAGTAGCTGAGGTTATCTTGAACCAAGATCCTCCTGTCTCAGCCTCCCAAATGCTGAAATTACAAGTGTGCACCACCACGCCCAACATATTTTTAATTTTTAAACAGGGTCTTTCTTCCTAAGTTTTGGAGGGTCTCAACAAGTTGCTAAGGCTAGCCATGAACCTGTGATCCTCCTGTCTCAGCCTCCAAAAGTTACTTTTTTATTCTTATCAATATCCTGGCATTTTAACAATATAGGATCCAAGAATACTGTAACTTATTTTCACTTCTCAGTATTTTTTTCATTTTTTGGACTGGGGTTGAACCCATGGGCACTCTACCTCAGAGCTTCATCCTTGCCCTACTTTTTATTTTTTATTTTGAAACAGGGTCTCACCAAATTGCTGAGGGCCTTGCTAAAATTACTGAGGCTGGCCTCAGTAATTGTCTTAGTCTCCCAAATACTAGTATTGCAAGTATGTGCCACTTTTATTTTTTATTTCTTTATTTATTTCTCAGTTCCTACCCCCTAGTAATGGGATTACAAGTATATGCCACTGCACCTGGCTATTTTTAAATTTTGAAACAAAGTCTTCTGCCAAATATGTAATCTAGATTACTCCATGTATGTAATCTAGATTGCTCCATGTATGTAATCTAGATTACTCCATGTATGTAATCTAGATTGCTCCATGTATGTAATCTAGATTGCTCCATGTATGTAATCTAGATTACTCCATGTATGTAATCTAGATTACTCCATGTATGTAATCTAGATTGCTCCATGTATGTAATCTAGATTGCTCCTGTAATCTAGTACTTGGGAGGCTGAGGCAGGAGGATCCACAAATTTGAGGACAGCCTCAGCAATTTAGCAAGATCTCAATGACTTGGTGAGACTCTCTTTCAAAATAAAAAATAAAGCCAGTTTCTAAATAAAATAAAACCAGGTGTGATGACACAAACTTGTAATCCTAGTACTTGGGAGGCTGAGACTGGAGGATCACAGGTTCAAGGACAGCCTAAGCAATTTAGTGAGGCTCTCAGCAACCTAGCTAGACCTTGATACCAAATAAGAAATGAGGTAGAATACCTCTGGGTTCAATTCCCAGTACCACACAAAAAATAATCAATAAATAAATAAATATTAAAAGGGCTGGCAGTATGGCTTGAAGCGCGAATACCCTGGATTCAGTTCCAGTACTACCAAAAAAAGGAAGAAAGGGTGGGAAGAAATGAATCTTGCTAAATTGTTGCTAGCAGCCTCATATCTGCAATCCCTCTACTTTAGCCTTGCAAGAACTGAGATTACAGGCCATGTGCCATCACGCCCCGGTTGAATTTATCAATTTATATTTTGGTAGTTCTTAATCATGTTTAAAAATTCAATACCCTAGCCGGGCGTGGTGGCACATGCTTGTAATCCCTGCACTTGGGAGGTGGAGACAGGAGGATGGTGCAGGTTCGAAGCCAGCCTTGCTGGCTTCAGAGACCCTGTTTCCAAATAAAAATATAAAAAATAGGTCTGGAAGTATAGCCCGGAGGTAGAAGGGTTCCATCCCCAATACCACCAAAAAAAAAATTTTTTTCAATACCTGATAATAAGCTTGCCAAAATCTTAGAAGACTCTAAAGCTAGACAAATAGATAATAATTTCATGATAAAAATATTTTTGGCCCAACCTGTCAATAACAAAGAATGAATTGATATACAGAAATATTTTTGAAATTTAATTAGAGCTACTTTAAACTAAAAAGCGTTAATTTTAAATAGCCATCTTTATTCAGATTTTCCTAAAATGGAGAGAAACATAGGTAGCCCAAAAGATTAACGTCCTCTAAAAGCAAGGTTACATAGGGAAAGAGGAGGGACAGGAAAGGGAAATTCACTGCAGTACTGGTGGCCTCAACCCCTTTATGAAAGCACATGTTCTCATTTGGTATTATAATATCCTGAGTCATGCTGAATATCAAGAAACAAAATGAAAAAGGCCAACTAAAAATGTTTAAACTAAAGAAAAGAAAAATGTGAGACTGAATTAAATGATAAAATGAATTTAAAAGGGAACAAGAAATAAGACATTAGATGACCTTTATAAAAATAGTCAAATTAAAAATAATTCATTTGGCACATTGTGCTCACAAAGGGAAAGGAGGTCCCATCATGCCCTGCAGGGCACAATAAGCAGGTGGTTTGCTCAGGCATCAGCAGAAATAGGCCCCGAAGAACTACCCTCAGATTCTTCTACATCGTGTCCAGGAAGGAAAAGCAAAGCTGCGAAATGCTGAAGGTTTTAGGAGTGTAACGGTGCTTAGAAAATATCACTGGACTGGTGTCGCAGCAGCCCCAGTGTGGAGAGACACTCTAGGCTTCTAGGAGGAGAAAAATAGAAGAGAAGGAAGGAACAGGAAGGGGAAGAAAAGGGCGGAAAAGCACAGGTCATTAGTAAATAGTAAGTGCAACATAGCAAGATGTCCAAAACCCTTGTATATGCTATTAGTAGAGCTGATCTGCTCTCAGGATTATAAATAATATTCTGGAGGGAATCAAAACAGAATTTCCAAAAGGATACTGAGCTAAACGTTCTAGTTAGTGATCACCAAATTAGTATAAGGTTATAGCATGCTCCCAAAACATATACTCTTCACCCTACTCCCTGTTCCCTCCTTTCTCCAATAAAGCATACATATTTTCAGTAAATACCTGCTTTAATACAGGTTAAGAGATCAACTTCAGAATCCAAAAAAGCTCAAGTTCTACCTAAGGATGGACAAATACTCAAAAAAGAGCTAAGTGAGTGAGTGAGTGAGTGAGTGAGTGAGTGAGTGTGTGTGTGTGTGTGTGTGTGTGTGTGTGTGTTATACAGGAGGTTGAATCCTGGGGCATTCTATCTCCAAGCTGCGCCCCCAGCCCCCCCCCCTTTTTTTTTTGGCGAGTCTGGGGAAGGAACCTGGGGGCATTCTACCTCTGAGCTACACCCCCTGCCCTATTTTTTATTTTGAAACCGGGTCTCACTGAGTTGTAAAGGGCCTCACTAAGTAGCTGAGGCTGTTCACAAACTGCAACCCTCTGGTCTCAGCCTCCCAAATGCTGGGACTACAAGCATGCGCCACCACACCCGTCTTCTCAGCCCTATTTTTTATTCTTTATTTTAAAAAGGGTCTCACTAAGTTGAGGAGGACCTAAGTACCTGAGACTAACCACTAAATTTGACATCTTAGTGGAGAAGAAACCTAACCTAGTTTTGAGTGCTGTTTCCTTTCTAGGTAAAAATCTCATCTATCTTTCTGACTAATCAAATTGATCCTATCCAGTCATCCTTCCCCTGGCTCTGTCTGCTGGTTGAAGAAAGCTAAATTTATTCATTTTTTAAAAGCTCACTATTCAAGTTTTTTTCTTTTACCTTACTCATAAAGATATTTGTAAGATCATGTTTTTTAAAATAAAACTACAAAGCAGGCGTGGTGGCACACGCTTGTAATCCCCACACTTGGGAGGCTGAGACAGGAGGATCGCACAGGTTCGAAGCCAGCCTCAGCTGCTTAGTGAGGCTCTCAGCAACTTAGTGAGACCCGGTTTCCAAATAAAATATAAAAAAGGTCTGGGAGTATAGCCCGGAGGTAGAAAGCCTCTGGGTTCCACCCCCAGTACCACCAAAAATAAAATAAAATAAAACAAAACTACAGTGGGTGAGGTGGTGCACGCTTGTAATTCCAGCACTCAGGAGGCGAGGACCAAAGGATCGCAGTTCCTTGACAGCCCCAGCTACTTATTGAGGCCCTTCGCAACTCAGACCATTTAAAAAAATAAAAAGGCTAAAAAATAGGACTGGGAATGTAGCTCAGAGGTAGAATGCCCCCAGGGTTCTATCACTGATACTGCAAAATAAATAAATAAATCTGCATAAATGACTGCTTTTTTAAAGCATGCACAAAAACAGTCAATACTATGTATGACTATAATTACCAAAAAATATACAAAAATGTTCACAAAACCAGAAGATAAGGTAGCGCTTTGGTATGCTCCTAGTTTAAAGTAAGAATACAGCTGGGCGTGGTGGTGCATGCTTGTAATCCCAGCATTTGGGAGGCTGAGACCAGAAGATCTGTTCGTGGACAGCCTCAGCTACTTAGTGAGGCCCTCTGCAATTTAGTGACACCCTGTTTCAAAATAAAGAATAAAATAAACAGGGCGGCGGGTGTAGCTCGGAGGTCAAATGCCCCCGAGTTCCATCCCCAAACCCCCCCAAAAAAACCAAACAACAAAAAAAGTAAGAATACCTAATTTGCCAATCATGATGGCGCACACTTGTAATCCCAGCATTTGGGAGGCTGAGACTGAAGGATTGTGTTTCATAGATAGTCTCAGCTACAACTTAGTGAGGCCCACTGCAACTCAGTGAGACCCTGTTTCAAAATAAAGAATAAAAAATAGGGCTGGGGTGTAGCTTAGAGGTAAAATATCCCCTGGGTTCCATCCCCAGTACTGCAAAAAAAAGTAAAATACAATAAAATAAATAAAATAGGGCAAGGGGTGTAGCTCAGAGGTCGAATGCCCTTGGGTTCCATTCCTAGACCCGTGGGGGGTGGGGGGGGAAGAATACCTAATTTATGAGTTGCTAATAGAATGTTAATATAACTCAGTAAAATCAAGATTCACAACAAATATAACAATTTGTTGTGAATTGTTAGTCATCAATAATTCTGAAGAATAAGGATACATACAACATTTCTTAAGGTCAAAGAATAAAGAGTTACTCCAGGAAAAACTGATACTGCTAACAGAAGGCTTTTTGAAAGCCTTAGAAACTTAACCCCAAAGTGACCGAAGAAAAAGATGCCTGTGGTGAGGTATTCCTACAAGGAAAGAAATACAAAAATAGTACATGTCTAGTACTTGCCTCCATGGTACTAAAGTAAATAAAATGTTATACCCCAGAGCAAAAAGCATGCTCTGTTGCCCAGAGTAATGACACTGGGAGACAGCTCCTGTGGGCCAACAGTGTCAGCCTCATAACAACTGGAAATTAAATGCAGTTATCTGTAAAAATGAAACACATAACTCTCACACAGGACACCTAAGAAAAGATTTATATAATACATCTCCCTATGGACAGGCTCTTGCTGTAGCTCTCAGAATTCTGCTCCCTAAAAAGACACTAGGCTAGGGTGAGAACTCAGTGCTGCTAAAAAAAAATAGCAGCACTCCAGGGGTAAGCTAGAGGTTAAAATTAGAGACAAATCCCAAAAGCAATAGTTAAAGAAAAGAGAAAGAAAACACAGATTGAGGGTAAAGCAAAGCACTTGCTATTCACTGCTCAAAACAAATGCAGTATGTGTTCAGGAAGAAGGTTCACAGGTAAGTGGCTAAATGCCTCCCATCTAATAATGACTATTCTGCATATATAAGAACTTTTCTCCTTTTGTTTGTTTAAGGGGTTTTTTTGTAGTACTGGGGATTAAACCCAGAGGGATTTTACCTCCAAGCAACACCCCCAGCCCTATTTTATTTTTATTCTAAAACAAGATCCCACTAGGTTGATGATAATCTCACTATTTGCTGAGGCTGTCCTCAAACCTGTGATTCTCCTGTCTCAGCCTCTCAAGTAATGGGAATACAGGAGAGTGCCACCATGCCCGCTGTAAGAGTATTTTTAAGATGGTATAGCTCCTACATATATTCAATATCAGCTGGGTGTGGTGGCGCATACTTGTAATCCCTGTGTTTGGGAGGCTGAGACAGGAGGATCGCACGGGTTCTTAGCCAGCCCCAGCTACTTAGTGAGGCTCTCAGCAACTTAGTGAGACCCTGTTTCCAAATAAAGTATAAAATAGGTCTGGGAGTATAGCCAGGAGGTAGAAAAGCCCCTGGGTTCCACCCTAGTACCACAAAAAAGAAAAACAAAACAACTAAACAAAATATTCAATATCAAAGGAAATTCATTCCCCTCTCCATTTTTAGATATTTATGTGGCAGATGTATTGACATCCAACAAGAATGATACTAGGAACAGTCCTCCTCAAAGGAGCTTATCATGGTATTTACTGTAAACGTGTCACCTACCTTCACATTTGGAGAATCCTGGGAACCACTCACCTGTAATATCATTCTCTTCTATTCCATGGTCACCATTGGCTAGCACCATTGCTTCAGAAGATGGAGTACCTGCAATAAAGAAAGAATTTTACCATTATAACAACACAGAAATGAAAAACAGATCCAACTACTGTTTGACTAGTGGACTTTTCATCATTCTTACTGGAATTAATTTAAAGCATATAAAACCTGTCCAAAATTTAAAGCTTTAATAAGATGCATTAATAGAACACAACTGAGCCATTAATTCCTCCCCATCTAAGCTGTATTTATCATCAACCACTACAGGAAAGGCAAAATAAGCAAGCCTATGTCTTTATTAGTTCTATAAATTGTCAAAGACTACCATTAATTCTTTTTTTTCTTTTCTTTTCTTTTCTTTTTTTTTTTTTTGGTGGTACTGTGAATGGAACCCAGGGGCTTTCTACTGCTGGACTACACTCTCAGACCTATTTTTTAATATATATGTTTTAAGATGGGTGTGGTGGTGCACGCTTGTAATCCCAGCATTTGGGAGGCTGAGACCTGGAGGATCACGGTTCGTGGACAGCCTGAGCTACTTAGTGAGGCCCTCTGCAACTCAGTGAGACCTGGTTTCAAAATAAAGAATAAAAAAAAATAGGGCAGGGGGTGTAGCTCAGAGGTCAAATGCCCCTGGGTTCCATCCCCAGACCCGCAAAAAAAAAAAAAAAAAAAAAAAAAAAAAATATATATATATATATATATATATGATATATGTTTTATTTTGAAATCGGGTCAGGCTGGGTGTGGTGGCGCTCGCTTATAATCCTAGCACTTGGGAGGCTGAGAGAGGAGAATTACATAGGTTCAAAGCCAGCCTCAACTACTTAGTGAGGTTCTCAGCAACTTAGTGAGATCCTATTTCCAAATAACGTATAAAATACCTCTGGGAGTGGGGAGTGTAGCCCAGAGATAGAAAACCCTGGGTTCCATCCCCAGTAAAACACACACACACACACACACACACACACACACACACACACACACCACATGAAAACAGAAAACAGGGACTCACTATGTTGCTAAGAGCGTCACTAAGTTGCTGAGGCTAGCTTCAAACCTGCACAATCCTCCAGTTTCCAACCTCCCAAATACTGGGATTATAAACTTGAGCTACCACACCTGGCTTACTAAATCATAAAATACCACAGGTTTAGGGTCTGTGATTCAAATCAAATATTCCAAGGACACAGGCCATTCAAGTTCCTTGGGTGTATTGTTGCTCCAGAGCATGAGTATTGCCTGGGGGGGTTCACTAATAGCACATCTAGAAGCAGAAGGCTGCCAATGCTGATTCTACCTGTATCTTCCTCTTTTGTGAGTTACTCTGATAAGCTTGCTTGCTTTTTTTTTTTTTTTTTTTTTTTGTGGTACTAGGGGTGGAACCCAGAGGCTTTCTAGCTCCAGACTACACTCCCAGACCTATTTTTTATATTTTATTTGGAAATAGGGTCTAAGTAGTGGAGGCTGTCCCCAAACCACAGTCTTCATGCCTCAACTTCCCAAATGCTGGGATTACAAGTGTGCGCCACCATGCCTGGCTACTCTGAAACTTAATGAGACCCTGTTTCAAAATAAAGAAGCCTGGCATGGGGGTGCACACTTGTAATCCCAGCATTTGGGAAGCTGAGACAGGAAGACTGCGATTTGCAGACAGCCTCAGCTACTTAGTGAGGCCCTCTGGAACTCAGTGAGACCATGTTTCAAAATAAAAAAATACAATAGGACTGGGGGTATAGTTTCCATTCCCAGTACCACAAAAATAAAATAAATACATAAATAAAAATAGAAAGTCAGGCGTGGTGGCACACATTTGTAATCTCAGCATTTGGGAGGCTGAGACAGGATTGTGGTTCGTGGACAGCTTTGGCCACTTAGTGAGGCCCTTTGCAACTCAGTGAGACCCTGTTTCAAAATAAAGAACAAAAAATAGGGTTGGAGTTGGAGTTCAGAGGTAGAATGCCCCTGGGTTCCATTCCCAGTAATGCAAAAAATTACATAATTAAATAAAAAAGCAAACAAACACAGGGCTTAAAATTGGAAGATACACATTCAGATTGTGATTCTGTCATTGTTGAATATCTGATGAAATGTCACTCCTTCAAGCTTTCAAAGCCTTAGCAGTCTCATCTGCAAAGTGAGATGAAATGCAAAAATAATGGAGACAGTACTTTATAAATTCTACCATGCTAAGTAATTTTTTTTTTCTGACACTGGGGATGGAACCCAGGGGCATTCTACCTCCGAGCAACACACCTAGCCCTATTTTTTATTCTTTATTTTGAAACAGGTTCTCACTGAGTTGCAAAGGGCCTCACTAAGTAGCTGAGGCTGGCTGTGAACCGCAATCTTCCTGTCTCAGCCTCCCGAATGCTGGGATTACAACCATGCGCCACCATGCCCGGCTAATTGTTTATGGCTTTTATTATCCATTTTTGAATTCTTCATAACATTAAAGGTGTTCAATTAATCTTAGACCAACTACAGACTATAAATTGATCAATAAAATTATAAAGTAACCTTGTATGAACAATGAAATTTGTTTACTTTTACATTATATAAAAATCTTGGTTATATTTTTATTTTTCTCTTCTGACCTTAGATATTAAAATTGTTATTTATTATTTGTATGGTAGAGTCACAACCTCTTTAATCCCTTCTAACCTCTTTTTCTTAGTTTCATTTTCTTTTGCTAAGTTGTTTATTTCTGTCTTAGATGTCACAATTATGCCTAGAACAATCGTAGATATGGAACTCTACAAGCTTACATAGTTCTTAATGGTAATTCCTGAGCTAAACTTATTATTATTATTATTATTATTATTATTATTATTATTATTATTTTGGTGGTACTGGGGGTGGAACTCAGAGGCTTTCTACCTCCGGGCTATACTCCCAGACCTTTTTTTAATATTTTATTTGGAAACAGGGTCTCACTAAGTTGCTGAGAGCCTCACTAAGTATAAGTAGCTGAGGCTGGCTTCGAACCCGTGAGATCCTCCTGTCTCAGCCTCTCAAGAGCGAGGATTACAAGCCTGTGCCACCACGCCCGGCCGAGCTAAACTATTATTATCATTTACATGAAGAAATAGAGGATTCCAGAATCACACACATTTCACGATATGAAGTAGGTAAAATTTTTTAAAAATTAGGGTTTTAGAATAGAGAAAAGGCTTTCAAATTCCCTTCAGAAAAATTTAGACACTAATCACTGGCATGATACATGGTTGCTGGGTAAATCCTGACTCAAAAGATTCTAAAATACCTTCTCTAAGTGACTGACTGTCCCAGAGAACTTTCATTGTATGAAATGAGAAGTTTCTTAGCTAAACACATACAACGCTGGAAATACCACACGCATTTTGAAACATTACATTTTGTGAGGCATAAAGATAATCACATTTACTTTTTTATTTTTCCCTTAATTTTCTCTCTCCCAGAGATTTCAGATTCTCAAATCTGGCAAATCAATCTGGCAGAGAAGGAAAAAAATAAAAAACTGAGAGGTATGTCAGCTGTGAGGAAGCACATCACTGAGTCAGCCTTACCAAAAAAAACAGTATTTGGTATGGTCCCAATGCAGAAAAAAGTGTCCGACTCATGCCAACAACCGCCCTCTGCTGGCCAGGTAGATTGATTGCCATGGTCCATAAAAGTAGAGCCTAACCTGAGGAATTTTGCAATATCTAGTTATCCTTTCCAGGATTTAATTATGCCGTACACCTGGATTAGTGCTTCTCAATCTTAGATGTGCATTCACGTAATCTTGAGAGGGCTTGTTAAAACAGTAACACAGGCTGGCATCCTAGTACTTGGGAGAGGGAGACAGGAAGGTCACAGATTTAAGGCTCACAGTGCCATAACTTAGCAAGACCCTGTTTCAAAATAAAAAATAAAATAGGACAAGCAGTAGGATGGTGCAGGTTCGAAACCAGCCTTGCTGGCTTAAGAGACCCTATTTCCGAATAAAATATATAAAATAGGTCTGGGAGTATAGCCCGGAGGTAGAAGACCCCTGTGTTACATCCCTAGTACCACACACACACACACACAGAAAATAAATAAATAAATAAATAAATAAATAAATAAATAAATAAATAAAATAATTAAAAATATACTATTTTTTTTTGCGGGTCTGAGAATGAAACCCAGGGGCATTTAACCTCCGAGTTATACTCCCTGCCCTACTTTTTATTCTTTATTTTGAAACAGGGTCTCACTAAATTGTGGAGGGCCTCACTAAGTAGCTGAGGCTGTCCTCCAACTGCGATCCTCTGGTCTCAGCCTCTGAAATGCTGGGATTACAAACATGCTCTACCACACCAGGCTCCACTAATCTTTAAGATGAAGGCAATTGGGTGGGCTTACAAGAAAGAATTCAAAGAAACAAAACACGATTGCCTGCCCCTTGAATATTCAGATGCAGAAAAATGATATACTTCAACTGGTTGGACTGAGACTGCTGTAAAATTAATTACACATCAAGAGCACTGCATAAGAGCTGAGCATGGTGGTACATGCTTCTAAACTCAGCATTTGGGAGGTTGAGACAGGAGGATGATGGTTTGAGACAGCCTCAGCTGCTTAGTGAGACCCTTTGCAACTCAATGAGACCCTGTTTCAAAGTAATAGGGCTGGGGGTAGCTCAGAGGTAGAATGCCCATGGGTTCAATCCCCAGTACTGCCCCCCCCCGCAGAAAAAAGAATAAAAAATTGGGTTGTTAAGCCAGGCGTGGTGGCACACGCTTGTAATCCCAGCATTTGGGAGGCTGAGACCAGAGGATCATGGTTCACAGCCAGCCTCAGCTATGTAGTGAGGCCCTTCGCAATTCAGTGTCATCCTGTTTCAAAATAAAGAATAAAAAACAGGGCAGGGGGTGAAGCTTGGAGGTTGAATGCCCCTGAATTCCATCCCCAGACCAAAGGAAGGAAGGAAGAAAGAAAGGAAGGAAGGAAGGAAGGATGGACGGACGGACGAACGGACGGACATACTAGGCATAGTGGTACACATTTAGTGGTAATTCGAGTACTTGGGAGGCTAAGACAGGAGGATTTCAGGTTCAAGGCCAGCCTCAGTTAATAAGTGAGGCCCTCTACAACTTAGTGAAATCCTGTTTCCAAATAAAGAATAGAGCTAAGGATGTAGCTCACAGTTGAAATGTTCTGGGTTTAATTCCCAGTACAAACACAAAAAAGCCCTTTATTGATTAACTCTATCAAACATTAAAAAAACAAAATAAACTGGGCATGGTGGTGCATCTTGTAATCCCAGCATTTGGGGAGGCTCGGAGGTCAAATGCCCCTGGATTCCATCCCCAAGCCCGCAAAAAAAAAAAAAAAAAAAAAGAAAAGAAAAGAAAAGAAAAGAAAAGAAAGAAAGAAAGAAATTAATATCCATTCTGTATACTATTCAAGAAAACAGAAGATGGGGGAATACTAAAATTCATTTTATGAAGTAAACATGACTTCAATTCTAAAACTAGTCAAAGATATTACCAGACAACTTAAGAAAAATATTCTTCATTAATATAGATGAAAAACTTCTCAACCAAATAAATATTAGTGAACCTGATCCATGAGTATATGAAAAAAACAAATCTCAAACGGCTTTAATGCATGCTTTAATCCTCCCCTGGGATGACTCCAGAGACAATAAATGGAATCTGGTTCTAGTCTAAATTTTTTTTTTTTTTTTATGGTTGTACTGGGGTTCCTGGAAACCCCTCTACCTCTGGGCTACACTCTCAGAACCTTATTTTTTTTTTTTTAATTGGAAACAGGATCTCTTAAGCCAGCTAGGCTGGCTTCGAACCTGAGTGATCCTCCTGTCTCTGCCTCCCAAGTTCAGGGATTACAAGCATGCGCCACCACGCCTGGCTCTGCTCTAAAATTCTTATGTAGTTTTACAACACTTTCAAAGAAAAGACACAGAAGATATTAATTTAGCAAAATAAATGTCTGGAGTCTCTCCTGTATCCTATTTTCTCACTAACTTCTATATGAGAGAAAACATCCAAGTTTCACTTTTTGTGACCAACTAATCTCACTTAGCATATTTTCGAGTTCTATTTATTTCCCTACAGATGACATAATTTTCTCCTTCTTTATGGCTGAGTAAAATTCTATTGTGTGTATATCTCATAATTTTGAAATACATCCAATGATCAACAATGATCAACAATGGCTGGTTTTCATAGGCAATTAAGAAATGTTCCGCTATGAACAGATACACATACATTACTCTTTATATGTTTACACGGTAGTCTGGTTTTGATTCTTTTGGGTAGAGATATCCAGGAGTGGTATAGCTCATATGCTAGGTTCATTCCCATTCTTCTTTTTTTCCCTTTTTTTTTTTTTTTTTTTTTGAGGTATTGGCATTTGAACCTACGGGCATTCTACCTCCGAGCTATACCTCCAGCCCTATTTTTTATTCTTTATTTTGAAACAAGGTCTCACTAAGTTGTGGAGGGCCTCATTAAGTAGCTGAGGCTGGCTGCAAACCTGATATCCTCCTGTCTCAGCCTCCCAAGTATTGGAATTACAAGTCTGCGCTACCACAGCTGGCTTCATTCCCATTCTTCTGAAGACTCTACACATTGCTTTCCAAAGTGGTTGCATTAATTACAATGCCACCAACAATGTATCAGAGTTCCTACTTCTCCACATCTTCATCAGCATCGATTAGTGTGTGTGTCTGTGTGTGTGTGTGTGTGTGTGTGTGTGTGTGTGTGTGTGTGTTGTTTGTTTTGTGGTACTGAGGACTGAACCCAGGAGTATTCTACCTCCAAGCAATATCCCCAGCCCTATTTTATTTTTTAATTTGAAACAGGGTATCACTAAATTACAAAGGGGCCTCACTAAGTAGCTGAGGCTGGCCATGAACCTACAATCCTCCTGTCTCCCAAGCACTGGGATTACAAGGATGCCCTGTCATGCCCGGCTTGTTATTATGTTTTTTGCCATTCTAATTGGGGTTAGGTAATATTTCCTTATTTTCGAACAAATAAAGATAAAGACAAAGTTACAGCTGAGTGTGATGGTGCACATTTGTAATCTCAGTTGACTTGGGAGGCTGAAACAGGAGGATCACAAGTTCATGGCAAGCCTCAGCTACTTAGTGAGGCCCTCCACAACTTAGTGAGATCCTGTTTCAAAATAAGGAATAAAAAATAGAGGTGGGGATATAGCTCAGAGGTAGAATGCCCTGGGTTCCTCCCCCAGTACCACAAAAAATAAAAAAGAAACTTTTACTAGCCAATACTAAAAACTATAACTCAATTTCCTCTGTTTGTAAGATTATAACTCAAAGCTAATCTACAATCTACTTTCTGAACACACACACACACACACACACACACACACACACAGTTTGACTTAATAAATATGTACCTCCACTCTGGCTGGTATCTGAGCATGGTTTCTTCTTTGACTCTGAATTCTCAGTTTTCTCGTCCACATCCAGGAGAGGAATATAATCTGTTTTTCCAACAGTTTCCCCCACGACATCATCAAACGCCTCTGCCTCCAGTGTGGCAATGAAGTCTCTCTTTATCTCTGCCTCAATTTCTGGAGGAGGCTCTGTTAAAGCATCTGCAAGACTGAGGTCGGCCATTCTGTACTGCTGTAATAGCTGTTCAAGGAGAAACACATGTCATGAGCACTGCAAACAGGACATTTCTAGAAATGCTAAGCAGTTGGTTTAAACAAACAAAAGCCTAAAATTTTAGAGGTAGATGAGACTTTCTCATTTGAAAGATTAAAAAAGAGCCAGGCGTGGTGGTGCAAGCTTGTAATCCCAGCATTTGGGAGGCTGAGAGAAGGGGGACCATGGTTTGCAGACAGCCTCAGCTACTTAGTGAGGCCCTTTGCAACTCAGTGAGACCCCGTTTCAAAATAAAGAATAAAAAATAGGGCTGGGGGTGTAGCTCAGAGGTAGAATGCTACTTGGTTCCATTCCTAGTACTGAAAAAAAAAAAAAAGATTAAAAAAGTAAAGTTCAAAAATGGTCAGTCTTACCCAAAATAAATCACTGCTATTCATTTTTTTCCAAACAGTAATGTGAAGTAGAAAAAGTACGTGAGCTGGGCATGGTGGCACCCACTTGTAATCCCAGTACTTGGAAGGCTGAGACAGGAGGATCACAGGTTTGTGACAGCCTCAGTTACTTAGTGAGGCCCTCTGCAACTTGAGACCCTGTTACAAAACAAAGAATAAAGCCAGGCGTGGTGGCACATGCTTTTAATCCCAGCATTTGGAAGACTGAGACAGGAGCATCATAGTTCACAGACAGCCACAGCCACTTAGTGAGGCCCTTTGCAACTTAGTGAGACCCTGTTTCAAAATAAAGAATAAAATAAAAAAGTTCAGAGGTAGAATGCCCCTGGGTTCAATCCCTATTACTGCAAAAAAAAAAAAAAAAAAAAAAAAAAGGCAAAGAATAAAAACAGGGCTTGGAATGTAGCTCAGAGCTAGAATGCCCTTGGGTTTATTCTCTAGTACTGGGAGAGAGAAAAAAAGTATGTGCCATTTTGTCCTTTTTTGTGTGTGTGTGTGTGTGTGTGTGTGTGGTACTGGGGTTCTTGGAAACCCTTCTACCTCCAGGCTACACTCCCAGACCTATTTTATACTTTTTATTTGGAACCAGGGTCTCTTAAACCAGCATGGCTGGCTTAGAACCTGCGTGATCCTCCTGTCTCCGCCTCCCAAGGGCAGGGATTACAAGAGTGCGCCACCATGTCCGGCCATTTTGTCCATTTTTATTAATAAAAGTTTTACCCAGTAATGTTCAAATCAGGTCTTTTGCTTTCAAGTCTCATGCTTTTTCAACTAGCCCACCTATCTTCATTTCCAAATCATTTCCCAGAATAGTTTGTTTTGTATGGAGCTGGAGAATAAACCCAGAGTCATTCTATCTCTGATCTATACTCCTAGCCTAAGTTTTATCTTTTATTTTGAAACAGAATCTCACTATGTTGCTGAGAGTCTTGGTAAATTGCTGAGACTGACCTTGAACCTGCAATCCTCTTGTCTAAGCCTCCCAAGTACTGGGATTACAGTCATGTGACACTGGGCTCAGTTCCAGAATAGTTATGTGTATGTGTATTTTGGTACTGGAGACTTACCTGGCATCATTCTACCTCTGACCTACACCATCAGCCCTTTTCTTAATTTTTTTTCTTTTGTATTTTATTTGGAAACAGGGTCTCACTAAGTTGCTGAGAGCCTCACTAAGTAGCTGAGGCTGGCTTCGAACCTGTGCGATCCTCCTGTCTCAGCCTCCCAAGCGCAGAGATTACAAACGAGCGCCACCAAGCCCGGCTTAATTTTTTATTTTGAAAGGGTCTTAAGTTGCTGAGGCTGGCCTTGAACCTGCAATCTTCCTGTCTCAGTCTTCCAAGTACTGAAATTATAGGCATGTGGTACTGGGCCCAACTCTAGAATAGCTTTTATTTGTTTTGGTACTGGAGATTTAACCTGACAGCATTCTACCTCCAAGATAAACCAAAAGCTCTTTTTTAAATTTTTTATTTTGAAAGGGTCTGAAGTTGTTGAGGCTGACCTTGAAACCATGATACTCTTGTCTCAGCTTCCCAAGCACTAGGATTACAAGGGTGTACCACCTTGCCCAGCTATATTCTTACTTAACATCAAGTTATCTATCTCAAATTTAAGGAGAGGGCATACTGGGTGTTGAACCCAGTGGTGTCTACTGCCTACCTACAGCCCCCCAGCTCTTTTTTTTATTTATATATTTTTTTTTTTTTTTGCAGTACTATGGATGGAACCCAGGGGCATTCTACCTTTGAGATACACCACAGCCCTATTTTTTATTCTTTATTTTGAAAAGGGTCTCACTGAGTTGCAAAGGGCCTAAATAGCTGAGGCTGACCACTAACTGCAATCCTCCTGTCTCAGCCTCCCAAATGATGATATTACAAGTGTGAGCCACCAAACCCAGCCCTAGCCCTTTTTAATTATTTTTGAACAATGTCTCATTATATTGGCAGGGTCTAGCTAACCAAGAGTTTCAAAAGATGGGTCAGATGCAGTGGCACACGCCTGTAATCCTGACTAATAATGAGGCTGAGGCAGGAGGATCACAGGTTCAGGCCAGCCTGGGTAACTATCTTTTGGCTATGGGTACATCCAGCAAACCACCCATCTGCATCTCAACAGCTCAGCAACGTTAACTTGTCACCACACATAAATATGAGTTTAGTGACTTTAAAACACACATAGAAGCCAGGCGAGGTGGCACACACTTGTAATCCCAGCATTTGGGAAGCTGAGACAAGAGGATTGTGGTTCAAGGACGGCCTCAGCTACTACTTAGTGAGGCCCTTTGGAACTCAGTGAGACTGTTTCAAAATAAAGAATAAAAGATAGGGCTGGGGGTGTAGCTCAGAGGTAGAATGCCCCTGGGTTCCATCCCCAGTACCTCAAATAAATAAATAAATAAATAAATAAATAAATAAATAAATAAATAAACAAACAAGCAAACACACACACACACACACACACACACACACACACACACACACACACAGAGCCAGAGGTGCAGTGGAGCTTGCCTTTCACATCCCAGTACTTGGAAGGATGAGACAGGAGGATCTTAAGTTCAAGGCCAACATCAGCAACTTGGCCAGACTTAGCATGTAGGAAAACTGTTTCAAAATAAAACAGGGTTGGGTGTGTGGTGGCCAAAAAGTAAAATGCCCCTTGGTTCAATTCCCCCATACCAAAACTAAACAAAAACACAAACTCTACTTATGGGAAATGATTTTTCTATAAATTAGGCAAAGCTACTGATGTTCTGGCTTTTCTCAGTAAGAAAGTTAAAGAGATTTGCCTAGTTTTTGCTTGCGCACATATGTGTTTTGGGTTTTTGTTTTGTTTTTGGTGGTGGTACTCAGGATAAAACCCAGGGTATTCTACTTCCAAGCTACTTACTATTTACTTATTTATTTATTTAGCATTACTGGGCATGGAACCCAGGGGCATTCTACCTCTGAGTTACACCCCCCAGTCCCATTTTTTTTTTTTTAATTCTTTATTTCGAAACAGGGTCTCACTGAGTTGTAAAGGGCCTAAGTAGCTGAGGCTGTCCACAAACTGTGATGCTCCTGTCCCAGCCTCCCAAATGCTGAGATTACAAGCACGTGCCACCATTCCCGGCTCCTTTTTTTTTTTTTTGGTGGCACTGGGGGTGGAACCCAGAGGCTTTCTACCTCGGGGCTATACCCCCAGACCTATTTTATACTTTATTTGGAAACAGGGTATCACTAAGTTTCTGAGAGCCTCACTAAGTAGCTGAGGCTGGCTTTGAACCTGTGCGATCCTCCTGTCTCAGCCTCCCAAGCGCGGGGATTACAAGCATGCGCCACCACGCCCGACTCTATTTTTTATTTTGAAACAGAGTCTCATTAAATTGGAGAGGGCCTCACTAAGTAGCTGAGGCTGGCTGAACTGTGAGTCTGCAATACTCCTTTCTCAGCCTCCCAAGTACTGGAATTACAAGCATGCGCCACCATGCCTAACTAAAATGTAATGTTAAAATTTTCAGGTTGTTTATTCTATAAACTACTTATAATTCAGTTTCACCACTTATTAGCTATTAATAAAGAAACCTCAAAGAGACCCTCAATGAGAACATGTGTGGCTATTATTCTACATATCAAATTATTATAACTGCATTCAGGAATATTAAAATAGGAACATTTTTGGCAAAGGGAGAGACTGAACTCAAACCCATCAGAGCACTGTGCCCTGCTAATATGATTAGTGCTTAAGAGATTCCACCCAGTTCTGGGTAACATCAAAAGAGACTTGACACCACTCTACCCCCACAGAAAGAAAGAAAGAAAGAAAGAAAGAAAGAAAGAAAGAAAGAAAGAAAGAAAGAAAGAAAGAAAGAGGGAAGGAAGGAAGGAAGGAAGGAAGGAAGGAAGGAAGGAAGGAAGGAAGGAAGGGCGAGCCTATGCTGTCTAATCAAGGATTAAAAAAATACTGTTTTTCGAGCATAGCTCTTTGGACTTTTGATATTTTATTCTGAGCACATCCCCAAAGTAAAGTCATCTGGTGAAAAGGTTTTGCAAAGTAGGTAAACTAAGGCAAGAAAAAGCTGTGTGAAATGATGAAGCACAGAAGAGAATCTTGGTCTCTTGCATATCCCCTCTCTATTAATAGATATGTACTCATAAATAGTAAATAAGACTATATGAGGTCATAAGCACCTTCTGTGTTCTGTGATTTACGAACTCTGAAATTACTGAACTAAAAATATTTCCAGCCATGTGTAGTGGCTCATCCTATAATCCCTGTACTTGTGCAGCCAGACAGGTTCAAGGCCACATTCAGCTATGTAGCAACTCTCTCAACAATGTACCAAGACTCTCAGCAACCTATTGAAACTGCTTCAAAAATAATGGCCAAGCCTGATGGCATAATCCCCAGTACTAGGGTGGCTGAAACAAGAGGATTGTAGATTTAAAACCAGCCTCAGCAATTTAAGTGAGCCACCCTCTCCCTGGGCAATTTAGTGAGACCCTGTAGCCCTGAGATAGAAAGCCCCAGTATCACAAATAATATAAATTAAATAAAATAAAGCCAGGTATGGTGGCACATACCTGTAATTCCAGTACTTTGGGAAATAAGACAGGAGGATCACAGGTTCAAGGCCAGCCTCAGCAATTTAGTGAGGCCCTCTGCAACTTACTGAGACTCTAGTTCAAATAAAAAATATAATAGGGCTGGGGGTGTACCTCAGTGCCCCCGGGTTCAATCCCAAATACACATACACACACACACACACACACACACACACACACACACACGCACACACACACACACACCACACACACACCAGGCAAGGCAGTATATAACTGTAATCCCAGTTACTGGGAAAGCTGAGACAGAAGGAAAGCAAGCAAGGCCAGCCAATGCAATTTAGAGAGACTATCTCAAAATAAATAAATAAATAAATAAATAAATAAATAAATAAATAGGGATGGGGATATAACTTAGTGTAGAGCACCTCTGGGTTTAACCCCTAGTTTATTTTATTTTATTTTATTTTATTTCTTTGAAGATTTAAAGAAGTTTATTACAAAGATAGAAATACAGAAAATAGAAATACAGCTCCATACCAGACTGGCATGGAGGGGTGACTCGAATGAGTACACCCTAACCCCTAGTTTTAAGGGGGGGGAAAAAAGGCAGAAATGCTGGCACACTTTGTAATTCCAGTACTTAAGAGGCTGAGAAGCCGGGCTTGGTGGTGCATGCTTGTAATACCAGCATTTAGGAGGCTGAGATAGGATCGTGGTTTGAGGACAGCCTCTGCTACTTAGTAAGGCCCTTTGCAGCTCAGTGAGACCCTGATTCAAAGTAAAGAATAAAAAAAAAAAGAAAAAAAAAAGGGCTGGGGTTGTCACTCCATGGTAGAATGTCCCTGAGTTCCATCCCCAGTACCAGGAAAAAAAAAAAGAGGCTGAAAAAGAAAGAATGCAGGTTCAAACCCCAGCTTTGACAATTTAGCAAGGCTCTCAGTAACCTAACAAGACCCTGTTTCCAAATAAGAAATAAAATTGGTCTGGGGTATAGTTAGGAGATAGAAAGCCTCTAGTTTTGGGCCTGGCCTGGTAATCCCAGTAGTTAGGAGGCTGAAACAGAAAAATTGCAGGTTCATGGCTAGTCCCAGCTTAGTGAGGCCCTCTGCAACTTAGTGAGAACCAAATAAAAAAATAAAATAAAACAAATAGTGCAGGGGTATAGCTTGGAGGTAAAATGACCCAGGGGTCAATCCCAGTACCAGGATAGAAAGAAAGGAAGGAAGCCAGCCAGCCTGCCTCTAGGTTCAATCCCAACCACCCTCAACACACACACAGACAAAACTGTAGCTATCTAGGTACCCAATTTAAAGTTTAAGTGCACAGACATTTGTAATCTCTGAGGCAAATCTAATTCCTCCTGCTCTTCTTAGAAGGAGACTTGAAATGGAAACAGACAGCTCAGCAAGGTCTTGACCATCCTAAAGCAGTAAGACCCACAGGTGCCACAAAGATAACAGCTGAACTGTTAAGAACCAATGGAATTGCCGGGCATGGTGGCACTTGGGAGGCTGAGACAAGAGGATCACACGGGTTCAAAGCCAGCCTCAGCTACTTAGTGAGGCTCTCAGCAACTTAGTGAGACCCTGTTTCAAAAAAAAAAAAAAGGTCTGGGAGTATAGCCCGGGGGTAGAAAGTCTCTGGGTTCCACCCCCAGTACCACCAAAAGACCAGATGGAATTTCCAGGCTTTGCAGGGTTGTTTATAACCTTTTATCCTGTTCACCTACAAGAGAACCCTGATTACTAGAATAGTGGGGGCTAATACCCAGCTAAATTCCTGTAATAGCACACTGATACTGGTTAAAAGATGTTACATTGTATTTCCAAGTAGTCCCCATAACAAAGAGATCCTTTTCCCCCTGCTGCTTTAGAGAGCCCAGCTCTGTAAACATAAAAACACTGCACACCCATGCATATACTCTTAGTTTGCTTACTTACATGAACTATCCAGGTAATTTGTGTTTGGTCCTGAAAGAATGCATTTTGGATCTATAAGCAGTCACCAGCCTGCCAGATTTCTGACCAAGTGAATTTAAATCTATTTCTTTCTTTTTTCTTCTGAAGATTTAAAGAAGTTTATTAAAAAAGATAGAAATACAGAAAATAGCGCCGGGCGTGGTGGCGCACGCTTGTAATCCCCGCGCTTGGGAGGCGGAGACAGGAGGATCGCGCAGGTTCGAAGCCAGCCGTGCTGGCGTAAGAGACCCTGTTTCAAAAATATAAAATAGGTCTGGGAGTGTAGCCCGGAGGAAGAAGGGCTTCCAGGAACCCCAGTACCACCAAAAAAAAAAAAAAAAAAAAAAAGAAATACAGAAAATAGAAATACAGAAAATAGTTACAGCCCCATGCCAAAATGGCATGAGGGGAGAGGGTAGCCCAGGCCAACTCACCACTCCCCTAAATCTATTTCTTAAATGAGAATAATCTACACTAGATGCCTCCCACTGTTAGCCATGTGATACCAATAGCAAGTCTTGCTGAAGTATGTGGGCCAAAAGAGATCACAATGACACAGCATTTACATTCTGCTTTAACCATTAAGAGTGAATCTTCTCAGTAAAAATAAAAATGAATCTTAGAGATGAGTCTCAATAATACATAACCCCTCAAAGTTTTGAAAAGAAAGCATTAAAAAAAACTTTACTGTTTATTCCACTTATCTTTCCTCCCTGTAGTTAACACAGAAAAACATTGAGTTGGCCTATTCCAATCCAAAAATTATTCCTAACCACTTAAGACAATGACAAAAAAACAAAAAAAACCCAGGTCAAATGATCTAGAATTTTTTTTTTTTTAAATGCGGGTCTGGGGATGAAACCGAGGGGCATTCTACCTCTGAGCTATACCTCCTCCCTATTTTTTATTCTTTATTTTGAAACAGGGTCTTACTAAGTTGCAGAGGGCCTCACTAAGTAGCTGAAGCTGTCCTCGAACTGCAATCCTTCAGTCTCAGCCTCCCAAATGCTGAGATTACAAGTGTGCGCCACCACATCTGGATGCAAATACCTTTAGAAGCACACCAACTTATACCCACCTTTGCCTACCTATTGCCATACCTACTATTCTTCTTAAAGGATGGAGGCAGTTAGGAAAAATCCTTAACATCGGGGAAGAGGAAATCCAATCTTTTTTGTGTGTGGGTCTGGGGATGGAACCCAGGGGCATTTGACCTCCGAGCTACAACCCATGCCCAATTTTTTATTCTTTGTTTTGAAACCGGGTCTCACTGAGTTGCAAAGGGCCTAAGTAGCTGAGGTCTCAGCCTCCCAAATGCTGGGATTACAGCGTGCACCACCACGCCTGGCGAAATCCAGTCATTTTTAAAGACCTCAATGGTTATTACCCTCAATAGTTTTCTTTTTTTTCTTTTTCTTTTTTTGCTGTACTGGGGATTGAACCCAGGGGCATTCTACCTCCAAGCTACAACCTCAGCCCTATTTTTTATTCTTTATTTTGAAACAAGGTCTCACTACGTGGCAGAGGGCCTCACTAAGTAGCTGAGGCTGGTTGAGAACATGAGATCCTCCTGTCTCAGCCTCTCAAGTGCTGGGATTACAAGCACATGCTACCACACCCAGCCTGTTAAAAAATTACTGATAATATGTACTTGATACCAAAAAAGAATAGAATATTATTTAAAAATAAAAATAAATTTACAAACTTTGATCAGGGATCAGCAAACATTTTCTAAGAGAGTGCCAGGCCAGTAGGCACACCTGTCTTTTTTTTTTTTTTTTTTTTTTTTGCGGGTTTGAGGATGGAACCCAGGGGCATTTGACCTCTGAGCTACATCCCCTGCCCTATTTTTTATTCTTTATTTTGAAACCGGGTCTCACTGAGTTGCAGAGGGCCTCACTGAGTAGCTGAGGCTGTCTGCGAACTGCGATCCTCCTGTCTCAGCCTCCCAAATGCTGAGATTACAAGCGTGCGCCACTACACCCTACCCGGCACACACCTGTAATTCTAATACTAAGACAAAAGGATCACAGGTTTGAGGCCAGCCTCAGCAATACAATCAGGCTCTCAGCAACTCAGTGAGACCCTGTTTGCAAATAAATACATTAAAAAAGAGGGCAAGGGGTGTAGACCAGAGGTAAAAGGCCCCTTGGTTCCATCCCCAGTACCAAAATAGAGTAAGAGCGTAGAATTTAAACTTTATGGGCCATATAATACTTGTTACAACTACAGGCAGTGTTTGTTTTGCAAGATTTATTTTTTTTTTTGGGGGGGGGCGAGTCTGGGGATAGAACCCAGGGGCATTCAACCTCTGAGCTACACCCACTGCCCTATTTTTTTATTCTTTATTTTGAAACCGGGTCTCACTGAGTTGCAGAGGGCCTTACTAAGTAGCTAAGGTTGTCCCGTGAACCGCGATCCTCAGGTCTCAGCCTCCCGAATGCTGGGATTACAAGCGTGCGCCACCATGCCCGGCTTGTTTTGCAGTTTTGATGTGCATGAACTTTAGTTACTACAATAATATCAGTCCCCAAAAGCAAAGCTCATGTTTTACTTGTGGTATATTAATTCTATGTATATAATATAGAAATTTTGCCACCAGCTCTTGGTCTGCAAATAACTATGTTAGTGATACATGTAAGCATTTGTTCACTGTGCATCTATGATTCAATTCATGAACAGGCTTGATAAGCATGTAAATATGTTACTTCATCTTCTAGTGTCATAGATCCATGACAGTTTGTAAAAATGTGCAATTTAAGAAAGAGGTAATTTGCTGGGCGTGGTGGCGCAAACTTTTAACCTCAGTACTTGGGAGGCTGAGACGGGAGGTTTTTGGGTTCTCAGCCAGCCTCAGGTACTTAGTGAGGCCCTTGGCAACTTAGTGAGACCCTGTTTCAAAATAAAAAGTGGCCGGATGTGGTGGCGCACGCTTGTAATCCCTGCATTTGGTAGTCTGAGACAGGAGGATTGCAGTTCGCGGACAGCCTCAGCTAGTTAGTGAGGCCCTCTGCAACTCAGTGAGACCCTGTTTCAAAATAATAAAAAACAGGGAGGGGGTATAGCTCGGAGGTCAAATGCCTCTGGGTTCCATCTCCAAACCCGCAAAAATAAATAAATAAATAAATAAATAAATAAATAAATAGATAGATAGATAGATAGATAGATAGATAGTAAAGCGGGGCATGGAGGCACATGCTTGTAATCCCAGCATTTGGGAGGCTAAGACATGAGGATCAAGGTTTGCAGACAGCCTCAGCTACTTAGTAAGGCCCTCTGCAAATCAGTGAGACCTTGTTTCAGAATAAAGACAAAAAATAGGGGTGGGGTATAGTTCAAAGGTAGAATGCCCCTGGGTTCCATTCCCAGTACTGAAGAAAAAAAAAAAAAGTGAAAAATAGGGCTTGGGTTGTAGCTCTGAGGGTAGAATGTCACTGGGGTTCAATCCCCAGTACTGCAAAAACAAACAAAAAAAAACCAAACGAACAAATGGGGTGTCACCACGGGGTGGTGCACGCTTGTAATGCCCGCGTTTGGAAGGCTGAGACAGGAGGATCGCGCAGGTTCGAAGCCAGCCTCAGCTACTTAGGCTCTCAGCAACTTAGTGAGACCCTGTTTCCAAATAAAATATAAAATAGTTCTGTGAGTATAGCTCAGAGGTAGAAAGCCCCTGAGTTCCACCCCAGTACCACAAGAAAAAAAAAAAGAAGCAAGAAACAGAGAGAGAAAGTGTGTGTGTGTGTGTGTGTGTGTGTGTGTGTGTGTGTGTGTGTGTGTGAGAGAGAGTGAGAGTTGGCCAACAAAGATGAATATGCAGCAAAGAAGCAAGCACATTAATTTAATTCAAACTGAATGTAACCAGGCCTGGTGGCCCATGCTTGTAATCCTAGTACTTGGGAGGCTGAGACAGGACTGTGGATTTAAGATCAGCCTCAGAAACTAAGCAAGACCTTGTTTCAAAATAAAAAAGGAAGAGCCAAGCATGGTGGCACACACCTATAATCCCAGTACTTAGGATTGCAGGTTCAAGGACAGCCTCAGCACATAGTGAGACTCTGATCAACCTAGGAAGACCCAGTTTCAAAATAAAAATTTAAAGCTGGGCGTGGTGGCACGGGCTTGGAATCCCAGTACTTGGGAGGCTGAGAAGGGAGGACTGCACAAGTTCAAAGCCAGCCTCAGCTACTAGTGAGGTTCTTAGCAACTTAGTGAGACCCTGTTTCTAAGTAAAATAGAAAACAGATCTGGAAGTGTAGCCTGAAGGTAGAAATCCTCTGGGTTCCATCCCAGGCACCACAAAATAAAAATTTAAAAATAGGCTAGATGTGTAGCTTGGAGGTAGAATGCCCCTGGGTTCCATCCCTAGTCTGTCTCTCCCCTCCTACCCCCCCCCCCCCACAATTCAGAGTTAAACAGCTCACTGTGGGAATGTTAATGCAGCCACCACTCAGGCCCCTGAAAGCTGGGCATGGTGATGCAGGCCTGACATCTTAGTACTTAGAAGGCTGAGAGAGGAAGATTAGAAGTTTGAAAACAGTGTCAGAAATTTAGCAAGGCTCTCAGCAATTTAGCAAGACCCTGCTTTCAAATTTAAAAAAAGAAAAAATAGGGCTGGGGACTTGGAATTTGAATGTGTTTCGGTTTAATCCCCAATACCACATACACACATTGAAAAAAGACCTCTGGACATGCAGTCAAGAGAAGGTGATGAAAGTGATCTTGAAGATATTCCATGACATTGAAAGTACAAAAGATAAAATGTTGCAAACCATTCCAAAATTAGAATGCCAGGGCAGAGAAGGAACATGCCACTTCATAAGTTATATGAAGTTACGAAAAGGTTGGCACTGTTAAAACTGCTCTTAGTAAGTTTTGTTTTTTGTTTGTTGTCATTTTGAAAATGAAGTCTCCTTATGTTGCCCAGGCCACTCCCAAACTTCCGGGCTCAGAATTTTTAGGCCACCTCTTTTCACCACCATTTGTTATAGTCTTGGGTTTTAGATTCTTTCAGGTCTATGAAACTATTTTCCAGATTACTTTGCAGCAAATTTTGCTCAGCCCACCTGCCAATGGACGGATTGTAAAATTTTAACCCAATATGGACCCTAGAATCTTTCCCAACATCCTATGAAGAAAATTCCCCAACAGATTCAGTCTCATTTAGTCTGCTCAGAATGGCTAATGATGGATGTTCAAAACTTGACTCAAGCCAAGCATGGTGGAGCACGATTGTAATCTCAGTAATTAGGAGGCTGAGACAGGAGGATCACAGGTACAAAGCCAGCCTTGGCAATTTAGCAAGGCTTTCAGCAATCTAGTGAGACCCTAATTTCCAAATAAATAAAAAATAAAATCAGGCTGAGGGTGTAGCTTTGAGGTAGAATGCCGAGTTCAATCCCCATTATCAAAAAAAAAAAAAAAAAAATTCCTGGTATCAAGTTCCTTTGCCCTTTACCAGAATATCCATTCTAATCATGGAACAGAACTGAAAGGGTCATATGGGAGGTCAGAACTGCTTTCCCTACAGGCTAAGAGGAGTCCAGACATTGTTATCCATGTGGAAAAAATGGCTGGCAAAACTGAGATGCCTCTTAAGCAACTTATTTTTTTTGTCTTAAAAGATACCATCAAAGATACATTGGTCTTAAGTTCAGAGTAAATCAAGAAGTATAGCACTCAAATGTACCAGCAGATTTCGTATCATGGATAGGATCCTTCTAAGAATGCCAAAATGCCAAACAAAGAGAAAGTTGTAATAGTCAATATATTCTTTTTTTTCTTTCTTTTTAAAGGCATTCTACCTCTGAGCTACATCCCCAGCTCTATTTTATTCTTTATTTTTAACAGGGTCTCACTAAGAGAGCCTCACAAATTGCTGAGGCTGGCCAAGAACCTGTGATACTCCTGTCTCAGCCTCCCAAGTACTTCTGGGATTACAAGTATGTGAACCACGCCCGCTTTCTATGTTCCTTCTTTATTTTTTTATTTTTTTTTTTTTGGTGGTACTGGGGTTCCTGGAAACCCTTCTACCTCCAGGCTACACTCCTAGACCTATTTTTTTTTTTAATGTTTTTATTTGGAAACAAATCTCTTAAGCCAAGGCAGCTGGCTTTGAACCTGTGTGATCCTCCTGTCTCTGCCTCCCAAGCACGGAGATTACAAGCATGAGCCACCAAGCCTGGCTTTCTATGTTCCTTCTTGATGAGTGGGTTGGTTGTTTGTGGGAGGCACTGGGGATTGAACCCTGAAGCATTTTACCTTCTACCTCCACACTACATCCCCAGCCTTGCTAGGTTCACGAGTCTATTTGCTAAAGCTATCCGCAAACCTGCAATCCTCCTGTCTCAGCCTCCCAAGTAGTGGATTACAAGGTTGCTCCACCATGACTAGCTTTGATGGAAATTTTATTCAGGCTACTACATGCTAGGATAGACTGCATACCAATAATTTTGAATAACCTATGCATCATGTGAGCTCTCTGGTACATTCCTCCTTTTGCATCTCTTCCTAATTGTTATTGTTTATTTGTGAGGAGTTTTGTTTTTTTATTATTTTAGAGTGCTGAGAATCCCTTCAGGCCTTGATAACAATTAACTTATAAAAAATATCTATGTAGCTTGAATATATAAAAATGACTTCAATAGCCGGGCGTGGTGGTGCACGCTTGTAATCCCCGCGCTTGGGAGGCAGAGACAGGAGGATCACGCAGGTTCGAAGCCAGACTCTCTGGCTTAAGAGACCGTTTCCAAATAAAAATATAAAAAATAGGTATCTGGGAGTGTAGCCCAGAAGTAGAAGAGTTTCCAGAAACCCCAGTACCACCAAAAAAAAAAAAAATTTTTTTCAATATACTTTAATTCTATTTTTCTACTTGACCCAAAGAAGCACCAACAGGTTTCAAGTCTTCTGTATATTTTAGAAGCCTGAAATCAGTGAGGTGAAACCCAAGAACTCAAAATGATGCAGAGAGCACTGGGTAGTTTGATTCTTGGCAGCTGAAATCAACGACAAGAATTTTTGCTGACTCTCCAAGTTTAACCTAAGTGGGCAGAAGGCAAAGAGAGCTTTGCCTCCTCCCTGGAATGTACTTTTCTATTGGTCTGAAAGTCTACATATGCTGACCTTTAAAAGACAAGTGTAAGGTCTGTTATTTTTGCTAGTGGGCTGACAGACTGAAATGTGGCTCTGATGTTGACTGAATTCAATATTCTATTGTATTTTTTTTTTTTTGCGGGGCTGGGGATGGAACCCAGGGGCATCCTACCTCAGAATGACACTCCTAGACCTATTTTTTATTCTTTATTTTGAAACCGGGTCTCACTGAGTTGCAGAGGGCCTCACCAAGTAGCTAAGGCTGTCCATGAACCTTGATCTTCCGGTTTCAGCCTTTCCGAATGTTGAGATTACAAGTGTGTGCCACCATGCCAGGCTTCTATCTTTTTTTCTTTTCTTTTCTTTTCTTTTTTTGTGGGTCTGGGGATAGAACCCAGAGGCATTTGACCTCCGAGCTACACCCCCTGCCCAATTTTTTATTCTTTGTTTTGAAACAGGGTCTCACTAAGTTGCGGAGGGCCTCACTAAGTAGCTGTGGCTGTCCGCGAACAGTGATCCTCCAGCCTCAGTCTCCCAAATGCTGGGATTACAAGAGTGCACCACCATGCCTGGCTATTGTATTTTTTTTTTTTTTTGGGTGGTACTGGGGTTCCTGGAAGCCCTCCTTCCTCCGGGCTACACTCCCAGACCTATTTTATATTTTCGAAACAGGGTCTCTTACGCCAGCACTGCTGGCTTCGAACCTGCGCCATCCTCCTGTCTCCGCCTCCCAAGCTCGGGGATTACAAGCGTGCGCCACCACGCCCGGCTATTGTATTTCTTATACAAGTACAGGGAGAGTTTTAAAATAGTTGCTTTTTTTTTTTTTTTTTTGGTGGTACTGGGGGTGGAACCCAGAAGCTTTCTACCTCCGGGCTATACTCCCAGAACTATTTTTTTATATTTTATTTGGAAACAGGGTCTCACTGAGTTGCTGAGAGCCTCACTAAGTAGCTGAGGCTGGCTTTGAACCTGTGTGATTCTCCTGTCTCAGCCTCCCAAGTGTGGGGATTGTGCGCCACCATGCCTGGCGAAATAGTTGCATTTTTAATAATTAAAAATAAGTAAGATGAGCCGGGCATGGTGGCGCACTCTTGTAATCCCCGCTTTGGGAGGCAGAGATAGGAGGATCATGCAGGTTTGAAGCCAGCCGCGAGCGCTTGCTTAGGAGACCCTGTTTCCAAATAAAAAAAATATATAAAATAGGTCTAGGAGTGTAGCCTGGAGATAGAAGGGCTTCCAGGAACCCCAGTACCACCAAATAAATAAATAAATAAATAAATAAATAAATAAATAAATAAATAAGATGAGCCGGGCGTGGGGGAGCAAGCTTGTAATCCCAGCATTCAGGAGGCTGACCAGAGGATAGCGGTTCGCGGACAGCCTCTGCAACTTAGTGAGACCCTTCTTCAAAATAAGAATAAAAAATAGGGCAGGAGGTGTAGCTCGGAGTTCAAATGCCCCTGGGTTCCATCCCCAACACCACAAAAAAGAAAAATAAAGAGTTGGGCCAGCCCACAGGAATGTAATTCCAGTTTTTCAGAGCCTGAGACAGGAGGATTGCAGGTTTCAGACCAGCCTAGTAACTTAGCAAGATCCTGTCTGTCACTAGACAAACTGTTGTCACATGTTTACAAATCTGAAGGAAAAAACCTTCATATGGATACATATATATGTTTTGTTATGTATATATGTGAGTGTATTATGTATGTATCCATACTTCTCCTAAATACTCAGATCTTTGTGTTATTTAAAAAGTAATTACAAGCCAGGTATGGCAGTGCACGCATGCTTGTAATCTCAACATTCGGGACACTGAGACAGGAAGATCACAGTTCCCAAGCACCTTAGCTATTTAATGAGGTCCCCTGCAAGTCAGTGAGACCCTGTTTCAAAATAAAGAATAAAAAATAGGGCTGAGGTGTAGCTCGGAGGTAGAATGCTCCTGGGTCCCATCCCCAGTACCACACACACACACACACAAAAAAAAAAAAAAAAAAAAAAACTAGACAGTCAGGTATGGTGGTACATGCCTGAAATCCCAGTATATAAGAGGATGAGACAAAAGGATCACAGACTTCAGTTCCATTTCAGCAACTTAGTGAGGCTCTCAGCAACTCAGACAGACCCTGTTTCCAAACTGCTTTTGTGTGTCTGGGGGCAAGGGTACTGAGGACTGAACCTAGGGGAATTCTACCTCTGAGATACACCCCTACCTGTTTCATTTTTTTGTTTAGAAACAGGAGTCCCCTCTAAGCTGAGAGTTTCACTACATTACTGAAACAGTCTTTTTGTGTGTGTGTGTGGTACTAAGGGTAGGAGCCAGGGGCTTTTATACCTCTGGGCTATACTCCCAAACCTATTTTATACTTTATTTGGAAACAGGATCTCACTAAGTAGCTGAGGCTGGCTTCTCCAATTCTCCTGTCTCAGCCTCCCAAGTGCTGGGATTACAAGCTTGTGCCACCATAAGCAGCCTGGAGCTGTCTTTGAACCTGTGATCCTCCTATCTCAGCCTTCCAAGTACTGGGAAACTAATGGCTTTCTTGTTTACTTTTGGAAGAAACGGGAAATGCCAGCAGTTTATGTTAACTGTTCCAGCTTTAGTTTTCTGCTGAAATTGGCAAGACACAAACCAGAATGACTTGCTTTTTCCATAGTACAATTCATTCATTCATTCATTCATTGAAGGGGGGGTACTCTACCACTGAGCCACACCCCTTGCCCTTTTTTATTTTGAAGCAGTCTGTCTGAATTGCTGAGGCTGGCCTTGAACCTAGGATCCTCCTTTTTTTTTTTTTTTTTTTTTTTTTTTTGGCAGGACTGGTGATTGAACCCAGGGGCATTTTATCTCCAAGCTACACCCCCAGCCCTATTTTTTATTCTTTATTTTGAAACAGGGTCTCACTAAGTTGCAAAGGCCTCACTAAGTAGCTGAGGCTGTTCGCAAACTGCGATCCTGTCTCAGCCTCCCAAATCCTGAGATTAAAAGCATGTGTGCCACCTTACCCGGCTAGAATCCTCCCATTTTAATAAGTCTCGCAAATATTGGGATTATAAGTATGTGCCACCACATCTGGCTAAACACTAAGCCAAACATGAGAAAGAGGGAGGGCGGAAGAAATGGGGTGGTAATTGGGTAAGGGCTAATTGGGTGTTGTGTGCATGTATGCTTATGCCATCTTGTATTCCGCTAAAATGTATTACTACAATGCACCAATACAATTTTTTTTTAAATGTTGAATACTTGCTGTGCATGGTGGCACACACTTGTAATCCCAGTACTTGGGAGGCTGACAAGGAGGATCCAGGTTCACAGCCAGCCTCAGCTACTTAGTGAGGCCCTGTTTCAAAATAAAGAATAAAAAATAGAGTTGGGGGTGTAGCTCAGAGGTAGAATGCCTCTGGATTCAAACCCTAGTGCCACACACACATAAGAAATTGATTACAGCCAAGCATGGTGGTACACACTTATAATCCCAGTACTTGGGAGGTTAACACAGGAGGATCCATGTTGCAGACAGCCTCAGATATTTAGTGAGGCCCTTGGCAACTCAGTGAGACACTGTTTCAAAATAAAGAATATATAATCCCACTGGGGGTGAAGCCCAGAAATAAGAATGCCCCTACTACCACACACACAAAAAAGCTGATTACGTCAGGTTATTTTGTTGCAGAGATGGAAAAAAACTAATTCAATACTAAAATGAAGTAGGCAGAAAAGAAAAGGGAAAAGACGTCTAAATTAGGTACAGAGGATTGAACCTGGGTCATTCTACTTAGGAGCTACATCCTCCAGCCTATTTTATTTTGAAACAGGATCTTGCTAAATTGCTGGGGCTGGCCTTGAGCCTGTGATCCTCCACTCTGTCTCCCAAGAAATGAGAGGACAGGTGTGGGGCACCACACCCAGCTCAAAATCAACTTTTAAATATGGCATGACTCAGCCATGTCCCAGAGCAGTTATGACATAGTGGTAATGCCACTGAGATTCAAAAACATTACCTCATTATTGACATATACATACATACATATATATAAATTTTCCCTTCAAAACAGCATTTCGGTTCCTTTCAAAGACAGACATAGTTAAAATGTTTACTCAACATCAAACATACCTAGGACCCAGATATTGTTTTCTAATACCTTTTTCTTTTTTGGAGTGGTACTAGGGATTGAACCCAGAAGCATTCTACCTCTGAGCTATATACCCAGACCGGATTTATTTATTTATTTATTTATTTACTTACTTATTTATTTATTTATTTTGGTACCAGGAATGGAACCTAGTGGCTTTCTACCTCTGGGCTACACTCCCAGACCTATCATACATCTTATTTGGATACAGGGTCTCACTGAATTGCTGAGAGCCTCACTAAGTAGCTGAGGATGGCTTTGAACCTGTGCGATCCTCCTGTCTCAGCCTCTCAAACGCTGGGATTACAAGCATGCACCATCACGCCTGGCCAGTTTTATTTCTTATTTGGAAACAGGGTCTTACTAGGTTGCTGAGAGCCTCACTAAATTGCTGAGGCCAGCTTGAAACCTGTAATCCTCCTGTCTCAGCCTCTCTAGTACTGGTTTACAGATGTGTGCCACCACGCTTGGCTCAAATACCATTTTCTTATTTTATTTATTTATTTATTTATTTATTTATTTATTTATTTATTTATTTATTGCAGTTCTGGGGATTTTACCTCTGAGCATTTTTACCCAGCCCTATTTTTGGGGGGATACTGGGGATGAATCCCAGGGATGTTCTATCTCCGAGCTATACCCCCAGTCCTATTTTTTATTCTTCATTTTGAAACAAGGTCTCACTGACTTGCAAAGGGCCTCACTAAGTAGCTGAGGCTGGCCGAGAAAACCTATCCTCCAGTCTCAGCCTCTCAACTGCTAGGATTACAAGCCTGCGCCACCCCGCCCGGCTCTAAAAAATATTTTGATGAGAATATATTAAACAGGCCTAAGAGTCAACTAAGAAAGTTTCTAATGGCCAAAACTGGGTTTATGTGGAGGAGAGGGGGAGGGTTCTGGAGATTAAACCCAGGGGCATGCTACCACTGAGGAACACCCCCAATCCTTTTCCTTTTTTTTCTTTTTTTTGGTGGTACTGGGGGTAGAACTCAGAGGCTTTCTACCTCCGGGGCATACTCCCAGACCCATTTTATATTTTATTTGGAAACAGAGTCTCACTAAATTGCTGAGAGCCTCACTAAGTAGCTAAGGCTGGCTTCGAACCTGTGCGATCCTCCTGTCTCAGCCTCCCAAGCACAGGGATTACAAGCGTGCGCCACCATGCCCGGCTAGTCCTTTTCCTTTTATTTTTTCTTTTTGCGGGTCTGGGGATGAAACCCAGGGGCATTTGATCTCCGAGCTACACTCCCTGTCCTATTTTTATTCTTTATTTTGAAACAGGGTCTCACTAAGTTACAGAGGTCCTCACTAAGTAGCTGAGGCTGTCCATGAACTGCAATCCTCAGATCTCAGCCTCCAAAATGAATTCTGGGATTATACGCATGTACTACCACACCCAGCTCCCGTGTGTATGTTTGTGTTTTTGTGCGCACGTGTGTGTGTGTGTGTGTGTGTGTGTAGTACTAGAGACTGAACCCCGATGCATTCTACCTCTGTTCTATACTCTCAGCCCTATTTTATTTTTTGTTTTGAAACAGGGTCTTGTTAGGTTGCTGAGAGTCTCACTACTTGTTAAAGCTGCCCTTCAAACTGTGATCTTCTCCTTTCAGCCTCCCAAGTACTAGGATTACATGAGTGCACCATTATGCCCAGCTTAGTCTTTATTTTTACACAGGGTCTTGCTGCATGCTGACCTTGACCCTGTAATCCCAGTACTGGGATTACAAACCTTCCTGCAACATTAGGCAAGGCCAAAGCTAGAATAATATGAGTAGCAACAGCAAAAAAAAGGAGTAATGAATCATAACACAAAATATAAAAAAAATACTTATTGGCTGAGAATATAAAGAAGTGCTTGCCTTGCATACGTGAAGTACAAATTTATGAGTCCATGCTTCTATATATAAATGATTGATAAATAATAAGTGAGAAAGCCAGGCATGGTAGTGCAGGCTTGTAATCCCAGCATTTGGGAGGCTGAGACAGGAGGATCTGGGTTTGCAGACAACCTCAGCTACTTAGTGAGGCCCTCTGCAACTTAATAAGACTTGAGACCCTGTTTCAAAATAAAGAATAAAAATCCAGGGGTAGGGGGGTGGCTTGGAGGTAGAATGCCCCTGGGATCCATCCCCAGTACTGGGGGGTGGGGGGTGAGAGAATAAATCAGTGAAGAATTTGAAACAATGTACTTACTCCAGTCAACTGTGGTGGTACACACCTGTAATCTCAGTACCTGGGAGGCTGAAACAAGAGGATCAGAGGTTTAAGAGTAGCCTCAGCAAATAGTGAGACTCTCAATCTACCTAGTATGACTCTGTTCCAAATTAAAAATAAAATAGGATTAGAGGTGTAACTCAGGTAGAATGCTTTTGGGTTTAATCCCTAGTACCAACAAATTTTAAAAATTACATTATGGAAAGGTAGGAAAGTGTAACCCGACAAGCACTTGCTAAATCTAGGTGCTGTATGGTAGCACACACCTACAATTTCAAGGCCAATTTCAGAAACTAGGTGAGACCATGTTTAAAAACAAAAACAAAAATACAGAGGTGGTGGCACAAGCTGTAATTCCAGTACTTAGGAGGCTGAGATAGGAGGTTAGGTTCTCAGCTAACCTCAGCAAATTGTGAGGCCCTCTGCAATTTAGTGACACCATTTCAAAATAAATAAAAAAAATCAGGCTGGTATGGAGCTCAGAGTTAGAATGTCCCTGAGTTCAATCCCCAGTACTACAAAAAATAAACAAATAAATAAAATTTAAAAATAAAACAAGACTAGCCGGGCGTGGTGGCGCACGCTTGTAATCCCCGCGCTTGGGAGGTGGAGACAGGAGGATGGCGCAGGTTGGAAGCCAGCAGTGCTGGCTTAGGAGACCCTGTTTCCAAATAAAAATATAAAATAGGTCTGGGAGTGTAGCCCAGAGGTAGAAGGGCTTCCAGGAACCCCAGTACCACCCCCCCCCAAAAAAAAAGAAAGAAAAAATAAAATAAAACAAGACTAGAGTGCAGCTTAGAGATAGAATGCCCCTGGGTTCAATCCCCTATACTGCAAACACACACACAATTTAAAAACTCTGAATAAACTATGGACAGTAGTTAAAAATAATGTATGAAGCCAGACATAGTATTGCATGCCTGTAATCCCAGTACTTGGGAGGCTGAAACAGGATGATCACAGCTTCCAGGTTCAAAGCCACCCTCAGCAAGGTCCTCAGCAATTTAATGAGACCTGGGGTTCAATCTCCAGTGCAGTAACAACAATGACAGTAATAGCAGCAGCTGGGCATAGTGGTGCACACATGTAATCCCAGTACTTGGGAGGCTGAGACAGTCACACAGGTTCATAGCCAACCTTAGCTACTTAGTGAGGTCCATTACAACTTGGTGAGACTCTGTTTCAAATTAAAGAATACAAATAGGGCAGGTGGTAAACCGGGCATGGTGGCACACACTTGTAATCCCAGCATTTGGGAGGCTGAGCCCAAAGGACTGCGGTTCATGGACAGCCTTAGCTACTTAGTGAAGCCCTCTGCAACTTAGTGACACTCTTTCAAAATAAAGAATAAAAATTAGGGCATGGGGTATAGCTCGGAGGTCCAATGCCCTGGGTTCCATCCCCACACCCGAAGGGAAAAAAAAAAAATAGGGCTGGGGGTGTAGCTTGGAGGTAGAACACCCTTGGATTCAATCTCAGCAACACACACGCACACACGCACGCACGCATGCACACACGCACGCACAGTATATGAAGCCAGGCAAAGTGATGCACACTTGTAATCCCAGTACTTGGGAGGCTGAGACAGGAGGATCACAGGTTCACGGCCAGTCTCAGCTACTTAGTGAGGCCCTGTTTCAAAATGTAAAGAATAAACCACGGCGTGGTGGTGCACACTTGTTATCCCAGCATTTGGGAAGCTGAGAATGGAAGATCTCAGTTTGCAGCCAGCCTCAGCTACTTAATGAGGTCCTTTGCAACTCAATGACTCTTGTTTCAAAATACAGAATAAAAAATAGAGTTGGGGGTATAGCTTGGAGGTAGAATGCCCTGGGCAGCACCACACACACACACACACACACACACACACACACAATGTATATATACACACACATACATATACATGTATACATATATATGTATATATAAACATATATTAAAATAAGTTATAAAAAATGTGCCACACTATATAACATATTAATAAGAGGTGGGTGTGGTGATGCACACTTGAATCCCAGTACTTAGGAGGCTAAGACAGGAAGATCACGGTTCGAGGACAGCCTCAGCTACTTAGTGAGGCCCTCCACAACTTAGACCTTGTTTCAGAATAATGAATAAAAAAATAGGGCTGTGGGTGTAGCTTGGAGGTAGAATGCCCCTGGGGGTTCCATCCCTAGTATTACGAACACAAAAAAATTAATAAGAGAAACTGGGTATGGAGTATATGGAAATTGTAAACCATCTTCACAGATTTCTATATATCAATATATCCTAAATTTTCATAAATTTTTAGATTGCCCTATTTCTAATTAGAGAAGAGCTACTTCTCAAAATGTGATGACCTAGCCAAGGTTCCAACCTTAGGTATACTGAGTCCCCTTATCATTATGTCTTTTGGCATGTGGCCAGCCAGAGTGCTCAGGTATTTTGCCAAGTACCTTTCATCATCTTCTAAATATCAGTAGTGTTCTATCATGAGGAAAACCCACACTACTACCCTGAACATATCCCACAAAGTCAGGCTTATTGTATTGTTCATCTATCTGGCAAGCTTTTATCCCAACAAATACTTAGGAAATTGCACACTACTTAGAATTATTTTATCCTACTAACCCAACAGCCAACTTCATCAAAAAGTTTTTGTTACAAAGTATGATAACCCAAGAAAATAAATCCATTTTTACTGTTCTGGAGGGAAAAGAAGAAATTATAGGGGGAAAAACAGCTCACGGAGTAACATTTTTTTAAAAATTACTTATTTCACAGAGTTTTCCTCATTCTTTGGTCTCTGGCTACAAGTTAAAAAAAAAAAAAAAAAAAAAAAGCCCTCGGTGTGGTGGCACACGCTTGTAATCCCCGCGCTTGGGAGGTGGAGACAGGAGGATCTCACAGGTTCGAAGCCAGCCATGCTGGCTTAAGAGACCCTGTTTCCAAATAAAAATATAAAAATAGGCCTGGGAGTGTAGCCCAGAGGTAGAAGAGCTTCCAGGAACCCCAGTACCACCCCCCCCAAAAAAAAAAGACTATTCAGAATTCTTTTTATCTTTGGTGGTACTAGGGATTCAAAAGGGGCACTGTCTTAGCCAGGAGTGCTGGCACAAGTTTGTAATCCCAGCATTTGGGAAACTAAAACAGAAGGATCACAGCCCTTTGCAACTCAGTGAGACCCTGTTTTGACAATAAAGAAAAAAAAATAGGGTTGAAGGTGTAGCTCAGTGGTAGAATGCCTTAGGTTCTATCCCTAGTACCGCAGTGTTGCACACTTATAATCCCAGTACTTGGGGAGGCCGAGACAAGAGGACTGCAGATTCTAAGCCAGCCTCCAGAATTTAGAGAGGCCTTCAGCAACTTAGTGAGGCCCTCTGCAACATATTAAGACCCTGTTTCCAAATAAGAAATAAAAGCAGGCTGGGGGGGTTAGCTCAGAGATAGAATGTCCCTAGGTTTAATCCCCAGTGCCACAAAAGAAAAGGAGGAGGGCATTCTACCTCTGAGGTACAACCCCCTGCCCTATTTTATGTTTTATTTTGAAACAGGATCTCACTAATTGCAGAGGGTCTAAATACCTAAAGCTGGCCACAAAGGTTGTGATGCTCTCATCTCAGCCTCTCAAGTAATAGGATTACAAGTGTACACTTCCAAACAAGGCTCTAGTAACTTTATAGGTATTCACTTACTACACTGAAAAACTCTAGAATGTAAATGTTACTATCAACATTTAAAATTAGGAAAGCAAGGTACTTAGGAGTTTAAATTACTTGTCTGGCCAGGCATGGTGACACATGCTTATAATCCCAGAATTTGGGAGTCTGAGACAGGAGAATCCGGGTTTGCAGACACCCTCAGCTTGAGGCCTTTTGCAACTCAGTGAGACCCTGTTTCAAAAATAAAGAATAAAAATAGGGCTGGGGGTGTAGCTCAGAGGTAGAATGCCCCTGGCTCCCATCCCCAGTAATGCAAAAATAAATAAATAAATGAATAAATAAACAAATAAATAAAATTACTTGTCTGAGCAGTATGCAGTGGCACATACCTGTAATTCCAAGAGTTGTTAATCTGGGGCAGGAGAATCACAAATTTGAGGCTAGCCGCCAAAACTTGACAAGGCCCTCAGCAAGCTAGTGAAAATTAGTGAGATCCTGTTTCTAAAAAAAAAAAATAGGTTCATGGTGTAGCTCAGAGGCAAAGCACCCCTGGGTTCAATCCCCAGCACCAAAAAACAAAAAACAAAAAAAGAAAGAAAAGAAAAGAAAAAGACTTGCCAAAGATTATTAAACTAGGAAACGAATATACCCAACTCTTCAAAACTGAGACTACAAGTGTGCCCTACCACACCTGGTTTGGACCCAATAGTCCCTCACGGCAATTTTTATAGCAAACTCCAGGCAAAGCTAAAATGTCATTAAATATACTGAAAAGTCAGACTATGTAAACTTCCCACTACTTTCGTTGATACCCACACATCTATATCCAGGTTGGGTAACTTTCCATGTCCCCTCACTGACTCTATTATTCTGATTCCAAAATATCATCTCTTTCAGTGTCAACTGAAAAATCAAAACCACCAGCATTAACATTCACCTCCTCTAAACTTTACTTTTTCTATTTTGAAATTCTCAGAAAAGCTGTTATCGTGTTAATGTACCAGCCACTGCAGGGAAAACTGCAATCCCAGTACTTGGGAGTCAGCAACAGAAACATTACAGACTGAAGACCAAACTCTGCAATTTAGTGAGACTCAGCAACCTTGTAAGACCCTGTTTCAGCCGGGCGTGGTGGCGCACGCTTGTCATCCCCGCGCTTGGGAGACGGAGACGGGAGGATCACTCTGGTTCAGAGCCAGCCTCGCTGGCTTAAGAGACCCTGTTTCCAAAAAAAAAAAAACGTATAAAGTAGGTCTGGGAGTGTAGCCCGGAGGTAGAAGGGCTTCCAGGAACCCCAGTACCACCAAAAAAAAAAAAAAAAAAAGGAAAAGAAAAGAAAAGAAAACCCTGTTTCAAAGGAAAACATTAAAAGGAGTGTAGCTCAGAGGTTGAATGCTCCTGTGTTGGATTCCCAGTACCCAGAAATGCTCTCTTCCCTCATCTTGACTCTGCACCAATGTCTCTCTCTCCCCGATTTTTTTTCTTTTTGTATGAAAGGTTGAACCCAGAAGCACTGTACCTTTGAGTTACACCCCCCAGCCTTTTTATTTTGAAAGAGTGTCTTACTAGGTTGTTGAGTCTCACTACTTGCTGAAGCTACTCTTAAACTGGCAATCCTCCAGTCTCAGCTTCCTAAATTCTAGAATTACATGCATGTCCCCCACCATGCCCAGCTTAAGTTAGTGTTTTAATGTTTTACTCTTTTTTTTTTTTTTTCGGTACTAAAGATTAAACACAGGAGTATTCTACCTCTGAGCTCTATTTCTTATTCTTTGAAATAGGATCTAAGTTACAGAGGGCCTCACTGAGGCTGACTTGAATGGTGATCCTACTTACTGTCTCACCCTCCCAAGTACAGGGACTGCAAGTGTGCACCACCATACCCGACTCACTTTGTTATTCTTTTTTTGTGGTACTGGGGATGGAACCCAGGGTCATTCTACCTCTGAGCTACACCCCCAGCCCTATTTTTTATTCTTTATCTACACCCCCAGCCCTATTTTTTCTTTATTTTGAAACAAGGTCTCACTGACTTCTGAAGTAGCTGAGGCTATTCACTGTGATCCCCTTGCTTCAGCCTCCCAAATGCTAGGATTACAAGCTTGTGCCACCGTGCCTAGCATCATTTTGTTATTCTTGATGTTTATGCATTTTGTTTTCCTGATGCTGATTTTCATTGCATTTACTTATAAAGTTTTATTTGGAATGTTAGTTTCACTTTTTTTGTGTATGGTACTGGGGATGGAACCCAGGGGCAGTCTACCTCCTACCTACACCCCAGCCCTATTATTTTTGTGGGTTCTTTTGGAGGAGAAAATGGGGGTAGAACCCAGGGGCATTCTACCTCCTAGCTGCACCCCCAGCCCTATTTTTTATTCTTTTTAAAAATTGCTATAAACATTTTATTTTATTTTTTTACAGTAGTGGGGATGGAACCCAGGGGCATTCATTCTACCTCCAAGATAGACCCCAGACCTATTTTTTTTTTTCCGGGTCTGGGAATGGAACCCAGGAGCATTTGACCTCCGAGCTACACCCCCTGTCCTATTTTTTATCCTTTATTTTGAAACAGAGTCTCACTGAGTTGCAGAGGGCCTCACTAAGTAGCTGAGGCTGTCTGCAAACTGCAATCCTCCTCCCAAATGCTGGGATTACAAGCGTGGGCGCCTGGCTCCCAGCCCTATTTTTTATTCTTTATTTTGAAACAGGGTTTCACTGAGTTGCAAAGGGCCTCACTAAGTAGTAGCAGTAGCTGAGGCTGTCCCCAAACCGCAATCCTCCTGTCTCAACCTCCCAAATGCTGGGATTACAAGCATTGAACCACCACACTCAGTGTGCAAATTTTTTTTTAAAAAATGTATTGGTTCATAGTACTCATACAGCATAATGGGATGCAAAATGGTGGAGACATACATGCACACATCACCCAATTAGCCCTTACCCAGTTCCCACCCCATTCCCTCCTTCTCATGTCTGGCTTAGTGATTGACATTGATATGTTTGTTAAAGTACATCATGTGCATTAGAGAATTTCCCTTTTCCCCCCTTCCATCCCCTCAGATAGGTTGCTTTATTTGCTCATCTATAGAACTATTTTTTATTCTTTTTTTTTTAGGTACTGGGGATGGAACCCAAGGGCTTTCTACCTCTGGGCTATACTCCCAGACCTATTTTATCCTTTACTTGGAAACAGGGTCTCACTAAGTTGCTGAGAGCCTCACTAAGTAGCTGAGGCTGGCCTTGAACCATGATCCTCCTGTCTCAGCCTCCCAAATGCTTGGATTATAAGCCTGTTCTACCACATCCAACTTTATTTTTTATTTTATTTATTTATTATTATTATTTTTTTAGTGGTACTGGGGTTCCTGGAAGCCCTTCTACCTTCGGGCTACACTCCCAGACCTATTTTTACATTTTTATTTGGAAACAGGGTCTCCTAAACCAGTGCGCAGCTGGCTTCGAACCTGCGCGATCCTCCTGTCTCTGCCTCCCAAGCGCAGGGATTACAAGCGTGCGCCACCACGCCCGGCCTTTATTTTTTATTTTGAAACGGGATCTCACCAAGTTTTCAAGAGCCTCACTAAGTACTGCTGGCCACAAACCTGTGTTCCTCCTATCTCAGCCCCCCAAGTACTGAGATTACAAGCCTGATCAACCTTGCCTAGCTGCTCTCTAACTTGCCCAAAAAAGGAAATTCCCAGTAAAACCTAATTAGCTTTGCAAATACTCAGTATTTGAAAAGCACTGGTACTTGGATCACATGTGGTACACACCTGTGATCAGAAATAGGAGGATCCCAAGGCCAGGCTGAGCAATTTAGGAGGACCCACAGCAATTCAGCAACTGTCTGGTTTCAAAAAAAAGAGTTGTCAGAGAGCCAGGCATGGTGGTGAACATGGTGGCACATGCTTGTAATACTAACATTTGGGAGGCTGAGACAGGAGGATCATGGTTCAAGGCCAGCCTCAGCTACTTAGTGAGGCCCTCTGCAACTCAGTGAGACTCTGTTTCAAAATAAAGAATAAAGCCAGGCGTGGTGGCGCACACCTGTAATCCCCACGCTTGGGAGGCTGAGACAGGAGGATCGCACAGGTTCGAAGCCAGCCTCAGCTACTTAGTGAGGCTCTCAGCAACTTAGTGAGACCCTGTTTCCAAATAAAATATAGAAAAGGTCTGGGAGTATAGCCCAGAGGTAGAAAGCCTCTGGGTTCCACCCCCCAGTGCCACCCAAATATAAATAAATAAATAAATAAAATAAAGAATAAAAAAATAGGGCTAGGGGTGTAGCTCAGAGGTAGAATGGCCATGAGTTCCATCCCCAGTACTACAAAAAAAAAAAAAAAAGTTGGGGGTGTGGCTCAGAGGTAGAATGCCTCTGGCTTCAACCTCTATTACCTCTGCCCCCCCCCAAAAAAAAACATACGTAAAGTACAAAAGATAAAATTTTAAAAAGGAGCTAACAACTCTGAAACTGAAGTGAGTTGTAGAACTGTTCTGATGTTGTAACCGGATCATTATGTATGCTGATAATCTCCCATTACACCACCTCAGTGCCAAGATAAAGAACTAAGCTGCCACCCTCCTGTATTACAATCTCATGTACCTGCTTTGGATGTTGGGCTTCTAACCAAAAGTAAAAGAAACAGACATTTGGCAGCATCTAATATCTAAGAATCAAGTAAATGTCTCAAAGGAATTACCAAGCAAAGCTACATGGCACTGTGTGAAGAACACACACTTTGTCATAGACACATCTAAATTTGGACCTATCTTTTTATTGTCTGTGCAATCTTAGGTCTTCATCTATGACCTCAATTGTGCTCAGTTCACAGATAAGAAAAAAAAAGTTTATGTAGAAAGACTACAATGAAGACTGAATGGAATACCCAGTAAAAGGGCTGAGAGTGTAGCTAGAGGTAGACTACCCCTGGGTTCAATCTTCAGTGCCAAAACAACAACAAAAAACAACCTGTATATAAATATTCACATAAGCCAGGTGTGGTGGCACATGCTTGTAATCCCAGTACTTGGGAAACTGAGACAGGAAGATTGTGCAGGTTCAAAGCCAGCCTAAGATACTTAGTGAGGATCTCAGCAACTTAGACCCTATTTCCAAATAAAATACAAAATAGGTCTGGAAGTGTAGCCCAAAGGTAGAAAGCCCCTGGGTTCCATCCCCAGCACCACAAAAAATAAATAAATAAATAAATATTCACATAAGAGCCAGGGGTGGTGGCATATGAATATAATCCCAGTACTTGGGAGGCTCTGACAGGAAGATCACAGGTTCATTGCCAGCCTCAACTACTTAGGTGAGACCCTCTATAACTTAGTGAGACCCTGTTTCAAAATAAATAAAAACAGGGCTGGGGGTATAATTTAAAGGTAGAATGCCCTTGGGTTCAATACCACAATATATATATATATATATATATATATATATATATACACACATACATATATATGTATATATATACACATACATATATGTATATATATATGTATATGTATATGTATATACTTATATATGTGAATAAAAATAGAAATGGGCATGGTGGCACATGCTTGTAATCCCAGACAGCCTCAGCTACTTAGTGAGGTCCTTTGTGACTCAGTGAGACACTGTTTCAAAATAAAGAATAAAAAATAGGGCTGGACACTGTTTCAAAATAAAGAATAAATAGGGCTGAGGGTGTATCTCAGAGTTAAAATGCCCCTAGGTTCAACCCCCAGTACCACATTAAATAAAATATTAGTCCAGAGGTAGAAAAGCCCCTGGGTCCCCCCACTAAGTACCACACACACAAAAAAGATATGCTTCAAGCTGGGCATGGTGGCACACACTTGTAATCCCAGCATTTGGGAGGTTGAGACAGGAGGATCCCGATTCATGGACAGCCTCAGCTACTTAGGCCCTTTGTTAATTTTTTTTTTTTTCCAGGTCTGGGGATGAAACCCAGGGGCATTCAACCTCTGAGCTACACCCCCTGCCCTGTTTTTTATTCTTTAGTTTGAAACAGGGTCTCACCAAGTTATGGAGTGCCTCACTAAATAGCTGAGGCTGTCCACGAACCAGTCTCCCAAATACTGGGATTACAAGCGTGCGTCACCACGCCCGGCTAGTGAGCCCTTTTTAACTTAGTAAGACCCTGTTTCAAAATAAAGAATAAAAAATAGGGCTGGAGGTGTAGCTCGGAGGTAGAATACCCCTGGGTCCCATCCCCAGTACTGCAAAAAAAAAAAAAAGATATGCTGCAAAGCTGGGCATAATGGCACACACTTGTAAGCCCAGTACTTGAGAGGCTGAGACAGAATTCAGGACTGGCCTCAGCAACTTGTGAGGCCCTCTGCAACTTAGTGAGACTCAGTTTCAAAATAAAGAGTAAAGCCTGGCCTGGTGGTTCACTCTTATAATCCCCACCCTTGGGAGGCAGAGACAGGAGAATCGCTTAGGTTAGAAGTCAGCCTTTCTGGTTTAAGAGACCCTGTTTCCAAATAAAAATAATATAAAAAAAGAGGTCTGGGAGTGTAGCCCGGAGGTAGAAGGGTTTCCAGGAACCCCAGTACCACCAAAGGAAGGAAGGAAGGAAGGAAGGGATGAATGGATAAAGCCGGGCATGGTGGCACAGGTTTGTAATCCCAGCATTCAGAAGGCTGAGACCAGAGGATTGCAGTTTGTAGACAGTCTCAGCTATTTATAGTGAGGCTGTCCACAACTTAGTGAGACCCAGTTTCAAAATAAAGAATAAAAAATAGAGCAGGGGGTGTAGCTCGAAGGTTGAATGCCCCTGGGTTCCATCCTCAGACCCACAAAATAAATAAATAAATAAATAAATAATAAAAATAGGGATAAAAAAATAGGGCTGGGGGTATAGTTTGGAAGTAGAATGCCCAGGGTTCCATTACCTGTAGTGTGAAAAAAAAAATCCCCTAAGAACATTCAGTGCTCTTCATTGCAATTCTATAATTAGCTGCCTTGTTATTACTGATAAGTCTGCCACACAATGGAAGTATTCTGGCCAGTGGATAATAAATCCAACCGTATACATAGTACCCAATACTTCTGTGGAGGGAGGTTAATACTAGGGATTGAACCCAGAGTGACATTCTACCTCTGAGCTACACCACCAGCTGATTTTGTTTTTGTTTTTGGGATTTTTTGGGGGTTTTTTTGGTGGTACTGGGGGTGGAACCCAGAGGCTTTCTACCTCCGGGCTATACTCCCAGACCTTTTTTATATTTTATTTGGAAACAGGGTCTCACTAAGTTGCTGAGAGCCTCACTAAGTAGCTGAGGCTGGCTTCGAACCTGTGTGATCCTCCTGTCTCAGCCTCCCAAGCGCGGGGATTACAAGCGTGCGCCACCACGCCCGGCTGATTTTGTTTTATTTTGAAACAGGGTCTCTGAGGCTGTCCTCCAACCAATGATCCTCCTGTCTTAGCCTTCTCAAGTACCCCATCGGATTACAGATTTGCACCATCACACACCCATCTTATTTGTTTGAAAACAGGGTCTTCCTAGGTTGCTGAGAGTATCCCTCAACTGCAGAGGCTGTCCTGGACCCTGCAATTGTCCTGTCTCAGTCTCCCAAATATTGGGATTACAGACATGGGCAACACTCTGGCTTACTCAATACTTTTGAAAATAAATAAATTAACAAGCCGGGTGTGGTGGCGCATGCTTGTAATCCCCGTGCTTGGGAGGCTGAGACAGGAGGATCACACAGGTTCAAAGCCAGCCTCAGCTACTTAGTGAGGCTCTCAGCAACTTAGTGAGACCCTGTTTCAAAATAAAATAGAAAATAGGTCTGGGAGTATAGCCCGGAGGTAGAAAGCCCCTGGGTTCCACCCCCAGTACCACCAAAAAATTTTTAATTAATTAATTAATACTTTGTTCTATCAATCCGTCTCTCGTGAGTTTACTTTGAATTCATATATTCCTAACCACTTAAATTATAATGTGGGAACCAAGTCAGTAGTGGTGGTGCACCCTTGTAATCCCAGTACTTTGGAGGCTGAGACAGGAGGATCGCAGGTTCCAAGTCAGCCTCGGCAATTTAGCAAGGCCCTCCACAATTTAGTAAGTGTTCCCTGTTTCTACAAAAGAAATAAAATTAGAGCCGGACATGGTGGCCCACACTTGTAATACTAGTACTTGGAAGGCTGAGAAAGGAATATCGCAGGTTCACGGCCAGCTTCAGCTACTTAGTGAGGCCCCCTAAAACTTGGTGAGATTCTGCTTCAAAATAGAGAATAAAACATAGGGCTGGGGTTGTAACTCAGATTTGGAAGGTCAAACCCCAATACCTCAAAAAATAAAAATAAACAAACAAAATAAAATCTGACTGGGCATATAACTTGAAGGTAGAGTTCCTTTGAGTTTAATCCCCAGTACCAAATAAATAAGATAAAATAGGGGCCAGGTATGGTGGCAAACACTTGTAATCCCAGCATTCGGGAGGCGGAGACCAGAGGGGGGGGTGGGGGGGTGGGGTGTGTGTGTGTGTGTGTGTGTGTGTGTGTGTGTGTGTGTGTGTGTGTGTTGTGGTGCTGGAAATTGAACCCAGGTGTATTGTATTCTACCTCTGAGCTATACCCCCAGCCCTGTTTTTTAATTTTTATTTATTTTATTTTTTGTGTGGGTCTGGTGATGGAACCCAGGGGCCTTCTCTGAGCTACACCCCCTTCCCTATTTTTTATTCTTTATTTTGAAACAGGGCCTAGATTGCAAAGGGCCTAAGTAGCTGAGGCTGGCCGCAAACCGCCATCCTCCCATAACAGCTTCCCAAGTACTAGGATTACAAGCATAAGCAACCACACCTGGCTGAGACCCTGTTCCTTTTTTTGCTACTTATTCCTTCTTTGTGATCCTGGAGATAGAACCCAGAGACTCTCTACCTCCGAGCTCCACCCCAGCCCTATTTTTTTTTTTTATTCTTTATTTTGAAAGAATAAAAGTAGGGCTGGGGATTTACCTCAAATGTAGAGTGCCCCTGGGTTCAATCCTCAGTAGCACAAACATAAATAAATAAGCACATAAATACATAATAAAAATAAAATGCCAAACCTGGTAGTGCAGGCTTGTGATCCTAGTACCTAGGGGGGCTGTAACAGGAAGATCACAGGTTCATAGCCAGCATCAGCTACTTAGTGAGGACCACTGCAACTTAGTAAGAATCAGTTTCAAAATAAAGAATAAAAAATAGGGCTGCGGGTGTAGCTTGGAAGTAGAATGCCTCTGGTTTCCAACTCCAGTAGTCCCCCAAAATAAATAAATAAATAAATAAATAAATAAATGAAAAACCAAACCTGGGGACAGTGGGGCATGCTTGTTATCATAGTACTTGGGAGGTTAAAATAGGATTGTAGACCCCAATCAGAGTGGCAAACATAAAGAAATCAAACAACAATTGCTGGCAAGGATGTGGGGAAAGAGGAACTCTTTTACACTGTTGGTGGGAGTGCAAAGTAGTTCAGCCATTATGGAGATCAGTATGGAGAGTCCTTAGAAAACTGGGAATCGATCCACCATTTGATCCGGCTACACCACTCCTGGGTATCTTTCCAAAGGGGTTGAAATCAGAGAACTACGTTAACATATGCATACCCATGTTCATAGCAGCACAGTTTGTAATAACCAAAAAAATGAACCAACCTAGATCTCCATCAACAGATGAGTGGATTGCAAAATTATGGGAAATACACACAATGGAATTCTATTCAGCTATAAAAAATAAAATAATAGCATTTGCAAGAAGATGGAAGGAACTAGAGAACATTATGTTAAGTGAGATTAGTCAAGCACAGAAAGAGAAGGGACATATGTTTTCTCTAATATGTTCAAGCTAGGGAGTAGTGGTAATACCAGAGGGATTCCAGATGATGGAGGGGAAACCTCAGCAAAGCTTGAACACAAAGATAGGACAGGAAGAAAGCTGAGGTTGTCCGATGGAGGAGCTACATACGAATATGTGTAATAACATAAATACAACACGATTAACCTGGACACTCTCTATTGGGGGGGAGGAAGAGGGAGGGGGAAGGGCATGAAACACAATGTAAATGTACACCATTCTCAATATGTTCCACTTATTAAAAAATAAGAATTAAATTTTAAAAATTAAATTAAATAAAAAATAGGATTGTAGGTTTGAGAACAATCTCAGCAAGTAAACCTAGCATTAACCTAGCAAGACCTTGTTTCCAAATAAAAATAAAATAGGGTTGGGGTATAGCTCAGAGGTAGAATGACCCTGGGTTCAATCACCAGTGCCACCAAAAAATATTTTTAAATTTCTTTAAAAACTAAAAGGGATGAGCCGGGTGTGGTGGCGCACACTTGTAATCCCAGCATTTGGTAGGCTGAGACCGGAGGATCACAGTTCGCGGACAGCCTCAGCTACCTAGTGAGGCCCTCTGCAAATCAGTGAGACCAGGTTTCAAAATAAAAAGAATAAAATATAGGGCAGGGGGTGTGGCTCAGAGGTCGAATGCTCCTGGGTTCCATCCCCAGACGCCCAAAAAATAAAATAAAATAAATTAATAAATAGCCGGGCGTGGTGGCACTTGCTTGTAATCCCCGCTTGTAATCCCCGTGCTTGGGAGGCTGAGACAGGAGGATCGCACGAATTCGAAACCAGCCTCAGCTGCTTGGTGAGGCTCTCAGTAACTTAGTGAGACCCTGTTTCCAAATAAAATATTAAAAAGGTCTGGGAGTATAGCCCGGAGGTAGAAAGCCTCTGGATTCCACCCCCAGTACCACCAAAAACAAACAAACAAACAAACAAATAAATAAATAAAAATAAAAGGGAGCCGGGTGTGGTGGCACACAATTGTAATCCCCGCATTTGGGAGGCTGAGACAGGAGCATCACAGTTCGTGAACAGCCTCAGCTACTTAGGCCCTTTGCAACTCAGTGAAACCCTGTTTCAAAATACAGAATAAAAAATCGGGCTGGGGGTGTAGCTTGGAGGTAGAATGCCTCTGGGTTCCATCCCCAGTATCTCTCACACACACACTCTCACACACACACACACACACACACACACACACACAGACAAAAAAATAAGGCTGGGCGTGGTGGCGCACGCTTGTAATCCCCGCGCTTGGGAGGCGGAGACAGGAGGATCCCACTGGTTTAAGAGACCCTGTTTCAAAAAATATAAAATAGGTCTGGGAGTATAGCCCAGAGGTAGAAGGGCTTCCAGGAACCCCAGTACCACCAAAAAAAAAGAAGGTAATAATAATAATAATAATAATAATAATAAATAAAAGCAGCTAGGTGTGGTGGCACAGGCTTGTAATCTTGGCATTTGGGAGGCTGAGACAGAAGGATCCCAGTTCACAGCCAGCCTCAGCTACTTAGTGAGGCCCTTCACAATTCAGTGAGACCCTATTTCAAAATAAATAATAAAAAATAGGGATGGGGATGTAGCTCAGAATTAGAATGCCCCTGGGTTCCATCCCTGGCACCGTAAAAAAAAAAAAAAAAAAAAAAAAAAACACTAAAAGGAGTAGGTGTTGTGGCACACACTTGTAATCCCAGTATTTGGGAGGCTAAAACAGGAGGATCACATGTTCAAAGCCAGTCTTGGCAATGTAGCAAGACTCTCAGAAACCTAGTGAGACCCTGTTTCCAAATAAATAAAAAATCGGGTTGGGGGTGTAGCTTGGAGGTAGAATGCCTCTAGGTTCAATCCTCAGGGTCAAAAAAACAAAAAAAAAAAACTAAAAGGTCCCGGTGTGGTGGCTCACGCTTGTAATCCCAGTATTTGGAAGGCTGAGACAGGAGAATCCCCAGTTCAAGGACAGCCTCAGCTACTTTATGAGGCCATCTGCAACTTACTGAAATGCTGTTTCAAAATAAAGAAAAAAGAGCAGGGCATGGTGGTGCACGCTTGTAATCCCAGAGCTAGGTAAACTGAGACAGGAAGATCGAACAGATTCAAAGCCAGTCTCAGCTACTCAGTGAGGCTCTCAGCAACTTAGAGAGACCCTGTTTACAAATAAAGAATAAAATAGGTCTGAGAGTATACCCCGGAAGTAGAAAAGCCCCTGGGTTCTACCCCTAGTGCCACCAAAAAAAAAAAAAAAAAAAAGGGCCGGGGGGGGGGGGTAGTTCAAAGGTAGAAAACCCCTGGATTCAATCCCACGTAACACACACACACACACACACACACACACACACACACACACACACACACTATATTGAAAGTGCTCGCTGGCGTGTACAGATGGAGTCCCCTGCTTAGCAACTCTAATGTTGTCCACCAAATAGTACTAGCCTGTAACAGAGCATGACAACTGTTCACTCTAAATCTCTGTTCTCAGCTTGGATTCAGAATTGATTTATAAAAATAGCTGCTGCTGTTGCTGATGACTGAGCAGTGTTACCCTATAGGCCTAGAGCAGCTGTATTTCCCTCGCCACACCCATCTCTGCCTACGGAGAGAGGCTGACGGCTACCCCCTCCCATCGCCACAGCAAACTATTCTCCCCTCCTCCTGGGCTGAGTGAGCAAATTACAAGCACAAATATCCCCTGATGCAATGCCACAACCATCCCTGGGAAAGAGCAGGGGCAGTTGCCAAAAGCGCAGCAGCAGGGAAATGGGCGGGAGAGACAGAGAACAAGAAACGCTGAAACGCTAAGCAGGCAGGGAGCGAACACTGCACCTGGACAAGAGGGAAAGGAGAAAGGGGTTTTCAGATAAAAAGCTGAGCAGCACTGATCTTCCCGAGGGCTACACGCTTCGCCCCGGGTCTGAGTTCTACAACAGGAGTCTAAGGAGAATCGCTTCCTTCTCCACCAAGTAGCAAAAGCATTAAACTTACACGTTTCTGGAGGCGAGCAAACCGCGCAAACAACCCCACCGTGCAATTCCACTGACACTGAGCTCGGGCTCACGGCGAGGGGGCAGTTCCAGCCTCAGTCAAGACACAACTGGTCTGCGTCACCTTTCCCGCTGCTGCCCTCCGGCCCCCGCCCTACACTGCGAACCGCGCCGCAGACCCCGCCGCGCTCGGTCCCGCGCCCGGCCGCGCAGCCAGAGCCCCGCCGCGGGGCCTGGGCACCCGCGCCCCACCGCCGCTCACTCCCACGGCCGGCCGCGAGCCTCCCACCCGAGCCGGCGCCGAGGTCACGCCCGCAGGCCGCGGGCCCCGCCCGCGCCCGCGCCCGCGGCCACCGCCCTTCCCGCCCGCCCGCCCGGGCGGCGCGGCGAGCGAGCGGGGCACTGCAGGCCCCCGACAGCCAGGAGGCGGCCCCGGCCCGCGCCCGCACCTACCGCTGCCTCAGCGGAGCGGAGCTGGGACCCGAGAGCCGGGAGCCGGAGGAGGCCGGGAGCCGCGGCGAGACGAGGGCGGGGCGGACTGCGCGTCCTCGCCGCCCACTCCAGGCAGGCGCGAGCGGCCCCGCCCCCGCCGGCGGCGCTGCCGTCCGGACCAATGGGCGCCGAGGAGGGCGGGCCTAGGGCCGCCGCCGGCCAATGGGCGTGGGCTTCCCGCCCGGCCTCGCCGTTGGGCCTGGCGTTCGGGGTCCGCATGCGCCGCGCCCCGCGCAGCCCCGGCCCGTGCTGGCCGCGCCGCCGCTCGGTGACGCGTCGAGCGCCGGGAGCCGCGCGCAGCTCTGCCCCGCCGCCCACCCCCGGGGCGTGGCTGCTCCGAGCTGAGGTGGGCTGTGAGAATGGGCGCGCGCAGGCGTCGCAGGCTGCGGAGGATCAGGGAACTTCTGTGGGGCGAGGGCGGGGGTACTGGGGATGGAAATTCGGGGACCGTCTGCCGTCGTGCTACACCCCCAGCCTTTTCATTTTTTTAATTTTGGAGGAGGGTCCCGGTGAGATCTAATTTGCCGAGTCTGGCCTCCTAACTTCTATCCTGACTCAGCCTCCCGAGTACTGTGATAGCAGGCATGCACACCACAACCAGCTCTTATTTCTTAGGAGTCGTCCAGTTGGCCTTAGACTTGCAGTACTCCTGCCTCAGGGTTCTGGCTTGCGGCCCCGTAGCCACCTCCCTCTTCTCTTACACTTCGAAATTCTGATCAAAGTATGTATTAAAGTAGATAGTGGGCTGAGACTGGAGGATTACAGATAGATATGAGGCCGGTCTCAGCAATTTAGACTTACCAACTTTAGGGAAATCTGATTCAGAAGAAAAAGTAAAATAGGCCTGGGGTGTGCCTCAGAGGTAGAACCCCTGGGTTGAATCCCCAGACCAAAAAAGTGAATCAATAAAGCAGGAGTCAAGCTTAGTGGCACACAGGAGTAATCCCAATACTTGGGAGATTGCAGATTTGAGAACAGCCTCAGCAAATAGACTTATCCTAGAGAGACGCTCTTTTTCTTTCTTTTTATGGAAACAGGGATTGAATTCAGGGGCATTTTAATTCTGAGTGACACCTCCAGCCTGATTTTTTCTTTATTTTGAAGTGGGATTGCCCTAAATTGAGGAAGGCCTCACTTAGCTGAGGCTATGGGGGAACCTGCGATCCCTCCTCTCTCAGCCCCCCAAGCACTGGGATTATGAGCGTGTGCCACCACGGCGAGAGACTATTTATTTATGTGGTACTGCGGGGTGGAACCCAGGGGCTTTCTACCTCTGGGCTATACTCCCAGACCTATTTTACACTTTATTTGAAAATAGGGTCTCGCTAAGTTGCTGAGAGCCTAAGTAGCTGAGGCTGGCTTCGAACCTGTGCAATCCTCCTGTCTCAGCCTCCCAAGCGCGGGAATTACAAGCGTGTGCCACCACACCCGGTTGAGAGACATTATTTGAAAATAAAAATAAAATAGGGTTGAGGTAGCTGGGCATGGTGGCACACGAATGTAATCCCAGCATTTGAGAGGCTGAGACAGGAGGATCTCGGTTCGCTGACAACCTCAGCTACTCAGCGAAGCCCTCTGAACTCAGTGAGACCCTGTTAAAAAAAAAAAAAAAAAAATATCCAGGCGGGGAGGCTGAGATAGGAGGATCCTGTAGGTTGGAAGCCAGCCTCTGCTACTTAGTGAGACCCTGCTTCCAAACAAAATATAATGTTTTGGGAGTGTAGCCGGAGGTAGAAAGCCCCTGGGTTCCATCCCCAGTAACACACACACACACACACACACACACACACACACACACACACACACAAATAAAAATAGTTCTGGGAGTGTAGCCCCGGGGTAGAATGCCCCCTTGGGTTCCATCACCAGTTCCAGTGGGGGAAAATAGAGTTGGGGGTATAGCTTGGAGGTAGAATACCCCTGGGTTCAATCCCCAGTAATACCATAAAAATAAAGCTGTCGTGGTGGCATGTCTGTAATCTCAGCATTTGGGAGGCTAAAACAGGAGGATCACAGGTTGGAGGACAGTCTCAGTAAGTATTGAGACGCTCATCAACCTATCTACACTTGTTTTGAAATAAAAGGCTGGGAGCTGGGCATGGTGGCCCAAGTTTGTAATCCCAGCATTTGGGAGACTGAAACAGGAGGATCATGGTGAGGTCCTCTGCAACTTAGTGAGAATTTGTTTCAAAATAAAGAATAAAAAATTAGGTTGGGGGTTGTAGCTCGGACGTAGAATGCCCTGGATTCCATTCCTAGTACCTCAAAATAATTAAATTAAATTAAAATAATAATAATCCGGGCGTGGTGGGGCACCCTTGTAATCCCCATGCTTGGGAGGCATAAACTGGAGGATCACGCAGGTTCGAAGCTAGCCTTGCTGGCTTAAGAGACCCTGTTTCCAAATAAAAAATATAGCCGGGTGTGGTGGCGCACACTTGTTATCCCAGCATTTGGGAGGCTGAGACTGGAGGATCGTGGTTTGTGGACAGCCTCAGCTACTTAGTGAGGCCCTCCACAATTCAGTGAGACCCTGTTTCAAAATAAAGAATAAAAAATTGGTCAGGAGGCCAGGCGTGGTGACACACACTTGTAATCCCCACGCTTGGGAGGCTGAGACAGAAGGATCGCAAGGGTTCGAAGCCAGCCTCAGCTACTTAGTGAGGCTCTCAGCAACTTAGTGAGACCCTGTTTCCAAATAAAATATAAAAATAGGTCTGGGAGTATAGCCTGGAGGTAGAAAGCCTCTGGGTTCCACCCCCAGTACCACACACACACAAAAAAATTGGTCAGGAGGTGATGTAGCTTGGAGTTCGAATGTCTCTGGGTTCCATCCCCAGACCCTCAAAAAAGAAATATATATACATATACATATATACATACATATATATATACATATATATGTATGTATATATATATATATATATATATATATATATATCCCCGTACCGCCAAAAATAAATAGATAAATAAAAATAAAAAAATAAAAAGTAAAAATAAAAGGCTGGCGATGTAGCTCAGAAGTAGATTGTCCCTGGGTTCCATCCCCAGTACCACAAAATAAAAATAAAAATGATAGTGGGAATTGTTATAACTGCCCTGGGTCATAATTAGTTGCTGTTAAATTTGAAGTGTTTGTATCATAAGTATGTTATGTGTACTTTTTTTCTTTTCTCTCTTGGTGCTGGGTATTGAGCCCAGAGGCATTGTACCTCTAAACTACATCCCCAGGCCGATTTTATCTTTTATTCTGAAATAGTGTCATTAGGTTGCTGAGAAACTCTTTAAATTGCAGAGGCTGCTTTGCACCTGCAATCCTACTCTCAAAATCTCCCAAGTAGTGGGATTATGAGAGCGCCACCATGCCTGGGTGGGATTACACATATTTATTTTTTTAATTATTTATTTATTTTTGCAGTACTGAGGAGGGGACCCAAGGGCATTCTACCTCTGAGCTACACCCCTGGCCTTATTTATTTATTTATTTATTTATTTATTTATTTATTTATTTATTTTTCCATACTGGGGATGGAACCCAAGGGCCTTCCTAGCTCTTTTTTTTTTATTATTATTATTATTCTTTATTTTAAAACAGGGTCTCACTGAGTTGCAAAGGGCCTACGTAGCAGAGGCTTTCCTTGAACCTTGATCCTCCTGTCTCAGCCTCCCAAATGCTGGGATTACAGATGTGCCACCACGCCTGGATTATTGTGTGTGTGTGTGTGTGTGTGTGTGTGTGTGTGGTACTAGGAATGGAACACAGGGGCTTTCTACCCAGACCTATACTCCCAGACCTATTTTATATTTTATTTGGAAACAGGGTCTCACTAAGTTGTTGAGAGCCTTACTAAGTAGCTGAGGCTGGATTTGAACCTGCGCAGTCCTCCTGTCTCAGCCTCCCAAATGCTGGGATTATAAACCCGCGTCATCACACCCAGTTTTTATTCTTTATTTTGAAACAGGGTCTCACTGAGTTGCAAAGGGCCTCACTAAGTAGTGAACCAGGATCCTCCTGTCTCAGCCTCTCAAGTACTGAGATTAAAAATGTGTATCACCACCTGGGCGTGGTGGCACATGCTTGTAAATCACTGTGCTTGGGAGGCAGAGACAGGAGGATCCCGCTGGTTCGAAGCTAGCCTTGCTGGCTTAAGAGACCCTGTTTCCAATATATATAATATAAATATACATATATATATATAATAGGTCTGGGAGTGTAGCCTGGAGGTAGAAGGATTTCCAGGAACTCCAGTACTACAAAAAAAAATAAGTGCATTACCATGCCCTGTTTATTACTTATTTTTGAAATAGGGTCTCATTAAGTTGGCGAGGCCTCACTAATAGCTGAGACTGGCCGAAAACCTTCAGTCCTCCTATCTCAGCCTCCCAAGTACTGGGATTACAAGCGTGCATCACCGTGCCCGGATGGTCAGCCCTCTTTCTTGGTCTGAGAAGTCCACACAATGGACAATAGGATGGAGGAGGTGAATTCAAGGAGCACACATCTGACTCCTGTATCAAAACTCCTGTATCAAGACAATCCACTCCCTCCCTGTCCAGCCAGCTGGGTGAACTCCAGCCACTACCAGGCATTTGTCCAGGCACATATCTCTCCAGAACTCAGCCAGAGATCAGTACTGATACCAATGGGATATCCTAGACAGCCAGGATGTCTAGGATTCTATGCCCAGGCCCTAGCCTCTAAAGAGGGCTATGCAACCTGTTTGGCTCTGCAGGGTACCCAGGTGAGAGGAACAGTGTCTGGAGCATGTTTAGCTGGTTAATGCATCAAAGCCCCTGCGCCAGAGAACTTGGCTGAGGACCCCAAAGGCACCTTGCAGCAGCCAGGTTTCATATCTGCCTATCCCATACCTGAGACACACAGGTATGTTTTGTTTTGTTTTTTGTGGTACTGGGGGTGGAACCCAGGGGCTTTTCTACCTCTGGGCTATACTCCCAGACTTTTATATATAGAGATATAGATATAGATACTGATATACTTTATATGGAAACCAGGTCTCACTGAGCTGCTGAGAGCCTCACTAAGTAGCTGAGGCTGGCTTCGAACCTGTGCGATCCTCCTGTCTCAGCCTCCCAAGCACGGGGATTACAAGTGTGTGCCACTACACCCAGCTTGACACATAGGTATGTTCAGTTCACTTCCTTAAAAACAGGAGAAGCTAGCCAGGCATGGTGGCTTTTGCTTGTAATCCCAGTACTTGGGAGGCTGAGACAGGAGGATCCAGGTTCATGGCCAGCCTCAGCAACTTATTTAGGCCCTCTGCAACTTAGTGAGACCTGTTTCAAAAGAAAGAAAAATTGGGCTGGGGGTCTAGATCAGAGGTAGAATGCCCCTTGATTAAATCCCCAACACCACAAAAAATAAACAAACAAAAAACATGAGAAGCTTGTCATCACAATACTTTGGGGGCTGAGACAGGAGGATTGCAGGTTTGAGACCAACTTCAGCAATTTAGTGAGACCCTGTATCAAAAAAAAAAAAAAATTAAAAGTGCTGCCAGCCATGGTGGTGTTATTCACCATGTAATCCCAGTGCTTGGAGAATCACAGGTTTGCAGCCAGCATCATTTATTTAGTGAGAGCCTCTTTCCAAATAAATATAAAATACAGAGTGTAGCCCAGAGGTAGAATGTCCCTCTGTTTGATCCCCAGTACCAAAAAAAAAAAAAAAAAAAAAGCCAGGTGAGGTGGCACACACTTGTAATCCCAGTATCTGGGAGGATGAGACAAGAGGATCACAAGTTTGCAGCCAGCCTCAGCTACTTAGTGAGGCCCTCTGCAACTTATTTATTCAAAATAAAGAATAAAAAATAGGTCTGAAGGGTATAGCTCGGAGGTAGAATGCCCCTGGGTTCCATCCCTAGTACTGCCAAAAAAAATAAAAAAATAAAAAAAGGGCTGTGGGTATAGCTGGAGATAGAGTGCCACTAGGTTCAATCCCCAGTACCAAAAAAAACAAACAAGCAAAAATTTAAATGCTGGGCGTGGTGACACACTCTTGTAATCCCAGTACTTGGAAGTCTGAGACAGGAGGATGGCAGGTTTAAAACCAGCCTTGGCAACCTAACAAGTTTCCAAATAAATAGAATCAATTGGGCTGGGGGTATAGTTTGGAGGTAGAATCCTGCTGGACTCAATACCTCGTGCCAAAAAATAAAAGTAAGAAACAGGAGAGGAGCGGGGTATCTGCAGTTAACTCCTATAATCCTGTTACTTGAGAGGCTGAGACCAGATGATGATCACAAGTTCAAGGCTAGTCTGGGCAACTTAGTGTCTCTAATAAATGAAATAGCTGGGCATGGCAGCATTAGGTAGTTTGAGAAAGGATTTCAGTTCCTGGACAGCCTCAGCTACTTAGTGAGGCCTTTTACAACTCTGTGAGACCCCATTTCAAAAATTAAAAATACTAAAAAATAGGGCTGGGGTGTATTTTGGAGGTATAATGCATCCAGGTTCTATTCCTGGTACTGCAAAAAATAATAATAATAAAGTAGCCAGGCATGGTTGCACATGCCTGTACTTCCAGTACTTGAGAGGTTGAGATGGGAAGATCATAGGTCCAAGGACAGCCTCAGCAAGTAGTGAGAGCCTGTTTTAAAATTAAAACGTAAACTGGTCATGCTGGTGCACATAATCCTGGTACTTGGGAGGCTGAGATAGGAGGATCAGGTTTGAAGCCAACCTCAGGAATTTAGTGAAAGGGCTGAGGATGTAGCACAGTGTTAGAGCATCAGTGGATTCAACCCTCTGTTCCAAAAAAGGAGAAAGGGGAGAAGAAAGAGGTTATACGCTCCCCAGTTAGCCAGCACCTGCCCTGGCTGCTTCACTCAAGTCAGACTGTAGGTGAGGTATGAATGTACCAAAACCCAGTATGTCCTTGGGCACTGGAACCAGGATCACGGCATCATCACTGTCATGTGTTAGCTCTCCCAGGGGGGAAATGGGTTGGCCATACAGGGTTGAGCTTTTTGATCTGTAGGATGCAAATAAACAAGACTGATGATTAAAAAAACAAACAAACCAGTGGGCAGGAGAAGAGACATTTTTATGGGCTGCCTGTAACCTGCTGGCTCAAGTGGGGCTTTTTTGTTGTTGTTGTTTTGTTACTGAGGACTGAACCCATGGGCATTTGACCTGCAGGTACACCTCAGCTCTATTTTTTATTTTCGAAACACGGTCTCACTAGGTTTATGAGAATCTCACTGTTTGCTGAGGCTGATCTCAAACCTGTAATTCTCCTGTCTCATGCCCAGCTAATTTGGGGGCTTTTCTGCCCAACGTGGACAGGGAGGTCATTGGAGAGGACCCTGTTCAGCTGCTGAGCAAGAGCGATGCCCACCTTGGGTTTCAAGAGTGCCCAAGGGGACTTGCTTCTTGGGTGCTCCGGGCTCCCTCTTGGCTTTGGGGTTCTTGGGGCGCTTCCCACAATGTAGAGGATAAAGCTCTAGGCTTAGTTGGTACCAGAGCATCTGGCATGAGCCCTGGCTTTGCCACTTGTTTGTGGGTGATCTTGATGAAGTCGGTGAAAGTCTACAAACCCCAAGTTTTTCATCTGCAAAGATGATAGTCATGACCCTATATTTCACAAGGCTTCTGAGAGGACAGCACATGCAAGGGTTTGGGGACTGGCGGGACTTTGGCTACCGAGCAACACCAGGGCCAGGCCTTCCCCATTCTGGTACTGGCCTTTGCTACACAGGGTAAATCCCTTATTTCTCTGCACAAGCAAAGAAGTGCTTCCATGTGTCTGACAGCAAGAGTGACTGTGGTAAAGCAAGCAGTGGGAGCCTCAGGGAGGATGAAAGACACAGCACCAGCGCTGATGATGGGGGTGGGGGAAGCTGCCCCACATTAGCAGCCCACAGCTGGGAGATCCAGGTTTAAGCAGGGAGGGCAGCAGGCCAGAGCTGAGGCAGAGACTATGGAAGGGCCACTCTGAGCAGAGCTGGTGTATGCAAGCCAGGCAGACATTATGTCATCTGTGCATCTGGAAATCACAAACACGCCCTCCTAAGTCCCCAGGGCCATTATATTCCCTGGCTGGGATCCATGAGTTCCGGACTCTGAGTCCCCAACCCTCCACATTCCAGGCTCCCAAGGAACTTAGCTCAGATCTCCCAGACTTCTGTCCAAGCGGCTAGTTCTAATTCCCCACCCCTCATCCCTTGGGAGTAAACAATACAATCTTAAACAAAGGCCACTGCCTCAGCCATGTTGAGAGTCATGCTTACTGCTTATCAGTTATGCCCATGCTGGGTTCTGAGATGGAACCCGAGGAAGCTCCATTTATAATACTGTTTCTTTGCTAAGTGTCCTGGTACTAAGCATGCCACTTACACTGTTATAACCTGGAGACACGCAGTGATTCCACCTTTGTTCTTTTAACCGATTTGTCTGGATCCCTCTGAAACTCAGTTTCCTAGTCTACAAATGGGGCCATATTATAGATGTCAAGGTTACTGTGAGGATGACGTGCTATGACTTAGGGCAGATCAGGTGCTTCACATAGTAGGTGCTTCACACACACACACACACACGTGTGTGTGTGTGTGTGTGTGTGTGTGTGTGTGTGTGTGTGTTACTGGGTATTGAACCCAGGAGCATTTTACCTCTGAGCTGTACCACCAGCCCTATGTTATTTTTTTATTTTGAAACAGGATCTAAGTTGTAAAGGGCCTCACAAAGTTGCTGATGCTGGCTGAGATCCTCCAGTCTCAGCCTCCCAAGTACTGGGATTACAAGCTGGTACCACCACACCCGGCTTTTATTTTTATTTTGAAACAGGGTCTCACTAGGTTGATGAGAGTCTCACTACTGCTTAATCTGTCCTCAAACCCGCAATCATCAGGGAGTACAGGCTTGTGCCACCATGGAAGGCTGTCTTTCTTCAGACCCCATTCTCAGACTTGAGCCCAAGGCAAAAGCCTTGGAGTTAAAACTGGAGTTGCAGGTCCCAGCACCACAGCTTCTTCCTGGGCCAGTATGGGCCAGATTCTGACCTTTGTATTTCCAATAAGCTCTAGATAGGGCAGCCACTGCTGTAGTTGTTCAGGGACTTGCACTCTAAGAATCACTGTGTTGGAGGACCAAGCAGGACTTTGGCCTCATTTGGGAGAAGGTAGGAAAGCTGTGGAGGTACCATCTAGGACTTCACATAAGATTAATAGCTTTATTAGCTGGGCATGGTGGTACATGCTTATAATCCCAGTACTTTGGAGGCTGACACAGGAGGATTGTGGGTTCCCACGTAGCCTCAGCTACTTAGGCCCTCTGCAATTTAGTGAGACCCTGTTTCAAAATAAAGAATAAAAGCCAGGTGTGTGGTGGCCCATGCTTGCAATCCCAGCATTTGAGACAGGAGGATCACAGTTTGCGGACAGTCTTAGCTACTTAGGCCCTTTGCAACTCAGTGAGACCTTGTTTCTTTTTTTTTTTTTTTTTTTTTTTTCAGGTCTGGATATGGAACCCAGGGGCATTCGACCTCCGAACTATACATCCCTGCCCTATTTTTTATTTTTATTTATTTATTTTTTTGCGGGTCTGGGGATGGAACCTAGGGGCATTTGACCTCCGAGCTACATCCCCTGTCCTATGTTTCTTTTATTTTGAAACAGGGTCTCACTAAATTGCTGAGGGCCTCACTAAGTACCTGAAATTGTCTGTGAACTGCGATCCTCAGGTCTCAGCCTCCTGAATGCTGGGATTACAAACGTGCACCACCATGCCTGACTTATTATTTTGAAACAGGGACTCACTAAGTTGGGAAGGGCCTCACTACGTGGCTAAGGTTGGCCTTGAACCTGCTATCCTGTCTCAGCCTCCCAAGTACTGGGATTACTAACCTGTGCCACTACACTTGGCTTTTATTTTTTATTTTGAAATAGGGTCTCACTAAATTGCTGAGGTCCTCACTAAGTTGCCCAGGATGGCCACAAACCTGTGATCTGTCTCAGATGTACTGGGATTACAGGCGTTAAATGCAGTTTTTAATGATAAATCATTATTTTTCAACCCTTCTCCAAATCCTGAGGACCTACAGTCTTTGCAAAGGATATATTCCAAAGAGCTGGGGAGTTGGGGCGTGGTGACGAAGGCTTGTAATCCCAGTACTTGGGAGGCTGAGACTGGAGAATAGTGGTTTGCAGACAGCCTTAGCTACTTAGTGAGGCCCTCCACAACTTAGTGAGACCCTGTTTCAAAATAAAAAATTGGGAGGCTGAGACAGGAGGATCATGCAGGTTCGAAGCCAGCCTCAGCTGGCTTAAGAGACCCTGTCTCCAAATAAAATATAAAATAGGTCTGGGAGTGTAGCCCAGAGGTAGAGGGCTCCTGGGTTCCATCCCCAGTACCACAAAAAAATGAATAAATAAATAAATAAAAAATAAAAAATTGAGCAGGGCATGGTGGTACATGCTTGTAATCCCAGCATTCGGAAGGCTGAGACTGGAGGATCGCAGTTTGTAGACAGCCTCAGCTACTTAGTGAGGCCCTCCGCAACTTAGTGAGACCCTGTTTCAAAATAAAGAATTGAGCAGGGCATGGTGGCACATGCTTGTAATCCCAGTGAGGAGATAGAAAGGAAATAGGCAGATAGGGAAAAGGCCTTGGTAGAAAGAAGTTAATTTCCTGAGTTTCCTGAAACTCCAAATGCCTGAAACTCCAAAGGCTCAGAGATAAGAAGGATCAGAGCTTCACAAAGCCATCCTGAGTTTCCTAATCAACAAACCCACCCAGCAAGTCTGGCATTCCTGAAAGGAGCCCCTTCAAAGGACTTGCAAATGCCCCTATGCAAATTCTCCTTGGAATCCCAAAAGTCACCCTAACCACAGACGGACTTGCAAGCGGTCAGGCATTGGACAGTCAGATGGCAAAAGGGGGACTTTCCCACGCGGGACCCCCTCCCCTTTTGGGGAGCTGTTCTCTCTCTCGCAGGTCGTGTTGGCCCTGAGAGAAGGCAGAGTGCATCTGAGGGCACGTGGCTCGGGCGACTCTCGAGTAGTGACCTGAAGGCCTCTGCTGGACATCATGGCTGACCAGGCCCCTAGGGGTGACCTGCACCTCTTTTCTGGCAGACCGCGTGGACTCTGGGAGAAAGTAGTTTGCAACTGATGGGCACTTGGCTCGGGCGACACTCAGGTAGTGACCCTGAAGGCAGCTACTGGACCCCGGAGTTCAGACGGCCACTTTTCTCTATTCCCTTCTGGCAAATCACGTGGACTACGGAAGAAAGCAGCCTGCACCTGAAGGCAATTCGGCTTGGGCTACTCTCAAGTATTGTCCTGAAGGCAGCTGCTGGACCCAAAGTTCCAGCCCCTTTGGGGGTGTTCAGCCACCCTTGCCCCATTCCCTGCTGCTTCCAATAAACCTTTTACTCCCCTTCCTGAGGTCTGCGGGTGTCATTCTTCTCTCTCCGTAGACAAGAACTCGCCAGGGTTTTCTCTCAAGAAACCCCCGTTTCACCAGCATTCAGGAGGGTGAGACTGGAGGATCGCGGTTTGTAGACAGCCTCAGCTTAGTGAGGCCCTCCGCAACTTAGTGAGACCCTGTTTGAAAATAAAGAATAAAAGATAGGGCAGGGGGTGTAACTTGGAGGTAGAATGCCTCTGGGTTCCATCCCCAGACCTGCAAATAGAAATAAAAAATAAATAAATAAATAAAAAATAGGCCCAGCATTTGGGAGGCTGACAGGAGGATCATGGTTCGAGGACAGCCTCAGCTACTTAGTGAGGCCCTTTGCAACTCAGTGAGACCCTATTTCCAAATAAAGAATTAAAAAAATAGGGCTGGGGTGTGACTCAGAGGTAGAATGCCCCAGGGTTCCATCTCCAGTACTGCAGAAAAAAGGGGAGGGGGGGAAGCTGGGGAAGCTGGCTCCTCCCACCAGCATCTGGTCTGTGAGCTCAACCCCAAACAAACCTCTCCCAGGCCCTGACAGCCCACAGCCTCCCCCACAGTTGTCTTTACCCTGCTGCTCCTTACTCCCATGTTTCATTTTGATTTAGAGCTGGTGATTAAAGGATTTTGCCTTTCAATTAAATTGAACCTTTCGAAGCAACCAGTAGGGAATGAAAACAGGACTGACCCAGATCTTTAGAAAATCCTAGGGCTTCTCATTCTGCATTTCTCAGTCTTGGGGTATTCCTTTGAAAAAGGTGCAGCCTGGTCCCAAACTAGCAGCCTCTCTATGTGCATAACCAGTCAAAAGTAAACCCAGCATCCAAACTCTGGCCCTCCACCACGGAACCAATTCCTTTCTGGTATTTGGCTTCCTTGGCTTGGCAGATGTCCCATCTACAGCACCTAGACTCTGTTTTTCTCATTACAGGTGCATCCCAGCTGTTGTATGGGAGAGTGTTTTTTTCTGTTCTATTGTGGAAACCTATGGGGGCTCAGAGAGGGTCATAGGCCACTAAGGCTATGTACTGTAAACCTTGGGCCCCACAGAGCAAATTATTACAGCTAAATTAGGAAATTGACCCATGTAGAATTGGTTTTCACGCTGGGCCTGATGGCACATGCTTGTAATCTCAGTACTTGGGACACTGTTTCAAAATAATAATAAAGCCAGGCATGGTGGCCCATGCTTGTAATCCAGCATTTGGGAGGCTGAGACAGAGGGGATCGCAGTTCAGTTCACAGACAGCCTCAGCTACTACTTAGTGAGGCCCTCTGCAATTCAGTTGAGAACCTGTTTCAAAATAATGAATAAAACATAGGGCTTGGGGTGTAGCTTGGAGGTAGAATGTTCCTGGGTACCATCCTTAGTACTGCCAAAACAAAACAAAATACATAAATAAAAAATAGGGCCAGGCATGGTGGCGCATACTTGTAATCCCAGTATTTGGGAGGTTGAGACAGGAGGATCGCAATTCACGGACAGCCTCAGCTATTTAGTGAGGCCCTTTGCAATTCAGTGAGACCCTGTTTCAAAATAAAGAATAAAAAAAACAGGGCTGTGAGTGTAGCTCAGAGATAGAATCCCCCTGGGTTCCATTTCCAGTACTAGAAAAAAAAATAAATAAATACATGGCTGGGGGTGTAGCTCGGAGGTAGAATGCTCCTGGGTTTAATCCCTAGTATTGCAAAAACCAAAAACTGGTCTCAGGACAACAAAATGCTGGTGCATGCTTGGCTGGATCAAAGGAAAGACAAGCCAGGTGTGGTGCTGCATGTCTGAAATCCCAGTACTTGGGAGGCTGAGACAGGAGGATCATAAGCTCCAAGTTAGCCCTAGCAAGCAATAAGACTTAGCAAAGTAATGAGACGTGTGTGTGTGTGTGTGTGTGTGTGTGTGTGTGTGTGTGTGTGTGTGTGTGTAGGAGCATTCTACCTCTGAACTGCACCCCAGGCCCTATTTTATTTTTTTGGTGCCAGGGACTGAACCCAGGAGCATTCTAGCACCAAGCTACATCCCTCATCTGATTTTATTGGAAAAGTCTCACCGGGTTGCTGAAAGCCTCCTTAAGTTGCCGAAGCTAGCTTTAAACTTGCAATCCTGCCTCAGCCTCCCAAGTACTGAGATTACAAGCATGTACCACTATGCTCAGCTCTATATTTATTTTGAAAAAGGATTTCCCTAGGTTGATAAGAGTCTATTTGCTGAGACTGTCTTCGAACCAGTATCTCAGGCTCCCAAGTACTGGAATTAAAGGCATGTGCTACCATGCCTGGCTCTTCTAAGTCTTAATGAGGACTTGTTTCTCAGCCTTAATCTGTCACTTATAAGTTTTTTCTTTTTTTGTTTGTTTGTTTGTTTGTTTTTGTGGGTCTGAGGATGGAACCCAGGGGCATATGACCTCCAAACTACACCCCCTGCCTATTTTTTATTCTTTATTTTGAAAACAGGTCTCACTGAGTTGCAGAGGGCCTCACTAAGTAGCTGAGGCTGTCCGCGAACCTCGATCCTCTGGTCTCAGCCTCCTGAATGCTGGGAACTTATAGTTTTTTATTGCCTAGTTTGTTTGTTGTTTTTTCTTTTCTTTCTTTCTTTCTTTTTTTTTTTTTTTTTTTTGTGGTACTGGGAATTGAACTCAGGGGAATTCCACCTCTGAGCTACCCCCAGCTCAAAAAAAAATTCTTTTTTTCCTGTACTGGGGATAGAACCCAGGGGCATTCTACCTCCGAGCTACACCCCTAACCCTATTTCTTTTATTCATTATTATTATTTAAAAAAAATTTTTTGGTGGTACTGGGGGTGGAATCCAGGGGCTTTCTCTACCTCCAGGACATATCCCCAGACCTATTTTATTATACTTTATTTGGAAACAGAGTCTCACTAAATTGCCTTACTAAGTAGCTGAGGCTGGCTTCAAACTTGTGGGATCCTCTGTCTCAGCCTCCCAAGCACTAATATTACAAGTGTGCGCCACCACACCCGAATTTTATTATTTTGAAAGAGGGTCTCACAAAGTTGCAAGGGCCTCAACTAAGTAGCTGAGGCTGTCCTTGAACCGGATCCTATCTCAGCCTCCCAAATGCTGGGATTACAAGCATGTGCCACCACATCCCACCTATTTTTGAAACATGGTCTTGCAACATTGCTGAGGCTGTCTCAATCCTTTGATCCTTCTACCTAAGTCTCCAAAGTACTAGAATTACAGAATAGCATGCCAAGTTCGCCTTTTTTTTTTTTGGGGGGGGGGCATCTAGGGATGGAACCCAGGGGCATTCAACCTCTGAGCTATACTCTTGCCCTATTTTTTATTCATTATTTTGAAACAGGATCTCGCTAAGTTACGGAGGGCCTCACTCAGTAGCTGAGGCTGTCCACGAACCATGATCCTCCAGTCTCAGCCTCTGGAATGCTGGGATTACAAGCATGCACCACCACACCTGGCTCCAAGCTCACCATTTTGTTGTTGTTTTTGGTATGGGGGATTGAACCCAGAGGCACTCTACCTGTGAGCTATACTCCCAGCCCTATTTTTTTCTTTGTTTTGAAACAAGTTCTCACTAAGTTGTGGAGGGCTTCGATAAATAGCTGAGGCTGGCCACAAATCTGTGATCCTCCTGTCTCAGTCTCCTAAGTACTGGGGTTACAAGAATGCACCACCACTCCCAGCCTCATTATCATTTTTTTAACCTACTTAGTGGTTAGGACTATCTCTCCTGGAGAAAAGATTAGGTATTGAAAAGGTCCAATTAGAGCTTGGTGGCACATATCTGTAATCCCAATACTTGGGAGGCTGAGACAGGAAAATGGCAGGTCCCAGAATAGCCTCAGCAAGTAGCGAGACTCTCATCAACCTAGCAAGACACTTTCTAGTGGTTGCAAATGCTTGCAATCCCAGTACTTGGGAGACTGAGACAGATTGGAGGTTCACGGCTACCCTCAGCTACTTACTGATGCCTTCTGTAATAGAAGAGTGCCCCTGAGTCCAATCTCCATTGCAACAATAAATAAGTAATAAATAAATACCAAATAGGTTGTGGTGGACCTTCCGCTATCACTCAGTAAACTACAAGGGCTGGGGAGTATTGCACAGTGGTAGGGCTGTTGCCTAGCATGAGTCCCTAGATTCAATCCCAACACTAAAAAACAATCAGACAAACTGTAACCAGAAACCAAGGCTGATTAAAGGATGAGGGCACCTGGGAAACTGAACCCCCCTCAGTTGCTGCTGGTTCTGTGAGGGGAGCTGCTGGTCCCCGAGGGTTCTTGGCCACTATCACCATCTGGTGGCTGACTATGGCCAGGACAGATTCTGAAGCAAAGGGTGGGGCAGCTGACCCAACAGGAATCTGAGGTGATGTCAGACAGAGGGGCTGCCTTTCACAGAACAGCAGTGAACAGGTGGAGTTGGCCTGGCCTTTTCTTTTTCTCGGTCCTGTGAGTTGAACTTGGGGGCATTTTACCTCCTACCTACCAGCCAGCCCTACTTACTTTATTTTTTATGGTAATGGGGATGGAACCCAGAGGCCTTCTACTTCTGGGATACATCCCTAGACCTATTTATATTTTATCTAGAAAAAAGTTCTGCCAGGCATGGGGGTACACGCTTGTAATCCCAGGATTCAGGAGCTGAGACAACTGAGACAAAAGGATCAGTTTGTGGACAACCTCAGCTATTCAGTGAGGCCCTTCGCAACGAAGTGAGACCGTTTCAAAAATTAAGAATAAAAACTAGGGCTGGGGGTGTAGCTCGAAGGTAGAATGTTAACATCTCTAGTACCACACACACACACACACACAAAAAAAAAAAAAAGTCTCACCAAGTTGCTGAGAGCCTCAGTAACTGGCTTTGAACCGATGTGATCCTCCTATCTCAACTTCCTGTGTACTAGGATTATAAGTGTGCACCACTGGGCTTGGCTTTTATTTATTTGTGGGCCTGGGGATGGAACCCAGGGGCACTCTACCTCCAAACTACACCCCCTGTCCTATTTTTTATTCTTTTTATTTTGAAACCAGGTCTCACTGAGTTGCAGAGGGCCTAAGTAGCTGAGGCTGTCCGTGAACTGCGATCCTCCGGTCTCAGCCTCCCAAATACTGGGATTACACATGTGCGCCACCATGCCCAGCTATTCTTTATTTTTATGTATTGCAGAATTGGGAATGGAAGCCAGGAACATTCTACCTCAGAGCTAGAGCCTCAGCCCTAATTTTTACTCTTTTTTTTGGTGTGTGTGGTACTGGGGGTGGAACCCCGGGGCGTTTCTACCTTTGGGATGTACTCCCAGACCTATTTTTTATTTTATTTTGAAACAGGGTCTCACTAAGTTGCTGAGAGCCTCACTAAGTAGCTTTGAGGCTTTGAACCTATGCGATCCTCCTGTCTCAACCTCCCAAATGCTGGGATTACAACTATGCGCTACCATGCCTGGTTTATTCTATTTATTTATTTATTTATTGGTACTGGGGTTCCTGGAAACCCTTCTACCTCTGGGCTACACTCCCAGACATTTTATTTGGAAACAGGGTCTCTTAAGCCAGCGAGGCTGGCTTAGAACCTACACGATCCTCCTGTCTTCGCCTCCCAAACCCGGGGATTACAAGCGTGTGCCATCACTCCTGGCTACTCTTTAGTTTTAAACAGGGTCTCACTGAGTTGCAAAGGGCTTCACTTAAGTAGCTGAGGCTGTCCTCAAACTACGATCCTCCTGTCTAGGTCTCCCAAATGCTAGGATTACAAGTGTGTGCCACCATGCCTGGCTCCCAGCCCTATTTTTTTTTTTTTTTATTCTTTATTTTGAAACAGGGTAGCTGAGGCGGTCCTCAAACCTCAGTACTCCTGCATCAGCCTCCTGAATGCTGGGATTATAAGCATGTGCCATGCCTGGCGTTTATTTTTCATTTTGAAACAGGGTCTTACAAAGTTCCTGATGCTGGCTATGAACCTGAGATCCTCCTATCTTAGCCTCCCAAAGTATTGGGATTACAAGTATGCACCACCACTCTTGGCTGGCCTAGGCTTTGTGCGACTTCCAGGAATTGATACTTGGAAACCTGATGACCACAGTGGAAAGGCCTGGGAATCACCAACGTGGTCCCCAATCCCAGCCTGCTGCTGGGTTGCACAGAGTATAAAAGAACAGCCCTGGGTAATCCAGATGTCCAGACAGCTTTGGACTCCCCTCTTCCTCTTGTTCCCAAGGATATCTGTGACATAGTTCCAGCCACTGGCAGTTGAGCCTTGCCTTATCTCCATGTCTCCAATTCAAATATTTTGAGATAATTTCAAATTTACAGAAAAGTTGCAAGGAATAAAAACAAAACAGAACAAAACAAAAAACAGATTTTACCCTTTATACACACAATTTTTTTTTTTTTTTTGCAGTACTGGGGATGGAACCCAGGGGCATTCTACTTCCAAGCTATACCCCCAGCCCAATTTTTTCTTTATTTTGAAACAGGGTCTCATTGAATTATAAAGGGCATCATTATAAAGGCTATCCTCCACAGTCCTCCTATCTCAGCCTCTCAAATGCTGGGATTACAAGCATGTGCCACCACACCCAGCTTTAATTCTTATTTATTTTTTGGTAGTTCTGGGGTTCCCAGAAACCCTTCTACCTCCAGGCTACACTCCCAGACCTATTTTTTTGTTTATTTTTATTTGGAAATAGGGTCTCTTAAGCCAGCGAGGCTAGCTTTGAACCTGCACGATCCTCCCAAGTGTGCGTGCGCCAGCACACCTGGCTTTAATTCTTATTTTTGAAACAAGGTCTCACTAGGTTGATGAGTTACTACTAGCTGAGAGGTATTCACAAACCTACAATCTTTCTGTCTCAGGCTCCCACATACTAGGATTATAAATTCATGCCACCTGGCCCAGTTGATTCAATTTTTAAAATTTGTTACATTTTGCCACCACATCCAGCTTTTATTCTTTTTTTTTTTTTTTTTTTTTGGTACTACTGGGGATAGAACCCAGGGGCATTCTACCTCTGAGCTACACTCCCAGCTCTATTATTTATTTATTTTTGCTGGTACTGGGGTTCCTGGAAGCCCTTCTACCTCCAGGCTACACTCCCAGACCTATTTCATACTTTTTATATTTGGAAACAGGGTCTCTTAAGACAGCGCGGCTAGCTTCGAACCTGCACCATCCTCCTATCTCCGCCTCCCAAGCGCCGGGATTACAAGCATGCGCCACCATGCCAAGCTTAATTTTTTTTTTTGAAGATTTAAAGAAGTTTACTAAAAGATAGAAATACAGCTCCATACCAGACTGGCATGGAGGGGTGACTTGAATGAATACACCCTTTATTCTTTATTTTTGAAACAGGGTCTCACTAAGTTGCGGAAGGCCTAAGTAGCTGAGGCTGTCCACGAACCGCGATCCTATGGTCTCAGCCTCCCGAATGCTGGGATTACAAGCATTTGCCACCATGCCCGGCGTTATTCTTTATTTTTGAAACAGGGTCTCACTAAGTTGCAGAGGGCCTCACTTAAGTAGCCGAGGCTTTTTTGAGAACTCAGATCCTCCTGTCTCAGCCTCCCAAGTACTGGGATTACAAGCATGCACCACCATGCCACCATGCCTGGCTCAGAGGTAGAATGCCCCTGGCCTCAATCCCTAGTATCACGAAATAAACATATAGGAGAATCACAGTCTCTGCTATTTAATGAGGACCTTTGCAACTGAGTGAGACCCTGTTTCAAAATGAATAAAAAATAGGGCTGTGGGTATAGTTTGGAGATAGACTATCCCTGGGTTCCAACCCCAGTACTGCAAAAAATAATATATATATATGACTGGGGGTACTGCTCAGAGGTAGAATGCCCCTGGCCTCCATCTCCAGTACTGCAAAATAAATAAATAAATTAGCCGGGCATGGTGGCGCATGCTTGTAATCCCTGCACTTGGGAGGCAGAGACAGGAGGATTGCACAGGTTTGAAGACAGCCTTGCTGGCTTAAGAGAATCTGTTTCCAAATAAAAAAGCATAAAAATAGGTCTAGGAGTGTAGCCCAGAGGTAGAAGGGTTTCCAGGAACTCCAGTACCACCAAAATAATTAAGTAATCAAAATGTATACACTGGACTGGAGGTGTAGCTCAGCAGTAGTGTTTGCTTTGGCCAATTCTGGAAAAAAAAATTTGGGGGGGGGGGTGGTACTGGGGAAAGAGACTCAGCCTCATACATAATAGGAAAGTATACCAGATATATCCTTAGCCGTTTTTGACAGGGTCTTGCTAAGTTGCCCAGGCTAAACTTGGACCTGACCCTCCTGCTTCAGTCTTTCGAGTACTGGGATGATAGTTGTGACCATTTCATCGTTACCTTATCAATCAATCTGAGCCACATTTTGTGTGTGTCTAGTACTAGGAATTAAACCTAGGGGCATTCTACCTCTAAGCTATACCCCTAATTCTATTTTATTTTGAAATATGGCCTCAGTAAATTGGCTGGTCTGGACTCAAACCTGTGATCCTCCTGTTTCATTCTCTCAAGGACTAGGATTACAAGCATGTGCTACCACATCCATCTGAGCCACAAACTTTTTTTTTTTTTTGGTGGTACTGGGGATGGAACCCAGGGGCTTTCTACCTCCGGGCAACACTACCAAACCTATTTTATATTTTATTTGGAAACAGGGTAACAGGGTCTCACTAGGTTGCTGAGAGCCTAAGTATCTGAAGCTGGCTTTGAACCTGTGATACTCCTGTTTCAGCCTCCTGAATACTGGGATTATAAGCATGCACTACTATGCCTGGCCTAAGCCACAAACTTTTGACTGGTCTTAGGCTAGCAATAACTAGAGTCTGTTACAAGCATCCCTGAAGCCAGGCTGTATAGCAAAGCCCTGTCCTCCTGAAGAAATGTGGCCACCCCAATCTAGTTTTAGTCATATGTGGTTTCAGAACTTTACATAGAAACATTTTTTTGGGAGTGGTGGTGACAGTACTGGGGATTGAACCCAGAGGCATTCTACCTGAGCTGTATCTCCAGCCCTTTTTGTTTTGTTGCTGAGGCTGGCTTTGAACCTGTGATTCTCTGGTCTCTGCCTCACAAGTACCTGGCTTATAGGCTGCAAGAGCTACCACACTTGGCTCAGAGTTTCTTTTAAACCCATCAAGAACTAAACAGAGATGGGTTCAAGATCACTTTTATTTTCAGAGCCTGTAATTGGTTAACAATGCTAAGTTGGTAGTCTGGGAAACCACCTTCCCTTTAGGCACTCAAACAACAAAATCCCTACAAAACCAGAGACCAACTGGCATGTGTCTCAGGGTGTGGGAAAGTGGCCTTCTCCCATTCCCCTACTCCTCACATATTTTACAACAAGATTTTTCTTTTTAAAAAGCCAAATGTAACTCAAACCCACAACATAGCAACTAGTCATCTCCAATATCACTGATTTCCTCCCCACCCCTAGAAATAAGAAGCAGAGGTAAAAGGGGAAACTGACTATTTTAAGAGAAACCTGGAGGCACCCAGATGGAGCAAAGATGGTAAAGTCATCATGGTACCAGGGGGTGGGGATAAGCAAGCACCAAAACAGGCCTATGTAGAGTCAAGTGAGGCAGTCCCAGCTTCTTGGTGGGACATATCCCTGAGACCCCCAACTTCTACCAGGTTAGATAAGGGTTAACTAGTGATGATTCATCACTCCCTGTTTCTCAAATTAAAACATGATAAACCCACAGTTTTACCGTTAAAACCTACCGGTCCCCCCTGAGAAACTCTATCAATCACCTGTATGCCAGGACCCAGGCCTCCTAGGGCCCCGGGCCTCCAGCCCCACCTTAGGTGCCCCATCCAACACTGATTTGATACTCCTTGACTCATGACTATTTTTTAAAATTAAAAACTATCAGAGTATCAGAGGGGCACTTAGTGGGTATGTCCCTTTCCCATCCTATGGAACCCCCCCAACCCTACCCCTTACCATGGGATGCCTATACTATGACCTTCCAACACTGGCCTGGGGGTGGCCCAATGAAAGCTGCCTCAAGTGCTTTCCAAACTGTAGCTTCTACACCAGCGAACACCATGGGGAGCTGGGGTGAGAAGCAGCAGGGACACATTCCCCGTAAATAGTCAGCACCAACCAGAGGAAAGTCTGAAAGGCTCAGCGTATGCCCTGTGGCCCAACCAATATCTCAGTCCTCAACTTTAAGTAGCAGCAGCCCCAGTATGCAGCACCTCCTGGGGTGACAGAGTTCTGTCCCATAACTCAACTGGCTTTCCTTTTCTTACTCTCCCCCATCTTCTTTGTTTTTTTTCTTTTTTAATTAAAAGCAGAGGTAGTCTCGGGGGTAATAAAACCCTAGCTAGAATGGCAGTATTTTGACTTAATGAAGCAGTAAAACAAAAGTCTCCAGGAATTTTTAAAAATAATAAAATTGATGAAATTGAATAAATTAAGATACGTGTTATCCAACGAAGACCTTCCTTCCCAGGCTGTCTTTGGTATGTGATCAGCAGCTTTCTGTTCCTGTTGCTTCTTTTCCCTTCTCCACCCTCATGAGAAGGCCAGAGCCTAATGAGGTTCCAACTGCTTCATCCAACTGTACTGTGCAGGATAACAAGTCAGAATTGTGCTGTGACATTTGATAGCACTGGCAGTCCTGATAGGGAAGGAGGATGTCTTACAGGGACAGAAGAGGCACAGCATCTTCTGAGCTCCAGCCTGGGAATGAGGGAGGTAGGTTTAAGGCTTAGAAGCCTCAGGCCGTTAGAAACGTTGCACAGCTGGCCCCTTTGTTCAAGTTTCTCAGCAGCAGAGAGGAAAGGAGTGGGATGGAAGGAAGCTCAGGCTGCTGCTCTCTGGTGTCACTGCCTTCAGAGCTTCTTCAGACGGCTGTACATCTCCCTTTTGCTCTTTTCCCCTGCCCAGGTTCGGCTCTTGGTGCGGAATTTCTTCAGGTCTTCTTTGAAGTCCTCATGGTGCATGGGTCGGTAGCTGGGGGGCTCACAGTGAGACTGATGGGATAGGAGAGGATGTGGTTAGGGCACACCTGTCTCATACTCCCAAGCTGGCTTCCTCCCTGCCCAGAACTGTGAGGCTGGAGCAGCAATACACATGCAGGAAGTAGGTTATATAGGCCTTGTGTGCAGGGCAGATATCCAACTTGTCCCCAGAACCCTGGCAAGAAACAGCCATGACTGTAAGATCCACCATGGTGGTGGGAGGCATGCTAGACCTCATCTTACCCGGCATTTCAAGAAGAACTCCTTGTATCCCCCCTTCAGAACATACAACTCAGGATAATGGAGTCTGGGGTATTCATTACCAAGCCGATCTCTTTCTCTCACATACCGACACCTAGTGAAGGGGAAGAAAGATCAAAGTAAAGTTATCTCTCCCAATACAGAGAACCACACAGTAAAAGCAGGGACAGTGGTTAAGTACTCCTCACATCTTTCTCCCCAAGCAAACTACATTTTTTCTTGAAAGGAACCAGTGCTTGGCTGCAAGTTCCTGACTATGTGAGGAGTGCTCACGGCCAGTACCGGTAGATGTCCCTTCTTCCTAGCACAGTCCTGGTACCTGATACCTGCCCCACATCTCGACTATCTCACCAGTTTGCCCTGGGTTCTCCTTGACCAGTTTTCCTCCCTTACCTCCTCCTAAGTATTTTTGTGGCACTGGAGATCGAACCCAGGGGCATTTTACCTGAGTTACAGCCCCAGCACTATTTTTTATTTCAAAACAGGGTCTCACTAAGTTGCTGAAGCACACATTGAACGCCAAGATCCTCCTGTCTCAGCCTCCAAGGTACTGAATTTTCAGACATGCAACACCACATCCAGACAAAAGTGGGACTCTTTTAAAAAAAAAAAAAAAAATGGTAGTGGGGATAGAACACAGGGGCATTCTATTTCTGAGCTATACCCCCAGCCCAGTTTTCCTCCCTTCCTCTCTTTCCTTCCTTTGCAGTACTGGGGATGGAACCCAGGGACATTTGACCTCTGAGCTATACCCCCAGCCCTATTTTTCTTTATTTTGAAACAGGGTCTCACTGAGTTGCAAAAGGGCATAAGCTGAGGCTGTCCTTAAACCAGGATCCTCCTGTCTCAGCCTCCCAAATGCTGGGATTAGAAGTACAAAAGTATTTTTTTTATTTATTTTTTATTGGTGCAATGTATTCATACATCATAATGGTATAAAGAAAATACTTTTGTAGACATACATGCACACATCGCCCAGTTAGCCCCTACCCGATCCTCACCCCGTTCCCTCCCCCTCCCTCCTTCCCATGCTTGGCTTAGTGGTTGACATCTAGTTTTATAGCAATTTATCCAATATTAATGATGATAATCTCACATAACAGTTTTATTTGTCTGATACCAAGCTTTTGATCACTTAAAGATAACATTTCAATATTTCTTTTTGCTTTCTTTCTTACCAGAGAATATTTTTTTCTTCTTTTTTTTTTAGGTGAAACTATCATACATTTATTTAGTTATTTTTCAGAAAAAATCTATCCTGATATGGAATATGGACTCTAGATACCCAAAACGATCTCAAAAAAGAAAAAAGCTAGAAGATTTATATTTTCTGATTTCAAACCATATAAAGCTACAATAATTGAAACAGTGTAGTACTGTTCTAAAGGTAGATATATAAACCATTGGAGTTAAATAAAAGCCTAGAGATAAATTCTTCCATATATTGTCAAGTTATTTTTGACAAGGTTTCCACGAACATTTGGTGGAAGAAATAATAATCTTTTAACTAAATATTGTTGAAAATTGGACCCTTACCTAATCCCATATACAAATATTAACTCAAAATAGATAAAATACCTAAATATAAATCTTAAGACTATAAACTTTTAGAAGAAAATCTGGGTCATAAAACCTCACAACACTGAAATTGGCAGTGATTTCTTGGATATGATTTCAATGGCACAGGCAACAAAAGGGTAAATAAACTCCCTAAAAAATAAAAAAAAATTGTATATCCAAAGACAATGTAAACAGAGTTAAAAGTTACTGATAGAATGGGATAAAATATTTCCAAATGCTATCTCTGAAGGTATATTAATATTCCAACTAGAAATCCTAAAAATTAACAACAATAAAAGCAAACAATACAATTTAGAGATAGGTAAAAGACTAACATAAATAATGAATCTCCACAGATAACCAATCTTAGTTGTCTGTTGGATGGAAAATCTTGTTTCTCTGGTTCTGGTGTGTGTTACCTATTTCTTCTTTGTAGTTAATCTCTTTGAGTATTTTCTCTAGTGCTGGTTTTGAAGACATAAATTCCTTCAGTTTCTGTTTGTCATGGAAGCTTCTTATTTTTCCATCTAATTTGATAGAAAGTTTTGCTGGGTAGGAAATTTTTGGCTGGAAGTTGTTTTCTTTCAGAGTTTGGAATATGTTACTCCAAGCCCTTCTGGCTCTCGTGACTTGGTTTGGGAAGTCTGGAGTGATTCTAATTGGTTTGCCTCTGAATGTCACTTGGCCCTTTGTTTTTGTTGCCTTTAAGATTCTCTGCTTGGCTTCCACATTGGTCATTTTGACAATTATGTGGCGTGGGGATCCTCTTCTCCGATCCTGTCTAAAGGGAATTCTATAAGTTTCCTGGACCTGCGTATTGACCTCTTGCTCTATGTTTGGAAAATTTTCTGCTATTTCTTCCTTGAAGAGATTGTTGATCCCTTTGGTTTCACCTTCTTTTCCCTCCTCTATTCCAATTATTCTTAGGTTAGCTCTCTTAAAATGGGCCCATATTTCTTCAATGTCAGATTCCTGCTGTCGGATATTTTTTTCTAAATTAGAAACTATGCGTTCATTTTTGGATTGATCATCTTCTAAGAGCGAGATTCTATTCTCCATGTGGTCTAATCGGTTGTTTGTACTTTGAATTGAGGCCTTTACTTCATTAATTGCATCCTTTATCTCTCTTTGGCTCTCTCTGAATTCTTTTCGAAACACCTCTATTATTTCTACAGTTATTTTCCTGATTTGATCTTCTAGAAATCTCTGAATTTCTGTTTTATCGGGTTCTGATGTGTGGGGTTGTTGGCATTCATTGCTCCATTGTTATTCCTCTTTCCCATGATTTCGGAAGTTTGTGCCTTCTCTGGGTTCTTCTGCTGGTAGCAATATGGCGCCGCTGTCATGGCCTCGGCGTGAGGCTGGTGTATTTCTTTTCTGTTTTTGAGCTCCGCTCTGAGTCCCTGCAGGGTGTGCTGAGCCCAGCCTCTGGGAGCTTTAGATGCTCCCTGCGCAGAGAAATCTGCTGAATTCCTCCTGGCTGATCCGCAGCGGCTCACCTCAGCTCGCTGTCTGCCGCTCCTCTCTGGAGCCTGGTGGGCTGTTGAGTGCGTTCGTCTGGAGCCGTCTGGTGAGCTCGCTGCTGCTTGCCGCTGCCGCGGGCAGTAAGGCACTGCTGCTGTGTCCTCGGGCGTGAGGCCGGCGTATTTCCTCTGTGGCTCTGAGCTCCGTTATGAGTTCCCTTCCTCTCTGGAGCCTGGTGCTGCAAGGAAAAATGGTGCCCGACACTTTGTGCCGCAGCTCCGGCTGCAGCACTGCAGTCTGGTTTCTGGTGTCTCGTTTTTTCAGCCCTCTTTTTCTCTGTCCCTTGAAATTACATTTTTTGTTTCTCTGCTGATGGTGTTTTCTGGCTATGAAAGGCGCTGATTTTGTGGTAATAGAGATTGGTTGTTAGCGGGGCTCATAAGCCCCACTTTTCTCCGTCGCCATTTTCCCGGAAGTCCCTCCAAAAGTATTTTTTTAATCCCATTATGATGTATGAATACAGTGCACCAATAATAAGGAAAAAAAAAAGAATAAAAATAAAAATAATAATAAAAATAAAAAATAGGGCTGGGGGTGTAGCTCGAAGGTAGAATGCCCCTAGTTCCACCCCCAGTACTGCAAAATAAATAAACAAACAAAATAAAAAATAAAGTAAAAAGGGACTAGTGATAGAGCTTAGTGTAACACTTCTGGGTTCAATCTCCAGTAATGTTAAGTAAATAGATAAAATCATACTTTTATAAAACCATCAACTTATATATGACATATGTAGGCTGAGGCATGTAAGTGAATTGTGATGTGTAAGAAGATGCTTGATATGCCAGGTTTTCTTTTAAAGACACGATCATATCCCACAAAAGCACCATGGTGCCTGTGCCCCCAGCCTTCCTCTGTGTAGCACTCACATGCGGGGGCCTCTTTCAGAAGAAAACTCGCAGTGAAATACAACGATAACACGCCTGGCATCAGTAGGTACAATGGGTTTCTTGAGTAAGAAGTCTTCAACTTCTTCTTCCATGTGCAAGTTCACTGCACCCTGTGGAGGCACCAGATGCCCTTAGCACCAGCATGTGTCACTTGAAGTAATTTAGTAAGGCTGACTGTTTGTTACTGGTGATTAAACCAGGTGATTTTATGTCCAAGCTACACCCCCACCCCTATTTCTTTCTAGCGGTAGTGAGGATGGAACCCAGAGGTATTCTACTCCGAGCTATATATCCAGCCCTATTTTTTAGTTTCTAATTTCCTCCAGTCTCCACTTCCCAAATGCTGGGATTACACGCATGTTCCACCATACCCGCTCTATTCATTTTTTGTGTTTGTGTGTGTGTGGTACTGGGGGTGGAACCAGGGGCTTTTCTACCTCTGGGCTATATTCCCAGGCCTAATTTTTTAATACTTTTTTTTGAAACAGAGTCTCATTAGGTTGCTAAGAGCCTCATTCAGTAGCTGAGGCTGGCTTCGAACTTGTGCAATCCTCCTGTCTCATTCTCCCAAGCGCTGGGATTATAAATGTGCGCCATCATACCCAACCTTATTTATTTCATTTTTAAACAAGAATTTCGCTAAGTGACTAAGGCTGGCTTTAAACTTGTGATCCTTCTGTCTCAGCCTAACTATTAGCATTATACACATATGCCACCATGACTAGCAATGAGAGTGATCTCAGTCTATAAGACCAGTTTATCATTTCACAGGTCTCCTGGCACAACAGTCCAGTTGACCAGCTGGCCCTTATATCTCACAGGTTTGTAAGTCTATATACAATGATCATGCAGTAACATACCTGAGGATTGGGAATAGGTACCTCAAAGTATTTATTATCTAACCTATACTGCACTTTATAAGTAGCATTTGTAAAGTTGGGGGCTTTCTTTTTTTTCCTTCTTTTTTTTTTTTTTTTTTTGTGGGTCTGGGGATGGAACCCAGAGGCTTTCTACCTCCAGGCTATGCTCCCAGACCTATTTTATATTTTATTTGGAAACAGGGTCTCACTAAGTTGCTTGAGAGCCTCACTCAATAGCTGAGGCTGGCTTCGAACCTGTGCGATCCTCCTGTCTCAGCCTCCCAAGCACTGGGATTACAAGCGTGCGCCACCACACCCGGCCCCTATTTTTTATTCTTTATTTTGAAACAGGGTCTCACTGAGTTGTACAAGGCCTAACTAAGTAGCTGAGGCTGTCCGCAAACTGCGATCCTCCAGTCTCAGCCTCCCCAATAATGGGATTACAAGCGTGAGCCAACACACCCAGTATGTTGGGGGTTTCAAAAGCCACAAGCACAAATGTCCCCTTATCATATTAAAACACATACAGCCAGGTGTGGTGGCACATGCTTGTAATTCCAGCACTGGGGGCCTGAGACGGGAGGATTGCACAGGTTCAAAACCAGCTTCAGCTACTTAGTGAGGCTCTCAGAAACTTCGTGAAACCGTGTTTCCAAATAAAATATAAAAATAGGTCTGGGAAGCCGGGCGTCGTGGCTCATGCTTGTAATCCCAGCATTCGGGAGGATGAGACCTGGAGGATCAGGGTTCGCGAACAGCCTCAGCTACTTAGTGAGGCCCTCTGCAACTCAGTGAAAACCGGTTTCAAAATAAAGGGTAGGGGGTGTAGCTCGGAGGTCAAATGCCCCTGGGTTCTATCCCCAGACCTGGAAAAAAAAAAAAAAAAAAAGGTCTGGGAGTAAAGCCCAGAGGTAGAAAAGCCCCTGGTTCTACCCCCAGTACCACACACACACACACACACACACACAAACACACATACAACCACTTTTCTTCTGGAAATATATGTTCCAACATGCTCCTCTACCAGACAGCCTGACTCAACATAAACCCAGGAGTCCAGATACAGATAATGGGGAATGTTGTTAGACTATCTTCTGGTCAGGAGCCCTGTGAAGTGTTCAAACATCTTCACCTAAGCATCTTAGAAACGACTAAACATTTCCTGGTCCCGAGTGGACTATATGTCAAGGAGTACTACTTAGAAATGCCTTTGATACTGAGCATGAGAGAGTTAAAACAAGAAAAGCATCTACAGTTTAAAGTGATAGAAGGTAGCCGGGCGTGGCGGTGCACGCCTGTAATCCCCACGGCTTGGGAGGCTGAGACAGGAGGATCTCAACAGGTTCGAAGCCAGCTGTGCTGGCTTAAGAGACCCTGTTTCCAAAAATAAAAAAGTATAAAATAGGTCTGGGAGTGTAGCCCGGAGGTCGAAGGGCTTCTAGGAACCCCAGTACCACCAAATAAATAAATAAATAAATAAATAAATAAATATAAAATAAAATACAAAAATTAAAAAAATAAAGTGATAGAAGGTAGAAGGGTTATAGGCTCAAGACCAGCCTCAGCAATTTAGGCTTTCAGCAACTTAGTGAGACCCTGTTTCCAAGTAAAAAAGTAAAATAGGGCTAGGGCTAGGGCTAGGAGTGTAGCTCAGAGATAAAATGACTTGGGCTCCATTCCCAGCACCATTAAAAAAAAAAAAAAAAAAAGGACAAATTTTAAAAATGTATCAGAAGCTGGGTGTGGTGGTGCACGGTTGTAATCCCAGCATTTGGGAGGCTGAGACCAGAGGATCACGGTTCATGGACAGCCTCAGCTACTTAGTGAGGCTCTCAGCAACTCAGTGAGACCCTGTTTCAAAAATGGTAAGACTAGCTGGGTGTGGTGGTGCATACTTGTAATCCCAGTGCTTGGGAGGCTAAGACAGGAGGATCTCACAGGTTCAAAGCCAGCCTCAGCTACTCAGTAAGGCTCTCAGCAACATAGTGACACCCTGTTTCCAAATAAAGTATAAAAGTAGGTCTGGGAGTATAGCCCAGAGGTAGAAAAGCCCCTGGGTTCCACCCTCAGTAACACACACACACACACACACACACACACACACACACACACACACACACACAGAATAAGTAAATAAATAGAGTGGTAGAAAGTAGAGCTGACCAGGAAACCAGGAGTTCAGGTCCTTTCACATCAAGTGTCTTTTTTTTTTTTTTTTAAAAACCTTTTGTAGTACTAGGGATTGAACTAGGGGCATTCTACCTTGGAGGTACACTGCCAGTCCTGGTTGATGGTAGTCATGCTGTACTTGAAAATTTGCAATCCTCCTGCTCAGCCTCCTAAAATACTGTCTTGGTTTGAAAATTTTCACAACTAACATGTGAACTAAGTAGCCAAGTATTACCATCCACCCCTTTTTAAATCACAGATCTTGTCTATGGCGCCTTCTGCACCTCCCAATATAGCAAGAAATTCATACCTTGATGTGGCCTCCCTCATATTCATATGGGTATCGGCAGTCAATAATAACAAATTCTTTAATGAGGTTGGCAAACTTGCCATTCAGAACAGAAGCCATCTGTGCAAAGAAAGCCATAGAGATCAACTTTAGTTGTTAGAAATAAGTAGAGTCAAGTATCCCATGTGTGGCAGGATCCAAAAAGATGACTTACAATTTCTGGAGAAATGTATTTTAAATCCTGATGTTTCCCAGCAACTGTATGAAAGAGATATCCCTTAAAAAAAAAAAAAAGTTATGTGAAAATCTGAAAGCCTATAAACATTTATATTGCTTCCTGCCTAGTAACCGGCAGCTTAGTAAGTATAGGCAATTATTCTATTAAGCAATTCATAGGGAAGGGACACATTTCATTTTTCTGCTTACCACTGATATGTTTGTTTTTGTAGTACTGGGGGCTTTACCCCCAGTCCTATTTTATTTTTGATTTGGAAACCGTCTTGCTAAGTTGCTGAGAGCCTTACAAAATTGCTGAGACTGGCCATGAACATGCAATCCTGTCTCAGTCTCCCAAGTACTGGGATTACAGGCATGCACCACCATGTTTGGCTTCTTATACTATGTATTTATTTGTTTGTTTATTGTTTTGGTGGATGGAACCCAGGAGCATTCTACCTCTGAGCTACAATCCCAGTCCTATTTATTTTTTTAAATTACTCTGTATTTGCCGGGCATGGTGGCGCTCACTTGTAATCCCTGTGTTTGGGAGGTTGAGACAGGAGGATCGCACAGGTTCGAAGCCAGCATCAACTACTTAGGGAGGCTCTCAGCAACTTAGTGAGACCCTGTTTTCAAATAAATTATAAAATAGGTCTGGGAGTATAGCCCCGAGGTAGAAAAGGCCCTGGGCTCCACCCCCAGTACCACTAAAATAAATAAATAAATAACTTTGGGGATGTAACCTAGAGGTAGAAGGCCCTTGAATTCCATCCCCAGTAACACACACGTGCACATGCACACACATACACACACACACACATTCCCCTGGAGGGACTCCGGAGTCACTATGGGGAGGCTGAAAGGTCTGGTGGGGCTCTAAGTATCTAATACCCACATAAAAGCTAGAGCAGCTTCTGCTCTTAATTTACCTTGGAGAAATCTCCTATTAGGTCTCTTGGGTCACTATCCAAAATGTTCTCAATAGTCCCTTTGGGGGAAGACACCAAAGACAAAGATCCCTGTAGAATCTGTAACAAATCAAAGGCAGAAAATGAAGAAAAGACTTGGGTAAAAACTCATGAAAACAGCTGGGCGTGGTGGTGCACACTTGTAATCTCCGTACTTGGGAAGCGGAGACAGGAGAATTGCACAGGTTTGAAGTCAGCCTTGCTGGCTTAAGAGACCCTGTTTCCAAATAAAAATAATATAATAAAATAGGTCTGGAAGTGTAGCCCAGAGGTAAAAGGGTTTCCAGGAACCCCAATACCACCAAAAACTCATGAAAACACTCACCTGGAGCACAGAATGAGACAGAGTTCAATCCTAATGTGGATTATATGTTGATATCTACACTATTATTGTTTTTCTTTGTGATAATGGGGACTGAATCCACAGGTATTCTATCTCCAAGCTACACCCCCTAGCCCTATTTTATAAAAAAGAGCCTTGCTAGGTTGCTCAGGGTCTAATTGCTAAGGCTGCTCTTGAACCTGTGACTCTCCTGTCTCAGCCTCCCAAGTACTGGGATTACAGGTTGTACCACCACGTCTGGTTTATATTTTTCTTACTTGATTGAACCAGAAGTGAAAGAAACATGGAAGTTACTGAATAAGTCCTACTATCATTTCAGTGTTTTTTATTTTTGTGGTACTGAGGATGAAACCCAGGGGCATTCTACCACCAAGCTACATCCCCAGCCCCCTTTTTCAAAAATTTTTTAAACAAGATTTCACTAAGTAGCTGAGGCTGGCCACGAACCAGCAATCTTCCTTTCTCAGTCTCCCAAGTACTAGGATTACAAGTGTGTGCTACCACCAAGGGTCATTTTAGTGTTTAACAGAATTGCTCTGAAACTAAGTTTCCTTTCTTCCTCCCTCCCTCCCTTTGTTGGTACTGGGGATTGAATACAGGGGCATCAGACCTCTGGGCAACACCCCAAGCACTTTTTAAATTGTTTTGAGCTAGGTGTGGTTGCACACTCTTGTAGTCCCAGTACTTGGAAAGCTGAGACAGGAAGATTGTATATTTGAAGCCAACTGTGGCAATTTAGTGAGGTCCTGTTTCCAAATAAGAAATAAAACTGGGAGCCAGGTGTGATGGTGCATGCTTGTAATCCCAGCATTTGGTTGTAATCCCAGCATTTGGGAGGCTGAGACAGGAGGATCCGGGTTCGCAGCCAGCCTCAGTTACTTAGTGAGACCCTGTTTCAAAATAAAGAATGCAAAATAGGGCTTGGGGGTGTAGCTTGAAGGTAGAATGCCTCTGGGTTCCCTCTCTCCAGTACCATAAAAAAAGAAAGAAAGAAAAGAAATAAAATTGGGCTGGGAATAGAACTTGGAGTTATGGGTTTAATCTCCAGCCAGCACCACAAAAAAAAAAAAAAAAAAATCTTTTTTTTTGTTTGTTTGTTTTGAAACAGGGTTTTCCCACATTGTTGAGACTGTCCTTGAACTTGCTATCCTTCTGTTTCCCTCTTACAAGTATCAGGATTACAAGGTTCACCACCATGCCTAGCTTCCTTTTTTTCTTTTTTGGTGATACTCTGACTTGAAAAAAGGGTCATTCTAACTCTGAGCTACATTCCTAGCCCTATTTTACCATCATTATTATTTTTTGGCACTGGGGGTTGAACTCAGGGGCATTTTACCTCTGGCTATATGCTCAGCCCTATTTTACTTCTTTGCAAACAGGGTTTCAGAAAGTTGGGGAGGTCCTCAAGCTCTTCATAAAAATGCAATTCTCCTGTCTCAGCCTCTCAAGTACTGGGATTACAGGCATGCACCACCACACATGGCTCCCCAGCCCTTGAAAATGACTCTTGTTTAGAAATCTTAAAAATAAAATGGAAAGAATAAAAACTCTTTCACAATCCCCCACCTTCAGCTTTTAATAAGCAGACAACTCAGAAGATAAAAGACAGCACTGGTTCTCTCAGATATAAACAATGCTGCTGCCTCCCTATACAGTGCAAGAGGCATAACCCAGCATGCACTCCCCCCAGTATAAACAAGGCAGCCGTCCTAGGTCATCTGAGTTAAGACCCAATGAAAAAAGACAGATAATATATGGGTTAATGGACATACTACTTTTTTATCTTGCTTATGCTAGATTTAATAAATCTCACCCTTACCCCTTCTTTCCCATCATGACCAAATGTATAAAGAACTTATATGTTCAGTGTCTGGGGCTCAGATTCAAAGCTTTGTTTTCTGAGCCTTCACTACTTTCAACTCCAGCCACTCACTGTCTCCTGTCTTTTGGGTCCTGGTTTTCCTGCAACACTTTTTTTTTTTTTTTTTTTTGGCGGGTCTGGGGATGAAACCCAGGGGCATTCAACCTCTGAGCTATACCCTCTGCCCTATCTTGCATTCTTTATTTTGAAACAGGGTATCAACTGAGTTGCGGAGGGCCTCATTAAGTAACTGAGGCTGTCCACGAACCACAATCCTCCGGTCTCAGCCTCCTGAATGCTGGGATTACAAGTGTGCGCCACCACGCCTGGCTCTGTTTCCAAATACATTATAAAAACAGGTCTGGGAGTTAGAAAGCCCCTGGGTTCTACACCCAGTACCACCACCAAAAAAAAAAAAAAAAAAAAAAAAAGGCTGTAGGTATATTTTAAGGGTAGATTGCCTCTGGGATTCATTCCTAGTACCATAAACAACAATCAAAACAAAACAACCAAACCCCAAAATATAAACAAAAGAACCTGGTTGAATCAAGTAATCAATCTAGACGACAACCATGAAAAGCTATTCAATATATAATACTTCCTAATCAAAGTACACGGTCACCCATGTAATATTCTTGTCAAAGAAACAGAACCCAAACTGGGTGTGTAGCCCTCAGTGGTAAAATACATGAGACACTTGGTTTGATATCCAGCACAGTGGGGGGCTTTAATAAGTAATCATAAATACACCTGAAATAGACAAAAACAAAAATAGCAAGTCTTGCTGGGGTTGGTGGCACCTACTTGTAATCCCAGTACTTAGAAGGCTGAGACAGGAGGACTGCAGTTTATTGCCCACCTCAGCTACTAAAAGATCCTTTGTAACTAAGTGAGACACTATTTCAAAATATAAAATCAGGCTTGGAGTATAGCTTGGAAGTAGAGAAAAAGCAAGTCTCAGCAAAGACAAAGAGCCACAAAATGGAAATTTTAGAGTTGAAAAAACAGTGCAGCCAGGTGCGATGGCACACGTTTGTAATCCCAGTACTTGGGAGTCTGAGACAGGAAGATTGCAGGTTTGAGGCCCGCCTCAGCTGCTTAGAGCGGCCCTCCAAAACCTAATGAGACCCTATTTCACAATAAAGAATAAAAAACAGGAGCTGGGCATAGTGGCATATGCTTGTAATCCCAGCATTTGGGAGGCTGAAAGAGGAGAATCAGGACAGCCTCAGCTACTTAGTAAGGCCCTTTGCAAGTCAGTGAGACCCTGTTTCAAAATAAAGAATAAAAAAAGTGGGCTAGGGGTATAAGCTTGGAGGTCAAATGCCCCTGGATCTCTTCCCCAGGAACACAAACGAACACACACACACACACACACACACACACACACACACACACACACACAGAGTGAAAGCAGTAAACTAACCTCCTGGGTTTTCTGTGGACTAGCTACCCCTTCAGAACTGGTTCCAATCATGCTTTTCCTCCGCTTTGTATTGTGACGTGGAGACTCCTCTTGAGATCGTTCTGGTCTCTTTAACCTTGACCGAGTGCTGGAGCTACAAGGGGATGGCGAATCAAACAGTGTGCATCCATTGCCCTTGGGGGGGAAAAAAAGCACCCATTTTTTTATCATTAAAATCTGCTCAGTTAAATTGCAAAACTCATATTCTTGGGATAATTAAAGATCAATTCTGAGATGAACATGGTTTGGATGCCGGCCTCAAGAAACTTCAGTATCTTTGACATTTAGAAATGTTCCCCTAGCTGGGTGCGGTGGTGCAGGCTTGTAATTCCAGCATTTGGGAGGCTGAGACAGCAGGATCACAGTTCGAGTACAGCCTCAGCCACTTAGTGAGGCTCTCAGCAACTTAGTAAGACCGTTTCCAAATAAAATGTAAAATAGGTCTGGGAGTATAGCCTGGAGGTAGAAAGCCTCTGGGTTCCACCCCTAGTGCCACCAAAAATCAGGCTGAGGATATAGTTCAGAGGTAGAATGCCCCTGGGTTCCATCCCCAGTACCACAAAAAAAAAAAAAAAAAGACGAGATCTAGATCATTAAATTTCAACTATGAGGACCTATGAATTTACCTACCCTCCTGAAACATGACAGTCCCAACAGGCCCTCCCTTGAAAGAGAGCAAAAGCCTACACCTCTCTACAACTAGAAGCAGTTAGAGGGACCATTGTCCCTATCCCCAATACTTTCAGGGTCTCTAGATCCTGAGGAGAGAAGGTTAGATAGTTCTATTAGCTTCAGCAACTCTCACAGAGCCTGACATATAGCAGGCACTAAACATCTAGTATTTGATGAATTATGTACTCAGCTGATATTATATGGTATGCACTACACTGAGCAGTGACACAAACCTATAGTGCAGGTTTAAGGCCAACCTCAGCAACCTAGTGAGACCCAGTTTCAGAATAACAAAATAGGGCTTGGGTGAAACCTGGAGGAGAATGTTCCTAGTTTCAATCCCCAGTACCAAAAATAGAAATAAAAATGTTATCCATTTCAATGTATTCCTAAGGGTATATAACTGAATTTTTACTGTGACAATATCTAATGTCCCCCTAGTGTCTGTATAGATAAGAATGTTACTATCTATATGCCCATCCTTGCTTCTTTGTTTGAAAGTATCCCATTGATGGAGCCAGGTGTGGTGGCCCATGCTTGAATCCCAGTACTAAGGAGGCGAGACAGAAGGATCACAGGTTTGCAGCCAGCCTTAGCTACTTGGTGAGGCCCTCTGCAACTTAGTGAGAACTTGTTTCAAAATAAGGAATAAAAAACAGGGCCTGGGGTATAGATCGGAGGTAGAATGGCCCTGGGTTCAGTCCTCAGTGCTGGAATAAATAAATAAATAAATAAATAAATAAATAAATAAAATTCTTATGATGGAAATGTGAAACTGGTCGTATAGGGATGAGGTATTTTCAACTAAAAATATGAAAGCAAGCCGGGCATGGTGGCACATGCTTATAATCCCAGCATTCAGGAGGCTGAGACTGGAGGATCGCAGTTTGGAAACAGCCTCAGCTACTTAGTGAGGCCCTTTGCAACTCAGTGAGACTGTTTCAAAATAAAGAATAAAAAATTGGGCCGGGCATGGTGGCGCATGCTTGTAATCCCCGCGCTTGGGAGGCAGAGACAGGAGGATCACGCAGGTTCGAAGCCAGCCGCGCACGCTGGCTTAGGAGACCCTGTTTCCAAATAAAAATGTAAAAATAGGTCTGGGAGTGTAGCCCAGAGGTAGAAGGGCTTCCAGGAACCCCAGTACCACAAAAAAAAAAAAAAAAAAAAAAAAAAAAAATTGGGCTGGAAGTGTAGCTCAGAGGTCAAATGCCTCTGGGTTCCATCCCCAGACCCGCAAAAAAAAAAAAAAAAAAAAAAAAAGAAAACACATATATATGCTCTGAGTTACAGCTGTTGTTCTATGTGCTATGGAATACTAATAAGTGAGAATGATAACTAAAAGCTAGTTTTCAGACTAATGGCTTCAGATTTGTACTATGGATAGAACCCAGGAGAGGCTTCCACCCCTGGGCTACACTCCCAGTCTTAGTTTACATTTTATTTGGAAAGAGGGTCTTACTAAGTTGCCAAGAGCCTAAGTAGCTGAGGCTGGCTTTGAACCTATACAATCCTTCTGTCTCAGCCTCCCAAGTAACTGGGAGCATGTGCCACTACGCACAACACTTTGTTTCCTTTTTTTTCCAGTGGTACTATGGATAGAACCCAGGTCTACCACCAAGTTAGACCCCTCATCCCTATTTTTTATTCTTTATTTGGAAATATAGTCTCATTGAGTTGCAAAGGACCTCACTAAGTAGTAGCTGAGGCTGTCTGCAAACCACGACCCTCCTATACTTTGGGATTACAAGCATGCATTACCATGCCTGGCTATTTATTTATTTATTTATTTATTTATTTATTTATTTATTTAATGGTACCGAGGCATTGAAACCAGGGACATTCTTTTTTTTTTTTTTTTTTTTTGGCGGGTCTGGGGATGGAACCCAGGGGCATTCAACCTCCAAGCTACACCCCCTGCCCTATTTTTTATTTTGAAACCGGGTCTCACTGAGTTGCAGAGGGCCTCACTGAGTAGCTGAGGCTGTCCGCGAACCGTGATCCTCCAGGTCTCAGCCTCCCGAATGCTGGGATTACAAGCGTGAGCCACCACGCCCGGCTCCAGGGACATTCTAACTCAGCAACTTAGCGAGACCCTTTTCAACCCAAAAAATAAACCAGTGTGGTGGCATAGGCTTGTAATCCCAGTCAGTACTTGGGAGGCTGAGACAAAAGTATCATAGGTTTGCAGCCAGCCTCAGCTACTTAGTGAGGCCCTCCCCAACTTAGTGAGACCCTGTTTCAAAATAAAAAACAAAAAATAAGCCGGGCATGGTGGCACGCACTTGAAATCCCAGCATTTGGGAGGCTGAGACAGATCCTCAGCTACTACCTAGTGAGGACCTTTGCAACTCAGTGAGACCCTGTTTCAAATAAAGAATAAAAAATAAGGCTGCGAAGGGGGTATAGCTTAGAGATAGAATGCTCCTGGTTTCTATCCTCAGTACCACAACCGCCCCCCCCAAAAAAAAAAACAAAGAAAAAGGGCTGGGCAAGCCAGGCGTGGTAGCACATGCTTGTAATCCCAGTACTTGGGAGGCAGAGACAAAGGATCGCACAGGTTCAAAGCCAGTCTCTGCTACTTAGTGAGGTTCTCAGCAATTTAGTGAGACCTTGTTTCCAAATAAAATATAAAATAGGTCTGGGAGTGTAGCCTGGAGGTAGAAAGTCCCTGGGTTTCACCCCCAGTACCACAAAAAAAAGGGCATACAGCTTGGAGATAGAATGCCCCTGGGTTCAATCTGCAGTACTGCAAAACAAAAAACAAAAACAACAACAACAATAAAAAATACCACGCATACCTAAAATGTAAAATAAGACTGGGCTGTATCTCAGAGGTAGGATTTCCCTTGGTTCAATTCTCAGTACCTAAAATAAATACATAAATAAAATAATAAAATAAAACCAAGGTCTCAAGTCCTATCATTTCAGTCAGCCCCTGGCTATACTCAGCTAAAGAGTACTCTGTACTCCAGTGGCCACCTACCCACGATTCACTCCAGACACACCATAGTGACTTACAAGGTTTGTAGTCCTTCTCATGACGAGGGGAGCTGTCCAGAGGCTTGCCATGCATGAAGGGGTCCCTTCATCATTCTAAGAGAAAGAAAAAAAAACTGGCTTTAAATAGATCTAGTAGACTGATATTAGTTTAAATGCTTTATAATAAAATATAAAATGATTGTGTGTGTGTGGAAGGGACTGCTATGGTGGTGCATAGACCTGTTATACCAGTACTTGGGAGGCAGAGACAGGAGGTTTACAGGTTGAAGGATAGCCTTAGCAAGTAGTGAGACTCAGGAACATAGGTCATTTCAAAGCAAAATATAAAATAGGTGGGAGTGTAGCTGAGAGGTAAAATGCCCCTTGGTTTGACACCCAGCATGTGCACACACACTCTTAATCATGTTATAAGAACACAGCTGATAACATCCCTGCTGAGAACATATGAGAAGCTATCTTGTTCCTTAAGTTTTATGCTACTTGGCAGCTAGCCCCATGCTGTTCCTATTTTATGTCTCTGGTACATTAATAGACTGTTAGCTCCTTCATGTTAATAAAAATCATATCAATGCCCACCACTCATTGGATTAAGCATGCTAAGTGCAAGTCTCAATAAAATCTCATCAAATAAACAAAAATAGCAACAAGGTGAGCATAGTGGTGTACACCTGTAATCCCAGGATTTGTTTGTTTGTTTGTTTTGCAGTACTGGAGATGGAACTCAGGAGCATTCTACCTCCAAGCTACACTCCCAGCCCTATTTTTTATTCTTTATTTTGAAACAGGGTCTCACTGAGTTGCAAAGGGCCTCACTAAGTAACTGAGGCTGTTCTTGAACTGCAATCCTCCTGTCTCAGCCTCCCAAATACTAGGATTACAAGCGTGTGCCACCACACCGAGCTTAATCCCGGTATTTATTTATTTTTTTTTAGTGATACTGGGGGTGGAACCCAGAGGCTTTCTACCTCCGGGCTATACTCCCAGACCTATTTTATATTTTTATTTGGAAACAGGGTCTCACTAAGTTTCTGAGAGCCTCACTAAGTAGCTGAGGCTGGCTTTGAACCTGTGCGATCCTCCTGTCTCAGCCTTCCAAGCGCAGGAATTACAAGTGTGTGCCACCATACCCGGCTTAATCCCAGTATTTCTTAGCCAGTCTCTGCAACTTTATGCCCTCAACAACTTAAAATAGGGATAGGGGAATAACTCAGAGGTACAATGTCCCTAGGTTCAATCACCAGCAACACACACACACACACACACACACACACACACACACACACACACACACACTAAAAGAAAGGAAAAGAAAAGAAAAGAGAAGAGCTGGGTGGGGGTCTAGTTCAGAGATAAAACGTTTCTGGGTTCAATCTCCAGTGTCACAAAAAAATTTGGGCAGCTCAAGCCCTGGGGAACTGTTCTTTTTCACTTGACTTTTCAGGGGTCATTAGAATGGGTTGGGAAACACACATATAGTACCTTCAGGTTCTCTCCGTCGAGAAGATCCATGAAGCCATCATCCTCATCTGATAGAGTGGCTGTCACAGGTGATGGGGGCATAAAGAGAGGAACAAAGTTCCCTGAATCACTGCTATCTTGTTCATTTGATGAAATCTAAAAAGATAGAACTCAAGGTTTATAAATGAGAGCTTACTCAATTATACAGTTTATAAGTGAAGAGAACTGCAAATTTAGAACCAGCCTTGGCAATTAAGCAAGACCCCATCTCATGCAGCTCAGTAGTAAAATTTCCTTGGGTTCGATCCCAGTACCACCCAAAAAAGGAGAGCTGTTTGTTTTTAGTGCTACTGGGGTTGGAACCCAGGGGCATTCTACATCCAAACTGCACATCCAGTACTTTTACTTTTTTGTTTGTAAACAGTGTCTTGCTGCCTTGCTGAGACCTCTCACATTGTTGAGCCTGTCCTTTAACTTGTGATTCTCCTGCCTCAGAATCCCAAATTCAGGGAGTAATGGTATGCGCTACCATGCCTGGCAAGCTGCTGTTTCTACCTGAGAAATTACTATATGCCAGACACTATGATATGACATTTACATGTCTTACAACATACTAAGGATAGTTAATTCCTTCTTGGGATCCCCCCCCCCCCAATACCACAGATTGAACTCAGGATCCTATCTCCAAGCTAAACCTCCAGCCCTATTTTTTATTCTTTATTTTGAAAGAGTGTCTCTTTTCTTTTTGCAGTATTGGGGATGGAACCCAGGGGCATTCTAACTCCGAGCTATACCCCAGCCCTGTCTTTTATTATTATTTTTTGTGGGTCTGGGGATGAAACCCAAAGGCATTCGACCTTCAAGCAACACCCCCAGCCCTATTTTTTATTCTTTACTTTGAAACAAGGTCTCCCTGAGTTGTAAAGGGCCTCACTAAGTAGCTGAGGCTGTCCACAAACTGCAATCCTCCTGTCTCAGCCTCCCAAATGCTGGGATTACAAGCGTGCACCACCATGCCCGTGCACGCCCAGCTATTTCTTTCTTTCTCTCTCTCTTTCTTTCTCTCCCTCTATCTTCTTCTTTTTTTTTTTTTTTTTTTGGTGGTACTGGGTGTGGAACCCAGGGGCATTCTACCTCCGGGCTATACTCCCAGACCTATTTTACATTTTATTTGGAAACAGGGTCTCACAGCCTCGCTAAGTAGCTGAACCCATGCGATCCTCCTGTCTCAGCCTCCCAAGTGAGGGGATTACAAGCGTCCACCACCACACCTGACCTTTTTTTTTTTTTTTTTGGCGGTACTGAGGATGGAACCCTTCTGCCTCCAGGCTACACTCTCAGACCTAATTTATATTTTTATTTGGAAACAGGGTCTCTTAAGCCAGCTAGGGGCTTCGAACCTGTGCATGCCTCCTGTCTCCGCCTCCTAAGCATGGGGATTACAAGCTCTTTTATTCTTTATTTTGAAATAAAGTCTCACTAATTTGCAGAGAGCTTCACAAAGTAGCTGAAGCTAAAGACAAACCTGCCATCCTCCTTTCTCAGCCTCACAAGTACTTCAATTACAAGCATGTGCCACCATGCCTGTCTCTTCCTTTTTGTTGAGACATGGTTTTGCTAAGTTACTCATGCTGCCCTGGAACTCCTGAGTTCAAATTATCTTTTTGCCCCAACCTATCCAACAGATTTTTTTTAGCACATGCCACTGTTACTTAACAGATCCGGAAACTGATGCTTAAGAGATTACACCAAGCATTAGGGAAGGAGGTTGGTAGGTGGTGCGTGCATATACTTGGGAGGCAGAGACAGAAGGATTGCAAGTTCGAGGACATCCTCAGGAAATAGTGAGATTCTCATCAACCTGGGGAGACCGTGTTTCAAAATAAAAATAGATAGGGCTGGAGGTGTAGCTCAGAGGTTGAATGTGTGCCATGATGCTTGGCTATTATAAACATTTTTGTAAGTTAGTTTCAGGAATCTCTAGGTATAGATGTGATTGACAGAAAAAAACAGCTAGCTGTGGTGATGCATACCTATAATCCCAGTGCTTGGGAGGCTGTGATAGGAGGAACACAGTTTGAGACCAACCCCAGCAACCTAGTGAAACCCTCCTGTTTTGTTTTTTGCAGTCCTGGTGATGGAACCCAGGGGCATTAGACCTCCGAGCAACACCCCCAGCCCTATTTTTTATTCTTTATTTTGAAACAGGGTCTCACCAAGTTGCAAAGGGTCTCACTAAGTAGCTGAGGCTGGGTTCAAACCTGCACAATCCTCCTGTCTCAACCGCCCAAATGCTGGGATTACAAGCATGCGCCACCATGCCTGGCTGAGACCCTGTTTTAAAACAAAATATAAAAAGGGCTGGGGTAGCCAAACATGGTGGTGCATGCTTGTAATCCCAGCATTTGGGAGGCTGAGACAAGAGGATTGCGGATTGTGGGCCGCCTCAGCTACTTAGTGAGGCCCTTTGCAACTCAGGGAGACCCTGTTTCAAAATAAAGAATAAAAAGAAAAAAATAGGGCTGGGGGTGTAGCTCAGAGGTAGAATGTCTCTGGGTCCATCCCCACTAGTACAAAAACAAAACAAAACAAAACAGGGCGCCGGGCGTGGTGGCACACGCTTGTAATCCCGCGCTTGGGAGGCTGAAACAGGAGGATCGCGCAGGTTCGAAGCCGGCCGTGCGCACTGGCTTAGGAGACCCTGTTTCCAAATAAAAATGTAAAAATAGGTGTGGGAGTGTAGCCTGGAGGTAGAAGGGCTTCCAGAAACCCCAGTACCACAAAAAAAAAAAAAAAAAAAAAAAAAAAAAGCCAAATATTCTCTCCAAACAAAATCACTTTTCTGGTATGTGTGATATTGAGGATTGAATCTAGAGGCATTCTATCTCCACACTACATCTCTTAGCCAATTTTATTTTAATTTTTTTGAAGAAGGGCTTGGGAGCCAGACATAGTGGCTCACACCTGTAATTCTAATATCTGAGAGACGAACACAGAAGGATCACAGGTTTACGGCCAGCCTCAGCAGCTTAGTGAGACTGTTTCAGAATAAAAATATGACTGGGGATATAGTTCAGGGGCAGAATGCTGCTGGGTTCAATCCCCAGTGTCACACACACACACACACACACACACACACACACACACACACTCACAAAACATATATACACATTAAGGGAAAAAAAAAAAACAGGATCTTGCTAGGTTGCCAATAGCCTTACTATTTGCTGAGCCTGTCCTTGAATCTGCAATCTGTCTCAGACTCCCAAGTACTGGGATTCTAAGTGTGTACCACAACTCCTGGCTCAAAATTCCTCTTTGGTCTGGATCTGATGGAGTATGCATGTAATTGCAGTAATTGGGAGGTTGAGATAGGAGGATCACAGGTTTGAAGCCAGCCCCAGCAAATTATGGAGACCCTACTACTTCAAAATAAAAATAGTAATAAGCTGGCCCTCCCTGGGTGGGCAGGCTTGTAATCCCAGTGTTTGGAAGGCTGAGACAACAGGATCACGGGTTTGTGGCCAGCCTTAGCAAATTAGTGAGGCCCTCTACAATCTAGTGAGATCCTGTTTCAAACAAAAAATAAAATAGAGCTGGGATATAGCTTGATGCCCAAGTTTAATCCACAGCACCAAAAAAAAAAAAAAAGAAAAGAAAGAAAAGAAAATATATAAAAAGATAGATTTTTAATTCTCTGCACTCCTTAGGAAACTTCCCTATGAAAGCCAGAGCACATACCATCTGAGCTGGGGCAGAGTTCTGTCTCTGTGTGAAGAGATCTTTACCCTCCTCAAGTCCATGAGAGTGTAGGCAGCCACGAGATGCAGGTCTTACTGGCTTCTTAAACTCAAAGGATTCCTGTAAGACAGTGTAGTGTAGTTGAGATATCTTCCACTGCCCACAAAAAACCAGATCTAGGGCCTCAGCTCACAATTGGGAAGACTGGACAAGGAGCGGGCACTGATCACTTCTGCATCTGCCTCTATAAAAGCTCACATATTTGGATCTGTGTAAGAATTTCCATGGAAGCCGGGCGTGGTGGGCACGCTTGTCATCGCCGCGCCTGGAAGGCGGAGACAGGAGGATCGCACAGGTTCGAAGCCAGCCTCAGCTACTTACTGAGGCTCTCCGCAACTTAGTGAGACCCTGTTTCCAAATAAAATATGAATTGGGTCTGGGAGTATAGCCTGGAGGTAGAAAGCCACCCCAAAATAAAAAATTAAAAAAATTAAAATTCCATGGGAGTTGGGGATGGTGGCACATGATTATAATTCCAGTAATTGGAAGGCTGAGACAGGAGGATTGCAGGTTTTCAGTCAACCTCAGCTACTTTGTGAGACCTTGTGTTAAAATAAAAAATAAAAATTAGGGCTGGATGAGTAGCTTGGAGGTAGGGAAAACCCTGGATTTAAGTACAAGTACTGTCATAAAAATTTTCTAAGGCGTTAGACACATACAGTCACAGCAAGACAAGAAAACTACTGCTATTATCTCAAAAAATATGGCAGGGGGTATAGCTTGGAGATAGAATGTCCCTGGGTTCCATCACCAGTACCGCTAAGTAAGTAAGTAAGTAAGTAAGTAAATAAGTAAATAAATGCCAGGTGTGGTGGTGCATGCTTGTAATCCCAGCATTGGGAGGCTGAGACAGGAGGATCACAGTTCGAGGACAGCCTCAGCTACGTAGTGAGGCCCTTTGAAACTCAGTGAGACCTTGTTTCAAAAACAAAGACTAAAAACTAGGGATGGGATATAGCTCAGAGGTAGAATGCCCCTGGGTTCAATCCTCAGCACTGCAAAAAATAAGTATATGAATAAACAAAATAAACTGGAGCCGGGTGTGGTGGCGCAGCTTGCAATCCCTGTACCAGGGAGACTGAGGGTATAGCTCGGAGGTAGAATGTTCAAGTTCAATCCCCCCTACTACAAAGCGAAAAGAGAGATGTAATTTGCAAAGGTCACAGAGCTAAAAAGAATCAAGATTCAAGCCCAGAGTTCTCTGATTCCAAAGACCAAGCATGACTTTGGTCAAGGTCTTATTACCCAAAAAGCAGACCTGTTATTTCTCTTGAGTACACTGATGTCACACTCACATTTTCCTTGTTTTCATCCTGGTCGATAAGCTGAAAGATGTCGTGGTCAAGAGAATCTGAATAGCTCCTCTTGAGAGCTGGGCTACATCCCAAGAGCTTCTGCTATCAAGGTGAAAAAGGAAATAAGAGTACATAAGGAAAAATTCATTAGAAAATTCAGTTCTTAAATGAAATGAGGATGGGTGCAGTTAGCTTCTAACATACTGTAGTGGGTAATTAGTAAACCTGGGTTCCACCTTGCCAGAATTTACCAGAAGTGGGCATTATACCTAACCTTATAATGTTTAAAGCTCTCTCAACAGATATTATAGTGCAATATCAACTCCAAAATATGATTCCCTTAACAAGAACCCTTCCTGATCTGATAAACTCTGATAGACATAGAGAACAAAGTCTTTTAGAGGGAGTGGTGGGGCATACTTGAAATCCCACCATTTGGGAGACTGAGACAGGAGGATCGTGGTTTGAGGAAAGCCTCAGCTACTACTTAGTGTGCAACTCAGTGAGACCCTGTTTTAAAAAAACGAAAATAAAAAAATAGGGCTGGGGGCGTAGCTTGGAGGTAGAATGCCCCTAGGTCCCATCCTAGTACCGAAAAAGAAAAAAAAGAAAAAATAAGAAAGAAATTACTCTAAGCATTGCCTTGAATGCCTATGAAACTACAGAAAAAGTTTATACATTTTTTTTGTGTGTGTCAAGGATGGAAATCAGGGGCTTTCTACCTATGGACTACACCCCCAGCTCTATTTTATATTTTATTTGAAAACAGGGTCTCACTAAATTGCTGAGAGTTTCACTAAGTAACTGAGGCTGGCTTTGAATCTGCACAATCCTCCTGTCTCAGCCTCCTAAGTACTGGGATTACAAGTGTGCACCATCACTGGCTGCCCCCGGTTTGTTTGTTTGTTGCAGTACTGGGTATGGAACCCAAGGGCATTCTACCTTTGAGCTACACCCCTAGCCCATTTTTTTATTTTGTATTTTGAAACAAGGTCTCACTGAGTTCCAAAGGGCCTCACTAAGTAGCCGAGGCATGATCCTCCCGTCTCAGCCTTCCAAATGCTGGGATTACAAGTGTGTGCCACCAAGTCTGCCTGCAGTGGCTCCCTCTTAAAGACTTTGTCTTCTGTGTCTATCAGAGTTTATCAAAGTCTCCATAACTTAGTGAAACCCTGTTGCAAAATAAAGAATAAAAAAAATAGGGCAAGACGGGCGTGGTGGCACACGCGTATAATCCCAGCATTCGGGAGGCTGAGACCTGAGTATTGTGGTTTGCGGACAGTCTCAGCTACTTAGTGAGGCCCTCTGCAACTCAGTGAGACCTGGTTTCAAAATAAAAGAATAAAAAATAGGGCAGGAAGTGTAGCTCAGAGGTCGAATGCCCCTGGGTTTCACCCCCAGACCCACAAAAATAAAAATAAATAAAAATAAAAAAATAAAAATAAAAAAATAGGGCAGGGGGTGTAGCTCGGAGGTTGAATGCCCCTGGGTTCTCCCCCCAGGCCCACAAAATAAATAAATAAATAAATAAATAAATAAATAAATAAATAAATAAATAAAATAACACTTTCAAAACTAAGGTTTCCTATCAAGGTAAAGATAGAAGCTAGGAGGTAGATAATAGGCATTAGCTCAAAATAAATAATGGAACTTACAGGTAGAGAATTTATTCTTCTCATGGGATTTTCAAGGCTGTAATGAGACCAGAAGGTAAATAATGAGAATAAAGCAAGTAAAGAAAGTTTACCCTGTATTTTGGGGAGGTGATCAGTCAAATAGTCTCCATTTTAGGCAAGATATAGAAGAATAAGCCGGACATGGTGGCACATACCTGCAATCCCAATACTTGAGAAACTGAGATAGGAAGATTGCAGGTCCATGCATAGCCTCGGCTAACTAGTGAGGCCCTCTGCAACTCAGTGAGACCCTGCTTCAAAATAAATAAGCGGGGCGTGGTGGCGCACGCTTGTAATCCCCTCGCTTGGGAGGCTGAGACAGGAGGATCACACAGGTTCGAAGCTACCCTCAGCTACTTAGTAAGGCTCTCAGCAACGTAGTGAGGCCCTGTTTCCAAATAAAGTATAAAATGGGTCTGGGAGTATAGCCCAGAGGTAGAAAGCCTCTGGGTTCCACCCCCAGTACCACCAAAAAATAAATAAATTAATTAATTAAAAAAAGAATGAAAAATAAGGCTAGGGGTGCAGCTGAGAGGTAGCATGCCCCTGGGTTCCATCCCTTGTACCTCCCCACAAGATATGAAAGAATAGATTTCTATTCTTCAGTTTTATTTTATTTATTTATTTTTTTTTTGGTGGTACTGGGGGTGGAACCCAGAGGCTTTCTACCTCCGGGCTACACTCCCAGACCTTTTTTTTATATTTTATTTGGAAACAGGGTCTCACTAAGTTGCCGAGAGCCTCACTAAGTAGCTGAGGCTGGCTTCGAACCTGTGTGATTCCTCCTGTCTCAGCCTCCCAAGCACAGTGATTACAAGCATGCGCCACCACACCCAGCTTGGAAGAATAGATTTCTGAAGCTGTCCTATTCTCAGAAGTACCCCCAAACACTAGGCTTTCAGGTGAACAAAGCAAATTTGGGTCTTCTCTTAAAATATATACACATTTTTTATCCTATTATATTTTTTGTGGGTCCGGGAATGAAATGGAACCCAGAGGCATTTGACCTCTGAGCTACACCCCTTGCCCTATTTTTTATTCTTTATTTTGAAACAAGGTCTCACTTAAGTTGCAGAGGGCCTCCCTAAGTAGCTGAGTCTGTTCGGGAACTGCAATTCTCCAGTCTCAGTCTCCTGAATGCTGGGATTACAAGCCTGCATCACCATGCCCAGCAAAATATACACATTTTATTTATTTAGTGGTACTGGGGGTGGAACCCAGGGGCTTTTCTACCTCCAGGCTCAGACCTATTTTATACTTTACTGGGAAACAGGGTCTCACTAAGTTTGCCAGAGCCTCACTCAGTGGTTGATGCTGGCTTCGAACCTGTGTGATCCTCCAGTCTCAGCCTCCCAAGTGTTCGGATTACAAACATGTGCCACCACGCCTGGCTTATATACACATTTTAAATCTCAGCCTCTTAAGTACTAGGATTATAGGCCTAGGCCACTATCCCCAGTAATACAAAAATTGAAAAGCAGTGAATACATACTTTTCTTTTCTGTCCAAGGGTCCAGGAGAATCCAGACAGAAACCTACAGAAAAAAAAAATTTTTTTGAGGAAATAACAAAACACTATTTTATAGTTAAAACAAACACATAGTTGGGTATGTGGTACATGTCTGTGATCCCAGTACTCAGGAGGCTAGATTGGAGGACTGTAAGTCTGTACACTAACTTAGGGAAAGCCTCTTTCAAAGTAAAAAAATAAAGGGTAGGAGTATAGCTAAGTGGTAGAATGCCCCTGGGTTCAATAGCCAGGTAGAAATTTGAAAGGTTGAATTAAACTGACTTATATAGTGATTATCTGATTATTCAGATAGCATGACTCCCCTCAAGGGCACTCTACCCCTAAACTATCCCCCCAGCTCTTTTTAATTTGAAATATGGTCTCATTAAGTTGTCGAGGCTGACTTCAAACCTGCTATTCTCCAGTCCCAACCTCCCAAGTACTGAGATTATAGGTATATGGTACTAGAGATTGAACCTAGGGGTTTTCTACCTCTGAGCTACATCTCCAGCCCATTTGGGCGGGGGAGTTACTGGGGATGGAACTGTGATCCTCCTGTCTCAGCTTCCCAAATGCTGGATTACAAGCATGTGCCACCATGCCCGGCTTCCAAATTTTTTTTTTTTTTTTTTTGGTGGTGCTGGAGATTGAACCCAGGGGCACTGCACCTCTGAACAACATCCCCAGCCCTATTTTTTATTCTTTATTTTGAAACAGGATCTCACTGAGTTGCAAAGGACCTCACTAAGTAGCTGAGGCTGGCCATGAACCCCGATCCTCTTGTCTCAGCCTCCCATGTACTGGGACTACAAGTATGCATAACCATACCCGGCTTTTTCTGACCTTTTTATTAACCTATGTTTCCTGTCTCTGTCTCTCTCTCAGTATTGGGGATTGAACCCAGGGGTATTCTACCTCTGAACCACATCCCATCCCTATCCCTCTTTATTTTGGAACAGGGTCTCACTAAGTTGCAGAAAGCCTAAGTAGTTGAAGTTGGCCTTGACCTGTTATCCCCCATCTCAGCCTCCCCCTCCCAATTACTGGGATTATTAAGTGTGCACCACTACGCCTGGCAAAACCCATGTTTTCTGAATGTCACTTATAGTAAATTTTACTCTCCATCTTTCACACGCAAGCAAACACTGCTTTCTTGCAGACACTTTGGACTTTTATTTTTTTTTAAATAAGCTGCCATAGAGGCTCCTTTACTGTTCTATTCTTAGTGTATTTGCCAATCAATGCCATGACTTGTGTACTGTCTCATCTACTCACTAAAACTAAGTTCGTGGGTGAGACAATTTATTTCAGGAAAGTTCCAGTATTGCTGCCTGCACAGCAGATGCACAACACTGGCAGAGATTAAAAGAATATTCTGAGAGGCTGGGATGTAACTCAGTGGCAAAGCGCTTGCCTTGTAGGCACAGTGCCCTGGGTTCAATCTTCAGTTCTAAAAAGGACAAAAAGAAAGACTAAAAAAACAACAACAAACAAACAATTAAAAGAGTACCTGAATCAGTTGATTCGGAGGAACCCATTCTCTGCAGATTGCTGTTGTTTCTCACCTCCAGTTGCTGCTCAGACTCTCTGAAACCAAGAGATATACTTCCACATTAGCAATTTCTAATACATAAGGTCACATACCGGAGATGGGCCATGAGGCAGCTAGGCTACACAGAACCATCAACATCACAGCATAGACCCCACTTTGCCACCGAGAATACTCAGCACTTGAGCAAAGAAGCTGAAATAAGAGGATTGCACGTTCAAGGCCAGCAATCGAGACCCTGCTTCAAAATAAAAAATAAAATAGGACTAGGGGTGTAGCTCAGAGGTAGGACATTCATGGGTTCAGTCCCTAGTATCTTAAAAAAAAAAAAAAAAAAAAAAAAAGAGGCCAGGCGTGGTGGCACACTCTTGTAATCCCAGCATTTGGGAGGATCGAGGTTTGAGAGCCTCAGCTACTTGGGCCCTTTGCAACCCAATGAGACCCTGTTTCAAAATAAAGAATAGAGAATAAAAAATAAAAATCGGGCTGGGGGTGCAGCTCGGAGGTAGAATGCCGTGGTTCCCATTCCCGGTATCACAAAGAGAAAGGATTGAAGAGTGGATGGGCTTGGCTCTGGGCCACAGTGAGGTATTTTCTGAAATGAGAACATATATCCCAAGTAATGTGTTATAAGTAGAGTTGGAAAATGTGTAAGATTTGTGTGACTAAAATGAAATGCCTGAAATTGAGGGGAAAGCAGCTTTGCCAGAAACGGAGTGATGTATTGTCTTGCTATAAGAAAAGTTCCAGGGAATTGATTTTCCAGTCTGGAAAGTAAAGCGAAAAAACCCAGCCTCGGTTAAGAAAGCAGAGGGATGCACACCGAGAACGTGCAGAGTAAGGCAACGCCACGACCTTGCGCAAATGCGAGGAAAGAAAATGCCATGTCCCTTTGTTGAGAAGAAACAAAGCTCTCAGTCAAGTAAGCTTCCCTGCGGGGCCAGCGGAGGGTGGAAGAGGGCCCAGGGGCCCGAGGTGCCGCGGGGTCAGGTCCGGTCGGGGATCCCGGGCCCGCAGCGTCCCCAGGGGTGGGAAGGAGCCCGTCAGGCCTGTCTGGGCCCAGGCAGCCAGGGGTCGCGACTGCCTCGGCGTACACGCCGCCCGAGAGGTGCGCATGGCGGCCCGGCCCGCAGGCACGCCTCGTCCGCCGCTCACCTGCCGAGTCCGCGCAGCTGGTCCATGGTGGCAGTCAGGTTGGTGACAGGGGACAGCGCTCCCGCGGCTGGCGGCGCGGGCTGGGGGCTGCAGGCGAAGAGCAGGCGGCGGCGGTGCGGGGGCTCGGGGCCCAGCTCCATGGCGGCGCCGGCCTCCCAGGGCTCCCGCTCCTTCTTCCTCTGCCGCGCCCGCCCGCCCGCCCTCGGCACCGGCCTCGGCCGCGTGCTCTGCCGCCGGTGCCCGCGGGTCCAACAAACACGACCCAGCGGTTCAGGGGCGCGGCTGCCGCGGGCGAGCGGCGCAGACGTGCGGGCGGCGGGATCCGGCCGGCGCCGACCGGAGCCCGGCGCTGCCCTCACGCCCCGCGAGGCCGGCGGGCGCCAGCAACCAGAAGATTAAATCCAAACAAACCCGGAGGGTCCCGAAGAGACAGCGGGCGAGTCGCGAGCCAACCGCCGGGCTCACGCTGCTGGCTTCCGTCTCACCCCTGCCCGCTCGGCCCGGGACCGCGGAGGACAGAGCCCAACTCCACTCTCCGGCTGTCGCAGCAGAAGAGGTTTTCGCGGTAATAGCGGGTCACTGGGGGCCGCCGCTGCCCCGCCCCCTTTCCTAGTTGGCGCCAAACAGAATTCACCAATCATAAGCCAGTTTTCCTTCTTGCTCCTGAATGGCAGCCAGACTGGACCAATGAGGGGAAGAGGAAGCAGCGCGCGGGCCTCAGCCTGGCCAGCCGCTCCCCTCAGAGGCGGGGCCTGAAGCGGATGGGCGGGACTAAGGCGAGCGGGGACGCAGAGGTCAATGAAACTCCCGACAGCACTAGCGAGGTGTCCAGGCTTGTAGAGAGACCCTGGCCCGACTGCTCGCCGGGGATCGTAGTTCTGGTACCCGCCAGTGGATCTCCGGGGCGGAGGAAGGATCCTTCTTGTCCCGCACCGCCAGCCGGTGCGACCAGCCGCCCTTCAGTCGAGGCCTTCAGGCTGTGGCTTTACAGGAAGAGCGGGGAGGCGGCCCAGGGCCGCCGGGAGCCTGGCCCACCCGACGGGCCGCGGGCCGCTGCCTCTTTGGCGCTAGCACGCACCGAGCCGCTCCTCCTGCAGCCTCCTGCCTAAGACGGCTGGAGACCAGTGCGGGAGAACCAAGCGGCAGCCACTCCCAGTGGTGCAGCGAGCTGCGGGGCCGGTTCTTCAGCTCTTCATCGCAAGGAGCTGCGCGGTGCAGGCGCCTTTCACGTTGGCTCCTAGAGTGAACGTTGTCCAGGGCGCAGCAGCCAAGCCGTGGGAGCGCTGCCCACTGCGTTCTAAAGCAAATGCCCCACTTGCTAGGATTGTGTATATTTCAGGGGGCTTCCCGTGCCTGGTGGAGATTGTCACCACCAATTCTTTTAAAAACTCTTTTCAAGCCGGGCGTGGTGGCACACGCTTGTAATCCCAGCATTCGGGAGGCTGAGACCGTAGGATTGTCGTTTGGGGACAGCCTCAGCTGCTTAGTGGGGCCCTTTGCAACTCAGTGAGACCTTGTTTCAAAATAAAGAATAAAAAATTAAAAAATAGGGCTAGGGTGCCTCTCGGAGGTAGAATGCCCCTGAGTTCCATACCCTAGTACGACAAAAAAAAAAAAAACCGAAACTTTTCAAAGCCTGGCGTGGTGGTGCATGCTTGTAATCCCATCATTTGGGAGGCTGAGACAGCCTCAGCTACTTAGTGAGACCCTTTGCAACTCAGTGAGACCCTGTTTCAAAATAATAAAGAATAAAAAATAGGGCTAGGGGTGTAACTTGGAGGTAGAATGCTCCTGGGTTCCATCCCCAGTAACACAAAAAGGGGGGAGGGGGGGTCTGGGAATGTAGCTCAGAGGTAGAATGCCCCTGGGGTTATATCCCAGGTGCCCCCCACACACACACACACACACAAATCAGCTTTCAAGGTGGGCATTGTGGCCTGTGCTTTGGAGGCTGACTGGAGATCACACTTCCGAGGACAGCCTCAGCAAGTAGTGAACTGCATCAACCTAGCAAGAGCCTACTTCAAAATAAAACTAAAATCGGGCTTGGGGTATAGCTCTGAGGTAAAATAATAAATAACTTTGCTTTTTAAGGTTTGTAATGCACGCCTGCTATCCCAGTACTTCAGAAGTTTGTAGAAAGATTGCAGGTTGGAGGCCAGCCTCAGCAATTTAGCAACCTGTTTCAAAAGCAACATAAACCAGGTGTGGTGGCACACCTTATAATCCAAGTACTTGGGAGGCTGAGACAGGAGGATCACAGGTTCAAAGCCAGCCTTGGCAATTTAGTTGCTAGTAACCTAGTGAGACCCTGTTTCCATAAGAAATAAAATAGCCGGGCGTGGTGGCCCACACTTGTAATTCCAGCATTTGGGAGGCTAAGACAGGAGGATCATGGTTTGAGGGCAGCTTCAGCTACTTAGGCCCTTTGCAATTCAGTGAGACTCTGTTTCAAAAAATAAAGAATATAAAGTAGGGATTGAGGTGTAGCTCAGAGATAGAATGTCCCTGGGTTCCATCTCCAGTACTGGAAAAAAAAAAAAAAAAAAAAAAAAGAAAGAAAGAAAGAAAAATTCAGTCTGGGGGTGTAGCTCGAAGGCAGAATGCCTCTTTTTTTTTTGGTGGTGGTACTGGGGATGGAACCCAGGGGCTTTCTACCTCCGGGTTATACTCCCAGACCTATTTTATACTTTTATGTGGAAACAGGGTCTCACTAAGTTGTTGAAAGCCTCACTAAGTAGCTGAGGCTGGCTTCGAACCTGTGTGATCCTCCTGTCTCAGCCTCTCAAGCGCGGGGATTACAAGCGTGCGCCACCACGCCCGGCTTGGCAGAATGCCTCTTGGTTCAATTCTCAGTACAAAGAAAAAAAGAGAGAGGAAGGAAGGAAGGAAGGAAAGAAGAATAAATAGATGCTTAGCACAGGCTTTTGTTTTTGTGGAACTGGGGATGGAACCCAGGGGCATTCTACTTCTGAGCCACACCCCCAGCCCTATTTTTTTGTTCTTGTTCTTTATTTTGAAACAGGGTCTCACCTAGTTGCAGAGTGCCGCACTAAGTAGCTGAAGCTGGCTGCTAACTGTGATCCTCCTCAGCCTCCCAAATGCTGGGATTACAAGCATGTGCCACAACGCCCGGCTCTGACATTTTAATCTCAGTAATTGGGAGTCTGAGACAGGAAGATCGCAGGTACATTATTTACTCATACAACAAGCAATATGGTGTGTGTGTGTGTGTGTGTGTGTGTGTGTGTGTGTGTGTGTTACTGGGAATGAAACCCAGGGCATTCTACCTCTGAGCTATGCCTCTAGCCTCTACTTGATTCTTTTATTTTGAAACAGGTTCTCACTAAGTTGCAGATGGCCTAAGTTGCTGAGGCTAGCTGGAAGCCTGAAATCTTCCTGTCTCAGACTCCCAAGCACTGGAATTACAAGTGTGGGCCACCACACCTGGCTACTATTTTATATTGTGCTTTTTGTCACTTGGGGGGGAAGAAAAGCTGTTTATGAGCCCAAAAATGAATGTGTGATGATGTGCAATGACTGATTGGCTAAAACCTAAAAACTCTGGTTTGGTCCCAACACCAGGTCCTGCCTGAGAGGCTTCATATCTCTCTCTCTCTCTCTCTCTCTCTCTCTCTCTCTCTCTCTCTCTCTCTCTCTCTCTTTTATTGGTGGTACTGGGGTTCCTGGAAACCCTTCTACCTCTGGGCTACACTACCAGACCTATTTTTTATACTTTTATTTGGAAACAGGGTCTCTTAAGCCAGAGAGGCTGGTTTAGAACCTGAGCGATCCTCCTGTCTCCACCTCCCAAGCGCGGGGATTTACAAGCGTGTGCCACCATGCCCGTCCTCTTTTTTTGGTTCTTAAGCACTCTAGCACCAGCCAGGGAGCCTGTCTTCCTCTAGAAAACCCTTACCCTTTAGCCTATTGTTCACATGGTTTGTGGTACACCCCCCCCCATTTAGCTCCTTCAAATATTTATCCCTGCCAAGTCTCTGAAAATTTTCATTCTACTCTTGAGGTACTGGGTATTGGACCCAGGGATATTCTATCTCGCAGCTATATCCCTGGCTCTATTCTTTTTTTATTTTGAAATAGGGTCTCCTTAGGTTGATGAATCTCACTGCTTGCTGAGTCTGTCTTCCTGTCTTCAAATGAATCTGTGATCCTCCTTTATTAGTCTTCCAAGTACTGGGGTTATAGGCGTGTGTCACCATTTTTATTTTTTATTTTTTTGGTGGTACTGGGGTTCCTGGAAGCCCTTCTACCTCCAGGCTACACTCCCAGACCTATTTTTTATACATTTTTATTTGGAAACAGGGTCTTTTAAGCCAGCGCGGCTGGCTTCGAACCTGTGCGATCCTCCTGTCTCTGCCTCCCAAGCGCGGGGATTACAAGCGTGGGCCACCATGCCCGGCTTTATTTATTTTGCAGTACTGTGGATGGAACCCAGGGGCATTTTACCTCTGAGTGATACCCCAGCCCTATTTTTTTGTGTGTGTGTGGTACTGGGAATGGAACCCTTCTACCTCCAGGCTACACTTCCAGACCTATTTTATATTTTATTTGGAAACAGGGTCTCTTAAGCCAGTGAGGCTGGCTTCGAACCTGTGTGATCCTCCTTTTTCTGCCTCCCAAGCACCAGGATTACAAGCTTGCGCCACCACACCTGGCTCCCAGCCCTATTTTTATTATTTATTTTGAAACAGGGTCTCACTGAGTTGCAAAGGGCCTCACTAAATAGCTGAGGCTGGCTTTGAACCTGCACAATCCTTCTATCTCAGCCTCCCAAGTACTGGGATTACAAGGTCCCCCACCACGCCCGGCTTGAACTGTTTGATTTTTTAGAAGAATATATCTTCTAACAATACTTATACTTTTTTTTTTTTTTTTTTTGGTACTGAAGGTTGAACTCAGAGACATTCTACTTCTGAGCTACACCCCTACTTTTATTTTGAAACAGTTTCACTAAATTGCTGAGGCTGGCCTCAAACCTGTGATCATTCTGTCTCAGCCTCCCAAGTACAGGAATTACTGGTCTGTGCTGCCATGCCTAGGAACAATACTTATAGTTTTAAAAGGAGAAGTAAAAGCTGCTATGGTGGCACATGCTTATAATCCCAGTACTTGGGAGGGTGATACAGGAGGATCACAGGTTTGAGGAAAACCTTAGCAACTTAGTGAGACCCTGTTTCCAAATAAAATATAAAATAGAGCTGGTGGTATAGTCCAGAGGTAGAAGTCCACTGGATTCCACCCCCAGTATCACACACACACACACACACACACACACACACACACACACACACACACGAAGAAGTAAAAGCCTCCAAGTGGAGCATGCTTTTAATACCAGTACTTGGGAGGCTGAGAATAGAGAATCGCAGATTCCTAGCCAGCCTCAGCTATTTAGTGAGGCCCTCTGCAACTTAGTTAGACCATGTTTCAAATAAAGAATAAAAAATAGGAGATGGGTGTGGTGGTGCATGCTTGTAATCTCAGTACTTAGGAGGATAAGACAAGATCGCAAATTCATAGGCAGCCTCAGCTTAGTGAGGCACTCCACAACTTAGAGAGACTGTTTCAAAATAAAGAATAAAAGCCGGATGTGGTGGTGCACGCTTGTAATCCCCGTGCTTGGGAGGCGGAGACAAGAGGATCACACAGATTCGAAGCCAGCCTCACTGGCTTAAGAGACCCTGTTTCAAAAAAAAAAAAAAAAAAAAAAAAAAAAATATATATATATATATATATATATATATATATATATATATATATATATATATAATAGGTCTGGGAGTGTAGCCCAGAGGTAGAAGGGCTTCCAGGAACTCCAGTACAGCTCAGAGGTAGAATGCCCCTGGGTTCCATCCCTAGTGCCGAAAAAAAAAAAAAGAAGAAGAAGAAGAAGAAGAAGAAGAAGAATAAAAAAGAATAAAAAATAGGGCTGGGGATGTGGGGATGTAATTTGGAGGTAGAATGCCCCTGGGTTCCATCCCCAGTATGGTAAATAAATAAATAAATAAATAAATATACAGGAAGCCCAGTAAAAATATTCAAATAAACTGGGCATGGTGGTGCATGCCTGTAATCTCTGCACTTAGGAGGATCGCAGGTTTGAAGCCAACCTCTGCAATTTAGGGAAACTGTTTCCAAATAAGAAATAAAATCAAGCTAGGATTATGACGATGTTAGAGATTGCAGGTTCCCAGGCAGCCTCAACTACTTAATGAGGCCCTTTGCAACTCAGTGAGACCCTGTTTCAAAATGAATTAAAAAATAAGTCTTGGGGGTATAGCTTGGAGATAGAATGCCCCCTGAGTTTCATCCCCAGTACAAAATCAAAAAAAAGAAAGGAAGGAAGGAAGGAAGGAAGGAAGAAAGAGAAAGAAAGAAAGAAAATAAGGCTAGGGGGTGTTGCTTGAACCTAGTATGACCCTGGGTTGAATCCTTGATTTTGGAAAAAAAGAAATTGGAGGCTGAGATAGGAGGATCCGGCTTCATGGACAGCAAACAGTTCAATCTCTAGTAATATACACACACATGCACACACACACATAATAATAATAATAATAATAATAATAATAATAAGAAGAAGAAGAAGAAGAAGAAGAAGAAGAAGAAGAAGAAAGTATGAGATGAAAAGTGAATGTAGGTCCAGATCCACTTCCCAGAGACAGCCACAGTCAGCCTGGCACTGTGGGTGCTACTGCAAGGGCAGCCATTGCGCAGGTTACAGAAGGGAAGCCACAGGATCCCACCCTACCCTATCATCCTTTCCACCCTCTCTGCGCAATACCTTGCCTAATGAAGTGATTGGCCAACCATCAGCACAAGAGGCTTTGCTTCAGCCAAGACAGGAGGTAGCTCAGGACTGAGAATGGCAGGGAAAAGCACTGACACCATGAGTCCCTCACAGTGTTTTCTCCTTTGGGTACCTTGCAGGGGGGACAGTACCCAAGTGTAACCTGTAAGGAGTGCTAGCTTCGTCAGCATATAGTCAGCATATATTTTAAAATTGGAATGATGGAATGATACAGAGAAGATTAGCATGACCTCTGCACAAGGGTGACACATAAATTCATAAAGCATTCCTTAAATTTTTTTTTAACAGCCAGGCATGGTGGCACAATTTATTTTATTTTTGTTTATTTATTTTTGTGGGTTTGGGATGGAACCCAGGGGCATTCGACCTCTGAACTACACCCCCTGCCCCATTTTTTATTCTTTATTTTGAAACAGGATCTCACTAAGTTGCAGAGGGCCTCACTAAGTAGCTGAGGCTGTCCGTGAACCACGATCCTCTGGTCTCTGCCTCCTGAATGCTGGGATTATAAGCGTGTGCCACCACACCTGGCATGGTACAAATTTATAATCCCAGTACTTAGAAGGCTGAGACAGGGATGTTCTTCCTTTGAGCTACACCTTCCATTTCTATTTTATTTTTATTTTAAAACAAGGTTTCACTAGGTTGATGAGAGTCTTACTACTTGCTAAGGCTGTCCTAGAATCTGCAATCCTCCTGTCTCAGCCTCCCAAGTACTGGAATTAAAGGCCTATGCCACCACTTCCAGCTTTTTTTTTTTTTTTTTTTTTTTTTTTTTACTGGGGATGGAACCCAGGGGTATTCTACCTTTGAGTTACACCCCCTAGCCCTATCCCTATATTCTGGGGATGGAACCCAGGGGCATTCTACCTCTGAACTACACTGCCAGCCCTATTCCTATTTTTATTCTGTGTGTATGTGTGTGTGTGTGTGTGTGTGTGTGTGTGTGTGTGTGCTACTAGGGATGGAATCCTGAGGAATTCTACCTCTAAGCTACACCCCCAGCTCTATTTTTTATTATTTATTTATTTATTTATTTATTTATTTATTGCGGTACTGGGGATGGAACCCAGGAGCATTCTACCTCCAAGCTACACCCCCAGCCCTATTTTTATTCTTTTTTTTTTGGGGGGGGGGTGGTGGTACTAGGGTTCCTGGAAGCCCTTCTACCTCCAGGCTACACTCCCAGACCTATTTTATTTTTGGAAAGACGGTCTCTTAAGCAAGTGCGGCTGGCTTCGAACCTGTGCGATCCTCCTGTCTCCACCTCCCAAGCGCAGGGATTACAAGCGTGCGCCACCATGCCCGGCTTATTCTTTATTTTTTGAAACAGGGTCTCACTGAGTTGCAAAGGGCCTCACTAAGTAGCTGAGGCTAACTGCAAACCTCCATCCTCCTGTCTCAGCCTCTCAAATGCTGGGATTACAAGCATGTGCCACTACGCCCGGCACAGTTTATTTTTAATTTTATTTTGAAGCAAAGTCTTACTAGGTTGATGAGAGTCTCACTACTTGCTGAAGCTCTTTTTGAACCTATAAGCCTCCTGTCTCTGCCTGCAAACTACTGGAATTACAGTTGTATGCCATCACACCTAGCTTTCCATATTTATTTCTGAAGGACACATTAATAACAAAACAGCAACTCATATATATGGCCACACAGTTACAACTAACCTAGAAAACAATTCCATAAACAGGGCACTGTAATTTCCACCCCTGTTCTACAGAGAAGGAGACTGAGGTACATAGATACATGCATATCCAAGACCAGCCATGCAGCTGGTCACAGAAGGGCTGATCCCAGAACTCAGGTATCCTGGCTCAGGGGCCTGAGCTCTTTGACCACTAAGCCCTGGGCTTTCTGTTGTTCCAATCCTGAGTTCTGGCCATAGAGAGGAACAGTGGTCTGCTTGCAGGCTCAGAGGCTGGAAGTAGATACAACGCCTGGGATTCCCATCCTAGAACTCCTTCTTCAATGTCTCTTCAGTGATAATTGAACCATCCACATAATCTACTTTCAGACAAGCGGGCCATGCTGAAGAAGGTTGTCCTGGGGACAAGTAGGCCTGAGGGTAAGTGGCTAGCTCTGGACAACCATTGGCTCTTTAGGTTCCAGAGCTACAGAAGACCTGTGGAGGGAGCCAAGGGAGGGGGCTGTGGTGGTGGTGGTGGTGGTGGTGGTGTGTGTGTGCGTGTGTTTTACTGGGGATTGAATCCAAGGGTATTGTGCCTCTGAGCTACTCCCCTAGTCTTATTTTAGTATTTATTTATTTATTTATTTGGCGGTACTGGGGTTCCTGGAAGCACTTCTACCTCGGGCTACACTCCCAGACCTATTTTATGTATTTTTTAAATTTGGAAACAGGGTCTCCTAAGCCAGCACGTGCAGCTGGCTTCGAACCTGTGCAATCCTCCTGTCTCCACCTCCCAAGCGCAGGGATTACAGGCATGCGCCACCACGCCCGGCTAGTTTTTATTTTAAAATAGGGTCTCATTAAGCTAGTTGTGGTGGTGCACACTTGTAACACCAGCATTTGGGAGGCTGAGACAGGAGGATTGAGGTTCGCAGACAGCCTCAGCTATTTAGTGAGGTCTTTTGCAACTCAAGGAGACCCTGTTTCAAAATAAAGAATAAAAAATAGGGCTAGGAGTGTAACTTAGAGGTAGAATGACCCTTGGTTTCATCTCCAATATCACAAACAAAAACAAAAAGCCAGGCTTGGTGGTGCATGCTTATAATCTCAGTATTTGAGAGGCTGAGACAGGAGGACCACAGTTCAAGAACAGCCTCAGCTACAACTTAGTGAGGCCCTTTGGATTCAGTGAGGCCCTGTTTCAAAATAAAGAATAAAAGTTCAGTGTGGTGGTGCACACTTGTAATCCCAGCATTTGGGAGGCTGAGACAGGAGAATTGCAGTTCGTGGACAGCCTCAGCTACTTAGTGAGGCCCTTTGTGACTCAGTGAGACACTATTTCAAAATAAAGAATAAAAAATAGGGCTAGTAGTGTAGCTTGAAGGTAGAATGCTCCTGGATTTCATCCCCAGTACTGGAAAAAAAAAAGAAAAGAAAAAGAAAGAAAGAAAGAAAGAAAGAAAGAAAGAAAGAGAAAGAAAAGAAAAGAAACAGGGTCTCACTAAGTGGTGGAGGGTACCACTAAGTTACTGAAGCAGGCTGGAAACCTGTGATCCTCCTGTCTCAGCCTCCCAAGTACTGTGATTACAGATGTGGGCCACCATGCCTGGCTCTCTGGTGATTCTTGCTGCCCACTGAGAGAATAATTTTGGAATGGAGGAAGGTCTGCAGCATTCAGTAATCTCTGAGGGTCTCCTAGAGCCTTCAGCAGCCTTAGTGGCCCAGGTCCCCTAGGAGTTGGTCCTACAGGGTCTGCAGGATGGGGAAGGACTGTGGACTGACCTGCATCAAGAGATAGGACATGGTTTCAAAGAGATACCTAGGTAGAACTGGGTGTAGTGGATCATGCTAATAATCCCAGTACTTTGGAGGCTGATACAGGAGGATTGCAGGTTCACAGCCAGTCTCAAGCAGATTTCAAGGGAGAGGTGAGTCTAGCACTGGTTGGGGTAGGATAGCTCCTTCAGAGAGGTGGGGAGGGCCCAAGAATGAATTCAGGACTGGGTAGAGCTCACCCTACTCTAAGGACTAATTAACATCCTTACTCATTCTTTCCCAGCTTGTCTCTTTGGGAATCCTGAAGCTGGGAAGAAAGGTGAAGGAAACAGCATTTCTAAGGGGCCTGAAGCTTCTTTCCCCAGCTGCTATGAAGGGCCTGATGTGCAAGTCCTGCTTGACCAAGAGTCATTGGGCAAAACCTGGACTGTGAAACCAGTTTGCACAGAAGCCCAATTCTCCTTCCTCTTTCCAGGCTGATGCACAAGCAGTAGATTTTCTTCAGGCTGCCATCTTCCTAGGTGTCCTGTCCAAGGACCCGAGGGTGCCACACCATCTGAGCCAAAAGTTATCCCCAGCTCATGGCCACATTGCTGATACACAGAAGGGCTGGGACCAGAATTTACCTCATGGACTCCAGATTCTTCTATCACTCTGCCCATCCTGTCTTCTAGCTGTGCTCCTCCTCCCAGGCCAGCCATCTCAGCATGGAGTCTCAGCCCAAACACAGGACATGGAGTCACTTGAGATCAATTCAGAGGGATTTCTTGGAGGCTTTCGGAGCAAAAGGAAGGAGGCTGTAGTGTCTGGTTGGAGGTCAGGGAAAGTTTGCCTGGTGAAGGGTATGCCAAACCAGGAAAGGGGTGCAGGGGTAGGGAGAAGGCACGCTCAGGGAGCCTTGGTGGTTGGGAGATGTGTGGCAACCTGGCACCTGGGGTGTGCAGGGCTGTGGTGAGGGCTGTGGGGCAACCAGGATGTAGCCTGAGGCCAGGCCATTGGGTACGCAGGTTTTGGAAAGCAGGGATTGAAATGACCAAGCCAGTGGGTTGAAGGAGCCCCTAGGCAATGGCATGGGGGTTGACTATAGTTTTAGGAGAGCCTGGAAACTGGGAAAGAGAAGTTTGGAGGGTGTGGTGGCTCTTCATGGAAGAAGATGGCTGGAACTTGAGTGTGTGGAAGGGAGGGCAGAGAGAGCATCTTTAGGAGTGAGAAGGAGCAGGCAGGTCATTCCTCAGGCTTTCAGCTCAGGGCTTGTACAGAGGGAATGAGGCAGATTAGGCAGGGTACCCAGTGGGGATTGCCAGGGATTCATGGGAATCTCAAACTCAGAGGTAACAGAGCAGGTAGTATCTGGCTCGTTGTAAATGGTGACCTGGGAGGGAATGTTCCTCATAGACTTGAAGCCTAGGAAGAGAAGCAGCCAAGGAGGCTGGATATGAAGAGGAGACCATGGCATTCATCAGATATTAGCCGAGTGCCCACAGAGGGCCAGGCAATGCCTAGAGCCAGGTACTTAGTGGTGGACACTGAATGCATGCGTGGATTCCCAAGGAGTAGAAGTGTGTAGAACAAGCACTGGCTTTCTTCTGCTTTTGGGGGACTCAACCTTCTCATTGAGCAACCCTGCCATGACTGTCCCCGGTCGGGTCTGGAGAGGCCAAGGCCATCTCAGGGAGATGGAGAAATCACTTCTTCATCTTGCACAGCAGGCCTCCCTGAGGCAACAGCAGGGGCCTAAGCAAGCCCCAGCTCACACCCTGGCAGGCAGCCCTGATGGGGCGGGTCAGGAAGACCTCTTTTGGGCATAAAGGAGGCTGCCGTGAACTGGTGGATGCAGACTTGAGGACCATGCAGACCCAGGGGAACGGCCCCTCCCTGAGGTGGTGGTCGCTGCTGCTGCTGCTGGGCATGGTGATGCCTCCAGCTGTGGCCCAGGCCCGCAGCTACCAGGAGGCCGTGTTTCGCGCCATAGATAGCTTCAACCAGCAGTCCTCAGATGCCAACCTCTACCGCCTCCTGAGCCTGGACCCCCAGTCACAAGGGGTAAGTTGAGGGGAGGCCAGGCTGGGCCCACAATAGGCTGTATACCCTATTGTGCCCATGTAGAGATGCTTGGCGCAGTTGTAAGCCTTCATCTTCTGAAAAGCCCCCAGGCTCCCTCTTCCCCACTGCAGAGGGGTGGTGTTCCTCATCAGGGTTGGCTCAGGGCTGATCCCATTGCTGTGTGCTTGGAATATCAGGAAGGGTCTCATCTTCCTCCTCACTGTAGCTGGCACCAGGCATAGTGTCTGGCACATAGTAGGTGCTGTTGAAAGGCTGTTCTCCTGGTGGGGGCAAGGAGACAGACAAGAAAAGGAGAGAGCAGAGCAGGCCTGAGTCTTGTCTCTTGACCTCTTTCCCTGACCAGGATGAGGAGGACGCAGATATCCCAAAGCCCATGAGCTTCACGGTAAAGGAGACAGTGTGTCCCAAGTCATCGCAGCAGCCACTGGATCAGTGTGACTTCAGAGAGGATGGGGTGAGGCTGGGGGCAGGGTGCTGGTGGGTACAATCTTAAGACCTAAACAGGGGACCTTTGGGAAATTCTTCCAGCCACTAGGGTGGGGCTGGGGGTTATGGCAAAGGGCTTCAGTTTGAACCTGAGTTTTCCCTTCTCAGCTGGTGAAGCAGTGTGTGGGGACAGTAGCCCTGGACCATGCCAGGGGCTCCTTTGACATCAACTGTGATGGGGTGAGTGTGCTGCTCTGGGGTCGGATGAGGGGGGCAGAGCATGGATCCTCCTGTGGATAGCTAGTCACTGCCTCACTCAGGGCAGAGAAAGTCACCTGTACCCTGATTCTCCCTCAACCTGACCCAGGGTCAGTTCTGCCATCCCTAGAGTGGTGATTCTCAAAGTTTGATCCTCACCGGGAAAAATGCAACTTCCCAGGCCTTATTTAGAACTACTAAACCAGATGCTGGGGTGAGGCCTACTAATCAATATGCTCTTTCTTTCTTCCTTTCTTTCTTTCTTTCTCTTTCTTTCTTTCTGTGGTACTGGGGGTGGAACCCAGAGGTTTCCTACCTCTGGGCTACACTCCCAGACCTATTTTATATTTTATTTGGAAACAGGGTCTCACTAAATTGCTGAGAGCCTCACTAAGTAGCTGAGGCTGGCTTCGAACCTGTGCAATCCTCCTGTCACAGCCTCCTAAGCGCAGGGACTACAAGCGTGCGTCACCATGCCTGGCTCAATATGTGCTTTAAACTTTAACAAGCCCTTTTTTTTTTTTTTTTTGTATTGGAGATTGAATTCAGGTGTTTCCTACCTCTAGGCTACACCTTGAGCCCTATGTTTTTTTGGGAGGGGTACTGGGGATGGAATCCAGGGGCCTTCTACCTCTGAGCTACACCTCTAGCCCTATTTTTTATTCTGTATTTTGAAACAGGGTCTCACTGAGTTGCAAAGGGTCTCACTAAGTAGCTGAGGCTGTCTGCGAACCACAATCTTGCTGTCTCAGCCTCCCAAATGCTGGTATTACAAGTGTGTACCACCATGCCCAGCTTATTTTTTATTTGGAAGCAGGGTCTTACCAATTTGCTGAGGCTGTCCTTGAACCTGCGATCTTCCTGTGTCAGCCTACCAAGTATAAGGATTACAAGCATGTACTACCACACCCAGCTAACAAGCCCTTCTGACTCCTGCTGAGGATTGAGACCACTGACTTAGAGTAGTGAACTCTCAGGGTTGGCTCAGAGCTGATCCCTTCCGCGTGCTTAGATCAGGAAGGGCCCCATCTTCCTTCTCACTGTAGCTTGCACCAGGCATAGTGTCTGGCACATAGTAGGTGCTGTTGAAAGGCTGTTCTCCTGGTGGGGGCAAGGAGAACAGGAGAGAACAGACCTCCCTGGAGAGCCCCTTGCCATCTCTGGGCCTCAGTTTTCTCATCTTATTTTGTGTGTGTGTGTGTGTGTGTGTGTGTGTGTGTGTGTGTGTGGTACTAGGGATGGATCCCAGGGGCATTCTACCTCTGATCTATACCCCCAGCCCCATTTTTTATTCTTTATTTTGAAACAATGTCTCAATAGGTTGAAAATGGCCTTACTAGGTAGCGGAGGCTGTCCATTCTCCTGTCTCAGCCTCCCAAATACTGGGATTACAAGCATGCGCCACCATGCCCGGCTAGTTTTCTCATCCTTTTATTGAATGTGGAAATGAATTAAACCCCATACTCCAAAGATCATAGCTAGGGTGTGAGCTGGGATTTGGCGCCCCGAGGGTGGCACAGAAGGGGAGTGTGGTGGGGAGGGCTCTTGGGCTGACCCTGGGTTCGCCCCACAAGGAGTTTGTTTCTTCTATGTGCACAGCCCCAGCAGTTCAAGAAAGTTGCCCGGCTGGGTGGGTTCCTCCGAAGACATGGGCAGAAGATTGGTGAGAAGCTTGAGAAAATTGGCCAGAAAATCAAGAACTTTTTTCAGAATCTTATGCCCAGGTCAGAGTCCTAGAGTCTTCTTGTCCTGCTTCCTGACCCTGAAAATAAAGATTGTGAAAGAAACTTCCCAAGGCCTCTGACTCACTTTCCTCCTCCCTCTCACCACCATGCTGTTCTCAACTCCAGAGTCTCCATGCAGGCATGTGTGTATGTGTGTATGTGTGTGTATTCATGTGCATGTGTGTATGCGTGTACATGTGAGCATACATGCATGTGTGTGCGAGAGAGACACAGAGGTGGGTGAGGCAGTGTTTTTACCTGGGAGGCATGAGTTGAGACAGCAGGGCAAAGAAACCTACGATGGTGTCTCCATCCTCAGGCCTTCCCCAAACCTTCTGCCCCCCTGTGGCACCTCTTGCCTCTCCATCAGTGGGGTAGGTGTGGTGGAGCTGCTGCTGCTCTTGGGGAGGTACCAGGCATTTCGTTAATATTCACAGTGACATGGTCTCTTGGGTGGCTGGATGGTATTCTTGGGTGGGGGGTCTAATTTCCATAAAGATCCAATTTCCTGTAAAGACCGTGTCTCTGGAAAACCCACTGCTCTGGCTTTTCCTCAGCTGGGGGACAGGTTCAAGGTGTGTGAGATCACATAGTACCATGGAAACAAGAACCCTTGCAGTAGAATGAGCTTGGCCCCACATGAGGAGTGATGCCAGGGTCCATGTCCTGCTGTAGGCCATCCGGCAGCTGCCTGGAAGCACCTTTGCTCACTGCTGTGCTCCAGGGAGACCACATTGAGGAAGCAGCCTTGATCCAGGGTGGAGGGTTAGTAGAGAGGCCTGTCTTACCTGGGGGCCTACGCTGGGTGGGCTCTGCAGCCCCCAGCTGCACTGTGCTCCTTGGTTGAGAACACTTTCTGTTCCAACTCCTTCCTGCCCTATCATTTTTCTCTACCTGACAGGGCTTTTTTTTTTTTTTTTTTTTTTTTTTTTGCAGGTCTGGGGATGGAACCCAGGGGCATTCGACCTCCAAGCTACACTCCCTTCCCTATTTTTATTTTTATTTTTTGGTGGTACTGGGGTTCCTGTAAGCCCTTCTACCTCCGGACTACACTCCCAGACCTATTTGATACTTTTTTTAATTTTGGAAACAGGGTCTCTTAAGCCAGCATGGCTGGCTTCGAACCTGCATGATCCTCCTGTCTCTGCCTCCCAAGCCCGGGGATTACAAGCACGTGCCACCACGCCCAGCTATTTTTTATTCTTTATTTTGAAACAGGGTCTCACTAAGTTGGGGAGGGCCTCAATAAGTAGCTGAGGCTGCCCACAAACCATCACCTCCTGTGGGTTAGGGTTAGGGTTAGGGGTTAGGGAGTACAAGCGTGCGTCCCCACACCCGGCCCTGCTGGGGCTTTCTGCAGTCACCTCCCGTAAAGAGCTCCTGCTTGCCTCCTTGTCTAAGGCCTGCTTCCAGGCCTACCTCAGGAAGGGAACCAGAGAGCATCCCATGGAGCTTTGATTTTATGACCTGTCCTGTTTGCTACCCCTCATTGTGGTCATTTCAGGTTAGGGTTAGGGTTAGTCACCCAGTGAAATGGACATTTTCCCTACTGGGGTTTTTGTCTATGAAGTGTGAAGAATGACACTCACAGACAACAGAAAGGTGTGTAGCCAGCCAGATGTGGTGATGCACACTTGTAACCCCAGCACTTGGGAGGCTGAGACAGGAGGGTTCAGGTTCACGGCCAGCCTCAGCTACTGAGTGGGGCCCTCTGCATCAGTGAGACCCGGTTTCAAAATAGGGCAGGGGTTGTAGCTCGGAGCCCATGGGTTCCATCACCAGACCCGCAAAAAAAAAAAAAAAAAAAAAAAAAAAAAAAGATAAAACACAGGGCTGGGAGTGTAGCTTGGAGGTAGAATGACCCTGGGCTCAATCTCCAGTTCCAAAATAAAAGGGGTGGGGGGGGGAAGAAAGGTGAGCAGCACACCTCTGGGGGCAGTGGGGACCCTGGTGTCCCGCATCTGCCTTCTGGACACTATTTGGAAGCAGTCAAGCCTCCCAAGTACTGGAATTACAGGCGTGCACCACTATGCCCAGTTGAGATGCTGTATCAAAAACCAAAATAGCCGGGCATGGTGCACACTTGTAATCTCAACATTCTGAAGGCTGAGACAGGAAGATCGCGGTTTTTGTTTTAGAGGTTAGATGATAGCTAAATAAAGGTGCCTACCACCTCTTCCACACACACAAAAAAGAGCCGAATCAACAGATGACCAGCTGCATGTTGAGAGGGACTAGCCAAAGTAGTTCACTGGAACTTGGCAAGGGAGACGCTGAAACCCTGTAAGACCTGGAGACCTGGGATGTCAGTGTAGTGAGGAACAAAGTGAGCCAGGACCCAGGACCCCAGCTCCACAGCCGGGGAACCCTCCATCCCAGAGGAGAGTAACCAGGAGCCCTGGCATCCCATCCATCACTGTGGAGGCTGGCAATCCTCGCTAGAGGGGAGTTACGCAGTAATCACAGTTTTGGTGCCTAGTCAACAGGGAGCTGTGCAGAGAACACACAGCAGTTTGATTTCAGAGAGGGAATAGATGGGCAGCATGGTCCCTCCTCCAACTTCTGGAGCACAGACAGCTACAGCATGAATAATCTTGAGAAAGGAGCTATCACTTTAGGATTATTATTATTGTTATTATTACTATTTTGGTGGCATTAGGAATTGAACCCAGGGGCATTCTATCACTGAGCAACATCTCAAGTTCTTGGCCTCAGAATAGTCAAAGAAAAAGCAAAAAATTACTTTGTAAGCCTTAGGAACTGGCTGACAGGGATAAAGTGCTATAGAGAGACTGAGCCAAGACCGGAAAATGTGGCCATTTCGACAATACTTATTCTACTTCTCCAGAAACATGGAAGATGTTTCCATCATTTTAGAGTTTTTTCAATTTCTTTCTTCAGTTTTTTTAATCTCTTTGGTTAGATGTATTCCTCAATGTTTTTGTTTATTTATTGAAGGTATTGGAAATGAAATTGTTTTCTGTATTTCTTTTTCAGAGGTTTTGTAGTTGGTGTATAGAGAAGCTAATGATTTTTGTTAGTTGATATTGTATCTGGCTATTTTGCTGAAATTTTATCAGCTTCTGATTCTTTTGAGTCTTCTAAGTACAGGATCATGTCACCTGCAAAGAGATATAATTTCACATCTTTCCCTATTTATATTTCTTTAATTTTCTTCCCTTGCCTTATTGCTCTGTCTTATTCCCTTGCCTTATTTCAAGCACTGTATTGAACAAGAACAGTGATAATGGGCTTCTTGGTCTTGTTCCCAAATTTGGAGGAAATACTTTCAGTTTCTCCCTCTTCAGTATGATGATGGCTCTGTGTTTATCATACATTGCCTTTATGATGCTGAGGGAAGTTCCTTCTATTCCTAGTTTCTTCAGTGCTTTTTATTTTAAACATGAATTGGTATTGGATTTTTTCAAATGCTTTTTCTGCATCTATTGGGATGGTCATATGATTTTTGCCCTTGGTACTGTTTATGTGATGAATTAAATTTATTGACTTGTGAATATTGAACCCACCTTGCATTCCTGGAATGAAACAAACTAGGTCATAATGCCCAATCTTTGAAATCTATAGATTCAATGAAATGCCTATCAAAATATCAATGCCATTCTTCACAGAGCTAGAAAAAGCAGTCGTAAAATTCATATGGAAGAACAAAAAACTTAGAATAGTCAAAACAATTCTGAGCAATATGAACCATTCAGGAGCCACCACAATATCTGATTTCAATTTATACTATAGAGCTATGGAAACAAAGATAGCATGATATTGGTACAAAAGCAGACACATAGACCAGTGGAATACAATTTAAGGTATAGAAACAAATCTTCACACATATAGCCAGTTTTTTTTTTTTTTTTTTTTTTTTTTGCGGGTCTGGGGATGGAACCCAGGGACATTTGCCCTCCAAGCTACACCCCCATGCCCAATTTTTAGTCTTTATTTATTTATTTATTTTTGGGTGGTACTGGGAGTGGAACCCAGAGGCTTTCTACCTCTGGGCTATACTCCCAGACCCATTTTATATTTTTATTTGGAAACAGGGTCTCACTAAGTTGCTGAGAGCCTCACTAAGTAGTTGAGGTTGGCTTTGAACCTGTGCGATCCTCCTGTCTCAGCCTCCCAAGCACTGGGATTACAAGCGTGCACCACCATGCCCGGCTTCCAGTTGTTTTTTTTTTTTTTTTTTTTTTTTTTTTTGACAAATGAACCAAACACATATGCTGGAGAAAAGAAAGCCTTTTCAACAAATGGTGCTTAGAAAACTGGGTATCCATGATCAGAGTCAACCCAAAGCCAGGCATGGTAGCACATGTCTGTAATCCCAGTACTTGGGAAGCTGAGACAGGAGAATATCAGGTCCAAAGCTAGCCTCAGCAACTTAGCGAGGCTCACAGCAATTTAGAGAGACCCTGTTTACAAATAAAAAAAATAAAATAGGGCTGAGTGTATAGGCTGAAAGTAGAAAGCAACTGTGTTCCATTCCTGGTACCTCAAAAAATAAGAGTTAACTCAAAATGAATCAGGGTAGTCTAGAAATTAGCCCAGAATCTTTGCAATTACTAAAAGGAGACATAGGACCAGCTCTCCAATATATAGATACTAGTAGAAACTTCTTCAATAAGCCCCCCAAAGCTGAGAAAATTAAACCAATAATAAATGGGATGACATCAAATAAAAAAGCTTCTGCAAAGCACACACATACATACACACATACAAAAGTCTAAAGAGAGCCTGAAGAATGGGAAAAAATCTTTGCCAGCCCCTCCTCTGATAGAGGAATAATATCTATACCATATAATAAATTTAAAAATACAACTTTAAAAAACAATAAGAATGGGCAACTGAACTGGAGACACTTGTCAAAAGAAGAAATACATGAAAAAATGCTCATCATCACTGGCAATCAGAGACATGCAAACCAAACCACTGAGAGTCCATCTAACTCCAGTTAGAATGGCAATCATCAAGAATTCAATCAAGAGAAGTAGGAACTCTAAGACATTGTTGGTGGGATTGCAAATTAGTGCAACCACTTTGGAAAACAGTATGGAGAATCCTCAGAAGAATGGGAACAGATCTACCATTTGATCCAGCAATACCACTTCTGGGTATCTACCCAAAAGAAAGGAAACCAAACTACCAAACTAATGCATGTGCATCTATGTTCATAGCTGCACAATTCACCATAGCCAAACTATGGAACCAGCCAAGATGTCCATCAACAGATGAATGGATTACAAAAGGGTGGGAGATGTACACAATGGAATTTTACTCAGCCATTAAAAAAAAAACCTCAATGACATCATTTTCAGGGAAATGGATGGAACTGGAGGACATTATGCTAAGTGAGATTAGTCAGTCACAAAAAATAAGAAAGCAGATGCTTTTCCTAATATGTGAGACTTAGGGAGAAATGGGTCATAGGAGGAACTAACTCTAGATGAAAAAGGAAATCCTATAGAGGAGCAAACAAGGCAACCTAAAGAAGGCGAAAGGAGGGGGGAAGAGGAAAATCTCTAAAACACACAATGTACCTAAACATATCGAAGTCAACCACTAAGCCGAGCAAGGGAGGAAGGGACGGGAAGGGAATGGGGTGGGAATTGGTAGGGGTTAAATCAGCGATGTGTACATGTATGTACACACAAGTTTTTTATGTGTACATACATAGGTATGTACACATAAATGTATGAATATGACGTATGAATATAATGCACCAATAAAATTTTTTTTTTGGTGGTACTGGGGGTAGAACCCAGAGGCTTTCTACCTCTGGGCTATACTCCCAGACCTTTTTTATTTTTTATTTGGAAACAGGGTCTCACTAGGTTGCTGAGAGCCTCACTAAGTAGCTGAGGCTGGCTTCGAACCCGTGTGATCCTCCTGTCTCAGTCTCCCAAGCGCGGGGATTACAAGCGTGTGCCACCACACCCGGCTTGCACCAATAAAAAATTTTTAAAAAAGAATTCAATCAATAGCAAATGTGTAAGAGGATGTGGGACATTAGGAACTTTTATTTACTGTTGGGATTTGAAATTAGTACAACCACAATGGAGATGAGTATGAAGGTTCCTCAAAAGACTAGGAATGTGCCGGGCGTGGTGGCGCACGCTTGTAATCCCCGCGCTTGGGAGGCAGAGACAGGAGGATCGCGCAGGTTCGAAGCCAGCCGTGCGCACACTGGCTTAGGAGACCCTGTTTCCAAATAAAAATGTAAAAATAGGTCTGGGAGTGTAGTCCGGAGATAGAAGGGCTTCCAGGAACCCCAGTACCACCAAAAAAAAAAAAAAAAAAAAAAAGACTAGGAATGGATCCACCACACGACCCAGGCATACCTTTCCTCAGTATCTTTCCCAAAGAATTAAAGTCAGAATACTAGGGTGATATGTGCAGATCCATGTTTATAGCAGCATGATTCTCAATTAGCCAAATTATAGAACCAACCTAGGTGCCAACAGATGAATGGATAAAAAAATGTGGGACATACACAAACAGAATTTCACTCAGCCATATAGAAGGGTAAAGTTAGGCCAAGTGCAGGAAAGTGGATAGAATTCAAAAAGGCCAAGGATCATAAGTTTTATATGTGGAAGCTAGAGAGAAAATTGGAAATCAAAAGGACTTCAGATAAATGAGGAGAGACCAGCAGAGTAGTCGAAGAAGGCTTCAGGAAGAAAATAGTTCAAGTAATGCTGTGTCTCTAAATGAAGGAATCCCTGCCAATTTCAATAGCAAGTATGAAGAAGGGAGAGCAGGGAATGTGTGCGAGTGTATATCTATATCATTTTGAGCCTGACTATAATGTGTAATTACAATACACCAGTGAAAATACATGAAAAGATTCAAATGCAAAATTTAAAGCTCCTAATAATTTTTGGAAGTTGGTCAATAACCAATGGGCATTGACATTTCACAGGTGTGGATTTTTAAATGGACTTGCAAAATATGTCACACCCTGACATGTCAGTAAACCTTGCTCTTCTTGAAGGACTGCTGAGCTACAGGTATCCTCCCTCCCTTTTAAAATAAAAGCCCCTGATCTGCCTTGACTCAGCACAGCACCTATTTGATTTCTAATGAAACCCTGTCTCCTCATTTGCAAACTGATTCTACACCTGAATACAACTCTCTCTGCTTTTATTTCAACCTATTTCCTGGCTCTTTGGCTCACACATTTGACAATGATGAAGGGACACAGAAACAGCCCATGGATCTCCCTAGATGCCCAGGCATTTGAGGCTGCCCTGGTAGAAACCCACTGCAGTTCTGCTGGTACTAGTGGCTCCTGGGAACCTTGGTGGATACTGGGAATCAGAATCTCCCCTGTCCGGTTAGCTTTGTTTGATTCAGGTTTGTTTTACTCAGGTTCTCTTCTCTTATGAAAGGATTTCCTCATTAATAATAAGGTAGAGTCAGGCATTATGGTGTCTGTCTGTTCCTGTGATCACAGTACCTGGGAGGTTGAGATAGGAGGATCTCAGGATCTGGAAGGATTCCCTCATTAATAATGAGGTAGAATCAGCCGGGCGTGGTGGCGCATGCTTGTAATCCCAGCATTTGGGGGGCTGAGACTGGAGGATCGTGGTTCGCGGACAGCCTCAGCTACTTAGTGAGGCCCTCTGCAACTCAGTGAGACCCTGTTTCAAAATAAAGAATAAAAAAATTGGGCAGGGTTTGTAGCTCGGAGGTCAAATGCCTCTGGGTTCCATCCCATACCTGCAAAAAAGAAAAAAAAAATAATGAGATAGAATCAAGCATTATGGTGCCTGTCTGCTCCTGTGATCACAGTATCTGGGAGGTTGAGATAGGAGGATCTCAGGTTCAAGAAGACAGCATCAGCACTTTTGCAAGACCCTCAGAAACTTAGTGAGACTCTCTTTCAAAACAAAAAATAGAACCAGCTGTGGTGGCACATTCCTGTAGCCCCCAGTACTTGGGAGGCTGAGACAGGAGAATTGCAGGTTCAAGAACAGCCTCAGCAATGTAGTGAGACCCAGAAATCTAGTAAAATCCTGTTTCAAAAACAAAAACATAAAAAAGGGCTGGGCTGGGGGTGTAACTCTGAGGTGGAATGCCCCTGGGCTTAACCTCTAGCGCACGCGCGCGCGCACAAACACACACACACACACACACACACACACACACACACCTGAAAAAAAAATACTTGGGGAAGTCTAATTTTTGCTTTCTTTGGATTCTGGGAATAGCACTGGGACTAGATTAATACAAACCCATCAAGGTAAGCTTTCCTCTAGAGGACTGTCCAGAATTTGATTCAAGCCTTTCAAGGTGAGCTTTCCTCAGAATTTGTGAAATGGCTTTGGTAGAGGATTTCTGTGGTTGCTCCCTGGTCAAGTTTAACGTGGTTGAATTTACACTGCCATCTTGTGGGCTATTTTAAAAATGCAATTGGAACATTTTTAGTTTGAACTGACCAACATTACCAACAAACACAGGGCATTTACACTCAGAGATAAGGCATTTACTCCTCCTCACCCTCTTGAGAGTTTTTTCCTAGGAAACTAGAGATCTCAGTGAGTGTTGGGTTATGGCTGATCACACAGTGGGTCCACAGGGCATCCAGACAGGCAAACTCACGCATCAGTCTGATAGAGCAGCACTGGCTCTGGGCCAAGGCCCCCTAGCCTGCTCCTCTCAGCCCCTCCAGGTGCAGACTCCTTCCTGAGGCATGCAAGAGAAGGGCCACTGGCCCTGGTGACAACTGGGGAGGACTCCTGAAGCAGCACAATTTAAACCCCAAACACATATCCTCTGGCATTGGTCAGCCTAAAGCAGCTCATCTAAGCTCATACTTGGCAGTCATTTTTCTAAAAAAAAAAAGTATCAATGGGAAAATACTTTCTGGAACATTTTATATTTAAAAGATCTGGAACCGTATCTTTCAGGGACCTGTCATAATGGACTCCTAGCACCTGGGATGATTAAGTTATGTTAACCAACTTGGTTAACACCCCAAATTTGTCTATTTGTGTGATCAGTTAGAAAAATGAAAGGTCTTGCTATAACCCCTTACATCACATGAAAGAAAATACAGGTTTTTATTTGCTTTTGAGAGACTGATGAGAAAGAAAGATACTCAAATTCTAGAATATCCAAAGATAGTTCCCATCAAGGACTCCTCCAGCAAGGTATATCAGGGGCAATCATGCATACGCCTTTTTTAACCAATGGGAAAATTTGTTCTTAAACCATAATTGTAGGTATCAGCCGCATCCGAGCAAAACCCAGAAGGATGAGGATGTTCTGCCTAGGGGCCTGGCATGATCTGCACGCGGGTCAAGTCAGAAAGAGCTGCAAACAGCTCTGAGGCAGTCAGAACCTCCTCAAGGACAGATAGGAGCTAATATCCGCTTGAGAAGCACGTGAAAGGCAAAGTTCTCATGTTTTGTTTAGTTACTTAGATATGTAACCAAAATGTTTAAAGCTATCTCCAGCTCCAGCTGATTATTTCTTGGCTTATGTTTCACTGTTTATGTGCTAGCATTTGGGAGACTGAAACAGGAGGATGGTAGGTTCAGAGCCAGCCCTGACAAGTTAGCGAGGCCCTCCTCAAACAAAAGTCTTGGTGGCACATGCCTGCAATCCCAGCTAGTAGAGAGGTTGACACAGGAAAATAGCAGGTTCAAGGCTAGTCTGGGCAACTTAGTCTCAAAATAAAATAATAAGATCTGGGGAAGCCAGGCATGGTGGCACACGCTTGTAATGTCAATACTTGGGAGGCTGAGACAAGAGGATCTTAAGTTTGTGGCCAGCCTCAGCTACTACTGAGTCCCTGTGTAACCTAGCTACTACTAAGTGAGACCTTGTGTAACCTGTGAGACCCTGTTTCAAAAAAAAGAACAAAAAATAGGGCTTGAGGTAGAGATTGGAGGTAGAATGGCCCTGGGTTCAATCCCCAGTACCAAAAACAAAAACAAAAACAAATAAAGTACCAAGGAGTCAGAACCCAGGATGAGTGAATATTGGCCAACTGTTCCCCGCCACTCGTGCAGGTACCCCAGAAAAAGAAGGAAAGTTCCTTACTCTGCTCTTTTTTTCTTCCTATCTACCTTCATCTCTCTCTTTCTTTTCTTTCCTTTTTCCTTGCCTTTTTTTTTTATTTTTGGCAGTACTGGAGTTGGAACCCAGGGGCATTCTTCCTCCGAGCTATGCCTCAGCCTTATTTTTTATTGTTTATTTTGAAACAGGGTCTCAGCTGGGCGTGGTGGTGCACGCTTGTAATCCCTGCGCTTGGGAGGCTGAGACAGGAGGATCGCGCAGGTTTGAAGCCAGCCTCAGCTACTTTAGTGAGGCCCTCTGCAACTCAGTGAGACCCGGCTTCAAAATAAAGAATAAGAGTCGGGCATGGTGGTGCACGCTTGTAATCCCAGCGCTTGGGAGGCTGAGACAGAAGGATCGCATAGGTTCGAAGCCAGCCTCAGCTACTTAGTGAGGCTCTCAGCAACTTAGTGAGACCCTGTTTCCAAATAAAATATAAAATGGGTCTGGGAGTATAGCCTGGAGGTAGAAAGCCTCTGGGTTCCACCCAGTACCACCACCAAAAAAAAAAAAAAGAAGAAGAAGAAGAAGAAGAAGAAGAAGAAGAAGAAGAAGAAGAAGAAAAAAAAGAAACAGGGTTTCTCTGAGTGGAAAAGGGCCTCACTAAATAGTTGAGTCTGTCTGCAAACCCAGAACCTCCTTTCTCAGCCTCCAAGATACTGGGATTATAAGCATGCATCACCATGCCCAGCTGCAGTCTAAGTGTCTAAATCCCTCAAGTACTAGAATCACAGATGTGGGCCAGTATGCCGGGCTCTTCAAGTCCTTTTTTAAAAAAAATTTTGTTTATTTACTATTTATTTATTTATTTATTTATTGACATTTTTGTGTTGCTAGGGATGAAACCCAGGGGCATTCTACCTCTGAGCTACACCTCCAGCCTATTTTTTATTTTTTATTGTGAAACAGAGTCTCACTAAGTTGTAGAGGGCCTCATTAAGTAGCTGAGGCTGGCCTTGAACCTGTGATCTTCCTCTCTTAGCCTCCCAAGGCCTGGGATTACAAGTGTGTGCCACCATGCCAGGCTTGGGCCTGTGGGTTTTTTTTTGTTTTTTTTTTTGGTACTGGGGGTAGAACCCAGAGGCTTTCTACCTTCAGGCTATACTCCCAGACCTATTTTATATTTTATTTGGAAACAGGGTCTCACTAAGTTGCTGAGAGCCTCACTAAGTAGCTGAGGCTGGCTTTGAACCTGTGCGATCCTCCTGTCTCAGCCTCCCAAGTGCGGGGATTACAAGCGTGCGTCACCACGCCCGGCTTCTGTGTTTTTTATTTGTTTGTGTTTTTTGGTTAGTACTGAGCATGCAACCCAGGGGCATTCTACCTCTGAGCTACACTCCCAACCCTATTTTTTATTCTTTATTGTGAAACAGGGTCTCACTGAGTTGTAAAGGGCCTCACTAAGTAGCTGAGGCTGTCTGTGGGCCCTGATCCTCCTGTCTCAGCCTCCCAAATGCTGGGATTACAAGCATGTGCCACACGCCCAGCTGTGATTCATCTTGCCTTAACATGATTGTCAGGCTTGTGTCTTCCAGCTTAGAGGCAATTAAATTATAAATGATGTGCCAGATGGAGCCACAGATGACAGCTCCGGAAAGTTCTACCCCAGCCCCCTTGATCTTGTGAACCCTGAGAACCTGTCTATTGGACCCTGGCTGTCCTTCCCTCTCATCGGTCCTCAAAATGAAGTAGGTGGAGCAGCCTTTGCTCCTGTTCTCTAAGGACAGTTAGGTATACCAGTACAATTTAGGGGGTGGTGACAAAGAATGAAGGGTGGCTGGGAGCAGGAGTAAGGCTGGGGCAGCAGCTCCCCCTGACTTCTAGGTCAAGACTAAGCAGGAATTCCAAAAAGAGATGGAAAATGGACCAATTGGGGCCCAGATTTAAGGACCAATCAGATCCCAGCACTAAGGACCAGTTAGAGTTCAGATGTAAGGACCAATTAGAGCCCAGATCTAAGGACCAAGCAGCAGAATTGCCAGGCTATTTAAGACAGCCTCCTGCCCACCAAGTAGACAGGAGAGTAGAGCAGCAACACACAGGAGGACTGAAGCAGAGCCTTGACTGACTACCTACTGGTGGGAGAGGAAAGGCAGTGGTGGGTGAAGATACCTACATGTGCAGAGCCATGGCACCTGAAAGCCGAGCTAGTAACACATTCAACAGTGCCTCCTCTGCAGAAGTGACAGCCCAGGCCCTCCTTGAGCTCCACGACCCTCTCCAGCTCTTCCCTGTGCACGGGATGCCTGCACCACTGAGGATCGTGGTGGGCCACTGGGCTCGGCTTCTGCAATTTCCTTCTGAATTATCCGTCTTTCTCCACTCAATGCTTGCTTTCTTACCCCCACCCCCCCAGCCCATGAGGCCAGAGAAACCTGGACTCAACAGGGCGCCTAGTCTGGGAGGCTCTCCTGAGTCAGCATTTGTGTGAAAAGAATACATAGGTCAAAGAGCACTGCTGCTCCCGTTCTGAAAGTCAGGAGACTCCCTTTCCAGAAAGGTCTGGAGTTCCCTCACCTGTGCCGCTGTGGCTTTCAGGGGGCAGAACAGGAGGCCCTGTCCCGGGATACCTTGCATTGGCAAACTGGAGGCTACTCTGCAGGCACAGAGGCCATGGTGCGTGGCCACTGGCAGAGCTTGCTGAGGGAGGCGCCGTTCCGGGCTACAGGGGCTGTGAAACCACGGGCAGCAACAAGGTTCAGAATGGAGTGCCAGTGGGTGGAGAAGGAAGAGAACCTTCCCAGAGGGCAAAATACGATATGCCATCCAGGCAACGGCTCTCAGGGCCTCTCTTTAATGCTGGACTGGACTTCACTCTGGATCAAGAGAGGCAGCTAAGATACATTTTAATGTATTAGTTAATTTTGTTGGTACTGGGAAGGGATCCCAGTGGCATGCTACCTCTGAGCTACACCCCTGATCCTTATTTATTAATTAATTAATTTATTTCTGAGCTACTGGGGATGGAATCCAGTGGAATACTACCTCCGCGCTATACCCCAGCCCTATTTTTAAATTTTATTTGGAAACAGGGTCTTACTGAATTGCAAAGGGCCTTACTACCATTACACCCAAAATCAGAGCTAGCAACAGATTCTACAGGGCCTCCTCTGCAGTAGTGGCCCAGGCCTTCCGTGAGCACCACAGCGCAGCGACCCTCTCAGACCTTCTCAGGCTCTTTCATGTGCACGAGAACCCTGAGCCACCAGGGATCATGATGATGCACCACCAGGCTCAGCTTCTGAATGGTTTTGTTTTGTTTTGTTTTTGGTGGTACTGGGGGTCCTGGAAACCCTTCTACCTCTGGGCTACACTCCCAGACCCATTTTTATATTTTTATTTGGAAGCAGGGTCTCTTAAGCCAGTGCGGCTGGCTTCGAACCTGCGTGATCCTCCTGTCTCCAACTCCCAAGCGTGGAGATTAAAAGCGTGCGCCACCACGCCCGGCTTCTGCATGTTGTTTTGAATTGTCCATCTTTCTCCACTCAAGGCTTGCTTACTCCCCCCTCTGCACAGCCCCCCCCCCCGTCCCCAGTTCAATGAGGCCAGAGAAACCTGGACTCAACAGGGCACCTAGCTTCTGAGAGGCTCTCCAGAGTCAGCAGTTATATGAAAAACATAGCTATGTCAAAGAGCACCTCTTCCCACCCTGAAACTCAGAGAGGGGACTCCCTTCCCAAGAGCTCTGGAGGCCCCCACCTCTGCCTACTGTGACTCTCAGGGGGGCAGCGCAGGAGGCTTTGGTGCAGGGAACCCTAATTTGGCAAAAGGAGGCTGCTCTGCAGACACAGAGGCCATGACCCATGCTCACTGGCAGAGCTCGCTAAGGGAGGGGCCACTACAGGGGCAGCAATGGCAGGGGCAGCAAAAAGGTGCAGAATGGAGTGCCAGTGGGTGAAGAGAGGGGAGGACCTGCTTAAAGGTCAAATACGGGATGCCATCCTGGCAAAGGACTTCCGGGTCTCTCTTTAATACTGGACTGGACTTCATTCTGGACTTGGAGAGGTAGCTAAGGTGCATTTAAATTGATTAATTAGTTTTATTGGTGGTACTGGGGATGGATCCCAGTGGCATGCTAAATATGAGCTAAACTCTCAATCCTTGAAGCCGGGGTTGGTGGTGCACGCTTGTAATCCCAGTGTTTGGAGGCTGAGACCGGAGGGTTGCACAAGTTCAAAGCCAGCCTCAGCTACTTAGGCTCTCAGCAAGTTAGTGAGATCCTGTTTCCAAGTTAAAATATAAAACAGGTTTGGGAGTATAACCCAGAAGTAGAAAAGCCCCTGGGTTCCACTACAAGTACCACAAAATTAAAAATAAACCCCCAATCCTAATTTATTATTTATTTATGTACTCCTTTATTTATTGCTGCACTACTGGCGATGAAACCTAGGGGCATTCTACCTCCGCGCTACACGCCCAGCCCTATTTTTTATTTTGAAACAGGGTCTCACTGAATTGCAAAGGGCCTCAGTAACCAGCATAGGCTGGCCATGAAACGTGATTCTCCTGTTTCAGTCTCCCAAGTGCCAGCAATTTGGAGACTAAAAAGGGATGATTGTAGGTTCAAAGCCAGCCTCAAGTGAGCAAGGTCCTCCTCAGAAGTAGTGGTGACACATGCCTGCAATTCCATCTAGTAGAGAGTTTGAAACAGGAAGATAGCAGGCTCAAGACAAGCCTGGGAAACTTAGTCTCAAACTAAAAAAATAAAAATGTCTGGGGAAGCCAGACGTGGTGGCACACGCTTGTAATGCCAGTACTTGGGAGTCTGAGACAGGAGGATCGTATTAACTGTGTGGCCAGCCTCAGGTACTACTAAGTGAGGCTGCTCTGCAACTTAGTGAGGCCCTATTTCAAAATAAAGAACAAAAAATAGGGCTTTAGGTGTAGCTTGGATGTAGAATGCCCCTTGGTTCCAATGACAGTACTGCAAAAAAAAAAAAAAAAAAAAAAAGTACCAAGGCCACCAAGCCCAAGGTGCGGTCATCCCTATTTCTTAACCTTTATTTTGAAACAGGGTCTCACTAAGTTGCAGAGGGCCTCACAAGTAGCTGAGACTGCAATCCTCCTGTCTCAGCCTCCCAAGTATTGGGATTAGAAGCATGTGCCACCACGCCCTGCTGGACTGACATTTTAAATGCTAAGTACAGGGAGCCAGGTTTGGTGGCACAGGTCTGTAATCTTAGTGATTCAGAGGCTGAGACAGAGGATCACACAGGTTCAAAGCCAGTCTCAGCTACTTAGCTCTCAGCAACTTAGTGAGACCCTGTTTCCAAATAAAATATAAAATAGGTCTGGGAGTAGAACCTGGAGGTAGAAAATCCCCTGGGTTCCACCCTCAGTACCACACACACACACACACACACACACACACACACACACACACACACAAATGCTGACTACTGATACTGTATGATGCCTAAAACCATTTAAAATATAATTTCTTCAGGAGTTAAATTATTAGAACATGTGAAAACACAAATCAGTACCTTTTTTGTAAATATCATGCATTTACTAAAAACTATTTTTACTTCAAGACACTGAAACGAGGGTGTCTCTTTTTCTAGGGTTTTGTCCAGTGGATCTCGATGAATGAAGTCCAAGGACTAGCAAAGGGTACATTAGGGTGGAAGCTCATTTGCTTATTGTAGTACTGAGGATTGAATCCAAGAGCATTCTACCTCTGAGCTACACCCACGGTCCTATTTTTTATTTTATTTTGACACAACCTCTCACTAAGTTGTAGAAGGCCTCACTAAGTAACTGAGGCTGGCTGCAAATCTGCAATCTTCCTGTCTCAGCTTCCTGAATGCTGGGATTACAAGCCTGAGCCACCACACCTGGCTGGAAGTTAATTTTAAGTTGGGAAAAGATAGAAGACAAGGGCATCTCCCCCTACAAGGGGGTTCATCCTAGAAAGTGACCTCTTGGGAAGTGGGCTTTTAAACCTTCCTGAGGTTTTCTTTTCTTTTTTGGGGGGGGGTGTAACACAGAGGCTTTCTACCTCTGGGCTATACTCCCAGACCTATTTTATACTTTATTTGGAAACAGGGTCTCACTAAGTTGCTGAGAGCCTCACTAAGTAGCTGAGGCTGGCTTTGAACCTGCGAGATCCTCCTGTCTCGGCCTCCCAAGCGTGGGGATTACAAGCGTGCGCCACCACGCCCGGCTCCTGAGGTTTTCTATCTGTTCTTTTATGATTGGTCAGAATTGGGTTTTGGGGACCCAATGACTTATGTACCATTATGATTATTAATTGGAATTGCTATCTTGAAGGCTTGTCAGGGCCTTGATTTTTTGGGACTCAACAGTCTTCCACTTTTCTGCTTACCTTCCCCAACCTCACAGAGAGGAGATACAAATGGTCTTTTATTTCCTGTTCCCAAATCTTCTACCGTGCTTCCATACGTTTATATTTTATTTATTTATTTCGTTCTGTATTTATTTTTGTAGGCCTGAGAAAGGAACCCAGGGGCATTCGACATCTGAGCACACATCTGCCATATTTTTTATTCTTTATTTTGAAACAGGGTCTCACTAAGTTACAGAGGGCATCATTAAGTATCTGAGACTGTCTGTTAACCATGATCCTCTGGTGTCACCCTCCTGAATGCTGGGATTACAAGTGTGCACTACCACGCCTGGCTAATAAATTTTTAAATATTTTTATTTTTATTTTTTTAAATTTAGCAGTCAACCCCTTTAACCCCTGGGCTTTACCCCTAGCACCCTTCCCTTCTTTACATTTACTTCAAAACAATTTTTTTTTTCATGTCTGGGGATGGAACCCAGTGCATTTGAACTCTGAGCTACATCCCCTGCCTATTTTTTATTCTTTATTTTGAAACAGGGTTTCACTAAGTTGTGGAGGGCCTTGCTATGTGGCTGAGGCTGTCTGCACAAATCTTGATTCTATAGTCTCAGCCTCCCAAATGCTGGCTTTACAAGAGTGCACCACCACACGCGGCTTTAAAACAATTTTTTTTTTTTTTTTGCAGTACTAGGGTTTGAACTCAGTGGCATTTGACTTCTGAGCTATACCCCCAACAATGTTTCTTCTTCTTCTTTTTTTTTTTTTAATCCAGGGACATTCTACCTTTGAGCAACACCTCCAGCCCTATTTTTTATTCTTTATTTTGAAACAGGGTCTCACTGAGTTGCAAAGGGCCTCACTAAGTAGCTGAGGCTGGCTGCAAACCTGAATCCTCCTGTCTCAGCTTCCTAAGTACTGGGATTACGAGCGTGCACCACCATACTCAGCTAAAAAGAGAGTTTATTGTCAGGACCCTAAAATGCTGTTTCAGGTTGTTATGGTTTAAATGATGCAGAGGACTCTTTTTCTTATTCAACTAAAGTTTGTTGAATACAAAAATTAAAACCAATACGCAGCTTAGTGCACCTTTAACAAATCTATTACAAAATTAGTAGGAAATAGACAAGAAAAGGAAAAAGCAGCATGCTGACACTCATGCTGGAGAGAGCCGGAAAGTGGAACTCTGGCCCCCTTTTTGGGACCTCAGCTTTTATATAGATTTTGTATTGGTGTCTTATCAGTGTTACCAAGGCAATGGGCTAGTGTCTTATTCCTTAGGCAGGTGGTGCCTCTGTCTCTGGACAGTGCACTTACTAAGTGCAGGGGTCAAGAATCTCCCTGGCCTTTGCCTCTATTATATTGGGCAGCATTGGTTGGTCATCAACTATGGGTGCTTTGAAGCAGCCCACAGACTTTACCTTTGCTATACCCAGGCCAGGTCACAGAGGAGAGGAGGCAAAGAGGCACTGATGGCCTCTATACACTTTTGGGGGCTAAAGGATTTAATAGTCTCTAAGAGTTTAGGTAAAGCATTAGAAGGAAGGGTTAAAAAGAGAGGGGGGCTCTGCATTATAATAGCTGCTGCCCCCTCTCTGCCTGAGTGCCTGCACAGTCTTCAGAACCTGACTAATTTTACAATTTTGAAATTAGTATCAAAGCAATTTTCCAATACTGGCATAAGGTGAGAAAGCAGCAGCTGGGACCCTTTGTCAGTCTGGTTATATAGGGTTTTTTTTTTGTTTTTTTTTTTTGGTGGTACTGGGGTTCCTGGAAGCCCTTCTACCTCCGGGCTACACTCCCAGACCTATTTTTACTTTTTTTTTAAAAATTGGAAACAGGGTCTCCTAAGCCAGCGCGCGCGGCTAGCTTCGAACCTGCGCGATCCTCCTGTCTCTGCCTCCCAAGCGCGGGGATTACAAGCGTGCGCCACCACGCCCGGCTATATAGGGTTTTTGAGGTATGGACTGAAAGGTGGGGGAGTTTGTTAGGGGTTGTGTTGATATTTTTATTTATTTATTTCAGCAGAATGGCGGAGCCAGGGAGCGGTGGGGCGGCTGAGGACTTAGACTCTGTTTTCAAATAAAATATGAAGTAGGTCTTAGAGTATGGCCTGGAGGTAGAAAAGCACCTGGGTTCCACCCCAAGTACCACACACAAAAGAAGGGCAAAATACAGGATGCCATTCAGGCAACAGCTCTCAGGCTTTCATTCCACACTGGACTTCATTCTGGATGTAAAGAGGCAGCTAAAGTGAATTTTAGTTGGTTAATTAATGCTATGAGTCTTACTGATACACTGGCGAGAAGGACGGTTCACACAGAATGTCTTTCACAAATACTGAACCCTAGCTGCCTTCCCTGTCAACCCTTCTTGGAAGGAAGCATGTGGAGCAGCTGTTGTTCCTGGACCCTACGGGCAATTAGCAATACCAGTACAATTTGGGGGCAGCTGATAAAGGATGAATGGTGGCTGCAGCAGGAGTCAGGCTGGGCCGGGGCTCCCCTGACTACTAGGAGAAGACGAGGGATTCCAAAAAGAGATTGAAAATGGACCAATCAGTGCCCAGTTCTATGGACCAATCAGAGCCCAGCTCTAAGGACCAATCAGAATCCAGAACTAAGGCCCAAACAGGAGAGTTGTCAGGGTATATAAGCCAGCCTTCAGCCCTCCAAGTAGTAGTGGCAGAGCAGCTCAGCAACAGAGCAGTCAAGGGGTTGCGGGGTCAGTCGGCCAAGGGTTCCTGGGTCCAAGGATCGAAGCGGCAGAGGGGCCGAGGGTTCGAGCGGCAGAATGGCGGAGCGACAGAGCGGCTGAGGGGCAGAGCGGCAAGCTGAGGAGCCGAGGGGATATAGAATCTGTTTCCAAATAAAATATGAAATAGGTCTTGGAGTGTGTCCTGGAGGTTGAAAAGCACCTGGGTTCTACCCCAAGCATCACACACAAAGCAGAGCAAAATAAAGGAGGCCATTCAGGCGACAGCTCTCAGGTCTTTCATTCCACACTGGACTTCATTCTGGATGTAAAGAGGCAGCTAAAGTGAATTTTAGTTGGTTAATTAATGCTATGAGTCTTACTGATACACTGGCGAGAAGGACGGTTCACACAGAATATCTTTCACAAATACTGAACCCTAGCTGCCTTCCCCGTCAACCCTTCTCAGAAGGAAGCACGTGGAGCAGCCGTTGCTCTTGGACCCTATGGGCAAATAGCAATACCAGTACAATTTGGGGGCAGCTGATAAAGGATGAATGGTGGCTGCTACAGGAGTCAGGCTGGGCTGGGGCTCCCCTGACTACTAGGATAAGACTAGGGATTCCAAAAAGATTGAAAATGGACCAATCAGGGCCCAGTTCTAAAGACCAATCAGAGCCCAGAACTAAGGACCAATCAGAGTCCAGATCCAAGGACCAAACAGGAGAGTTGTCAGGCTATATAAGCCAGCCTTCTGCCCTCCAAGTAAAAGTAGCCACGCAGAGGAGCTGCAGAGCAAATTAGGCTCTGTTTCCAAATAAAATATAAAATAGGTCTTAGAGTATGGCCTGTGGGTAGAAAAGCACCTGGGTTCCACCCCAAGCACCACACAAAGAGCGGGGCAAAATACGGGAGGCCATTCAGGCTACAGCTCTCAGGCTTTCACTCCACAATGGACTTCATTCTGGATGTAAAGAGGCAGCTAAAGTGAATTTTAATTGGTTAACTAGCTAATGCTATGAGTATTACTGATACACTGGTGAGAAGGACGGGTCACATGTAATGTGTTTCACGAATACTGAACCTACCTATCCTTCCCCCATCAAACCTTCTCAGAAGGAAGCACCTGGAGCAGCCATTGCTCCTGGACCCTACGGGCAAATAGCAATACCAATACAATTTGGTGGCAGCTGATAAAGGATGAAGGGTGGCTGCAGCAGGAGTCAGGCTGGGCCGGGGCTCCCCTGTCTATTAGGAAAAGACTAGGGATTCCAAAAAGAGATTGAAAATGGACCAATCAGAGCCCAGCTCTAAGGACCAATCAGAATCCAGAACTAAGGCCCAAACAGGAGAGTTGTCAGGGTATATAAGCCAGCCTTCTGCCCTCCAAGTAGTAGCAGCAGAGCAACTGAGCAACAGAGCAGTCAAGGTGCTGAGGGTTCTGTCGGCCAAGGGTTCGTGGGTCTGAGCATCGAAGTGGCAGAGCGGCGGAGGGGCCAAGCAGTGGAATGGTGGAGCATGGAGCGGCCGAGGGGCAGAGCAGCTGAGTGCGGAGCGGCCGAGGGGCAGAGCGGCAGAGCAGCGAGCTGTGGAGCCGAGGGGACATAGAATCCATTTCCAAATAAAATATGAAATAGGTCTTGGAGTGTGGCCTGGAGGTAGAAAAGCACCTGGGTTTCACCCCAAGCATCATACACAAAGCAGAGCAAAATAAGGGAGGCCATTCAGGCGACAGCTCTCAGGTCTTTCATTCCACACTGGACTTCATTCTGGATGTAAAGAGGCAGCTAAAGTGAATTTTAGTTGGTTAATTAATGCTATGAATCTTACTGATACACTGGCGAGAAGGACGGTTCACACAGAATGTCTTTCACAAATACTGAACCCTAGCTGCCTTCCCTGTCAACCCTTCTTGGAAGGAAGCATGTGGAGCAGCTGTTGTTCCTGGACCCTACGGGCAATTAGCAATACCATTACAATTTGGGGGCAGCTGATAAAGGATGAATGGTGGCTGCAGCAGGAGTCAGGCTGGGCTGGGGCTCCCCTGACAACTAGGAGAAGACGAGGGATTCCAAAAAGAGATTGAAAATGGACCAATCAGGGCCCAGTTCTATGGACCAATCAGAGTCCAGAACTAAGGCCCAAATAGGAGAGTTGCCAGGCTATATAAGCCAGTCTTTTGCCCTCCAAGTAGTAGCGGCAGAGCAGCTGGGCAGCAGAGCCGTCAAGGGGCTGAGGGGTGAGTTGGCCGAGGGTCCATGGGCCAAGCATTGGAGCATTGGAGCGGCGGAGCAGCAGAGTGGCCAAGGGGCCTAGCAGCAGACCTGTGGAGCGGCGAATCGGCGGGTTGAGGAGCCAAGGGGACATAGAATCTGATTCCAAGTAAAATATGAAGTAGGTTTGGAGTGTGGCCTGGAGGTAGAAAAGCACCTGGGTTCTACTCCAAGCACCACACACAAAGCGGGGCAAAATACAGGAGGCCATTCAGGCAACAGCTCTCAGGTCTTTCATTCCACACTGGACTTCATTCTGGATGTAAAGAGGCAGCTAAAGTGAATTTTAAATGGTTAAATAATGCTATTAGTCTTACTGATACACTGGTGAGAAGGACAGGTCACACAGAATGTCTTTCATGAATACTGAACCCTAGCTACCTTCCCCCATCAACCCTTCTCGGAAGGAAGCACGTGGAGCAGCCATTGCTCCTGGACCCTACGGGCAAATAGCAATACGATGAACGGTGGCTGCAGCAGGAGTCAGGCTGGGTTGGAGTTCCTCTGACTACTAGGACAAGACTAGGGATTCCAAAAAGATTGAAGATGGAGCAATCAGGGCCCAGTTCTAAAGACCAATCAGAGCCCAGTCCTATGGACCAATCAGAGTGCAGCTCTAAGGGCCAATCAGAGCCCAGCTCTAAGGACCAGTCAGAGTCCAGATCTAAGGCTCAAACAGGAGAGTTGTCAGGCTATATAAGGCAGCCTTCTGCCCTCCAAGTAGTAGCGGCAGTGCAGCTGAGCAGCAGAGCAGTCAAGGGGCTGAAGGGTCAGTCATCCATGGGTCCGAGCATTCGAGCCATGGTGCGGCTGAGGGGCTGAGCAGCGGTAGCGGCCTAGGGGCTGAGGGGCAGAGCGGTGAGCTTTGGAGCCGAGGGAACATAGATTTGTCTCAAAATAAAATATGAAATAGGTCTTGAATGTGGCCTGGAGGTAAAAAAGCACCTGGGTTCCACCCCAAGCATCACACACAAAGCAGAGCAAAATACGGAATGCCATTCAGGCAACAGCTCTCAGGTCTTTCATTCCACACTGGACTTCATTCTGGATCTAAAGAGGCAGCTAAAGTGCATTTTAATTAATTTTGTTGGTGGTAGTGGTTATGGTTCTCAGTGGCATTTCACCTCTGAGCTACACACCCTATCCTAAATTATTTATTTATTTATGTATTTTTTTGCATTATTACCCATTAAAGATTTTATTATCATTAAGGTAAGCTGGGCGTGGTGGCACACACTTTTAATCCTAGCATTTGGGAGGCTGAGACCAGAGGATCACGGTTTGCAGACAGCCTCAGCTCCTTAGTGAGGCCCTCCGCAACTTAGTGAGATCCTGTTTCAAGCTAAAGAGTAAAAAGTAGGGTAGGAGGTGTAGGTCAGAGATTAAATGCCCCTGGCTTCCATCCCCAGACCCACAGGAAAAAAGATGCATTAAAACCAGAATAAGCCAGGGATTACAAGTGTGCGCCACCACGCCCGGCATAGTAGTTTTCATTATTTATTTATTCATGGTGCTTGGGATGTAACCCTGGGGTAGTCTACTTCCAAGCTACAACCTCAGCCCTTTTTTTATTCTTTATTTTGAAATGGTTTCACTGAGTTGCAATGGGCCTAAGTAGCTGAGGCTGGCCTTGAACCACAATCCTTCTGTCCCAGCCTCCCAAATGCTGGGATTACAAGCATGCACCACTACTCCCGGCTTATTCTTTTTTTCTTTCATTCTTTATTTTTCTGTGGTACTGGGAGTGGAGCCCAGGGGCTTTTCTACCTTTGGGGTATACTCCTAGACATATTTTATACTTTATTTGAAAACAGGGTCTCATTAAGCTTCTAAGAGCCTCAGTAGCTGAGGCTACCTTCAAATCTGTGTGATCCTCCTGTTTCAGCCTCCCAAGCGTGGGGATTATAAGCATGAGCTACCATGCCCAGCAATTCTTTATTTTTAAACAGGATCCCACTGAGTTGCAAAGGGCCTCATTAAGTAATAGCTGATGCTGCCACAAACTGTGATCCTCCTGTTTCAGCCTCCAAAATGTTGGGATTACAAGCCTGTGCTACCACGCCTGGCTCATAGAGTTGCCCCCCCCCCACTGGGGATGGAATCCGGGGGTATTTGACCTCCATGCCACACCCCAGCCCTATTTTTTATTCTTTTTTTGAAGCAGGGTTTCACTGAGTTGTGAAGGGCCTCACTAAAATCACTAGTGCAAGAGGGCGCTGGCAACCCTGTGTGTGCTCGAGAGAGAAGCCTTGCAGAAGGCCAGTGCCCAGAGGCAGAAATGCTGTTTCCCACACCAAGGTTTGTGAAGGTCTTTGTATGGAATGCTTCCGCATCTGTTTTCACATATTCCTGATGCGTCCTGTTTATGGCACTTAGCTCAGGGACTTGGGCCTCGGCACAGATATGTCTGTTTTGCACTTGGTTTCTTTTAAGGGGTGTAATGGTTTGGAAGCCCCAATGAATAATGCAAATCCCTGTGGCTTCTGGGACCCTGAGAAGCATCAGAAACTTGAGTTATGATAATTTAGGTTTTTTTCATTAAAAATTTTTTTTGTTGTTGGTACTGGGGATGGAACCCAGGCGCAGTCTACCTCTGAGCTACACCCCTAGCCTGATTTTTTATTCTTTATTTTGACACAGGGTCTCATTAAGTTGCAGAGGGCCTCACTAAGTAGCTGAGGCTGGCCCCAAACCTGCCATCCTCCTATTTCAGGCTCCCAAATGCAGGGATTACAAGTGTGTACCACCACGCCCTGGTATTTAGGGCTTTAAAAAATTTACTTTAGCCGGGCGTGGTCACGCATGCTTGTTATCCCCATGCTTGGGAGGCTGAGACAGGAGGATCGCCCAGGTTCCAAGCCAGCCTCCCTGGCTTAAGAGCCCCTGTTTCCAAATAAAAAATATAAAATAGGTCTGGAAGTGTAGCCAGGGTTTCATCCCCAGTACCACCAAGAAAAAAAATTTACTTTAAAGTTTCTCTAGGTTGTTATTTTTGTGGTATGATACAAGAAGGGTCCACTTCACGTGAATATTAAATGCTTTAATGTTGTAGCGAGCATAACTGTCCACAGCCAATTATTTATTAGACTGTCAAGCCACACTTTATTACAGGTTCGAACCTGGACCCAAGCACCTCTGGCACAGCAGAAATGGCATGGGCCCAGAGCTCCATTTGGGGGTCAAATTTATAGTTTTACATCAAATTGCAAGTCATTTTTACATCATTGATGACGTTTTTTAAATTTCCCGCTTTACATTCTCATAACAGGGGTAGGGGCAGAGGGTCTCTTATCTAGATTTACAGCCCTGGTAGGGTCGGGTGCTCTTAGCCAGGGCAGATACTCTACACTTTTAGCTTTTCTAGGAATTTGCCCATTAATATTGGCCACTTCTATACAATTAAATATTGGAACTTCTATACAATTAAAAACATTTTCTAATCACCTATTATCTTATTTTTATTATTAGCTATTATAAACTTCTGCTATTAAATTTATAACTATAGGCTTATAATTACCACCCAATACTATTGAACTATTGGCGCACAATACTACTGATCACAATACTATTGATTCTTATTATCTCATACAATAATAACAATGTTATTACATAATATTATTGTCACAATTACTAATTTTATTTTTAGTCACAGCAAAATTATAAAACTTAAACCAACTCCTAAAGCATCTAACTTCAAATAAGGCATAAGCCGGGGTTTCTTATCTGAGACATAGGTGGGCTAGGCCTGGGCAGCTGCTCTCTGCCGGTCAATTTTTTTTTTGGTAGCAATGGGGGTGGAACCCAGAGGCTTTCTACCTCCGGGCTATACTCCCAGCCCTATTTTATATTTTATTTGGAAACAGGGTCTCACTAAGTTGCTGAGAGCCTCACTAAGTAGCTGAGGCTGGCTTTGAACCTGTGCGATCCTCCTGTCTCAGCCTCCCAAGCATGGGGATTACAAGCATGTACCACCACGCCTGGCTTGCCTGTCAATTTTAAAATAAAACTTACAAGCATCAATCCATATATGACATTAAAAACTTCTTACTTAGTTATTAACTAAATTATCTGTCATTGATTATCAACTCTTATTAAAACGGCACACAACACTGCACTCATGAATATAAAGACACACTATAACATTAAGACATTGTCATATCTCCTTTTTCCTAAGTTGAAGACTATTAAGTTTAACTTGTTAGTTTTATTGATTTTATTTATTTTTTGTGGTACTGGGGGTGGAACCCAGGGGGCTTTCTACCTCCAGGCTACACTCCCAGACCTACTTCATACTTTATTTGGAAACATGGTCTCACTAAGTGTACCAGTATTGGGAATGGCCTAGGAAGATTTGAGAAAGCTCTGATTATTAATATATTTCAAAAATGATTGTGTCAAAATGGCCGCAGACCTGGAGAGGGAGAAAGGCTTGGCTTTGGTCAGGAAGCAAAGAGCTACTGAAACTTAGGTAGACTGAGCTAAATGTAATTACAAAGTCAATAGGAGAGGAGAACTAAGCCTTTATCTAAAGACAGATCTACATGATTAGATAAGCTAGCTAGGAGGGAGGAGGGTCAACCTTCATGAAAGGAGACACCTTGCCACACCTTGCTGGGGGAGGTACCTTACAGGGGCATTACTATGTCAGAATTACTTAAACAAGATGGAGGTCATGGGTATAAAAAGTCCAGTCCACCTGCTGTATCTTGAGGGGTGGTGTATTGCCCCCCCCCATGCCATTTTGGCATGGGGCTGTAACTATCTCCTGTATTTCTATCTTTTTCCTCTTTTTCTATTTTTCTTTTTCTCTTTCTGTTTTTTTTTTTTTTTTTTTTTGGTTTGTTTGTTTCTTTGGGGAGTTTTCGGGAAATTATTCCCAGGGGTCCCTATTTTTTATTCTTTATTTTGAAATAGGGTCTCACAGAGTTGCAAAGGGCCTCACTAAGTAGTAGCTGAGGCTGTCCATGAACCGTGATCCTCCCATCTCAGCCTCCCAAATGCTGAGATTATAGTCATTCGCCACCACGCCCAGCTCCCTAAAGACTTATTTTGATGCAGTTTGTCCTCATGAAGATGTATCTTATATTTTATCCCTAGATTATTTTTCCCTATTATTTGAGAAAATGGGTGTATGATGAACAATTTAAAATAAGAGTTGAAGCCGGGCATGGTGGCACACGCTTGTGATCCCCGCGCTTGGGAGGCAGAGACAGGAGGATCGCGTAGGTTTGAAGCCAGCCACACTGGCTTAAGAGACCCTGTTTCCAAAAATAAAAAATAGGTCTGGGAGTGTAGTCCGGAGGTAGAAGGGCTTTCAGGAACCCCAGTACCAAAAAAAAAAAAAAAAAAAAAAAAAAAAAAAAAAAAAAGAGTTGAAGCTGGGCGTGGTGGCGCATGCTTGTGATCCCAGCATTTTGGAGGCTGAGACAGGAGGATCACAGTTCGCAGCCAACCTCAGCTACTTAATGAGGCCTTTTGCAACTCAGTGAGACCCTGTTTCAAAATAAAGAATAAAAAGCAGGGCAGGGGGTGTAGCTTGGAGGTCGAATGCCCCTGGGTTCCATCCTCAGATCAGCCAAAAAATAAAATTTAAAAATGTATTTTTAATGTCCTGTAAAGTTCCTGAGTACTTATCTGTCATTAAGAGTTCAAATTCCAACTCAGCTCTTTTTCCATTTATCAAGCCCATTTCAGATTTTTGAAAAAATAGTGTATTGGTTGGTATGTTTTGCATGGAATTATTTATAAATGAAGTAGAATTTCCCTTACTCTGTCTTCATAAATTCAAAGCCGAATGTCTGCCAGACACATTGATTTTATGCTTTCCTTGTAGTTAATCTTTTCCTTATCTCTTTCTCAGTATCACTCATGCATAGTAACAGAAATCTTTTCTTATTCTCCTTTATACAACTTTCTTAAATTTCACTGCAGTTAGCAATACATTTGTATCTAGAGATTCCAATGTAAACTGTTTCCAGCATTATGAACTGCTTTAATCCAATTTGATATGTGAAGGGCATGTTCAACACTAGAGTATCTCATGAAGTTCCAGTTTTCTAAGGTTATCTTTCTGAGACTACATGGGAATTTTAAACACCTAGAGTTCAAAGCTAAGTATTACATTCACACAGAGTCCAAATGATCCAGCCTGAGACTGACTTACGGGGCTGTGAACAGTAAGGGTCTCCCAGCGTTTGTATGTATAGTCACAGCAGTTACGGCCCTAGTGAAGCAAGTCTGTCTCCCCGGCACCCAGGCCCTGTAGACTGTTCTTCCTGAACATCAAGGGCATAGCAGCCCTCAGCACACAAGCGACCCTAACACGTGAGCAGACACCCGTGAGGCTTGTAGGTATCACAGCAGCAGGACACAGTTTGAGGAGAATTCAGCCACAACTCAGAACTCTGCCCCCGAGGCACAGTACACTGAGTCTTGGAGTCCTCCCAATACAGGAGCTCAGAGTCTCCAGCTGCTACCTCCCCTGACCTGAATGCCAAGGCCCAACGTCTTTCTAGGCCACTGTGTGATTTTTCCAAAACCATGACCAAGAAATCTGGAGATAAAATAATTGTGACCCATCTTGTGAACGTTTAGAGTTAAAAACAAAAGTAAATGAAAAAACAGTAAATAAAATATTCCATGTGGCTGATCTAGTTAATTTTCATGCTGAGTTTATCCTGCAATGACTAATTCATCAAAACACTCTTAAATTCCTTATAAACTCTCTCAGTATCTATTGCATTTTAAGAAATCTTTTTTGGAGCCAGGTGTGGTGGTGCGCACTTGTAATCCCAGTACTTGGGAGGCTGAGACAGGAGGATCCTTGATTTACAGCTAGCCTCAGCTACTTAGTGAGGTCTTCCCTCCACAACTTATGGAGACCCTGTTTAAAAATAAAGAATAAAACCCTGTTTAAAAATAAAGAATAAAAAACTAGGGCTGGGGGTGTAGCTCTGAGGTAGAATGCCCCTGGGTTCCATCTTCAGAGCTGGGGAAACAAAAATAAGATTGGGCTGTGAATGGAGAATGGAGTTCAGAGGTAGACTGTCCCTGGATTCTACCCTGAATACTAAATTTTAAAAAAGGGAAATTGGACTTTTATTCCTGTGTCCTCCAGAAGTCCATCTGCAAGCTTTGCCGGCCCAGTGAAGCACACGTTTTCTCTGCCTCACTTGTCGTTTGGACCGTTTTTATAAAAAGCTCTTACTGCTTTTGTAGTTTGCAGTAATGCAGAGCCTCTTCTGTGTCACGTGGAAAATTCAGGCTGTGTTCTTAGAGGAATTTGCATAGGTATTATAGAAATTATATGTCGTAAGAAGCTAGTTTTCATTCCTAGATGTTTATTTTTTATTTATTTATTTTGTTGGTACTGGGGGTGGAACCCAGAGGTTTTCTACCTCCGGGCTATACTCCCAGACCTATTTTATATTTTATTTGGAAACAGGGTCTCACTAAATTGCTGAGAGCCTCACTAAGTAGCTGAGGCTGGCTTTGAACCTGTGCGATCCTCCTGTCTCAGCCTCCCAGGTGCAGGGATTACAAGTGTGCGCCACCACACCCGGCCATTCCTAGATGTTTAGGATGAGCCAACCTGTAAACAAAAAATAAGATGAAGGACACAAAACCAAAATTAAATAATACAAATTTATTAAGGACACTAGGAACATACCACTGAATAGTCAGGTTGCTCTAGTGGACTCAGGCCCAAATGTGCACACTCCCATTCTTGAGAAGGTCGGGTTACCTGTGTAGTTAGAGCTGTCTCACCTAGACTTGCCACAGCACACTGGCTGTCTCTGCATTATGTGTGCGTGGCCTTAGCTGCTGCTTTATTCAGAATTCACCTTGGAGAGGACCCCGCTGTCACCACAACTAGAGTGTGCTGAGAAACGCCAGGAGCCTCTGTGCGAGAGCGGCCGTGAATGCCTCCCCTACACAGCAAGGCGACGAGTGAGGGTCCTCCTGGGAGAAGAGGCATGTCCAGACCTTACGCCACAGCTGGGCTGAACCCTGCCTGGAGATGCCATGCCAACGTGGATGGGGCTCCAGCAGGGCTGAGAAGCCTTAGGCCAGAAGATGTGATAGATCCATGGCAGGAGGGCAAACGTTTCTTGCCTGAGCAGCATCCGAGGCTTTGGTTACAGGAGAGCGGAGACTGCAGTCCACATCCATCCCCTCGTTTCCATTGCAGAACAGAGTGAGGGGGAGGACACAGCGCAGTGTGGGCACTCTGAGGAAAACTGAGTGGGGCGGGTGTGGAGGGAGTGACATAGAGCTGCCCTCAGGGAGAGCTCAGGGAGGAAGAGAGGAAGGAGCCATGGTAGGAATCATGGTAAAGAAGACCCCAGTCAGAACAAAAGCAGCACAGAGGCCCCTTGGTAAGAACATCTTGGGAGTGTTTTATGCAGAACAAGGCTGATCTCAGGAGGTTAGTGGCCAGACAAGAATGGTGTTTAGGGCAAAGGAAGATGCCATTAGCAACAAGGGTCGGGAGATTCGTGTGCTTTCAAAGCAGCTCTAGGTCACCTGAGTGCCTGCCAGTCATGTCTTTACAAGTGTACATTAGGAGACCTCATCCAGATATCTCAGCAATAGAAATTCATTGCTCTAACTTCCAGAACAAATGCACAACAAGAAGAAATGAAGGGTAACTTAGTTTCTTCCAGAGTGCCTGTCACTCCATTTCTGGGTGTCTCTTGTCCTGAAGGCACATGGTGTGGAGGTTGGTTTTCCTGTAGCAAGTGAGGACTCGTCAGGTGTGTGGCGTGTGCCACATACTAGTGTTCCCAGTAATTGGGAGGCTGAGACAGGATCAGTGGTTTGAGGACAGCCTCACCAGGTAGGGAAACTCTTCAACCTAGTGAGACCCTGTTTTAAAATTCAAGAAAAAAAAATTGGCTGACGATGCTGCTCAGAGTTTGAATGCTCCAGGATTCAATCCTCAGTACCACAGAAAAGGGGAACTCTGAGTGAACCCCACACATTGTAGAAGGATCATGGAGTAACAGTGGCCACTGTCTTGGCCAGTCCCTTGACTTTCCTCTTGGCCCTAAACTTGGATGCCTTGAATAAGTTCTCTCTGCCAACTGGAGCTGGATGCCTCCTTCCTCCCTGCGGCCTTGCTAAGTAATGCTTGCTCAGGGCCACCTCCCTGTCCTAACCAACCCTGCCCCTCACAAGTTTCTTTTGACCCACAACCCTGCAGTTGATGCCTGCAGCTGCTCCAGAGCTCCTGGCAGCCTTGTGCGAAGGGATTTCTCCGCCTCCTTCCACTGCGCCAGGTCACCAGGAGGGACCAGTGTTACAGGCCATTTCGTCCTTCTTGCACACCAGGAAGGAGAAAAAGAACATCTTTCACAGGCAGGGAGAGAAAAAAATCTGTAAATGGTGGGAGGCAAGGCCAGTGCAGTGACTGAGGTAAATTAGGTAGGGAGGGCCCCCCCAAGGCCAAGCATGGCCGCAGGGCAGCTCCTGGGAGACTGAGACAGAAGGGTCATGAGTTTAAGGACGGGAAGTAGAATTTAGCAAGGCCCTGTTTTAAGGTAAACAGTTTAAAGGGCTGCAGCTCAGTGTTCAATCCCTAAAATCACCAGAAGAAGGGCCAGGGAGGGGTCGTATTCCCTCCCCTTCCCTCTGCTCCTGACAGTCAGGGCTGCATCAGAGTGCTGGAGGCCTGCACCCTCCCTTGGAGTGAGCATCCCTTGGCATGGGCTGCTGCCGTGGCCTTGACCGACTTTCTAGATCAAGCACAAGTACCTTTAGGTTCTGGCTGGATATGTCCACTAAGAAGGACCCTCAGGTGTGTTTCTGAAGCGGGTTATGGTCTACTTAGACAGTAAGCAGAGTGCTATCGAATCCTGGGAGTGAGGTGTAAGCGTGATTTAGGCAAAAAGACCTCAGAGACACCGTGCACGCTGCCAAAAGGGATAACATTCTCTTTTCTTTGCCGGTCTGGCGGTGGAACCTGGGGCATTCGACCTCCGAGCTGCACCCCCTTCGCCATTTTTTATTTTTAATTTGAAACAGGGTCTCACTGAGTTGCAGAGGGCCTCACTAAGTAGCTGAGACTCTTCGTGAACCGCGTTCCTCCATCTCAGCCTCCCGAATGCTGGGATTACAAGGGTGCGCCACCACGCCCGGCTGGATAACATTCTTTTACTTGTGCGCTAGAATGTGACTTTCCAAATATTGGACAGGAATAGTAACTTCCTGCTTTATAAAGTGCCCATTAGCCAGGCGTGGTGGCCACACTTGTAAAACCTGCGTGCTTGGGAGGCAGAGACAGGAGGATCCTGCAGTTTCAAAGCTAGCCCCCCTGGCTTAAGAGACCATGTTTCCAAATACAAAGTATAAAATAGGTCTGGGAGTGTAGCCCGGAGGTAGAAGGGTTTCTAGGAACCCCAGTACCACCAAAAGAAAAACAAACAAACAAACAAACAAAAAATAAACGGGCCAGGGCTATGGCTTGGAGGTAGAGCACTCCTGAGTTCAGTCCCCAATAGCACACATGCACGCTTGTACTACACACAACCATACACTGCATGGTTTATTACTTTACCCAACCGAGATGTGCAGTGCCAGTCAGTTCTCTGAAAAAAAGTGCGTTTACACAATAGGATGGGGGAATTTCTTTGTCCCCCTTCCTTCTTACTCCCAGGAAGCAAAAGGAGCATCAGGTAAGATAACATATTTTCCTTCACACTTAGTAACTTCTGTCCCCCTTTGGCTTTACCTGTGCAGTTTCCATCAACTGAGGATACCTGGGTATTGTGTCTATAGGGAGAACCAGCAATTTCAAATGGCATTTCTCATTGTGGCCGCATAGGAAGATTTAGTCTTTATTTTGAAACTGGGTCTCACTGAGTTGCAGAGGGCCTCACTAAGTAGTTGAGTCTGGCCTCGAACCATGATCCTCCCAACTCAGCTCACAAATGCTGGAATGACGAGCATGCACCACCATGCCCGGGTTCATGCTGATGTCCAGCTGCAGCCAGTCCAGGGGTCTTGAAGGAGATGTAGGTTTAGAAAAATTGAAGAACGAGAAACCCTGTGTTTAGTACAGAGAGAAGGCATCTCTGCCTGTGCCCTAGAATATGCTTTATTTGTACATTAATCCAAACAGATGACAGCAAGCCATGTCGTACATATTTTGTTTTACATTTGGCATTTTTATTAACCTAAATTTCAAGAAGCAGTCACCCTTAAAACCATCTATTTTTTCTGTTCTATTTTTCATTTAAATCTATTAGGAGGTGACCTACAAAACTTATTCTCATCCATAATCTTTTAAAATTTTTACTTACCTATGTTTAACCTATGACCTTATGTCATAAATGATGTACTGCAACTCACTTTTATTCTCTATCTTAAAAGTAAGTGCCAGCCGGGTGTGGTGGCGCACGCTTGTAATCCCCGCGCTTGGGAGGCGGAGACAGGAGGATCGCGCAGGTTCGAAGCCAGCCGTGCTGGCGTAAGAGACCCTGTTTCAAAAATATAAAATAGGTCTGGGAGTGTAGCCCGGAGGAAGGAGGGCTTCCAGGAACCCCAGTACCACCAAAAAAAAAAAAAGTAAGTGCTGGATTTACTGTTTCTACTTCTAAGCCTAACTGCTATTTTCATCCACCATTTTAACCTTGGGGTATTCTGTTAACTTAATCTTAACCACCAAACCTACTCTGAACTTATTCTATTTCTTAGTCTCAACATACATTGTCTATACCTTAGTTTTCTTTTCTTTTTTTCTTTTTTTTTTGTGGTACTGAAGATGGAACCCAGGGGCATTCTACCTCCGAGCTACACTACCAGCCCTTATTTTTTATTTTAAAACAGAGTTTCACTAAATTGCTGAGAGCCTCACTAAGTAGCTGAGGCTGTCTTCAAACTGCGATCCTCCTGTCTCAGCCTCTCCTGCTGGGATGACGAGGGTGTGCCACCACACCCAGCTAAACCTTAATTTTCTATAAAGTTGTTTAAGTTTCTATTAAGTTGTTTACCAAGAGGACTCTTGTGCTTTAGTGAGCAGGCACCAAGGAGGTCCCTGCCTGCCCATCCTCTGCAGGAACAGCAGAGTCTTGACCTCAAGCCATTTTCTACTAATATTAACTCTGCTTTCCAAAGTGGAGGATCAAAATCACCTGGAGGTGAAAAAGTATTCTGATGAGTGCGAGCCCCTGAGGGGTATACCACAGCAGACCCCCTATCTTGGAGGTGACATGCCAAGGGCCTGGTACAGTAAGTACGGTTTATTTAGAATTACCTTTTCAGCCGGGATGACAGGCTGGATCTCTGGGATCTATTTTCAAAAACAACACTGACCAACTAGTTTGCTGCCTGAGTAATATTTACAAGCTAAAAGTTCAGTTTTGCTATCGTTTCTATAATAACATTTGTTGTGAAGGAAAATCCTTAGATCAAAATAAAACTTCACAGATTGAAACCCCAAAAACCGAACAACCAAGAAATCCCAGGAGCCGGGGGTGGTGGTGCAGGCTTGTGAACCCTCAGCTACTTAGGCCCCTTGTAGCTCAGTGAGACCTGTTTCAAAAAGAACAATGCCAGGTGTGGTGGCACGTTTCCAAATCGGCGGTCGCGGAAGAGCTGTGGCGGCCGATGAAGACCTGCAGCGGCCGCGGAAGAGCTGCAGGGGGGGGCGGCGGAACTTTAACACTGGAACCTGTATCTCTGACTCCGAACTGTCTTTTAGCCCCAGAAGTTCTTTCTTAGCGCGGGTATATAATGCCAGCTTTTCTCACAGGAAGAGCTTTCTGACGACTGGGGGAGAGATTTCAGTTTCTGGACGCCTGTGGAAGACCCCCCCAGCAGGCCCAAGCTCCATTTTCCTGAGTCCAGTGAAATGCGGCTGCAGATTTTGGAATATAGGGATGGCCATTGTGTAAGAGGTAAGAAAACACGTTCTGTTTGTGGCGGGGAGCTGAAGAGGGAGGTATGCATGTTTTAATGGTTCATGGGTTTAATATTTTATTCATTTTGTGTTAGTGTTATACTGGGGATTGGCTTAAGGTGTCTTCGACCTCCAAGCTATGTTCTATCCCCGTTTTATTATTTTTTTTTTAAACTTTCAAACACAGTCTGACCGGGTTCTTGAGGCTATCTTTAACCCTTAGCCACCCAAGTACCGGCCTCTATTTTTGTAACCATTCTGCTGCCAGTAGTGTGTCTCTACTTTCTCTATTTTAAAGGTTATCGACTTTAACTGTCCCTTTAGAATATCCCTATTTACAGCCAGGCTTGGTGACGCACACTTGTAATTCCCGCCCTTGGGAGGCTGAGACAGGAGGTTCTCGCAGGTTCTAAGCCTACCTCAGCTGGTTTCAGAGACCGTGTTTTCAAATAAAACATGAAAAAAAAATTGGCCTGGGAGTGTAGCCCGGAGGTAGAAGGGTTCCATCCCCAGTACCACCACAAAAGAAAAATAAAAATTATATGTGTATATATACTTGTTTAAAAAGCATCAACATGAAACCTTGAGTCATTACGGTGACATATTTTGTTGAATTATTTTTATTTTTGTGTTACAGGGGTTGGAACCCAGGAGCATTCTACCTCCAGCTACAAGTCTGAACCACCACACCCGCTTCAAGCACGTTTTTTACAAATTTGAAGCCAGGTGTGGAGGCATTGGCTTGTAATCCCAGCATTCTAGAGGCTGCAATGGGGGGGATCACGGTTCAAGCACAGCCTCAGCTATTTAGCGAGGCTCCAGTGAGACTGTTTCAAAATAAAGAATACTAAATCGGGTGGGGAGTCCAATGCCTCAATGTTCTATCCCTAGCCTCTCATGCACGCATACGCACACTCAGGATGGAGCCAACCATCTGCTGTCTGAGGTAAGTGAAAAGGATTGGGGTGGGGGTTGGCGGGTTAGCTGGTTAGTGTTAGTGGTTAGGTGTTGGTGTTAGGGTGAGCGTTAGGTGGTTAGCGTTAGTGGTTAGGGTTTAGGGTTAGGGGTGGGGTTAGGGTTGGCGTCAGCTGGTTAGCGTTAGTGTGTTAGGTGGTTACTGATAGTGGTTAGGTGTTAGGGTGAGGGTTGGGGTTAGGGGTAGACTAAGCTGGTTAGTGTTAGGGTTAGCATAAGCTGGTTAGCATTAGGGTTAAAGTAAGCTGGTTAGCGTTAGCTGGTTAGCGTTAGTGGTTAGGGTTTAAGGTCAAGGTAAGGTCAAGGGTTAGGGGTTAGAAATGGGGTCAGGGGTTGGGGTTAGGGTCAAGGGTCGGGTCAGTTTCAGGGGTTAGGGTCAGGGGTCAGGTTCGAGGTCGGGGTTAGGGTAGGAGTTAGGAATTAGGGTTGGTTTGGGGTCAGGGTAAGGGTCAAGGGTTAGGGTCTGGGTTAGGGATTGGGTCACTGTCGAGGGTCAGGGGTTGGGGTTAGACTAGGGTTAGTGTTAAGGTCAGGGTCCAGGGTCAGGGGTAAGGGTCAGGGTCGGGGGTCAGGTGTCAGGTTTGAGGTCGGTTAGGGTCGGGGTTAGGGTTTAGGGTAGGAGTTAGGGTTTAGGGTCGGGACAGGGTAAGGGTCAAGGGTTAGGGTCTTGGTTAGGGGTTAGAAAAAAGGTCAGGGGTTGGGGTCGGGGTTAGGGATGGGGTCAGGGTCCAGTGTCCAGGGTCAGGGGTTGGGTCAGGGGTAAAAGTCAGAGTCAGGGGTCAGTTTCAGGGGTTAGGGTCAGGTCAGGTCAGGGTCAGGTTGGGGTCAAGGTCAGGGTTAGAGTAGAGGTTAGGGGTTAGGGTCTTGGTTAGGGGTTAGAAATGGGGTCAGGGTCTGGGATCAAGGTCAAGGTTTGGGTCAAAGTCGGGGGTCAGGGTTTGGGGTTAGGGCTAGGGTTAGTGTCAGGGTCAAGGAGTAGGGTCAGGGTTAGGGATGGTGTAAGGATCCAGGGTCAAGGGGTAAGGGATCAGGGTCGGGGGTCAGTTTCAGGGGTAAGAGTCAGGGGTTAGGTTTGGGGTCGGGGTTAAGGGTTAGGGTAGGGGTTGGGGTCGGGGTCAGGGTAAGGGTCAGCTTCAGGGGTTAAGGTCTGGGTTGGGGTCAGGGTCGGGGTTGGGATTAGGGTTGGGTCGGGGTCAGGGTAAGGGTCAAGGGTTAGGTTCTGGGTTAGGGGTTAAAAAAGGGGTCAGGGGTTGGCATTAGGGTTAGTGTCAGGGTTAAGCATTAGGGTCGGGGTTAGAGATCGGGTCAGGGTTGGGGGTCAGAGCCTGCAGAGGAATAAAGCGCTGACGGGGCCAATAGACAGGGTCAGAGCCTGCTGTGAGGCAGGGACAGTGGTGGAGCCTCCGAGGCCTAGATAAGAATCTGCAATATTTCAGGCTGGTGCCAGGGCCAATGGATGGCATAGGAGCCTGCCATGAGACATAGCCACTACTGGGATCTCCGAGGCTGGGATAGGGCCCTGCCAAGTGTTTAGGCCGATGCTGTGGACAGTGTCCATCCTCAGAACCTGCCATAGGGCAAGGCCGCGGTTGTGTTTCTGAGGCCAGGATTATAGCCTGCCAAAGGGTTAGGGCGGTGCCTGGCCAATGGCCAGAATCGAAGCTTGCCATGTGGCAAGGCCCGTGTTGGGACCCCGAAGCCAAGATAAGAGCGTGTCAAGGGTTTAGTTCCAGTGGTGCAGCCAATGGCTGGCATCAGAGGATGCCATGAGGCAAGGATGCTACTGTGATCTGGGAGGCTGGGATAGGGCCTGCCAGGGGTTTAGGCCAATGCTGGGGCCAGTGTCAAACCTCAGAGGCTGCCATGAGGCAGGGCTGAATCTGTGGTCTCAGAATCCCAGGTTAGAGCATGACGAGGGGTAAAGCAGGTGACAGGGCCAATAACCAGGATCGGAGCCGGCTGTGAGGCAGGGCCAGTGGTGGGGCCTCCGAGGCTAAGTAAGAATCTGCCGAGATTTTAGGCTTCTGCCAGGGCCAATGGATGGCATAGGAGCCTGCCATGAGTCAAGGCCGCTACTGGGAAATCTGAAGCTAGGAGAGGGGCTTGCCAAGTGTTTAAGATGAAGCTGGGACCTGTGTCCAGTCTCGGAACCTGCCATAGGGCAAGGCCGGGGCTGTGTTTTCCGAGGCCAGGATTAGAGCCTGCCGAGGGGTTAGGCCGGTGGTGGGGCCAATGGCAGGCATCGGAGAATGCCATGAGTCAGGGCCACTACTGTAATCTCCGAGGTTGGGATAGGGCCTGCCAAGCGTTTAGGCCGATGCTGGGGCTAGTGTCCAGCCTCAGAGCCTGCCATGAGGCAGCGTTGTAGCTCTGGTATCAGAAGCCCGGATTAGAGCCTGCCAAGCCTTAAGGCACTGACGGGGCCAATAACCAGGATCGGAGCCGGCTGTGAGGCATGGCAATCATGGGGCCTGCGAGGCCAAGATAAGTATCTGCCGAGATTTTAGGCCGGTACGAGAGCCAATGGATGGCATGGGAGCCTGCCATGAGTCAAGGCCGATACTGGGTTCTCCGAGGCTTTTATAGGGGCCTGCCAAGTGTTTAGCCCGATGCTGGGACCAGTGTCCATCTCAGAACCTGACATAGGGCAGGGCCAGGACTGTGTTTTGCAAGGCCAGGATTAGAGCCTGCCGAGGGGTTAGGCCGGTGCCAGGCCAATGGCCAGAATCAGAGCATGCCATGAGGCAAGGTGGGTCTTGGGTCTCCAAAGCCAATAGAAGAGCCTGCCGAGGAGTTCGGCCAGTGCTGGAGCCAATGGCCAGCATCGGAGAATGCCATGAGTCAAGGCCGCTACTGTAATCTCCGAGGTTGGGATAGGGTCTGACAAGGGTTTAGGCCGATGCTGGGGCCAGTGTCCAGCCTTGGTGCCTGACATGAGGCAGGGCCGAAGCTGTAGGCTCAGAAGCCCGAATTAGAGCCTGTCGAGGGGTAAGGCGCTGACGGGGCCAATAACCAGGATAGGAGCGGGCTGTGAGGCAGTACCAGATGTGGGGCCTCCGAGCCCTAGATAAGGATCTGCTGAGATTTTAAGCTGCTGCTATGGCCAATGTATATATTAGGAGCATGACATGAGTCAATGCTGCTGCTGGGATCTCCGAGGCTGGGATAGGAGCCTGCCAAGTGTTAGGCCGATTCTGGTGCCAGTGTCCAGCCTCAGATCCTGCCATAGGGAAAGGCCAGGGCTTTGTTTTTCGAGGCCAAGTTTAGAGCTGCTGAGAAATTAAGCCAGTGCCAGGCCAATGGCCAGAATCAGAGCCTGCCATGAGGAAAGGCCGGTGCTGGGACCCCTAAGCCAAAATAAGAGCCTGCCGAGGGGTTAGGCAAGTGGTGGGGCCAATGGACGGCATCGGAGCAAACCATGAGTCAAGGCATCTATTGTAATCTCCGAGGCTTGGATAGGGCCTGCCAAGGCTTTAGACCGAGGCTGGGGCTAGTGTCCAGCCTCAGAGCCTGCCATGAAGCAGCGCCGTAGCTGTGGTTTCAGAAGCCCGGATTAGAGCATGCCAAGCCTTATGGTGGGATAGGGTCTGACAAGGGTTTAGGCCGATGCTGGGGCCAGTGTCCAACCCTGGTGACTGACATGAGGCAGGGCCGAAGCTGTAGGCTCAGAAGCCCGAATTAGAGCATGCCGAGCGTTAAGGCATGTTACCAGGCCAATAAGCAGCATAGGAGCCTGCTGTGAGGCAGGGCCAGTGGTGGGGCCTCCGAGGCCAAGATAAGAATCTGCAGAGATTTTAGGCTGGTGCCAGAGCCAGTGGATGGCATAGGAGCCTGCCATGAGTCAAGGCCGCTACTGGGATCTCCGAGGCTGGGATAGGGGCCTGCCAAGTGTTTAGTCCGATGCTGGCGCCAGTGTCCAGCCTCAGAACCTGCCATAGGCAGGGCCAGGGCTGTGTTTTCCGAGCACAGGATTAGAGCCTGCCAAGGGGTTAGGCCAGTGCCAGGCCAATGGCCAGAATCGGAGCCTGCCATGAGGCAAGGCCGGTGCTGGGACCCCGAAGCCAAGATAAGAACCTACCGAGAAGTTAGGTTAGTGCTGGGGCCAATATACGGCATCGGAGTAGGCCATGTGTCAAGGCCGCTTCTGTGATCTCCGAGGCTGAGATAGAGCCAGCCAAAGGTTTAGGCCAATGCTCGGGCCAGTGTCCAGCCTCAGAACCTGCCATGAGGCAAGGCCGAAGCTGTGGTCTCAGGAGCCCGGATTAGAGCCTGCTGAGGGGTAAGGCAGGTGACCGGGCCAATAACAATTATCAGAGCTGGCTGTGAGGCAGGACCAGTGGTGGGGCCTCCGAGGCCAAGATAAAAATCTGCCAAGATTTTAGGCTGGTGCCAGGGTCAATGGATGGCATAGGAGCCTACCATGAGTCAAGGCTGCTACTGGGATCTACGTGGCTGGGATAAAAGTCTGCAAAGTGTTTAGGCCAATTTTGATGCCACTGTTCAGCCTCATAACTTGCCATAGGGCAAGGCCGGGGCTGTGTTTTGCAAGGCCAGGATTAGAGCCTCCCGAGGGGTTAGGCTGGTGCCAGGCCAATGGCTAGAATCGGAGCCTGCCATGAGGCAAGGTGGGTCTTGGGTCTCCAAAGCCAATAGAAGAGCCTGCCGAAGGGGTTCGGCCAGTGCTGGAGCCAATGACCAGCATTGGAGAATGCCATGAGTCAAGGCCGCTACTGTGATCTCCGAGGCTGGGATAGGGTCTGACAAGGGTTTAGGCCGATGCTGGGGCCAGTGTCCAGCCTTGGTGCCTGACATGAGGCAGGGCCGAAGCTGTAGGCTCAGAAGCCCGAATTAGAGCCTGTGGAGGGGTAAGGCGCTGATGGGGCCAATAACCAGGATAGGAGCGGGCTGTGAGGCAGTGCCAGATGTGGGGCCTCCGAGCCCTAGATAAGGATCTGCCGAGATTTTAGGCTGCTGCCATGGCCAATGTATATATTAGGAGCCTGACATGAGTCAATGCTGCTGCTGGGTTCTCCGAGGCTTTTATAGGGGCCTGCCAAGTGTTAGGCCGATGCTGGGACCAGTGTCCATCTCAGAACCTGACATAGTGCAGGGCTAGGACTGTGTTTTCCAAGGCCAGGATTAGAGCCTGCCGAGGGGTTAGGCCGGTACCAGGCCAAAGGCCAGAATCAGAGCATGCCATGAGGCAAGGTAGGTCTTGGGTCTCCAAAGCCAATAGAAGAGCCTGCCGAGGCGTTCGGCCATTGCTGGATCCAATGGCCAGCATCGGAGAATGCCATGAGTCAAGGCCGCTACTGTGATCTCCGAGGCTGGGATAGGGTCTGACAAGGGTTTAGGCCGATGCTGGGGCCAGTGTCCAGCCTTGGTGCCTGACATGAGGCAGGGCCGAAGCTGTAGGCTCAGAAGCCCGAATTAGAGCCTGTGGAGGGGTAAGGCACTGACGGGGCCAATAACCAGGATAGGAGCGGGCTGTGAGGCAGGGCCAGATGTGGGGCCTCGCCGGCCAGACTTAAGAAGATAGACTCAAGAAGCAGAAAGAGGAGTAACTCATTTCCCAAAACTGAAGACTAGCAAGTTCTGCTTTTTTTCTGTTGGAGAAAATGAAAAGGAGATTAAAAAACAAAAAACAAAAAACAAAACTGGAGTAAGCTTTTAAAGAGCAGTTTTTTAAAATTATGGTACTAGGGATGGAACCCAGGGACGTTCTACCATCAAGCCACACCAACTGCTTTATTTATTTAATTTTATTTTTTGAAACAGGGTCTCACAAAGTTGCTAAGAGCTTTGCTCAGCTGCCAAGGCTGGCTCTGAATCTGCAATCCTCCTGTCTCAGCCTCCCACATACTGGGATCGCAAGTGTGTGCCACCATACCCAGCTATTTATCTCTCATTCTCTTTTTGTGGCATTGAGGATTGAACTCAGGGGCATGGTACCTCTGAGCTATGCCCCCAGCCCTATTTTATTTGGAAACAGGGTCTCACGAGGTTGAGGAGAGTCTCATTATTGCTGAGACTGTCCTTGAACCTGTGATCCTGTTGTCTCAGCTTCCCAAGTACTGGGATTACATGAACTTGCTACCACAGGAGGTGCTGTGTGTGTCTATTACTTGGGAATGAATCCAGGGGCATTCTACCTCCAAGCTACACACCCAGCCCGGATTTATGTTCTTGCTGAGATTGTCCTTGAACCTATGACCCTCCAGCCTCAGCCTCCCAAGTACTGGGATTACAAGTATGTACCACCAGGCTCAGCTTTTTTTAGTTGTTAAAAATTTGTTAGCCGGGCGTGGTGGCGCACGCTTGTAATCCCCACCCTTGGGAGGCTGAGACAGGAGGATCGTGCAGGTTCGAAGCCAACCTCAGCTACTTAGTGGGACATGTTTCCAAATAAAATATAAAATAGGTCTGGGAGTAGAGCCCGGAGGTTAGAGGCAAGAGACCAAGCTCAGAGGTAGAGCACTTACTTGACTGGCATGCACAAGGCCCTAGATTTTATTTCTAGCATTTCATACAATAAAATTATTTATTGGCGATTTAATTTAAATCCTTTTAGCTGGGCATGGTGGTACATACCTGTAATCTCAGTACGTGGGAGCCTGAGGTGGGAGGATTGAAGGTTCAAGGCCACCCTCAGCAACTGAGCAAGAACCTCAGTAAGACGCTGTTTCAAAACAAAAAAAATAGAGCCGGGCGTGGTGGTGCACGCTTGTAATCCCAGCATTCGGGAGGCTGAGACCCAGAGGATTGTGGTTCGTGGACAGCCTCAGCTACTTAGTGAGGCTGTCTGAAACTCAGTGAGACCCGGCTTCAAAATAAAGAATAAAAAATAAGGCAGGGGGTGTAGCTTGGAGGTCGAATGCTCCTAGGTAGAAAGAAAGAAAGAAAGAAAGAAAGAAAGAAAGAAAGAAAGAAAGAAGGAAAGAAAAGGCCAGGTCGAGTAGTGCATGCTTGTAATCTCAGTACTTGGGAAGCTGAGATAAGAGGATTGCAGGTTTCAAGACAGTCTCAACAAGTAACAAGACTCTTGCAAGAAAGAACCTTCCAAATAAAACTAAAATAGGGCTGGGTGTATAGCTCAGAAGTAGAATGCCCCTGGGTTTAACCCCCAGTGCCACACACACAAAACAGCCAGGCGTGGGCGCACGCTTGTAAACCCAGTGCTTAAAGGCTGAGACAGGAGGATCGCAGGTTCACAGCCAGCTCGAGCTACCCTAGCAACTTAGCAAGACCTTGTTTCAAAATAAAAGAATAAGAGCCAGTCATGGTACTGCGAGCTATGCACTCTTAGTACTTGGGAGGCTGGGACAGCAGAATCATGGTTCAGGGACAGCCTCGCCAAGTTCTGAGATTCTCAACCTAGCGAGGCTCTGTCTAAATAATAAAACAGGGCCCTGGGTTCCATCCCTACTGTGTCTGTCTGTCTGTCTCTCACACACATGCTGAGCCTGGAACCCCACCCTTCACCACAACTGGAATTTCAAGAAGTATTTGGCCAAATCCCATTCCATCCATTGTCTCAGTGCTGTCCAGGTAGACAGCAGGTTTTAGGCTACAGAGGTACTGCCCGGGAGGGTCAGTCTTCAGATTGGCAGAGAGCACCATTACCCTCCTGGAGAAACACAGTGGCCCTCGATTCCATCCCAGTACCACACACACACACACACACACACACACACACACACACACACACACACACAAAAAAAAAAAAAAGAAAGAAAGAAAGAAAGAAAGAAAGAAAGAAAGAAAAGAAAAGAAAAGAAAAAAGCCCGGCGTGGTGGCGCATGCTTGGAATCCCAGCATTCGGGAGGCTGAGACGGGAGGATCACAGTTGACAGACAGCCTGAGCTACTTAATGAGGCCCTGTTTAAAAATCAAAAAAAAAAAAAAAAAAAAAAAATAGGGCAAGGGGTTTAGGTTGGAGATCAAATGCCCCTGGGTTCTTCTTCAGACCCAAAAAGAAGAGGGGGCTGGCAGTGTAGTTTAGGGGTAGAATGCCCCTAGTTCAAAAAAAAGTTTATACCCTAAGCTACAGTGCTTCCTACACAGCACAAACCTGGTGTTCCATGTGAGACAACAGCGACCCCTGGTGTGCAAAGCTTGTTTCAACATCAAAGACATCAAAGAAATTTTCCCAGGTGGCAGATATGGTACCAACCCACACAGAGTACCATATTTGAATTTGGAAGCCAAAGATTCCCAAGGTCCTCCAGAAAAGCTCTAGAGGGCTCTGCTGTGGAGCAGCTTGGTTATGCACCCAAACTTTTGTGTTAAAATGAGAGAACAGCCGGGCTTGGTGGCGCACGCTTGTAATCCCAGCGCTTGGGAGGCAGAGACAGGAGGATCGCACAGCTTCAAAGCCAGCCTTGCTGGCTTAAGAGACCCTGTTTCCAAATAAGAATATAAAAATAGGGCTGGGAGTATAGCCTGGAGGCAGAAGGGTTTCCAGGAACCCCAGTACCACCAAGAAAAAAAAAAAAAAAGAGAGAGAGAGAGAGAGAATATGTTAGTCGGGAGAGGTGGTAAATGCTTATAATCCCAGCATTTGGGAGGCTGAGACAGGAGGATCACAGGTTCACAGCCAGCCTCAGCTACATAGTGAGGCCCTTTGCAACTGAGTGAGACCCTGTTTCAAAATAAAGAATAAATAGGGCTGGGGGTGTGGCTCGGAGAACAAATGCCCCTGGCTTCCATCCCCAGTACTGCAAAAATAAATAAACAAATAAATAAGGCTGGGTTGGTTGTAACTCAAAGACAGAATGATCAATCCTGCGTTCAATCCCCAGTACCATGCACAAAAAAAGAAAGCTAAAAATTGCCGGGCATGGTGACCCACACTTGTAATCCCTGCACTTGGGAGGGGGAGACAGGAGGATCACGCAGGTTCAAAGCCAGCCTCACTAGCTTAAGAGACCCGGTTTCCAAATAAAAATATAAAATGGGTCCAAATAAAAATATAAAATGGGTCTGGTGTAGCCCGGAGGTAGAAGGGTTTCCAGGAACCCCAGTACCACCAAAAAAAAAAAAAAAAAAAGGTAAAAATTAATAAATGTTCAACAAGAAAAAGAGGAAACAGAAAAAGAAACAGCGGGGTTTGGTAGTGCATACACTTGTAATCTCAGTACTTGGGAGGCTGAGACAGGAAGATCCAGGTTTGGGGCCAGCCTCAGATTTAGTGAGGACTCCACAACTTGTGAGACCATTTCAAAATAAAGAATAAAAAATAGGGCTGGGAGGCCGGGCGTGGTGATGCACGCTCGTAATCCTGGAGCTTGGGAGGCTGAGACAGGAGGATCGCAGAGGTTTTCAAAGCCAGCCTCAGCTAGTTTAAGAGACCCTGTTTCCAAATTAAATATAAAATTGGTCTGGGAGTGTAGCCCGGAGGTAGAAGGCCCCTGGGTTCCTTCCCTACTCCACCAAAAAAAAAAAAAAAAAAAAGTAGGGCTGGGGGTGTAGCTCAGAGGTAGAATGCCCCTGGGTTCAATCATCAGTACCACAAAAACAAATAAAAAATAAAAAAAGGAAAAGAAAGGAAAAAGGGACAGTAGGAAGAAACAGAAGAGCAGAATTTGAAAGTAAAGTAGGCCCATTAAAATCTTGGAAAGACTAGCCAGGCGTGGTGGTGCATGCTTGTAATCCCAGTACCCAGTACTTGGGAGGTCGAGATAGGAGGATGGCGCAGGCTCGAAGACAGCCTCAGCTACTCAGGCTCTTTAACAACTTAGTGAGACCCTGTTTTGTTTTGTTTTGTTTTGGTGGTGGTACTGGGGTTCCTGGAAGCCCTTCTACCTTCGGGCTACACTCCCAGACCTACTTTTACATTTTTATTTGGAAACAGGGTCTCCTAAGCCAGCGTGTACGGCTGGCTTCGAACCTGCGCGATCCTCCTCTCCCTGCCTCCCAAGCGTGGGGACTACAAGCGTGCGCCACCACGCCTGGCTGAGACCCTGTTTTCAAATAAAAAATATAAAATAGGTCTGCGAGTGTAGCCCGGAGGTAGAAAAGCCCCTGGGTTCCACCCCAGTACAAAAAAAAAAAAAAAATCTTGGAAAGACTAATAAAACTGATACAGGATATAACATGGCTGGGGTGGAGGGGCATAGCTTGGAGGTAGAATGCCCCTGGAGTCAGTACTTGGTATAAAAATATGAGAAAAGAAACCCTCACATCTAAGGCCATTTCTTTTTCTGCGCTGTCTTTATTTTGTCCCCAACCCCCCTGTACAGTAACGATGTCACTTAGTATAATCTTTGGGGAACATGGTCAAATTATTTTTGAGGATGCCAAGACAGAGAAAAGACAGTTTCTTTTTTTTTTTTTTTTTTTTTGTGTGTGTGTGTGTGTGTTTTCCTTTTGTGGTTCTGAGGATTGAGCCCAAGGGCATTCTACCGCCAAACTACACCCCCACCCAGCCCCTATTTATCTTTTTGTGTTTTTTTTTGGTGGTACTGGGCATGGATGAGCTACACCCACAACCCTATTTTGTATTCTTTGTTTTTAAACAAGGTCTAAGTTGCGAGGGCCTCAGTACCTTTTCTTTTTTCTTTCTCTGTGTGTGTTACTGGGTATTGACCCCAGGGTGCTCGATCGTTAGATTAATGAGTTTTGAACAAAATATAAAGCACAGTTGCTCCTTACATGGCAGCTAACATCAAAATGTTCTGCTACCCAAGTTACAATTCCTTCCGCACCATTGCCCACCTGCCCGCCCAACCCACCAGATTCTACCAACCCCTTCCTCTCCCTTCCTCCTCAAACCAAGATTCTACCCCTTCCCCTATTAAACACAAGTAGAAACGCGGACTATTGGGCTGAGTGCGAGCCCGATACATAGAGCATCTGCTCTTGATATCCCAGGGCTTGGGAGGCCCAGACAGGAGGGCCGCGGGTTTGTGGTCAGCCTCAGCTATTTAATGAGGCCCTCTCCAACTTGTGAGACCCCGTTTCAAAATAATTAGCCGGGCTTGGGGGCACATGCTTGCAATCCCAGCATTCGGAGGATCGCGGTTCGCGGACAGCCTCAGCTACTAATAGTGAGGCCCTTTGCAACTCAGTGAGACCCAGTTTCAAAAATGAAAAGACTAGCCGGGCGTGGTGGCGCACGCTTGTAAGCCCTGTGCTTAGGAGGTGGAGACAGGAGGATCGCACTTGTTCGAAGCCATCCTTGCTGGCTTAAGAGACCCTGTTTCCAAATAAAAAATATATAAAAATAGGTCTGGGAGTGTAGCCCGGACGTAGAAGGACTTCCAGGAACCCCAGTACCACCAAAAACAAAAACAAAAACAAAAAAACGTAAAGACTAAAAAATAGGGCTGGAGGTGTGGCTTGGAGGTACAATGCCCCTGGTTTCCATCCCCAGTACCAAAAAACAAAACAAAACAACAAACCTGGAATACTATCTTGTATATGAGAACACAGGGGAAAAAGTACTGCAATGATTTTTCTTTACTATAGAGAAAGAGTCATCATACCTCGGGGAAAGGTGACGTGAAGAGAAATTCGCTCCTGTACCTCCGGGAAGCCGTGGTGGCACCCATGCAGGCAGACGTGCCCAAGGGGCGTGGCTGCACCGTCACACCGCCATCTCTTGATGCCATTTTTTTTTTTTTTGGTCTAGAGTCAAAGGAGGAGAAAAACCTGTTGGCATATAATAAAACCACGAAGATCAAGATAATGAGCCAAGGCCCGAGGTCCTTGCCCTCCTCAGCGTCTCCAGTGTCTCCATCCCTGAGGAAGGGGTGGGCTCTTCCTCACCCTTCTCACTGAGCCCTCGGGTCGCAGGCTCTGCGAGCACCTGGCAGTGCTAAGGCTCCCTCCCTAGGTGCCAGAGAGCATGGAGTGAGCGGCCGAGGCTGTCACCCAGCTTCCCCACACCTCAAACACCAGGGCTACTGCCAGCGAGGTGGTGCACCCCTGTCATCCCAGCATTTGGGAGGCAGAGACAGGAGGATGTGGTTCGTGGACAGCCTCAGCTACTTAGTGAGGTCGTCTGCAACTCAGTGAGACACTGTTTCAAAATAAAGATTTTTTTTTTAAAAAGGGCTGGGGGTGTAACTTGGAGGTGAAAGGTTCCTAGGCTCAATCCCCAGTACCACAAAAAAATAAGCAAATTACCAACTTTGTTGTATAGGTTTTTTTTTTTTTTTTTTTTTTTTTGGAGGGGGGAACTAGGGATTGAACCCAGAGGTATTCTACTTCTGAGCTAAATTCCCAGCCCTATTTTTTAATTTTGAAATAGGGTTTGCTAGATGGCTGAGGGCCTCGCTAATGGCTGAGGCTGGCTTTGAAACTACAATCCTCCCATCTCAGCCTGGCTTTTAGTGCATAGTTCTGTTACTGTTCACACAAATTGACACAGACCTAGTGGAATAATCAGAACCATTTTGCTGGGCGTCGGTGGCATGGCTGGTTTGCCCAGAGCTTCTAGGGAAGCTTCCTCCCCTTCCCTCCTCTGCTCCAAAGTTAAGGGCTCTCCCTCCTCCCGAGGCTGGCAGCAGCCTCTTCTGTCCTCCCTTTCCTTCCTAAGGTCCCTGTGATGGCAAACACCTGCCCACATGACCTAGGGAATCTATCCCCAAACCAGGAACTTCTGCAAACCTTTTTTGTTGGTGGTGGTGGTGGTACTAGGGTTCCTGGAAACCCTTCTACCTCCGGGCTACTCTCCCAGACCTATTTTTACATTTTTATTTGGAAACAGGGTCTCCTAAGCCAGTGCGTGCGGCTGGCTTCGAACCTGCGCGATCTTCCTGTCTCTGCCTCCCAAGCGCGGGGATTACAAGCGTGCGCCACCACGCCCGGCATAAATATAGTTTTGATGTTAATATAGTTTTGATGCTACAGACCTCCTGGAAAGGGTCACAGAGATCCATTCCCCACCAGGGACACCAGGACCAGACCAGAGACAAGTGCTGCTTTAGGGAAAGTCTTTGTAGCAGACGGCGGAGGTGCGGCAGCACCCCAGGCCACAGGGACCCGCCACTTAGGAAATTACATCATTAGGAAGAATTTAAAATTTTACCTTTCAGCCAGGTGTGGTGGCCCACACCTGCAACCCCAGTACTTGGGAGGCTGAGTCAGGAGGATCGCAGGTTTGAGGACAGGCTCAGCAAATATGAGACTCTCCTCATCCACCCAGGGAGACCATTTCAAAATAAAAATAAAGTAAAATAAAGTAGGATTGGGGGTGTAGCTTGGAGGTAGAATGTCTCTGGGTTCCAACCCCAGTAACACACACACACACACACCCCCTTTATAGCTAACAGTCTCCCACTGTGTCCAGCACTAGATGAAGAAACTGGGGGGGAAATGGAGGGAAAAGAGGCAGAGGGAGGAGGACAGAGACTCAGGAGTTCACGATGCCACGTTCTACCTTGAGTCTTTTAGGAAGCTGCTACTCGGTGTCACAATTTTGGAGCTGAAAGTGTCAACCAAGAAAGCTGTGTTTCATTTTGCTGTGGCACTAGGGATTGAATCCAGGAAAGTTCTACCTCCAAACTCTACACCCAGCCCCCCCGCCCCCCCGTTTTTTAATTTTGTTGTGAAACGAGGTCTCACTTAAGGTTGCTGGAGGAGTCTTGCTACCTTGTCGAGGCTGATCTCGAACCTGTGATCCTCGTGTCTCAGCCTCCCAAATACTGGGAATGATTACAGGAGTGTGCCATCACACTCAGCGGAAAACCGTAGCTTAATTTAAAACCAACACAGGATTAAGTAAAGGTTCCTTCTGATGCTCTGCACTTTTCAAGTTGGTGCTGCCGAGCGTGATGATGTACACTTGGAATCCCAGTACTTGGGAGGCTGAAAAAGGAGGATGTAAGGTCCGAGGACAGCCTCAGCAACTTAGCAAGACTCCACAAGAGTTTAGTGTTGGGAATATAGCTCAGAGGTAGAATGCCTGAGTTCAATCCCCAGACACAACACACACACAGACACACACACATACCCGGTGCCTAGCTGGGTATGGTGGTATACACCTGTAATCGCAGTATTTGAGAGACTGAGACAGGAAGATCACAGGTTCACAACCAGCCCCAGCCTAGCAAGACCCTGTTTCAAAGCAAATTAAAAAAAGGGCTGGGGTGTAGCTCAGAGGTGGACTGCCCAGGCTTCAATCGCCAGGATCACAAATGAACAAATTCATTAATAAAGTAGGCTGGTGATATAGTTCAGAGGTAGAACGCCTGGCCCTGGGTTCAGCTCTTAGTACCGAAAGAAAAAAAGTTCGCACCACAGCTGGACATGGTAGCGGACAACTCTAATCCCAGCGGCTCGGGAGGCTGAGGCAGGAGGGTCTCAAGTTAGAAGCCAGCCTGGGCAACTCAAAAAGAGATGGAGATACAGGCCCAGTGTTCTACCCTCAGTACTGGGGGTGTTCTTACCATCGTTAGAACTTCGTGAATTCTTGTCACATTAGGAGAGGGACACAGGAGAAACTTGAGGGATAAAAGTGGAATCAGATATGCTTTATTTGCAGTTTGTAAGACCCTCTGCTCAGGCACAATCCTCAGCACCATTAAAAAAAAAAAAAAAAAAAAAAAAGCCGGGCATGGTGGCGCCCAATCCCCGCGCTTGGGAGGCGGAGACAGGAGGATCACGCAGGTTCGAAGCCAGCTGTGCTGGCTTAAGAGACCCTGTTTCAAAATATAAAATAGGTCTGGGAGTGGAGCCCAGAGGTAGAAGGGCTTCCAGGAACCCCAGTACCATAAAAAAAAAAAAAAAAAAAAAAAAAAAAGCAAGCCAGGCATGGTGGTGCACGCTTATAATCCCAGTACTTGGGAGGCGGAGACTGGAGGATCCCAGGTTTACGGCTGGCCTTGGCTACTTAGGCCCTCTACAACTTGGTGAGATTCTGTTTCAAAATAAAGAATAAGAAATAGGGCTGGGGTGTAGTTCAGAGGCAGAATGCCCCTGGGGTTCCATCCCCAGTACCACACAAAAAAAGTAAAATCGAAACCAGGCCTGGTGACACCATGCCTGTAATCCCAGGATTTGAGAGGCTGAGACAGGAGGGTTGCAGGTTCAAAGCCAGCCTCAGCAATTTACTGAGGCTCTTGGCAAACTAATAAGAACTAAAGTAGGGCTGGGGACAGAGCTCAGAGATAGAATGCCTCTGGGCTCAATCCCCAGCAACCCCTCCCATCAAACTTGAGCTAAGAGCACAGGTGAGCCTACTTAAACTAGACATCCCAAAGTGAACCTTGAAGATAAACTCAAAGCCCCTTATCCACCTAGCATTTATGGGGTAACCTCCACCCAAAAAGGAGAAGCCAGGTGGGTGCTTACTTCTTAGGGGCCAGAGCTTAGAACCCAAATAGTTCCCTGATCCCCTCTAGTACCCCAATTACATACCTGTTAATCCCAGAATTTGAGAGGCTTAGACAGGGATTGTAGGCTTGAAACCAGACTCAGCTACCTCAATGAGACCCTGTTACCAAATAAAAAATAAATTAGGGCCGGGCGTGGTGGCGCACGCTTGTAATCCCAGTGCTTGGGAGGCTGAGACAGGAGGATCGCACAGGTTCGAAGCCAGCCTCAGCTACTTAGTGAGGCTCTCAGCAACTTAGTGAGACCCTGTTTCCAAATAAAATAGAAAACAGGTCTGGGAGTATAACCTGGAGGTAGAAAGCCTCTGGGTTCCACCCCCAGTACCACCAAAAAATAAAAAAATAAATTAGGGGGTATTGCCCAGAGGGAGAAGGCTCTAGGTTTAATGCCCAGGGAGGGATGGACACACGGACACACACACACACACACACACACACACACACACACACACACACACACTCTCTGAGGCTGAGATAGGACAGCTGCAAGTTTGTAGCCAGCCTCAACAACTTAGCTAGACTGTTTGAAAGTTAAAAATAAAGCGGGCCTGGGGGTATAGCTCAAAAGCAAAATGCCCCTGGTGTTCAATCCCCAGAACCACTAAAAAAAAAAAAAAAAAAAAAAAAAAAAAAAAAGAGGAGGAGAACCCTGCAAGGGCATAGCCCTTGTTTTTGGTAACACAGCCGCCAGCCCAGGCATAGGCCCCCGTGGCGCCAGCCCAGCCGTACCCGCCCAGACTCCCTCTCCACCAAGGGCCGCGGGTGGCCCGGCGCATCCCCCACTGAAGGACCACACGGACACGTCACATGCATGGAAAAACCCTCTTGTTTATTTGATTAAACAAAAATAAAATAAGCTGCATAGGAACAATTTTAAAGTCCAAAGAGACACTTTGTTTTAAGGCGGCAGTAGCTGCTACAGCATCTCCTTGCTACCCCCAGCCTCTTCTCTGTGGACCGCAGAGATACATTCAGAAGCCAGCCAGCTCCCACCGCTCCCTCCCCTGCCCCTGCCTGGCATGCCTGCGGCCTAGACACTGGCATTTAAAGTAAAAGCCGAAAGAGGGGAGAGGAGGAGGAGGAAAAAAACAAAAAAGAAACTCTTGCTTCAAGATTTTGGGGGAAAATCTATTTCCTCGGCCGTCTACTGAAACGATGGGATGCCGGCACCCAAACGGCCGGCCTGCAGTACGGTTTCTGCAGCCAGGTTGTATTCCTGCTGGGTTTCTATTTCTGCTATTAGTTTGCCTTGGACAAATAATAAAACTTAGAGGTTTAACTTAGTCACTGTGACTAACAGCAGACATACTGCCTATGTTAGCTTCCCCCAATTCTGCATTTACTTTTCTTAAAAAAAAAAAAGACTCAACCGAGTCACGTATTCTATACTTAAAGCATTTTGCTGACCGGGCATGAGAGCTAGTGGACAGTTTTAAGCAAGAATCATAAAAAATACTAACAACCCTCCCAACCCACCCAACTATGCCTAACATGCTAGTTTAAAACATCCCGAACCCACCCACCCTTACCTGCACTGACTTTAGGGGTTCAAGAAATAAAGAGAGGGAGAGAGAGAGAGAGATAATCTTACCACCCTAAAAACAAGAAAGCCTCATTAAATGTGAAAAAAATCTTCCTCTGAAGACAACTACACAAACTGCTAGAAAACATAAAGAACTATTACAGAGCTGGTTATTTAAAGAAAGTAAACACTTTGCTACACACGCCAACATTCAGCCAGTGTGCTCTGAGATAGCCTTGAGAAAAAATACTACCTGAGCTTGTAAGTTAATACAATCATTAAAAGGAGGTCTAAGACCGTGTGGATACACAAAACTTTTAGAACCATTGCTGGTTAAGTGATGCTGGAAGGCATCCCACCAGGCTGGCTTGTTAACCCGTAACATCAGTTTTTACAAACAGACACCATTGAGGTATTTCTTCACCGTGACATTAGAAGCCCTAAGGACGGCGGCGGCGGGAACCTCCCTTCCAGTCACACCAAAACACAGCCAGGGAAGGCGAGGTAGAGGGCCGATACAGTATAGAGTGATAATGTGCTTCTCAAATTTATCAAGTATTTAACAAGTATAGGAGAAGAAAAGCGAAGAACAATCAAAACCCGTCAACATGTTACCTTTGGTAGGAGGGGAAGAAAAACTAAAACTCGAAGAGCAACGCATCCATCCCCGTCACTGCTCAGAGCAAACACTGACTGATGTGACCTGGCGGTGGCGGGCAGCCCGCTGGGCCCAGAGAGCTAGGAATACAACCAGAAAGTCAAAAGGACGCGCCTTCCCTTCAAAGACGCAATGGCTCCAATAGACCCTTAGAGTTCCCCCCAAAAGGGTGTATCTGCAGACATTCAAAAACAGGTAAAATATTTTTCTCTTCGAGAGAAAAGAGAGACCTAAAGGTCTTCATTTCTAATTCCTCCAAAGTCCCCACTAGGTTGGTGGTTTTATAATACTGAGCAACATGGTAACCGGATGCATCCTTCTCTTGAGGGGGAGGAGCCAGATGGCTGAGGATGACGGGGATGCACGCACGGCTGCATCCACCTGACCTCTCTCTCCAACGGCCGAGCAAGAGAAATCAGAGGCTTTATTTATGCAAACGTTTCTTCTAGAGGTAGCTTCCTTGCCCACTCCACAATGGCTTAATACTATCCTTTTCCAGAGCCATGATATGCTAACATGAGGTAGATGACTTGTCACCAAAAGTGAGGTAGAATGGAAACGGAGGCAGTCAGTGTGGGACGGAGCGGGAGCCCTGAGTCGCCGGGACCCAGGAAGCCAGAGAAAACCCGCGGCGCTCCAGGCCGGGCTCCGTGCCGCCACCGGGCCCAGGCAGCAAGGCTTTATACAGCTCCAGACCGTTGGGGACTCGGTTTGAGTGATGTTCTCCATAAATACCCTCAAATAAGACTTTTTGGCACCATGGGATATTTCCTTTTCTTTTTTTAAACAACAGAAAAACAAGCCTAAAGCTTTGGCATTACTCGCTACCTACCAGAACACAGCAACCTTAGGATCATCCCACCGGGAAGACAGCACATCTGCAGTGTTCTGCTGCTTCAAGCCTGCGGAGACTCCCCCTCCTCACAACATTAAGCTTTGGCTTAACTAGAGAAAAACACAGACGTGACCTCAATCACAAAGTCCCCCGACTCCAGCAACTTTGGCCCAGCACATGGATTCTGATTACGGTACCCACAAATCTTTCCCAAGGAAGTTAAACTTACAGGGGCACTGAGCAAGCAGTTAGTGTACTTGGGGTCCCGTCGGGCCACTGGGCTGACTAAGAGGGCACGGGTTCCGAGACAGGACTGCTTCTCTCGTGACCAAACTTACAGAGAAACGGTGGTCTTTTCTGTTGTTGCTTTTGAAGATTACACTTCACGACAGTTAAGTCAGTGTCGACCAAATGTGTTTCTCTGCTATGAGTTACGTAGATTTCCATTAAACATCTCAACACAAAAACATACACATATCCATTTCTAACGGGTATCTCCGAACACAAATCAATCTTAAACTCACCTCCTAGCCGGATCAGAACGACGAGAGGACAATTGTCTAATTAAAATCTGCACCCTAGAAACATTTTATTCTCCCTCGCAGTACCCAGGGGAACTGATCTTCCTCGCCACACTGAAGACTCTCCTTCTGACCCGATCCCTACCTGTCCACACAAGGCCCCACGTGGCACAGGAGACAGGAGTTTAAATACATGCATTTCAACAGCCTCAGGCTAGGGCGCACCAAACACTGGCTTCTCACCAGCACCCTTTGATTGGGAACATTCCACACTCTACCATCTACACTCTCCACAGTGCTTAGCACCAGTCCCTACGGGTCCAGACTCAATCCGGGGCGGCCACAAATGGCCCACTGTTTTCAAAACAAAAGTTCCCCCAAATGTGACTATGTTTTCCAGAAGCCACTCATGTACCATTTTGGATACAAAAAGATGAGGAGCCAAGCCCCCACGGAGGAGAGAGGGGCAGTAAGTACATCCCACCTACCGGCCCGCCCTGGGGGAACGGCCCGACTTGCTCCAAGCTACAGAATCTCTGAAGACCTGCCCATGTCAGCCAAAGAGTAAAATTTTTTTTTTTTTAAAAAAAAGTATTTTTATCTACTACTATTCACCAAGAAAGTTTCTCATTCAGCACCCATTTGGGGAAATTGAGGAGGGAAGAAGAGAACAACAATAATCCTCGATAATCCAGAAAATTAAGATGGAATTCAAAACAAACAAACAAACAAAAAGTGACTAATGGGAAAAAGACTTGCCACCACAAATAGGACCTCAGATTTTGGGAACATCTTTTTTAATCAAGGTCCATTACTTGAATTAAAAAAAAAAAACAAAAAAAACAGTTCTCTATGGTGTTTAAGGGGTGACAAGTTACACCACCACCAACAAAGACAGAAAACTGTTTAGTTACATAAACTCTTAGCTCTTAGGGATCAGAAGGGAATCAAAACGAACTGGGGAAGGATTCACTCACGCAAAGAAAAGGCGTTTATGCCAAACAAGAAAGATTTCTCACCACCTCCCCGCCCCAAGAACCCAGAACCCAACAGAATGCAAGTTATAATTTGGAGGTCTTTGACTCCAAGCACTTTTCCTTTGTGAGAAGAGTATTCCCCCATTTTGGTCACTCAGAAACCCTAGAATTAAAGCCCTGGGAAGAGACAGAGTAGCTCTCACTGGTACAGTAGACGTATAGGCAGGCACAGGTCTGCAATCCCGACTATTTGAAAGGTAGGCAGGAGGAGGCCAAGTTGAAGACGAGCCTTGGATGGCCCAGTGAGCCCCTGGACGGAAAATGCAGCTGACTGGGTTCAGTCCCCAGTAGTAAAAAATCTGTATCCAGAAGAGGTGGGTGGGAGACGGGAGCGCACCGAGTCGTTCCTATAACCCTGCCGTCTTTCATTTCTTTTATTCTGCTCTTGTAAAAACTACATCCATGAGTAACAGAGCTCTCTCTCAAACTCAGAAACAGAAACCGACCCAGTCAATCTCTTTCTGTTTCAAACAAGGGGTCTTCCTTGCACACCACTGAGGTCTGAGAATACTTCGATTTTCCTGAGGATCGCTACTCCAGAATTTGGTTCTTATTTCAGCGTTTGGGGGAATCCAGGGACCCATGTGGGTTCTAACAAGCAGACCGTCAGCTGTGCCTGCTTTCTCCTTAAAAGACGGAAGACGCCTAAAGAGCACCAAGGACCTTACCCACGTACAGCTTCCAAGAAACCAATCCTGTAAAGTGACACAGACGCCAGCCCCCAGCTCTGCAGCGGGAGACCGGCTTACACATTTTCATTCTTTGGTACACGTTTAAGAAAAGAAAGAAAAAAAGAAAAGAAAAAAACCACAGTATGACCTACACTTTAGGCGGAGGTGATTTGGTTTACAAATCCTTTACATTCAAAGGCCTTTGTGGGGTGGGGGTGAGGGGATTCACGCCGGCCATGAGATCCACAGCGTGACGCTTCCAAGTGACCCCAGCAGAGGGCGTGGGAACGGGCTGCTCCTGTTAACGTGATGTTTAAACATTCTATTTCCCTGAACTTCCAAAGCAGGAAAAATATTGTGCTTTTCTTCTTTTCTTAAATAAAGGTTTATTCCTTGGTTTCTCTTCTCCAGAAAAGAAACGTCTAGCATTATAGAACGGACATTCAGCGTGAGGTCAGGGATCGACCCCCACTCCCCAACAATCCCTAGAGTTTGGGGGTGCCCTCTACTGACTCCCTCTGAGGATGAGGATCATTTCCTTCCTTCCATTAACTCTTTATAAGCCTTAACAAAAATAAGAACAACTCTTGAGAATACTTTTAATCAAGAATCCTGAGCTATATACTATTTTTCAGAAACCAAAGTGTGAAAAGAAAAAAGGTCCCTCGAGATACGGTGTGTCACATTCAGCATTACTCTTTGGGTGCAAGATGGCTTTAAAACACATTCGCGCGTACACACGTACACACACACACACACAAACACACACCCTCCCTTAAAAAGAAACAACAGATCAGATGCCCTAAAATACTAATGGTCTGCTTTTCTTGGCTAGCAAGCCACAACCACATCTCCTAGGAATAAGATGCCGAAAAAGATGTCAGACACACTGAGGTAATAAAAGGAGAACAGAGCAAAGCCCTCTGTTGCAGCATTAAAAAAAAAAAAAGTCCAAAAAGATCAAACCACACAACACAATCTAACCCTCACATAAACACAGTCCTCCGAAGAACACATGCACTCTATGAATTTTAAATCCTATCTTTTCCACGGTTTATACTTTCTTTTAACTAAGTAGTTTTCGTGTCTCCTTGGCTCAATCAACAGAATCCACCGCCACACACGCCCACCCAGCGCCCTCCGGCCGTGGAGAGGCGGGCTGGGGGCGAGGGGACTAGAGCTCTGCTGAGGAAGGGGAGAGGGTCTGCTGGAGGAGGAAATGGAAAGATTTATGAGGTAGATAGAAATTATCACTTCACAGGCTCATTCCCTGCACAAAAAGATAAGTACATTCATCTGTAAAAAAATAAAGATGAGGTAGGACGTAAGCAATGTTGTACTTTTTTTTTCTTGTTCTCTTAACAAAAATAAGAAAGAAAAAAAAAACAAAAAACAGAAAGAAATTTCCCTGAGACTGCTTCTTCTTTGAAATTCAAAAGGAGAGAGACGCACACACGCACACCCCCAAACACGGAAACCGAGCAGACACGATTAGAAGATGAGGATTCGATTGTTGCCGAAGTCCACCACGACGATCATCCCGTCGGGCGTGACCGCGATGCCCGAAGGGCGGTCCATCTGTCCGAAGCCACTGCCCTGGGCCCCGAACTTGCACAGGAAGCTCCCGTTGGCCTCAAACATCTGTACCCGGTGGTTCCTGGAATCAGCCACAATGATGCGCCCTTCCTGGTCCACAGCCACCCCTTGCGGGCGCAGGAACTGCCCATTGCCGGTGCCCTCTGAGCCCAGGAAGCGGGCCGACTGGCAATCAGGGTGAATGACCAGGAGCCGGTGGTTGTTGAAGTCGGTGACCACCAGGTGGCCCTCGTGGTTGAAGGCCACACCGCGCGGAGAGTCAAAGTGCTTCCAGAGAGCCCCCTCGAAGCCGTACTTATTCAGGAAGACCCCGTCGGGCCCGAACAGCTGGATCCGATGGTTGCGGGTGTCCGAGACCAGGATCTTGCCCTCGGAATTCACCGCCACATCCCAGGGGTAGTTGAACTGCCCGTTTTTGGTCCCTTTCTCGCCGAACTTGAGGAGGAACTGGCCCTCGAAGGTGAAGACCTGAATGCGATGATTGTCTTTGTCGGCCACCACGATCCTGCGAGAGGAGTCGCAGGCCACCCCTGCCGGCCGGTCGAACTGCCCGGGCCGGGAGCCCAGCGTGCCAAACTTGTGGTGGAAGGCGCCGCAGGGCTTGAACACCTGGATGCGGTTGTTGCTGCGGTCGGCGACGATGATGTAGCCCTCCTTGTCCACGCTGACGCCCCACGGCCGGCAGAGCTTGCCGTCGCTGTCGCCCTCGCTGCCGAAGCTCAAGCCGGGCAGCCCAATGCCCACGTAGCTGCGGCCAGACTTGACTGCCACCTTGAAGGGGCTGTTCTCAATGTGCTGGTTGCACATGGTCACCGACACCAGGTGCTCCCCCTCCAGCTGGGGCCGGTAGCTGACCACGTAAGTCCCGTTCTGCTGGTCACTGACGTCTGCGCCAAACAGGTTGCCATCGGGTCCCAAGACCACCGCCGTCATCAGGTCACCACCTGACAGGCGGGGTTCGCCGTCATGGTCATAGCCCACCACGGTGAAGGAGGCCACCTTCCCCTGCAGGGCCCGCTTGAGGCCGTCGCCCGTGGCCTTTGTGAGCGGCGCGAAGGCCCCGCTGCTCACAAAGCCAAAGGACTTGATGGCCAGGTACAGCGCCTGGTCCGGGGGCGTGAACATAATGCGGTCGTCCTCCTGGGGCTGCAAGAGGCTGCGCACCGTCTTCAGCTCCTGCACCTGGGCCACCATGCGGTCTCGGGCCAGCAGGATGTCCAGGGCCCTGCCCTCCTCCAGGACCTGCTGGACGGCACTCACGGTGCTCTCCAGCTTGGTGAGGTTTTGCCGGAGCTTCTCCACCTGCAGGTACAGAGACTTGGCCTTTACCTGGCGGATCTTCTCGACCTGGGGAAACGGAGAAGAGGAAAGAGGACGGGAGTTTAGAACCAAGCACGGAGAAACCCAGACAGAGAACAGACCCCAGAAGATGCCGGCTGGGAGTGGGGGTACGGTTCAGTGGCAGAGACTTCGCTAGTAGCTTCTGAGGAGACCTCTACTTAGTAGCCAGCACTGCCCCCAAATAAAAAGAAAACTGGCCTTTTTTTTTTTTTTTTTTTGGTAGCACTGGGGGTTGAACCCAGGAGTATTCTACCTCTGAGCTACACCTCCAGCCCTATTTTTCATTCTTTGTTTTGAAACAGGGTCGCACTAAGTAGCAGAGGCTGGCTAAAAACCTGTAATCCTCCTGTCTCAGCCTCCCAAGTACTGAGATTACAAGCCCGTGATACCACGCCAGGCTGGTGAGCACGCGCACACACACACACTTCTTATTTTTGCGGGTCTGGGGATGGAACCCAGGGGCATTCTACCTCCAAGCTACACCCCGGTCCTATTTTTTTATTCTTTATTTTGAAACGGCCTCACTGAGTTGCAAAGGGCCTCACTAAAAAGTAGTAGCTGAGGCTGTCCGCCTCCCAAATGCTGGGGTTACAAGTGTGCACCACCACGCCCGGCTTATATTCTTAAAAGTAAGAGACAGCTCCGTGTTCCAGGAGATTAGGACACACGCGTAACACAACATGAGGGGTGATTCTTGACTGAATCCTAGAAAGAGGGAACACAGCCATTAGGAACACGGCTGAGAAGCTGGGCACAGGGCACACCCCTGCAGCTGGGGCACCTGGGAAGCCGAGACGAGAGGATCACAAGTGTAGGGCTAGCATCAGCAAGTGGCCCTCTGCGACTTGGTGAGACCCCAGATCAAAATAAAGTAATAAAATAGGAGCCGGGCCTGGTGACACACGCTTGTAATCCCAGTACTTGGGAGGCTGAGACAGGAGGGTGGCAGGTTCGAGGACAGCCTCAGCAATTGAGTGAGGCTCTTGGCCAACTAGAGAGACCCTTTTTTTTTTTTTTCCAAAGAAGAAATAAAATTGGTCTGGGGGTATAGCTTGGATCTTTTCAATCTCTACTGCCACAAAAATAATAGATAAATTAAACATGGGCCGGGGTGTACCTCAGCGGTATAGCATCCTAATGATTGGATACTGGAATTGCACCAAGATGAACTTTCAGGTATGGATTAAAGTCATGGAGCACTGGAAGAGGGTACGGGTTGGGAGGACCAGAGAGGAGGAGATGATAATTATGATGAGTTAGCTTCCGGGTTTTAATGATAACCAGACTATGTAATAACCAAGGAATTCAAGGTAGAAGCCACGACCCCAACATTCTAACTTGTTTTCAAATCACATACATAAGCCGGGCGTGGTGGCGCACGCTTGTCATCCCTGCACTTGGGAGGCTGAGACAGGAGGATCATGCAGGTTCGAAGCCAGGTTCAGCTGGCTTAAGAGACCCTTTCTCCAAATAGAGGGCCCCTGGGTTCCATCCCCAGTACCACCAAAAAAAAAAAAAAAAAAAAAAAAAAAAAAAAAAAAAAAAAAAAAAAAATCACATATATAATTAGCCTTCAATATCTAAAATCCCACATTCATGTAACTGACCAATCATGGGTTGAAAACATTTGGAGTCCGGGCGTGGTGGCGCACACTTGTAACCCCTGCGCTTGGGAGGCTGAGACAGGAGGATCGCACGGGTTCAAAGGCAGCCTCAGCTACTTAGTGAGGCTCTCAGCAACTTAGTGAGACCCTGTTTCCAAATAAAATATAAAAAAGGTCTGGGAGTATAGCTCAGAGGTAGAAAGCCTCTGGGTTCCACCCCCAGTACCATAAAAAAAAAAAAAAAAAAAAAAAAAACCATTTGGAAGAAACGTCTGTCTGTACTGAACATGGACAGAGGGCTGGGCAGTGACTCAGTGGTATGGTGCTTCCCCCTAGTATGCACAAGACCCTGCATTTGATCCCCAGCACTGCAGAGAGAAAATAAACCAAAGCAGTCACTTACACAGCTTTTACACTGTATTTGGTGCTATACGTATGCTAGAGATAATTTAAAAATACACAGGTTGAGTGATGTGTGCCTGTCTGCCTCTACCATCTTGCACCAATAAAAAGAAAAAAGTATATAGGAAGCTGGGCGTGGTGGCACGTGCCCATCATCCCAGTACTTGGGAAGCAGGCAAGGGAGGGTTGCAGGATCGAGACCAGCCTCGACAACTGTTAGACTCGATGCACCTAGCAAGTCTTTTAAAACAAAAATACATCACTCAGGTGTGGCGACGCATGTTTGTAATCCCAGTACTTGGGAGGATGAGAGAGGAGGATAGCAGGTTGGAGGACAGCCTCAGCAAATAGTGAGACTCTCATCAACCTAGTGATGAGATGAGACCCTGTTTCAAAGTAAAAAGAAAATAGGGCTGGGGTGTAGCTCGGAGGGAGAATGACCCAGAATAAATCCCTAGTGCCCTCCCCCACAAAAAAGTACACAGGAGGAGGATGCACGTGGGCTGTATGCAAACAGCACAGCACATAGACACAAACATCCAGATCTTGGTAGGCTTGGGGGACATCCTGGCACCTATCCCCCAGTACTGAAGGACAACTCTATATGCACAGATTAACAAAGCAAAGCCAGGTACGATGGAACACACCAGGAACCTTAATAGTTGGGAGGCTGAGACAGGAGGATCCAGGTTCAAGATCAGCCTCAGCAATTCAGCAAGACCTTGTTCCAAAATAAGGCCCCTGGGTTCCATCCTGGTACCAAAAAAAAAAAAAAAAAAAAAAAAGTAGAAGTAGAAGAAGAAGAAATACAAGTAGAAGAGACAAGCTTCGCTGAAAGGAGATCAGAGGGAAAAAAATATATCAGTATTAGTCAAACAGAGTGGGACTCTCATGGAATTAGGGGCAAAGACCCAAAGCAAAAACTATCTACCAAAGAGAAAGAAGTGTATCCAGAATAAGCAAGCTTTATTTTGGAATTATTCCTTGGGAATAAGGCTTAAAGGCAGGTAGAAACAATATACTGTGTGGAGAAAGCATTGACTGTTTCCCCCAACACGCTTCTAAGGACTCAATCTTCATTTCCCCTCAAGAGAACCACCTTAGAGAGAAGATAGTGGGTCCCCCTTGCAGGAGGGAGAGCCGCTAAGATGGGAGCCACCGAAAGCCCCGCACACAAAGGCCTTTTTCATCAGGAAATCCAGAAGAGCCAGTTTGTGGCAGAATTCCCTACAAGGCTCTCGGGTTGCAAGAGGTGTCCCCTCCAGTTATAATTAACGTTCGTGGGTCGTGTGAGACCAGCAGACTCATCTGGATGAAAACAAAGTAAGGTCCAGAAAGGCACCAAAAAAATACGTGAATCAACTCTTAAGACTAATCCAACCCCCGACACACTTTTGTTGTGGAAAGGGAATCAAGCCATAAGATGTGGAGAAGAGGTCAACTCAATGCAAAACCCAATAGAAAAATCAAAAGTAGGTGTGCAGAACATCTTAGGGTGCAGTGGTAGTAGGGTGACCTTCAGAAACAAGAGACACCATCTCCACCATCATACAACACCTGGGTTGAAAAGATTCCACCCTGTTATATCAGCCGCGTAGTCTTAATTGTGCAACCGGATGGGAGGCTGAGACAGGAGGATCGCGCAGGTTCGAAGCCAGCCTCAGCTACTTAGTGAGGCTCTCAGCAACTTAGTGAGACCCTGTTTCCAAATAAAATATAAAATGGGTCTGAGAGTATAGCCTGGAGTAGAAAGCCTCTGGGTTCTACCCCCAGTACCACCAAAAAATAAAAATAAAAAAATAAATAAAATAAAATAAAAAAATTGTGCAGCCGGAGAAAATTATTATAAAGAACTAGCACAAGATACTGGCCCACTGGTAGACACAACTTGAGAAAAAATAGAAAATGTGAGAAGATAGAGACCTGGACTGGTGGGGTGGGTGGCCAGTTATAATTCCATCTCCGCAGCACACGGATGCGCTCAGAGCTCTTTCCTGCCCCGACAGGAAGAGAGGGCACACACTCACTGCCCTCCCAAGTGGAAGACTGGCGTTCCACAAGGAGCCGGGAAGTCCAACCAGCCAGGGTGCCAAAAATAAGGCTGTTTCCTACCAGCCCGCCCTTCCAACAACAGCTCTGATTGTTTCCCCTCCCCTGGAGGGCTTGCAATTAAAAACTTGAGGCTCCTTCCAGTGCTGGTTATGCGGCTACTTCTGAAAAGGTTTCTTGTTGTCGTACGCCCACACAGCACCCAGGATGTCCCAGGGACACCCCCCTGCCGCTTTCTGGAAAACTGCCATGTGTTCTAAACTTGGACCACAGACCGACCTAGGATCTGAAAGCAGGATCCCTGGCCAGTGCCGGCCACCAGGGTGAGCGGGCACCAGCCCCCGTTACCTTCCACAGCAGCTCGTACTCCCGCTCTTCCAAGGCCTTCTTATGCCTCGCAGTCACGGCTTTGACCTCCGACTGGACCACCTTCGCCTTCATCTCCACCTGCTCCGCCACCGTCTGGGCCTGCTCGATGCTCAGCTGGAAAACAAAAGTGGCCTGGAAGGGTTAGAAGGAACCTTCTTTGCTCCTTACGCCTTGAAACCTGTTGCTTGTCGGACCTGAGCCGGCCAGCCTGCTTAAGCCACTTTCTTGGATTAAGAAGCCAGCAAAAGCACTTGGGGAGAGACCGGCACCTGTCAGATGTGTAACCAAAGGAGCTGCTGGCAGGAGCTGGGTTTCTTTGTATGAGAAATGGCACCTACACAGCGGATGTCGGACTACTAAGAGATACCCTGACACCGTTAAACCAGTGTAGCTGGGTGACTGCCGAAAGCTAGGGCAGATGATCAGATGTAAAATGTACAACTCTGGGCACAAAAGAAACTTCCCCAGACATTCGGGCCTTCCTCTCCGTCTGGGGAAGATCCCACTAGCCAGGCATGTCCCTCCTACGAGGAGTGGCTGTTCCATCCCCTTCATCAGCAATTAGCTTGTCCCAGACTGAACTGACACCAAGTGCACACGGGGTACCTAAAAACCCAGTCCTGTGGTCAGAGACACGCTCCCACACACTCCACATCCCGTACCACCGGCCCAGTAAATCAGCAAGTTTAATCAGACATATTATTGTTCATAAAAAATTAATCCAGACAGAAGGCTCAGTGTTTTCATTAATATTATATGACAACTCTTCAAAAGCCACAAGGATTTCTTTGAGATCCTGAGGTATTAAATCTGAGATTCCGACCTGGCTGGTAATGAAGCAACAGGTTTTATTTATTTATTTATTTTTGGTGATACTGGGGTTGGAACCTAGAGGCCTTCTACCTCTGGGCTATACTCCCAGACCTATTTTACATTTTTATTTGGAAACGGGGTCTCACTAAGTTGCTGAGAGCCTCACTAAGTAGCTGAGGCTGGCTTCGAACCCGTGCGATCCTTCTGTCTCAGCCTTCCAAGCGCAGGGATTACAAGCGTGCGTCACCACGCCCGGCTATGAAGCAACAGGTTTTAGAAGCGGTGATCCAGTTGGGAGCCTGGCCTGAGCCGAGGAGACAGAGTCCAGTCTCCTCTGGGCTGAGGGCTTCAGGATGTGGAACTAACCTTGCTACAACTTGGGGCCGTCCTGGGCAAATCATGCTGGTTAACAGTTCTATCTTAGCGCCTACTAATTATAAGGCCTAATGCTCATTCCTAGCCCTCTCCAACCTTGGTCATGGGTAAATGGCCAGGAATCCAAGGCTGTCATGGGAAGGGCACAGAGCAGAATACTAGTAAATATCAAGGCAAAATACTGTTACTGCGACCACTTGCAGCTGGTAAACGCGTGGAACTTGAGTCTAGCCACTGGTTTCTGCTCAGACCATGAAGCTGAATCACATACCTGGGCCGATTCACCTTCCTTTCCTAATTTTGCTTTTAAATTGCGGTAAAATAGACAAACTGGAAAACTTTCCCATTCGTGACATTGTGATATTCAGTGGTTTGGCACCATAGCACTACCTAGCTCCAAAATGCTATCACCACCCAAAAAGCAAAACTCCAGATCCGATCAGCAGCAGACACCTACCAGCTCCCCTCTCCCCACAGCCATCATTAATGTTCTGTCTTTGGGTGTGTATGTGTTAGGTGTTTCAGAATAAATGGAATGGCATGATACATGACCTCGATGGTGACCGAGGGCGGGGGGATGTGGGTGTGGGTCTGGGGATGGAACCCAGGGGCATTCGACCTCTGAGCTATACCCCCTGCCCTATTTTTTATTCTTTATTTTGAAACCGGGTCTCACTGAGTTGCAGAGAGCTTCACTAAGTAGCTGAGGCTGTGGGTGAACTGCGATCCTCCTGTCTCAGCCTCCTGAATGCTGGGATTACAAGTGTGTGCCACCACGCCGGCTGTTTTTGTTCTTGAATCCTGTTGCTGGCCGGCCCTCTCCTGCTCCTGGCCTCTGTGATGTGAGTGGAAGGCCTCGCTCTCTCCTCCTCTGTGCCTCCCACTGCCAAGCCTGAGCTCCAGCTCCAGCTCAGAGGGAGAACGGCCCTGGGTTCCATCCACAGTACCACACACAATAAACACATACATACATATACCCCCAGCCCTATTCTATAACTTATTCTATTTACTTTTTTTTTTTTTTTTTTAGGGTTCACTAAATTGCAAGAAGGCCTAAGTTGCCAAGGCTGGTCTCGAACCTGCAATCCTTCTGTCTCATCCTCCGGAATACTAGGATGACAAGTGTGCACTGCCAAACCCAGCTAGCCCTCAAGATTTCTTTAAAAATCAGGACAAAGTCAGGTGTGGTGACGCACACTTGTAATCCCCGTGCTTGGGAAGCTGAGACAAAAGGATAAGCTTAGATTCGAAGCCAGCCTCAGCTTAGTGAGGTTCTCAACAACTTAGTGACACCCTGTTTTCAAATAAAATATATAAATAGGTCTGGGAGTGGAGTCTGGAGGTAGAAAAGTCCCTGGGTTCCACCCCCAGTACCACAAAAAAAAAAAAAAAAAAAAAAAGTCAGGATAACCAAAGCCCAGTGTGGTGGTGCCCGCTTGTAATCCAGCACTTGGGAGGCTGAGACAGGAGGATCCGGGTTTGTGGCCAGCCTCAGCTACTTAGTGAGGCCTTCCACAATTTAGTGAGCCCCTGTTTCAAAATAAAGAATAAAAAATAGAAATGCAGGTGGTAGCTTAGAGGTGGAATGCCCATGGATTCAACCCTCAGTTCTGAAAACAACAACAAAACAGAAAAACCAAATGAATGCCTGCGCCTAGATAAAAATGTCCTGAGGAGCTTGAAGCATTTCAACCATGTCAGGCTACTGGGCTGGGATTCATTTAGGAAAAAAAAAAAAAAAAACAAACAAACAAACAAAAAAAAAGAGCCCCCCTACTAGACATTTAAACGGAGAACACAGGGAAACGGTTGAGTAAGGAGGGGTGGGGCATGGGATATGGGGCTAATGCTAGAAGCTACATTCACTAGGTACCAATGCAAGGAGTCAGTTCCTGGGGCTGGCAGGAGGTCTGGAGAACTGCTGCTGTAAGAACCCAGAGCAGGGGAGGGGTCCCGGCCTGGCTATTCTGGAGTGGCCAAGGCTGGAAACAGGAAACGGTATGTGCTGCCGGTTAGAAAGCACGCTGCTCCGAGAAGCTGGAAGTCAAAGGCAGGAGCCCACGGGGCGTGTTGGCACACACTCGTCACGCCAGTTGGTTGGGAGGCTGGGAGGGGAGGATCGCGGGTTCACGGCCAACCTCAGCAACTTCCTGAGACCAATGTTTCAAATTTATGTTTCAAAATAAAGAATAAAATAAAATAGGGCGAGGGGTGTAGCTTGGAGGTAGAATGCTCCTGGGTTCAATCTCCAGTACCACTGGAGTGGGGGAGGGGAGGAAGTGATGAATCCTGGTTTGGGGCTTCAAGAGCCCCAGCCCCACGAGCTGGAGGCAGCTAGAGATGAGCACAGGAAGCCGCCGGCCCTTCCTTCCGGGTGCCGGTCCTGAGCACAGAGCCAGTGGCCCAGTCACTGCCTGACCGAGACAGCTGGGGGAATGTTTGCAGCTTCCGACCTCTTCCTCAACAGAGAGCAGAGAGGGACAACCACTTCCCATTTCTACCGTCGTCATGTGACTTGTCAAACTGATCTTTACATCTTAAAAAAATAAAAAAAACTCTTGCCGGGCGCGCACGCTTGTAATCCCCGCGCTTGGGAGGCAGAGACAGGAGGATCGTGCTGGTTCCAAGCCAGCCGCGCTGGCTTAATAGACCGTGTTTCCAAATGAAAATATAAAATGGGTCTGGGCCAGGCGTGGTGGCGCACACTTGTAATCCCAGCATTCGGGAGGCTGAGACCTGGAGGATCGCGGTTCGCAGACAGCCTCAGCTACTTAGTGAGGCCCTCTGCAACTCAGTGAGACCCGGTTTCAAAATAAAGAATAAAAAATAGGGCAGGGGGTGTAGCTCGGAGGTCAAATACCCCTGGGTTCCATCCCCAGACCCGCCAAAAAAAAAAAAAAAAAAAAAAAATTAAAATTAAAAAAATTTTAAAAATTTTAAAAAATTTAAAAAAAAAAAACAAAATGGGTCTGGGAGTGTAGCCTGGAGGTAGAAGGGTTTCCTGGAACCCCAGTACCACCAAAAAAAAAAGTCTTTCAAGTCTTCCCCAAGGCCCTCCCTTGTGTCTGAAGCCTTGTGTCTGAAGCCCAGACCTATTTTATATTTTTGAAACAGGGTCTCTTACGCCAGCGCGGCTGGCTTCGAACCTGCGCCATCCTCCTGTCTCCGCCTCCCGAGTGCGGGGATTACAAGCGCCACCACGCCTGGCCTCCTTGCCCTATTTTCTATTGTTTATTTTGAAACAGGGCTGCACTAAGTTGCAGAGGGCCTCACTAAGTAGCCGAGGCTGGCTGGGTTGAGACCCCCCCTCCCCCCGACACCAATGCCGGGATGACCAGCGTGCGCACGCGCCCGGCCTGCATTCGGCTTTTGATGAGGTCCACTTCTCTCTTAATGATTTCCCCTTGTGTAACCCTTAATAATAAATCAGGTTTTATTCTGATGTCTGCTACAATTAACTCTTCCTTCTCCCAATATTACTGCCTCTTATTCTGTTGAATGTCTGATTAACTCCACTCCATGATTGGTAAAATAAAGCCTACTGCCAAGGTATCTACTGTTTCTATATTATGAATTTGCCAGTACAAATAAGTAGCTTTTAAAAGCTCCTGGGGGAGCCAGCCATGATGATACACACCTATAATCCAGTACTTGGGAAGCCAAGACGGGAGGATCACAGGTTTGAGGCCGGCATCCGTAACTTAGTGAGGTCCTTAAGCAATTTTGTGAGATCCTATATCCAAATAAAAAATAAAATGGGAGCCGGGCATGGTGGTGCACACTTGTAAATAACAGTACTTGGGAGGCTGATATAAGAGATTTCCACAGCTACTTAGAACCTTAGCAACTTAGCGAGACTGCTTCAAAATAAAATATAAGCCGGGCCTGGTGACACAACGCTAGTAAACCCCACGCTTGGGAGGCGGACACAGAAGGTTCGCGCAGGTTCGAAGCCAACCTCGCTGGCTTAAGAGACCCTGTTTCCAAATAAAAGTATAAAATAGGTCTGGGAGTGTAGCCTGGAGGTAGAAGGGTTTCCAGGAACCCCAGTACCACAAGAAAAATAAGCCGTGCGTAGTAGCGCATGCTTGTAATCCCAGTATTTGGGAGGCTGAGATGGGAGGATCACGGTTTGTGGACAGCCTCAGCTACTTAGTGAGACTGTTTCAAAAAAATTAAATAAAAACAGGACAGGGGGTGTAGCTCAGAAGTGAAATGCCCAGAGTTCCATCCATCCCCAGACCCTGCAAAGGCGGGGATGGGAAGGGGTCCGAGAGTGGAGCTTCGAGGTAGAATGTCCCTTGGGGTTCAATCCCCAGCAAACACAAACACACCCCAAGATCCTGGGGGCTGGGCATGGTGGCCATTATCAACAGACTGTGCCTCCCATCCCAACCCAGGTATCCGCCTGCCACCTGGCTCCCTGCCAGTGCTCGTGACCTAGCACGCTGACTAACACAGGGCACATCCACCAACTGCCAGTCGCCTAGGTCTGTGCCTGGCGTTTCTCCACCACACAGCAGCTTCCCAGTTGAGCCCCCCGAGACCGCATCTTCTATCCGTCTCTGCTTCTCTCCACAGAAAGTGCCAATTTCCTCAATTTCTCCAGGTCAGCAGCTCTCTGTGCGCCTCCAACACATCACACGACTGTTCTGACTGTTCTGACTGTTCTTTCATGAGATAAAGTATACTTTCAAGGAATACCCCCACACTCTCCATCTCCAAGGAAGGAACAGGTTGAGTTTAGGCCACCACCTGCCAGCCCTTTGGGCCCCGGTGATGGGCACTGCGGCCCGAGCACCAGTGTGCAAGGTGCCCACAGGGCACAGCACGGCGGCGGTCCTGGCTGCTTCACCTGCGGGGACACAAAGGCGCTGCTACAGAGCAGGATGGAGAGCGAGCCCAGGCGCTGAGGGGTCAGAACCCAGAGACCCTGTGAAGGCCGCTTAACGCACAGCACATCACAGCAGGCCGGGATCAGCCAATCCAGAAACGACGCCCAAACCCCAACTTCTGTGATGACAGCGTCAGGAAAGCCAGCTTCAGTATCGCTCGTCTGACCATCAGAATATTAAATACAACTTGTCCCCTTCTTTTTTTTTTTTTTTTGTGGTACTGGAGGTGGAACCCAGAGGCTTTCTACCTCCGGGTTATACTCCCAGACCTTTTTTTATATTTTATTTGGAAGCAGGGTCTCACTAAGTTGCTGAGAGCCTCACTAAGTAGCTGAGGCTGGCTTCGAACCTGTGCGATCCTCCTGTCTCAGCCTCCCAAGGGCGGGGATTACAAGCGTGCGCCACCACGCCCGGCTCAACTTGCCCCCTTCTATGGGGCATGTGGCCTCAACACTTAAGCACTTCCAAGACAGTGTGTGTCCAGCTACACTCACGCCCAACTTTATTTCTTATCTTGAAACAGGTCAATCTAGGTTGATGACAGTCTCAGTACTTGGTGAGGCTGCCCTCGAACCATGCCCAGCTTTTTATAAACGAAAAAAAAATTCCCTTATTTAAGTACTTCAGGGCCGGGCGTGGTGGCGCACGCTTGTAATCCCCGCATTCTGGAGACTGAGACTGGAGGATGGCGGTTCGTGGACAGCCTCAGCTACTTAGTGAGGCCCTCTGCAACTTAGTGAGACCCTGTTTCAAAATAAAGAATAAAAATTAGGGCAGGGGGCTGAATGTCCCTGGGCTCCAGTACCGAAGGGGATAAAAAAAAAAAGCAACTTCGGAATGTGAGTAACAGAGGCTTCCCAAGCAACTTCAGCTGGAAGCTTGGCAGCTTTTCCCGATTCTCAACCCTAATCTACAACACAGGGGGAATATGTCCTAATTTTCTAATCTCCTACAGCTTTGTCACTTGGACCAGAAAAAAAACATTCTTTTAGAACATCAGGGTCCATGCCAGGCGTGGTGGTGCACGCTTGTAATCCCAGTACTTGGGAGGCTGAGACAGGAGGATCGGATCACACTTGTTCAAAGCCAGACTCAGCTACTTGAGTCTCTCAGCAACTTAGTAAGACTGTTTCCAAATAAATATATTTTGTTTGGTCTGGGAACGCAGACTGGAGGTAGAAGGCCCCTGGGTTCCATCTCCAATAGCACCAAAAAAAAAAAAAAAAAAAAAAAAAAGCCAGGCCCCACTATTAACCATGTAAGAAAACTTCGCCTGCCCTCACGGTCAAGCACACCTTCCTAGCCTGAAGGTGCAGGGACTTCAGCAGACAAGGGTTCACAAAGGCTCTGAACCTCACATCAAATCCTGTGTTCCTTCCCACCGACAGGTAAGGGAACCTGTAAGCCTGCGCAGTGCACCTGCTGTCCAGCCTCTCTGCATCCTTACTAGAAACCGCCAGTGTCTGCTCTGCATGGAGATGTTGGGGGGCATTGTAAAGGGAAACGCGCAGTCAGCGTGGCGCAGCCCAGGCTGTTTGTGGACTTGACCATTAATCTCTGCCCACCATCCTCCCAGGACCGCAGGCCCTGCTGGGATTGCTGCAGCGTGGGCATCACGGGAGCTCCTCCTGGTCGCTAGTCCACCTCCCGCCTGGCCCCAGCAAGCTGCCCAAGTGCCAAGAGCTGAGTGAGAGGGAAGGGCCCGGGGAGGCTGACCTGGATGGCCTGGCGTCCCTGCTGGGCGTCTGCCAGCAGCTGGATGGTTAGTGCCCGTGAGTCCTGCAGCGCCTCCTGGAGGTAGATGAAGCTGTGGCCCCCGTGCCGGCCCATCGTGCACTCCCGGCAGATGGGCACGGAGCAAGTGTCGCAGTACAGGTGCAGCACCTGGGGATCACACAGGGGACAGGCATGAATAAGCAATGCAGGGCGCAAGAGAGACGCGGCAGCGGTGCCCTGGGCCTCACGCCCCAACGGCTCTCCTTCCAACCAGCACGCTCTTTATTGCAGGGTGCAACACTGGGCCCTCTACCCACCCTCCCCATTCCAAACCGAGGCCGGGGTTCGCCACGTTGCCCTGTTGGGATGGACTATAACTGAGACCCTTGGAAGGCAGAGATTAAATGAAAGAGCTTCCAAGCTTGAGATTTCCCTGTGTCGCAATTGAATCATCCGGAAGAGTTGTAAAACTGTGCCCCCTGGTCTGGGCATGTGACTCAGATGAAGAGTCAGCGAGAGCTATTCTCCTTCCCCATCCACGGCTCTGCGCACGGCCGCACCGCTGGCTGCACCTCCCAGCGGGCAAGGGGTTTAGGCTTCTGGAAGAGCTGGCCAGGCCGGCAGTAAGGCCAGCACTTCCTGAGGCAGGGAGAAGGGCTGGCACGGCCCTCGCCGGCTGAAAAACGAGGCGCTTGAGGAAGAGAGCCCCTTGGCTGAGAAACCGGCCTCGCTGCTTCTGTTTCTCTTGACCGAGCAGGACGCCTGATGCACTCTCGGGGGTGTTCTCTGGATCGCTTTCAGCAGATTCTGCCAGAGAAAGCTGACACCCGGAAGCAAGCTGCAAGGGGGATTCTTTGCCATGCACAGTGTGTGTGTGTGTGTGTGTACACACACACACACACACACACACACACACACACACACACACACACACACACACAGCATGGAGGCTGTGATGTGCTCGAGGCCACCCAGTTAGCAAAGACAAGGCCAGGGAGCTGACGTGAGCTGAACGAAGGGCACACACGCAGAGTACTGGCTACCTGCACCAGAGCACAAAGCACCTTGCTAGGGTCCCCGGAGGTCCAGGGTGCCGGCCTCAAGGTGATCCTGACCAGGAAACAGGCAGGACTGCAGTGCAGAGAGCTGGAGGCAGCCCTAAGGGCCAGAGAGTCTATTAAACTGAGGACCCCACCCAGACAACCAGAATCTGAAGCGCAGATGGGAGGCTTGCAGGTATGCAGCCAGCCTCGGCAACTCAGTGAGGCCCTAAGCAACTTAAAGAAACCCTGTTTCGGAATAAAGATTCAAAAGCAGGACTGGGGGTGTAGCTCAAGAGGTAGAAATGCCCCTGGCCCTGGGTTCCATCCCCAGCATCACCGAAAGGAAAAATTAAAATTTAAATGGGGCTGGAAATGGTGTAGAATGCCCCTGTATTCCATCCAGAAAAGAAAGGAGAAAGGATAGCTAAGGATGTTGTGTTTTAAATTTAATCTTGTAAAGGAATGAATCTGATGTCTAGCGGGGTCTTCCAGATTCTACACAAGGAAAATATGATACAGTTTGTTGCCACTATCAGTTTTTTGCTGTCCTGCTTTCCCAACATAGGTTAAAACCAGGCTATGGGAAATTTGCCTTCCTCAAGGACAACTGCTCCTCTCTCCCTTCTGACTGTCTGTCTATCTGTGTCTGCCTGTCTGCCTTCATGCGTGCGTGCGTGTGTGTGTGTGTGTGTGTGTCTCTCTCTCTCTCTCCCCAGTAGTGATGCTAAGGACTTAACCCAAGGGTGTTCTGCCGAGTTACACGCCCAGCACTTTTTATTTTCAAACAATCCTAGTACTTGGGAGGCTGAGACAGGAGGATCGCAGGTTCTAAGCCAGCCTTAGCTACTTAGTTGAGGCCCTCTGCAACTGAGTGAGACCCTGTTTCAAACTAAAGAATAAAATATAGGGCTGGAGCTTTAACTCCCAGGGGTATAATGTCCCGGAGTCCAGTCCCCAGTACCATAAAACAAAAACAAAACAAAACAAAAAAAACAGGATCTCCCCTAAAATCCTGCGTGCTGGCCTTGGAAGGCCAGCGCCGCAGAGCCAGGTGGACAGCGGCTCTGCAAAGCAAGTCCGCCCTTGGGAGTGGACCTAATCCTCATCATTTATTAAAACTAAAAATTCTTAAAGTAAAATGTAAACACTAACCAAAAGATGCTAAGCTGGATAGATCCAGGAAAAAATTCCCGGTCAGTCTTTTTACGATGTGGTGCTAAAGCAATTCTACCAGTTTCAACAGCCTCGGCCGCATTCCTTCCTTAGCTCTCTCCATCTGTCATGGGAGTAAAGGGATCAATCCTGGGCTGGTGAAAACCTTCCATCACAAGCTTCCTTTCAAATGGAATAAAACATGGATGGCTCTGCGCCCTCAGTCTCCTCCTTTCTAACCAAACAGCCGCATCTACATTTCCTTTGCATCTTTTCTGGGGACAGCTGGGTGGACTGGCCAAAGGCCTCGCTTCCCCAGCTGTGGCTCCCGCATGGTATAAACGCGGCAGCCCAGGCCGGCAGCCCAGGCCGGCAGCCCAGGCCGGCAGCCCAGGCCGGCAGCCCAGGCCGGCAGCCCAGGCCGGCAGCCCAGGCCGGCGGGTGGAGAAGAGCCTGGCCCTGCCTGGCTGTGGGAGCTCCCCACCCCGCCCCGCGCCTTTCACCTGCCTGGGCTGGTCTCCTCTCCTCACCCAACTGGGTACCTCCAGAAATCCTTCCCAACTTCCAGGGAAGGGCTTCTCAGAAATTCTGGGCTGGGCTTGCAACTACTAGGTCTCCAGTTGTGCAATTCCAGCATTCCCAAATTGCTAGTTTTAAAACAAAGTTTGCATAAGGTCGTGCAGAGAGGACCCCCCCACACACACACACCTTGGAATGGTTAAGTCTTAAGGGATTCTGTGGCCAGTAGAGAAATCCTGGTCAGAACAGACTGTGGGAAAGAAAGATAGGAGGCCAGAGCCCCGGACCCCAGAACCGTCCCATGCCCATCCCCCAAAACGGGCCAAGGGGTATGAAACCACTCCACACTGGGGCACCACAGTTTTTTCTAAGTGCCACAGGCTAAGCCTCCTTCGGAGCCGCACGGTGGCTGCAGACAAGCCAGTGGTACCGCAGTTGGGGGCTACCCGCAGTACACCCCATGATAACAACTCGCCTTGATGCACATGGCCCTGGGGCTGATCCCCAGCAACACACACAGCGATGGATGAGTGGAAGAGGCCTCAATATGCTTATAATTAATCAACTACAATTTTTTTTAATTGCCAGCTACCGCCAGGCGTGGTGGGGCACGCTTGTAATCCCAGTGCTTGGGAGGCGGAGACAAAGGGGTTAAAAGGATGACAGCAGGTTCGTGGCCAGCTGCAGCCACTTAGTGAAGCTCTCCACAACCCAGGGAGACCCTGCTTCAAAATAAAAGGGGCAAGAGTTTGGCCAGAGGCAGATTGCCCCTAAGTTCAACGCTCAGCATCACAAAGGGGAGAGGAAAAGGCATGTTCTAAACACCATAAGATGAGATCAATTTTTGTAAGTCCTCTAAGTAAAAGTTGGAGTGGGACTTTGGGAAGATTTCGGGCCTCTTTTTTAGAAATTCCACATCGTATCTACCTGCGAAACACAACCAGTGGGTAAAGACGTGCAGCAGAGTGGGTCTCTTTGAACCGGTGCAGAGGATCCCAAGGGCCAAAAATGTGGCAACCGCCATGAACTGTACCTCGGGGACAGATGGGGGTGGGGAGGAGGATGGGAGAAGAGGTCCTCTGGCGGCAGGAATTCCAGGGCCTAACACTGCTTGTTTGGGGCTTCCCGGGCAGAAGCTGGACACGCCCCCTCGGGCCCGGCGACAACCTGGCTGCCCCAGCTAAATGGAGCTGGGGTGACCTCTGACCCCACCAGTGGCCGCGCTCTTCCCTGCCCCCAGCTCCCAGAAGGCCCCACCCACTGCCTTCCTCTCCCAAAATTTCTAAAATACCAGGCTGAGACAAAGACCTAAGAATGTAGGCCCAGCAGGAAAGGAACTGGGGCGAGGAGGTTAAAGGAAAAATAAATAAATAAAAACACAAAGCAGGCAGGTTTCTCTTCAGCTAGTGTTGAAATTAAATGCTTTGTTCACGAGCAAGATGTATGTGTGCATGCACACGCGTGCTCCCCTGGAAACCCAGTTTTATTCTACGCACGGGTCAACCACGGACACGCACATGCGGGGCCGCCTGTTAGGCACACACACAATCAGGTTTGCAGTGTAGCTATCGGTGAGGAATGTAAACTGCAGGAAGGGGGGCAGCCCCTGGTCGCCACGTGCTCCAAGCTCCTCCCGGAAATAGAGCCACCACCGGAAATATATGCACGGCTGCAATTTTATTTTTTTATTTTTTTATTTTTTTTGGTGGTACTGGGGTTCCTGGAAGCCCTTCTACCTCTGGGCTACACTCCCAGCCCTATTTTATACTTTTTTATTTGGAAACGGGGTCTCTTAAGCCAGCACAATCCTCCTGTCTCTGCCTCCCAAGCGCAGGGATTACAAGTGTGCCCCACCACGCCCAGCGTGCAATTTTATTTTTTTAGATTAGCCTGGCACCCCTTGACATGACTGCAGGCTTTTGCTTGCTCTCCTACAAAGGCTGCACGGTGAGGCCTAGACAGAGGTGAGCCACAGGGCCTCCCTGTGAGCGCCAGGTGGAGCTCTCACGGTGGAAGCCGGGAGCTCCTGTTGAAGTCCTATGCAGCCGGGACTGCAGGGCACGCTTGGGAGGCTGAGACAGGAGGGCTGCAAGTTTGAGGGAAGTTTCAGCAAACAGTGAGACCCTGTTTCAAAATAAAATTAAAACAGGGCTGGGAATGTAGCTTGGGGGTAGAATGCCCCTGGGTTCAATCCCCAGTGCCACAAAAAATAAAATCATAAGCCAAGTTTGACACATACTACATGGCATAATCCACTAAACAACATCAAAACCGAGCTTTACTTCATTTAGGCAGACTGTACCGCCATCTCAAAAACCCAGGCTCACACTCTCAGCAGAAGCCCCTCCTGCAGCTCTGGGGCCGGGCTGCACCAGCGTTCAAGACAAGGGCACCCAGCTGAGAGCAAATTCTCTGGGGAGGAGAGGGATGGTCCCCAGAACAATTATTTAGGTGGCAGCACAAGTGCATCTGCTCGAAGGCAAAAGATTCCAGAGTGTGGTGTCTTTGGTGGTCCTCGCCTCCAGGCCCCGCTGCTGAGGAGAGGAGAAGGGGGTGGGGGTACTTGGCCCAGGAGCTTTAACTCACCCTGGGTTACATCTAGTGTGATGCTGTTTTTTTTTTTGTTGTTGTTGTTAAAAAATCGTCCCTTGCCAAGAGTGGTGGTGCACGCTTGTAATCCCCGCGCTTGGGAGGCAGAGACAGGAGGATCGCGCAGGTTCGAAGCCAGCCTCGCGCGCTGGCTTACGAGACCCTGTTTCCAAATAAAAATGTAAAAATAGGTCTGGGAGTGTAGCCCGGAGATAGAAGGGCTTCCAGGAACCCCAGTACCACCTAAATAAATAAATAATAAAAATAAAAATTGTCCCAAGCCGGGTGTGGTGGCACATGCTTGTAATTCCAGTACTTTGGAGGCTAAGACAGGAGGTTCATGGCCAGCCTCGGCTACTTAGTGAGGCTCTCCACAACTTAATGAGACCCTGTTTCAAAATACAGAATAAAAAACAGGGGTCAGGGTGTAGTTCAGAGGTACCCCTGGGCCCCATTACGGGGGAGGGGGCAAATTTTTGCCAAAAACCATCACTCATTTTCTACTGATTCATCAAAATATGCTAAATTCTATACATGTTTAAATCTTTTTTTTGGGGGGTGGTACTGGGGATGGAACCCTTCTACAACTCCGGGCTACACTCTCAGACCCATTTTATGTTTTTTTATTTAGAAACAGGGTCCCTTAAGCCAGAGAGGCTGGCTTCGAACCTGCACGATCCTCCGGTCTCCACCTCCCAAGCTCCGGGATTACAGATGTGAAGGGATTACAAATGTGAACACACAGGTTACATTTAAACCTTTTAAGGACTTTGAAACTTAGGCAGTATCAACTTGCATGATGTTCTGGGTTGCAGATGGGGTTATATAGACCTGCCCGTTTCTCTTTATAGTTGCAGGGTATGTTGTCCTATGAATGTACTGACTTAATCAGAAATTGCTGATAAAATTTTAAGAGATTTTCCTGAAGGGGCAGGGTGGGGGGAGGGAGACTGCCGGTGATTCTGTCGACTACAAGGACTGTGTACAGGAGTGGAGGATCACAAGCGGGACCTCAGCCCTGGCAACTTGGACGTCTCAGCGGGCATGGTGGCACACCTTGCAATCCCAGCATTCAGGAGGATCACAGATAGCCTCAGCTACTTACTTAGTGAGGCCCTCCAAAAACAAAAAAATAGGGCTGGGTAGAATGCCCTTGGGCTCCATCCCCAGTACCGCAAAAGAAAGAGTGAGAGAGAGACAGACAGGCAGGCAGACAAGACCCTGTGTCTCAACATAAAGTTTAAATGAAGGTCTGGGGAGCTGGGCGTGGTGGCGCACCCCTGTAATCTCATTTCAGAGGCTGAGATGAGAGGATCCTGGGTTCAAGGAGAGCCTTAACAAGTAGTGAGGCTGTCATCAACCTAGTGAGACTCGTAAATAAAGAGTGGAAGCATCCCAAAATAAAAAGGGTTGGGGGAGCCAGGCGTGGTGACTTGCGCATGGGAGGCCAAGTCAGAGGACCGCAGGTTCGCTGACAGCCTCAGTTACTTAGTGAGGCCCTCTGCAACTTATTTCAAAATAAAGAATATAAAAAAATCGGGCTGAGGAAGTAGTTTGGAGGTAGAATGCTCCTGGGTTCAATCCACAATACCACAAAAAAATATATATTAAAAAAAAATAAGGTTGAGAGTGTAGCTAGAAGGTAGATTGCCCCTGGGTTCAACCCCCAGTATCTATCTCTATCTCTCTCTCTCTCTCTCTCTCTCTCTCTCTCTCTCTCTCTCTCTCTCTCACACACACACACACACACACACAAATGGCTTTTTTTTTTTTAAAGAAAAAGGGGGGGCAGGCGTGGTGGTGCACGCTCGTGATCTCAGCATTCGGGAGGCTGAGACAGGAGGATCATAGTTCACGGACAGCCCAAGCTACTTAGTGAGGCCCTCTGCAACTAAGTGAGGCCGTTTCAAAATAAAGAATAAAAAACAGGACTGGGGGTGTGGCTCGGAGGTAGAATGCCCCTGGGTTCCGTCCCCAGACCTGCAAAAAGAAAAAAAGAGAAAAGAAAAAAAGAAGAAAAGGAGAAAAGGAGAGAGACAGGGCTGGGTGCTGGGGTCCAGTTGTTCAGAGTGCTTTCATGGCTCAGGAGGCTCTGGACTGGATCTCCAGAACTGAATGGAAAAGTCACGGGAAAGCTATAGCCCCAACCCCCTCTTTCTGCAGTACTAGGGATTGAATCCAGTCTCATTCTACCTTCAAGTCACACCCCACTCAGCCCTATTTTTAATTATTTTGAAACAGAGTCTCACTAAGTTGCTGGGCCTGTCCTTGAACCTGGAATCCTCCTGGATTACAAGCACTGTGTGCCTGGGTTTTTGTTTTTGTAGTACTGGAGATGAAACTCAGGGGCGTTCTACCTCCGAGCCACACCCCCAGCCCTATTTTTTATTCATTATTTTGAGACAGGGTCTCACTGAGTTGCCAAGGGCCTAAGTAGCTGAGGCTGGCTGCGAACCGCGATCCTCCAGTCTCAACCTCCCAAATGCTGGAATCACAAGCGTGTGCCGGCATGGTTGTTCTGAAACATGCTTTCACTAGGTTGCTGAAGGTGTACTCGAACTTGTGATACCCCTGTCTCACCCTCCCAAGCACTGGGATTTTAAGTGTGTATTATGCCTGGCAGGACCAAATTTTCAATTTGGAAATATATCCTAGATTCAACTGCACCATCACTTGGTATAAGAGTTATATAGGGAAAATCCACGTCCAAGTGTAGGCAGGGACGCCTCCCAAAGGAATAACTAAATTGGGTCAATTCGTCTCGGGAGAGCCCACCTGCCCATCTGCGCTCAGGAGAACACTGGCAAAGCGGCAGGGGGCTCTGGGAGGCCAGCACAGCCAGGGCCAGAGCTGGCATGCAGAGCCACCAGCCTGGCTGGAGGGCGTCCACGGTCACCAGAGTTAGACAGTGGTCTGGAAGATGTCTCACTGCAGGAGGAGACGAAGCCTCACGGGTTTAGGTTGGTTTTTTTGTTTTTTGTTTTGGCAGTATTGGGGATGGAACCCAGGGGTACTATACCTTCAAGCTACACCCCCAGTCCTATTTTTTAGTCTTTTTATTGGTTTTTTTTTTTTAATTCTTTAAAAAGCTGTGAATGGCCTTGCTAAGTAGCTGAGGCTGTCCTAGAATCAATTCTTCGGGGCAGGAGGAAGAGGTCGGCTGGATTGGAGGGTGGTCTTCAGAGGTGGGAGGGGTCCCAGGCAACGCAGAGAGGGGTATTAATGATTCTTTCAAAACTTATGAATCCTAGGATTCACATGAACCCATTCAAATACCGGTGAAACAAATAGCAGAGGCCCACTACAAAACCACAATCCCCTCCTCCCCCTTTTTTTTTGTGGGTCTGGGAATGAAACCCAGGGGCATTTGACCTCCGAGCTATACCCGCTGCCCAATTTTTTATTCTTTATTTTGAAACAGGGTCTCACTGAGTTGCGGAGGGCCTCACTAAGCAGCTGAGGCTGCCCGCGAACCGTGATCCTCCGGTCTCAGCCTCCTGAATGCGGGGATTACAAGCGTGCGCCACCACGCCCGGCTCACACCCCCTTTCTACAGTCTCCAAATCCACAAGCTGCTCTGGCAATCAGAGGTTCCTATGCAAGAGAGCCAGAAAATTCAGGGCTGGCGGCACGGTAGCTGTAGGATAGCCTGTATCTTCCCGTTTGATTCTGGTACAGGAGTTGGACCTGGGGCCTGGGAACGTCAGGGAAGCTCCTTCAGGTCACATCCTTAGCCCTAAATTATCCTTTTATTTCAGGCCAGGGTCTTGCTAACTTGCCCAGGCTGGCCTCAAACTTATGATCCTCCTGCCTCCACCTCTTAGGCAACTGGATTACATACAGGTGTGCACCCCTGCACCTGGTCAAAAATGTGATCGCGGACGCACTTCTGGCTGACTCACAGGGCCATGTAAGAGACTCGGGTATGTAAACCAGCATCTAGACCTGCAGGAACGGGAAGACGGGATGGCGGCCAAGGACTGCAAAAGGGTCAGAGCCATCCCACTCAGCTCTAGACCAAATGTTCAGCTCTGTGCAGAAGGGTGTGTGTGTGTGTGTGTGTGCGTGTGTGTGTGTGTGTGTTCGAGCTCGTGAGAAAGGGTGTGTGCATGAGAGATAGGGGGGTGTGTGTATATACGAGTTACTGGGGATTGAACCCAAGGGCATTCTGCCTGTAAACTAAACCCTAGCCCTATTTTATTATTTTGAAATAGAGCCTCACTAAAATTGCTGAGAGCCTCATTTAAATGCTAGTGCTGGCCTGAAACCTGGGATCCTCCTGTCTCAGCCTCCAGTACTGGGATTACAAGTGTGCGCCACCACGCCCAGCCCAGAAGTGGCAAGAGGGGCTGTTGGCTTTGAATCGGCTGGTGGCAGGAGAGACAAGCTTTGATGATAACGTCCCACTTCTTAGAGCCTGCCCATGTGAAGTTTCTGAGCCGCCCCAAGGGCGCCAACAGGATCCCTTCTTTTATTTTTTAGGAAAAAAAAAATCAAATCTTCATGGAGCCACTGACCATGACTCCCCTGAGCTCCTTCCCAATGCCAGCCACCTACCACCTCGGGGCCGGGCTCCTCCAGATGACCAGGACAGGGGTTTTCCAACTCTACTGCTGCTGTACATGCAGCTGTGGGCAGACAAGATGCCCGCAGCGGGGCGGCTCTACTCCGTGACTCGGCCTCTCGGGGGCACAGCACACCAGGTGTACACACTTGTTTTGGAGATTGAACCCAGAAACATTCTACCTCCAAGCCTACCGCCCTGCCCCCGGCCTCACTGAATTGCTGAGACTGGCTTTGAACCTGTGATTCTCCTGTCTCGGTCTCCCAAATACTAGGATTACAAGCAGGCCCCACCACACCCAGCAGCACACACAGCTTCTAGTATCAGTATTTACAAAAACCGAGCGCCTCTTAAAAGTTACAAGTGTGTGCCTCCATGCCTGGCTCCCTAATTTTTATTCTTTTTTCTTTCTTCTTTTGTGGTACTGGGGGTGGAACTCAGGGGCATTCTACCTCCGAGCTATATCCCAGCCCTTTTTTTAACTCCTTATTTTGAAACTGGTTCTCACTAAGTAAAAGAACCTGCAATCCTGTCTCAGCCTCCCAGGTATTGGAATTACAAGCATGTGCCACCACGCCCGGCTTTTATTTTTGTTAAGTGTCCCCTTATGTTGCTGAGGCTGGTCTTGAACCTACCACACTCCTCTCTCAGCCTCCCAAGTAAAGTACTAGAATTACACTGCATGCACTACCACGCCCGTCTCTACCATGGTTTTTAAACAAATCTTCTAGTTAAATAAAACTTGCATGCTTAAAATTTTTCTAAAAGAAACCTTCAACATTGAACAAACAAGCTGTGGTGAAATTCCGTACAACGCAATTTTCTCAGCAATAAAAAAGAAAAAGGGAATCAAGCCGGGCGTGGAGGTGCATGCTTGTAATCCCAGAGCTTGGGAGGCTGAGGCAGGAGGATCACCAAGTTCTCGGGCAGCCTCAGCTACTTAGGAGGTCCCCCCCCCCCCATAGGTGCATGCTTGTAATCCCAGCATTTGGGAGGCTGAGACATGAGGATCGTGGTTCACAGACAGCCTCAGCTACTTAGGCCTTCTTTACAACTTAGTGAGACCGTGTTTCAAAATAAGGAATAAAAACTAGGGCTGGGGGTGTAGCTAGGAGGCAGAATGCCCCTAGGTTCCATCCTCAGTGAGAGGGAGGGGGGATTGAGATTGAGGCAGGCAGACACACGAAGGGAGGGAGGGAAGGAGGGAGGGAGGAAGAAAGGGAGGGAGGGGAGGTACAGGCCCGGGCAGGTGGTGCACGACTGTAATCCCAAAATGGGAGACGCTGAAACATGAGGATCGCAGGCTTGAGACCATCTCAGCAACTTGGTGAGGCCCTCGGCAACTTAGAAAGACCATGCTTCAAATATATTATGGGAGTGAGGGGGGCCAGGGGCGTAGCTCAGATGTAGAACGTCCCTGAATGAAATCCTCAGTTCACAATAAAGAAAAGGACACAATTCCATTCACATGAAGAGTAACTGAGGTGGGGAAAAATGGACCAGTAGATGTTGGTGGGACCAGGGATGAGCTGGAACGACTGGGACCCCAAGGGACTCACCCAAGAGGGCCGTCATGTTCTATGACCTAACAGGCGGAGGTGTACACCATCACCAAAGCTTTCGCTGTACACTTACCACGCCCCGCAGAAGGGGGCGTTGATGGGGGTGCGGCTTGGAGTCCGGCCTCTACTGTGGCGCTTTTCCTAGCTAAGGACCTAATAAATACTCCCCGAGCCCATAAAGGACTTAACTCCAATGGCCCCACATAATTTGCTTCTAATAGGTCGCACCATTCTTTCCACGATGTCCCCATTAGGGCTTAGCAATCCTTTCACCTACACTATAAATTTTATCTTCCATTCTATCTCGCAGGAGGTAAGCGTGGACCACTCCCTGGAGGTTTTGAGGAAGAAAAAAAAAATTAGAAGGAGTGCGATTTACGGCGCCGCAGGCAGCGGCTCATACAAAGCCCTCGGCCATCATTAGTGTCCCCGCTGCCGGGCTTGCACGGACCTCAGACGTCCTAATGAGTGGCCCAAGCAACTTCCAGCTGCCAAGAAAAGAGATTTGTCCCAACACGGAGATCGCTGCCCACGGAAATTACAGAGTTCCAAACCAGGCATAAAGAGATCGATTTTGACAGAGACACAGGGTTCTCCGTGGCCTCCAAAGCTGCACACACAGGGCCCGTTGTGATCTGCTGTGTGCTGGACAAGCGTCGGAAGTCCCTGGGAGCAACTTAGGGGAAAAACGGACTCTGTAGGTGGCCGAGAAACTCAGCCCCTGCTTCTGACAAGGACAACATTGTACACCTGAAACCCTCTCCCTCTCTCCAAGTAGCAAAGTAGGTTTCGATTGCCCGAGTGGCAGGGATCATATAGACAGGTGGGTTTTTTCAAGCAAGGAAAACCACTGCGGGGGTGGGGGGTTGAAAGAAGAGAAAGACTCAGGTAAGAAACTAGTAACAGGAAGTTTTAATAACTATTTAGATGCATGCTTGTAATCCCAGTGCTTGGGAAGCCACAGGTTCAAAGCCAGCCTCCGCACCTTAGCAAGAGGCTCAGCAACCTAGAGAGACCTTGCTTCAAAAGAAAAAATAAAATGGGCTGAGAAAGTAGCTCGGAGGTAGAATGCTGAGTACAAAAATAATAATAATAATAATAATAATAATAATAATAATAATAATAATAAAAAATAACAATACTTCTCCCATCAAATCATAAACTCTCCTGCCCTTACCCATGAGCCTGGGCTGGCCTTGCCCTCTCTGGCAGGAGGAAGGCCACATCCCTTTCGCATCCCAGGAACTCTCTGAGGACCCGGCAGCCCCACACACGGGCTGGCAGCCATGGCTGGACCTTCGGCCGGGGGAGGCTCCCATCTGAAGGCCTGCCAGCCCACACCAGTAACAGGTAGGACAGGACTCTCATCAGCCCACAGAATCCCAAGAAAAGGGATTATCTATTAAGGAACGGTACAGCGCTTTGGGCACATTGGAAGCCCTGGGCCAGGTATCAGCCAGATAACACCTTATTTCCTCCTTGACTAAGGCCTGGGGAATGCACAGGATACTCCAGTTTCCTTCCTACCTCCGCCCACAGCAGATTCCATCAAAATGAGATGCATGGGTTCCACACTCCCAGACTTGGGAGGAAGACACCGCAGCCAGGGGACTCGGGTTCCCCAAACCCAGGGACTGCTCACAGCCTCTCGGAGCCTCCATGGCCTGAGCAAGGTCGAGAAGCCGCTTTGACGAAGAAACTGTTAGAAGGAGAATGTAAATACCTAGAGGCAGGCTTCCCAGGGACAGCAAAATAAAGAACAAGGCTGGAACTTCTTCCTACCCAAAGCCGCACTCTCCCATATACAATACACGTGTGTGTGTGTGTGTGTGTGTGTGTGTGTGTGTGTGTTAGTTGGTTGGTTGGTAGGGCATTCTAAGTCCAGGATGCGTACACCCCCCCAGAACTTTTTTATTTTAAAAGAGCCTCACAGTCTCACTAGGTTGATAAGTCTTCACTACTTGTTGAGGCTGTCCTTGAACCTGCGATCCTCCTGTCTCACCTCCCAAGTACTGAAATTACAAAAGTGTGCCACCACAACTGGCCTCCCACATACTTTTGACAAAACTAAACTCCGAAAGGGACAGAGCCCGTGGTCCAGGGGATCGTGGTGCTGGGGATCAAACCCAGAGCCTTCGCATGCCCTCTCCCCAACTACAGACTTACTTCTTACCCCTGCCTGGCTTGATCAGGTTCAACAGAACACTTCTACGGACGGCATCTCTTTGGACAAGAACCATTACAAACTAAAAGATACACATTTGCATAGTCAAAGCCCGCCCCTAGGAATTAAGCATGTCAACAATACAGAGGTGTGTGTACCATGCTTGGGGCACCGGTTAGCTGACGTCATATTAATTACTGGTTGATCACTTAAAAAATGAGATGTTCTAGACAGGCATGGTGGTGTAGGCTTGTAATCCCAGCATTGGGGAGGCTGAGACCGGGAGGATCACAGTTCGCGGACAGCGTCAGCTATTTAGTAAGGCCCTTCCCAACTCAGTGGGATGTTGTTTCAAAATTTAAAAAATTAAAAAAAAAACAGGGCTGGGAGTGTAGCTCGGAGATCGAATGCCCCTGGGTTCCATCCTCAGACCGGCAAAAATAAAAATAAAATATGAGATGTCCTGAGCAAGGTGTGGTGGCAACAAGACATGCATGGACGCCTGTTACTAAATTAGAGCTACACTCCCAGCCCTTATTTTTTGTTTGTGTGTTTATGTGCAGTGATAGAAATTGGTCCTAGAGACATTCTGCAGCTGGGCTCCACCTCAGCCCCTTTTTTTTGGGAAACAGAGTTCACTAAATGACTAAAAGCCTTGCTAGTTGCCGAGTCTGGCCTGGAACCGGCAATCCTCCTGTCTCGGCTGCCCCCAAGTACTGGGATTACAGGTATGGACCACCACACCTGGCTATTTTTGTTGTTGTTGTTTTTGAAACAGGGTCTCACTGTTTGCTGAGAGTCTTAACCTGCCTGGCTAGGCACACACCTATTAATCCCAGTCCTTGGGAGGCTGAGACAAAAGCCTCAGCAATTTAGAAAGGACTAGAAATAAAATAAGATAGGGGTGGGGTGTAGCTCAGAGGTAAAGTGCCCCAGGGTTAAATACTCAGTACCACAAACAAAATAGAGATGTTTTGGGCCTTTGGAATGATCACCAAGATTAGATAAGGAATATAATATATTATCCTAGCAAGCTATTTTTTGTGAAAAGTCAGAAAAATAGGTTGAAGCTTTCCCTGATGACCAAATTGGGGGTGGGGGGAGTGACAGTATGCCACAGGATACAATGATGGTGTGTGTGTGTGTGCAAGGACATTTAACCTTCTAGGAAAACCTCTGGCCCTTTTTATCTTGAAACAGGGTCTTGCTGGCTAAATTGCTAAGGCTGACCTCCAACAAATCAGGGATCCTCCCACTCTGGGATCCCAGTGTGCGCCCCACACAGTACATTGAGGTGTCTGGCCAATTCCGTCATGCTCCAGGTCCCTGTTCCTAGGCTCTGCTTCTGAGGACCCCATTTCTCTTACCACACTGCATCTTGGGATCCTGATACTTTGAATTTCTAAAGAACCCCCAGGGGGCACAAACTCAGTAGAGGAAAAGTAGAGAGAATGGAAAGGCCCATTTATCTGCCTCCCCACCCCACCTCCCTCACCAAACACAGACCTCAATGTCCTTCTCTGAGATGCGGCCCCAGGGGCTCATGCTCAGGCCATGACACCAGCCCTGTCCCCAATTTAGCTTATGCCCCAACAATCCAAAAGGCTCCCCCCCCGGGGGGGGGGGCGCTCAGCGGATCAATTTTGTCCAAGGCTGAGGGCCGATCATAAAACCACTGGGTCCAACACGGCAACCAGCCTTCCAAGCTTTGTTGACTAGCAAAAAGAGGCTTCTGGCCAGTGTAAATTGAAGAAAATACCCCCCCACACACAAAAAAAGCTATTCCTATGCTTGGATGGTAAAACCAGAATGCTTTTATCATCCTCTCTTGTTTCTGGGGATTGCACCCAGAGGCAATCTATCTCTGAGCTATACTCTACAACCCTATTTTGTTTTGTGGCAGTGGGGATTGAACCCAGGAACTTTCTACCTCTAAGTTATACCCCCCCTTTTTTTTTCACTTTGGAAACAGGGTCTTGCCAGGTTAATGAGTCTCACTATTTGCTGCTGAGTCTATCCTCCAAATTGCAATCCTATCTCAGTCTCCCAAGTACTGTGGTTACAACTGTGCAGCCACACAGGTCCCAGCTCCTGTTTTATTTTTTGAAACAGTATCTTTGTGTGTATGTGGGGTGGGGTGGGGGGAGGCTGAGTCCTAGAGCATTCTACCTAGGAGCTATATATACCCAAGCCCTATATTTATTCTTTATTTTGAAACAGGGTCTCACTAAATTGCTGAGGCTGGCTTCGAAACTCTGATCCTTCTGTGCCAGCCTCCGAGACTGGTATTATAGGAAGGTGCGATCGTGCTTGGGTTTTTTTGTTGTTGTTGTTATTGTTTTTTTTGCAATTTTGATAAATCTTCCAGTCTCTATTCGGCCATCCTGAAATTGCTAAGTCCCACGTAATTAAGTTTCCTATGATTAATGTCCCCAGAAGCAATTAACTTAAGAGTAGAATTGCATCCTCTCTTGCTGGGCTGCCAGTTCTCCCTCTTATCATTGAGACCTTAAACAAATGGATACTAAGCCCCGTAGATTCAGTTAGGAAGTTATGTATGCCAAAAGCAATAAAGCCGATTCCACGTAGTGAGTGGGGGGGGGAGGGTTAGGGGAGGGTGAGCCCAGGGCCTCACAAGCTAAACACGCACACACCCCTAGCCCTTTTATTTCATAAGAGGGTCTCTGCTAAATCGCTGAGACTGAGCCTGAGCCCGGCATTGGTGGCGCACGCTTGTGATTCCAGCATTCGAGAGGCTGAGACGGAAGAAGCGAGGCTCGCAGACAGCCTCAGCTACTTAGTGAGGCTCTGCAACTCAGTGAGACCCTGTTTCAAAATAAAAAATAAAAAATAGGGCAGGGGGTTGGCTTGGAGGTCAGATGTCCCTGGGTTCCATCCCCAGACCGACAAAAAAAAAAAAAAAAAATACAAAAACAAATTGCTGTGGCTGGGCTCAAACCTGCAATCCTCCAACCTCAGCCTCACAAGTGCTTAAGGATTAAAGGTGAGTACCACTACTCCAGGTCTATTCCTCAGACCTACAGCTTGGGGTCTTGATCAGAACAGAGTGGATGGTGGGGGGAGACGACTTGAGATTTGGGCAAAATGTGTGGGGAAGAGCACAAGGTCAAAAGGAAATGATTAATCCCCCAAGAAAAAAGGCCAATGGGGCAGGGAATGGATTCCCTCTAAAACCCTTGCTAATAAGGTCCAACACTGGCAGGGTCTGCTTTCCAGTCCAAACTCAACAACACTTTTTTCTTGCGGTACTGGGGATGGAACCCCAGGGGTGTTCTACCTCCGAGTAACACCCTCAGCACTATTTTTTAGTGTTCATTTTGAAACAGGGTCCCACCAATTTGCAGAGGCCTCTCTAAGTAGCTGAGGCTGTCCTCAAACCGCGATCTTCCTGATTTAGCCTCCCAAATGCTGGGATTACAAGGGTGCACCACCACGCCCGGCTCAACAACAAATCTTACAACACATTTTTAGGGTCCACATTAGTAGCAAATTCTGTGGCAGTTAGCTCAGTTGCTATGATAAATACTGGACCTTTTTTTTTGGGGGGGGGGGTCTGGGGATGGAACCCAGGGGCATTCAACCTCCAAGCTATACCCCCTGCCCTACTTTTTATTCTTTATTTTGAAACAGGGTCTCAATAAGTTGCGGAGGGCCTCACTAAGTAGCTGAGGCTGTCTGAGAACCATGATCCTTCTGTCTCAGCCTCCCGAATGCTAGGATTACAAGCCTGCGCCACCACGGCCGGCTGACCCTTTTCAATACTTGAATATAGAACACATGGACAGAGAAGAAATAACATTGTACTTTATATACACTGTATTTTAAGTGGAAATTACAATGTCTTAATAAAACTATTTAAAGTTGAGGGGGGGAACCACACTTTTAAGAACTGTGTCTTTGCTGGGTGTGGCGGCGCACACCTATGTAATCCCAGTACTCGGAGGCTGAGACAGGAAGAGTCTTTCAATGCCGGCCTCGGCTACTTAGTGAGGCCCCCCGCAACTTACTGAGATCCTGTTTCAAAATAAAGAATAAAAAATAGGGCTGGAGGTGTAAACTCAGAAGTAGAATTTCCTTGAGTTCCAACCCTAGCACCACAAAATAACTAAATAACTAAATAGAATAAATAAAATCAGGTTGGAGGTATAACCTACAGGTAGAATGCCTCTGAGTTCCATCTCCAGTACCAAAAAATATATAAATAAAAACCAACCCAGTATCTTAGCTGGACATGGTGGCACACGCCTGTAATCCCAGCACTTCAAAATTAAAATAGGCATGGGGCTAGGCTGTAGCTTAGAGATAAAATGCCCCTGGGTTCAATCCTCAGTACCACCAAAAATATATATAAAAGAAAAAGGCTGTGTCTTAGGACAAATACCTAGTCTACCCAGGCTAGTTTTGCTCAGAGGTTATTTGCACTTAACAATTACATTCCAGCTGTTGGGAGTCCAGAATGGAGCAGGAAAAGTGAATGGCTGTAGTCATCAGGACGGCTAAGACATTCTAGGACAACTGCCATTTCTGGCAGGAACCTCGCTGGTCACTAATGGAGGGAATATTGAGGGCCTATTTTTAAAAAGTTGTCAGTCATTACATACAATATCCCTTTGAAAGGCTATGACATCAGCATGCTAAAAAAGTATATAAATAGGTCAAACCCAAAGGGGAGGGGACAGCTAATGCCTTGCTAACAGCCTTCGGGAAACAACTTCCCCCTTAGCTCTTCACACACTAATGCCTACAGCGGGAAATCCCGGGACTTGGGAGGCTGAGACTGGAGGATGGCAGGTTCGAGGCTCTAGATTTAGCAAGAGCCTGTTTCAAAATAAAAAGGGCTCGGGGTGTAGCTCAGTGGTTCCATCTCCAGTGCCTGAAAACATTTAACTCGGGCCCTGAGGCTGCAGGGAGCTCCCAGATGGGCAGATTGCTGAGTCCAGGAGTCTCAGTTTTCCTGAGGTCCCAAGTCCCACTTGGTCCCAGATAACCAGGAAAGCCCACCACCCCTCACTTCAGTTCCTCAGCCTGGCCACTGCCAAGGGCCATCCGCTGGCTGGGTCGGGGGGGGGGGGGGGGCAGAATGAAGAGGCCTCCCGCGTTTACAAACTGGCAAAGGAAAGGCAACCCCGCCCGGCCTCCCTGCCTGTGCCCAAAGCAAGCATTCTAGAGCCTGCTTCAGAACAGGAGAGGGGAGAGAAGCAACCTTTACCTAAAGGAAGTGTGGAAGCCGGGCCTTGTTTCTTTGAGGGAACCATCCCACCACCCTTCCTGCTGCGGACAGAAGGGAGTTGTTGGGTTACTTCTGGAGACAGGTGAGAACCTTGCAAGAACCAAGAGGCAGAAAGAAATACGCCTCACGTTTTCACTGTGTGTATGGTGACCCACAGGCGGTCAGTAAGTCCTAGGCAGAGAGTCACGCACTCTTTCCAATCTTGTACAAAGTGCTCCCAAACAGTGTTTCTTAATTTATTTTTTGCGGTACTGGGACTGGAACCCAGGGGCATTCTGCCTCTGAGCAACACCTCCAGCCCTATCTTTATTCTTTATTTTGAAACAGGGTCTTGCGAAGTTGCAGAGGGCCTCACTAAGTAGCTGAGACTGTCTGAAAACCCAGATCCTCCTATTTCGGCCTCCCCAAGGATCACAAGTATGCGCCTCCATGCCCAGCTTTACTTCTCGTATTGAAACAGGGTTCTGTTAGACTGAGATTCTCCCTAGATTGCTGTGGTTGGTCTGGAACCTACACTGTCTCAGCCTCACAACTACAGGGATTATAGGTTTGACACCACCACACCCAGAAAAAAATGTTTCAAAACAAAATATAAATAGTATTGGGGGTGTGGCTCAGAAGTAGAATGCCCCTGGGTTCAATCCCCAGCACCAGACACAAAATAAATTAAAAGCTGAGACAGGAGGATGGGGTCACAGCAGCTTTGGCTATTTAGTGAGGCGCTCTGCATCCTGGTGAGATCCTGTCTTAAAATAAAGAATAAAAAATAGGGATGGGTGCAGGTTGAAAACTGCCCTGGGTTCCAATCCCAGATACTGTGGGAGGGAGGGTTGGTTGAAGAGACATTTGCACCCCTATATTCACAAGCCAGATACAGATGAGAATTTCATTACTTGCTGAAGATGTCCTTGAACCTGCAACTTTCCTGTCCCAGCCTCCCAAGTACTGGGATTACAGTATACCACAAAGGGCTTATTTTGCCTTTTTCTTTTCTTTTTTTGGTGGTACTAGGAGTGGAAGCCAGGGGCTTTCTATCTTCGGGCTATACTCTCATACCTATTTTGTGTTTTATTTGGAAACAGGGTCAACTAAGTTGCTGAGAGCCTCACTCAGTAGCTGAGGGTGGCTTTGAACCTGCGCGATCCTCCTGTCTCAGCCTCCCAAGTACTGGGATTACAAGTGTGCAGTCACCACGCCCCTCTTATTTTGCACTTTTTAAGTAAGGTCTGAGCCAAACTGCTGAGATTGGTCTTGAACCCACACTGCAATTCCAGCCCCCCCCCCAAGTACCCTAGTAGAAACAGGGTACTTGTTTACCCCATTTACTAGGAAACTTCTTTACTGGGAAAGCATCTTTCCCAGGTGCTTGTGAAAGATATTAATTACAATGAGTTCCACCCCATTTTCAGAGAATCAGAATCTCTGTGATACAGAGCCCCGGGGCTAACCAAATCCAGGTCATTGTACTTGGAAGGCTGAAACAAGAAAATGGAAGTTCCAGGACAGCCTCAGCAAACAGTGAGACTCTCAGCGAACTAGCAAAATTCTGTTACAAAACAAAAAATAAAAAGGGCCAGGCCTGGTGGCGCACGTTTGTAATCCCAGCCGCTGGGGAGGCGGAGACAGGAGGATGGCGCAGGTTCAAAGCCAGACTCAGCTGGTTTAAGAGACCCTGTTTCCAAATAAAATATAAAATAGGTCTGGGAGTGTAGCCTGGAGGTAGAAGGCCCCTGGGTTCCACCCCTAGGGCCACCAAAAAATAAATAAAAATTTAAAATAAACTAAAAATAAAGTTTCTGAGGCTGGCCAAAAACCTGTGACCCTCCTGTCTCAGTCCCTGGAATTGATTACAAGTTTGTGCCACCATGCCTGGCACCCCAAATTCTTTCTTCATCAATAAATAAGTTTCCTGGGGTTCTGGGTATCGTTCAGTGGTAGAGTGCTTGCTTAGCATAAAGCCCTGTATTCAGCCAGGCACGGTGGTGTGCACTTGTAATCCCAGCACTTGGGAGGCTGAGACAGGAGGATCACACGGGTTCGAAGCCAGTCTCAGCTACTTAGTGAGGCTCTCAGCAACTTAGTGAGACCCTGTTTCCAAATAAGGTATAAAATAGGTCTGGGAGTACAGCCTGGATGGAGGTGGAAAGCCCCTGGGTTCCACCCAAAGTACCACAAAAAGAAAGAAAGAAAGAAAGAAAGAAAGAAAGGAAGGAAGAAAGGAAGGAAGGAAGAAAGAAAGAAAGAAAGAAAGCAAGCCCTGTTTCAATATGAAGCACTAAAGAGAGAAAAAAAGAACAAAAAAACCTAAGCCTACTGGGTAGTTACTGCAGCGGGGAGGGGGGGTGGAGATCTAAGCTTACAAACATATCTTAGTATCTTAAAACTTGTGATTGGTGGGGGCTCAGAGGTATGAACCCGCTCGGCCCTCAACAGTGGTCACCAGAACATTTCTTTAACCCCACAGTGCTGGCACAGGCGGATACCAGGGACTGGAGGCGGCAGGGGGCGGGGTGTCCCGGGAAGGCTGAGGCCTGGTTCCTTCAAGGTTTCCCAACAAAGCCTGAACCTGATTCAGTCAAGCCACCACAAAGTTCCCGGCTAAAGGCTCTAGCCAGCACCCTATAAAGCTTCCCACCCCACCCCCCATTACAGAAGAGCTGGCACATCACCAGCAGAAAGTACTTCATTATTGGACATCTAACTGCCTAGAGTCCAGGCAAAGATTCATAGGGGCCTGGCCCTGCCCTGGGAGAGGGTCATTTATGCCGATTAAGGCCAGAGTATGTGGGCTCCCAGAGGCCCATAAAACTCCCAGGGAAGGAAGCAGGGATTAACCACTTCCTCCTACCTCTCAAGAAGGGGTTTCAAGTTGTACCAAATTGCAGAAAAGAGGGCTCCTGGGAGGGGGTGGGGGAGTGCGGACTAGAAGGGCCTACACCTGGCTAAGTCCACTACAAGGGGACAGGACTAACCCTGGGGTTTCTCAAATTGCTTTGCTTTTTACAGGAGGCTTTTGGAGACCCCGCTGCCCCTGCACCTCTGGGAGGCTCATTCTGCCCCGCCCCTTGGCACGGGTCTGGACTCTGTCCAGAAAAGGAGCCGAGGACATATGAGGATTGTGTGTTTGTTTGCCAAGTGCTACAATACCACAATAAGCCTTTCACATTGTCATCAGATTTGCTGAATTAAAAATGGTCCCTAACCAGGCGTGGCGGTGCACGCTTGTGATCCCAGTACTTGGGAGGCTGAGGCGGGGGAATCACACCTGAGAAATTTAGAAGAACTCTCAGCAACTTGGCAAGACCCTGTTTCAAAATAAAAAATAAGGCTGGGGGTGTGGCTCAGAGGTAAAACATCCCTGGGTTCAGCTGGGCACAGCTGCACACGCTTGTGATCCCAGCATGCAGGAGGATCAAAAGTTCTTGGGCAGCCTCAGCTGCTTAGCGAAGCTCTCTGCAACTTAGGGAGACCCTGTTCCAAAATGAATAAAAAGTAGGTCTGGGGATATAGCTTGGAGGTAGAAATGCCCCTGGGTTTCATCCCCAATACTGCCCAAGAAGGGGGGAAGGAGAAGAGAGAAAGAAAAAAGGGCCAGGCATGGTGATGCACACCAGGAATCCCAGTTATGAGGAGGCAGAAGCAGGAACCTCAGAAGTTCGAGACCAGCTTGGGCCGCTTAGGAAGTCCCCATCATATGGCGCTCAGGGTAGAGCACTTGCCTAGATGTAGTTTCTACAAGAAAGGAGGGAGTGAAGGAGGGATAGGAGAAGAAAACTGGAAACTGGATTTTAGTTTGGCCTGTGGCTCACACAAAAACCATCTAATCTTAGACTTGGGAGACTGAGATCGGAGGATCCCAGGTTTAAAGCTAGCTTCAGCAACTTAGGCCATCTGGAACTTAGCTAGACCCTTGTTTCAACAATTAAAAAAAAAAATGGGGGTGTACCTCAGAGGCAGGATGCCCCTGGTTCATGTCCCTGTAACACACACACACACACACACACACACACACACACACACACACACACACACCACACACAACTAGCTCAGCCCAGCCTAGGGGTAGCTGAGAAGGGAGGCCACTGTGTCCCAGCCAGGCATTCGCCCTCCCTCCTTCTCCCCAGGGCACAGGGGCCAGTCTCCAAGGTGCTGGTCAACATTCCAAGAGGCAGTCCTTCCCGCCCTTGGGGAACAAAGCCCAGGGGCCGAATTCCTGCTGCCCCAAGCCTGTGGGCTGAGTGTTGTCCAAACAATACTGGGCGGGCAAAAAGCACCCCCAGCCAGAGCCCCTAGGAAGCCCACTCCCCACTCCCCTCCAAGCTAGGGAAGCCCCAAGGAAAGCAGCAGGGCAGATACTAAAACTGGACCTTATCAACAGAGCAAAACCTGCAAGGGAGCAAAGTCCAGGCTAGAACCACCTCCAGGGAACAGGCCCAGGCCTCCTGTAATCATTAACTCTATCTGGAGGGTCTTCTTGGCATTCTCACTTTGTACCGGCTTTTACTGTAATGGAGGCAAACACTTTGCTGTCCTTCAAGAGGGGAGGTTTGTGTCTGTTTTTGTTCTTTGTGTTTTATGAACAGCTCCTGCGTCACCATAGGAGATGGCTTCAGGAAGATTCCAATCAGAGATCGCAGGCAAAGGGACCTTGGGACGGGGGTGAACCAGCCGGCTGCAGCTCCCTGCTTGTAGGAAGGAGGGCGGCTCTTCAGGCAGCCTCAAGAGGACAGACTCTTGTGGACTTTCAGAGGAATTGGTAATTAATATGGGACCCATGGAGCTGCAGGGTTCTCTGGCTTTGAAGGTAGAGGTGATATAGGTTGGTGTTTTGTGTTGTTTAGCGGTACCACAGATTGAACCCAGGGGTGTCTACCTCTGAGCTACACCCCCCAGCCCTATTTCTTAGTCTTTATTTTAAAACAGGGTCTCACCAAGTTGCCAAAGGCCTCAGTACGTAGCTAAGGCTGGCTGCAAAAGTGGGATCCTCCTGTCTCAGCCTCCCAAATACTGAGATTACAAACGTGCGTCACCATGGTCCAGCTTAAGGTAGTAGGTGTGTGTGTGTGTGTGTGTGTGTGTGTGTGTGTGTGTGTGTGTTACTGATGATGGAACCCAGGGGCATTCTATCTCCGAGCTACACCCCCAGCCCAGAGTCTCACTGAGTTGCAAAGGGCCTAAGTAGTAGCTGAGGTTATCTTTGAACCATGATCCTCCTGTCTCAGCCTCCTCAAATGCTGGGATTACAAGCATGCGCCACCACACCCAGCTGGTAGTAGGCTTTGCGTGGAGCCCAGCCCAGCGGCTCCAACTCTCAACACTGGTTCAACATCTATCTGCTTTGCAGCTACACCTAAGTGCATCCAAGCCCTCAGCAAACTGCTTCCCAGACTTTTCACATGCACAGCCCGACCACTGGGGGCTGCCAGGTCTTTCTCCTGGCCCCACACTAAGGGCTCCCCTTCCCCCTGCCTGGGCGGCTCCCACAACCAGTCTCCCCAGTGCCCCAGTTCCAGCCCGCAACCTATTTCCCACCACACTCAGCTCTGGATGGAGTGGAGGCACGGTGAGGAAGTGACCAGCCATGAAAGGAAGCGGAGACGCCGCCCCTGAACGCTGCCCTCCCTCCACAGCCAGGCTCAAGGGTCCACAAGAGGACCTGCGATTCTGCAGGAAATGGCCGGGGCCTGGCTTTAAAGAAGGGTGACCACTCTGCAAGGCAGGGCAGGTCTCGCGAACCTCCTAAACCCCAAATGAATGAAAAGTACTCTGCAAAGTTGCTATTCAGGCTGGAGTGTGGTGGTGCCTGGATGTTATCCCAGTGCTTGAAAGGCTGAGACAGGAATCACTGGTTGGAGGTCAGCCTCAGCAATACCCAGTTGCAAAATAAGCCAGGCAGAAAGGATGAGACAGGAGGGTCGAAGATCCAAGGCCAACTTCAGAATATGTATTGAGGGGGGGCAAGCCATATATATTTTTTTTTTTTTAAACAGAGTCTTGCTAGGTTGACTGATGAACAGCCCACTAGTTAGTTGCTGAACATCCTCAGCAATGTAGGGAGACTCTTGACCCTGTTTCAAAATAAAAATATAGAAAGCTCTGGGGGCATGCCTTGAACTTAAGACTACCCCTGTGTTCAATTCCCAATAAATAAGAAATATATTAAAAATAGCCGGGCGTGGTGGCGCTCGCTTGCAATCCCAGCATTCGGGAGGCTGAGACAGGAGGATCACGGTTCATGGACAGCCTCAGCTACTTAGTGAGGCCCTCCGCAACTCAGTGAGACCGTTTCAAAATAAAGAATAAAAAATAGTGCTGGGGGTATAACAAGGAGGTAGAATGTCCCTGGGTTCCACCCCCAGTACTGAAAAAAAAAAAAAAATTAAAGGAGCTGGAGGTGTCAGAGGTAGAATGCCCCCAGTACCCTAGCATCCAAGACCCTGTTTCCAAATAAAAATATAAAATGGGTCTGGGTGTGTAGCCCGGAGGTAGAAGGGTTTCCAGGAATCCCAGTACCACCAAAAAAAAAAAAAAAAAAAAGAATCCAAATTCATTTTTTTGGTATTTGGGATGAAATCCATGGGTATTCTACCTTTGACTTAAACCTCTAGCCCTTTTTATTTCTATTTTTCATGCATGGAGGACTGCACCTAGGGCATCCTGCTCCCAACTACACTTATCAGCTCTTTTTATTTTTGGCTAGGTCCTTGCTGAGGCTGTTCTCTATCCTGCGTTCTTCCTGTCTTAGCCTCCCAAGTATGGACTGACTGCAGGCGTGGGCTGGCCTTTACGTTTTATTTTGAAACAGGACCTTGCTAAGTAGCTGAGGTTGGCCCTCCTGTCTCAGCCTGCCAAGTGCTGGAACTGCAGGCAAGGGCCCCATGCCTGCAGGAATGGCAGCTGCTCACCTCTCCCTCCCCACTGATTGTACTGGCCTGAAAAGTTAGGCTTTTTCTCTGAAGTGCTCACTGGTCCCTACAAAAATAAGAAGCCTTCTCTTGGGACAGGAGCCCAGGCTTCCCTGGAAACTCCAGTATTCTCTAGAGGAAGGCACAGAAGTTGAGGTATGGTGATGCTCACCTGTGATGCCAGTACCTTGGGGAAGACAGAAGGGTCACAGGTTCAAGGACAGCCTCAGCAAGTAGTGAGGCTCACACCTAGCAAGACCTTACTTAGAAATAAAAATAAATACGGCTGGGGTGTAGCTCCCCAGGTACAATCCCCAGTACCACCAGCACACACACACACACACAAAAAAAAAAAGCACAGAATCTAGTCTTCTGGTTCTAGGGTACATGCCTTTTTGAGAGTTGGATTTTTTTTTTTTCCAGTATAGGCACAAAGTACCTAAACAAAAATAACATACATGTGCATCCTTAGCCAGGGTACCCAAAATCCCCCTCGGTTAATTCTATTTCCCTTTGTAGAGCATGCGAGGGTCCCCAGAAGGCAAGCTCTGCTCTCTTTCTTTGTGTCCTCAAACACCCGGAGAGAGCCAGGCACATGGCAGATGTTCAATGAAAAGTGAATGGAATTCACTTCCACATTTTCCAACCAATCCTTGAGGAATTTGCCTCCCAGCAGGCACCGGCTCACAGAGAAACAATGTGCCCGGGCCATTTGCATTGTGGCCCCTAAATGGCAAATGTTTGCAGAAGGGGGGAACAGGGCTAGCATCTGGGCCATCTCGGAGGTTAAAAGCCTCACAGGTAAGGAGTTGAGACTTTCCCAGCTCTCCTCTCATCAGTAAAGGGCAGGGAAGATGCGGGTCCCCTAATTAGAGACTGGTCCAGTCACATTTCCAATGGGCTCAGCATTCTTGCAAATACTTCTGAAACCCAGGAACTCCAGAGAAGAGTACTAAGAGGTGTGCAGCCGACAGACACTTGGGGGTGCCCGGAGATGGTTCTATCTGGACTTGGGGGGGGGGGGGAGACGGTAACACAGATATGAAAATCATCGGAGCTCATCAAAACGTACTTTACTTAAAATTTTCTTAAGCCGGGAGTGGTGGCGCACGCTTGTCATCCCAGCATTCGGGAGACCGGGACCTGTGGATCGCGGCTCACAGACAGCCTCAGCTACTTAGTGAGGCCCTCTGCGACTCAGTGAGACCCGGTTTCAAAATAAAGAATAAAAAATAGGGCAGGGGGTGTAGCTCAGAGGTCGAATGCCCCTGGGTTCTACCCCCAGACCCCAAAATAAATAAATAAATAAATAAAATTTTCATAATAAAATGAGGGTGTCTTACTACACTATTTCTAAATAACGATAAGGAACGAGTACATGGAGCTGTCTGCTGGGTGTCATGCAAGGACATGCCCAATCCATTATTATCTCAAAACTACAAAAAACAAAGCCAGGCGTGGTGGCACGATCTGAAATCCCAGTATTTGGGAGGCTGAGACAGGAGGACCACAGGATTGATGCTGCCCTTAGGGAGATCCTATTTCAAAATAAAAATAGAAAGGGCTGGGGTATGGCTCAGAGGTAGGATGCTCCTGGGTTCATCAGCAGGCCTAGGGGCTCACGCCTGTAACCCCAATGCTTGGGAGGCTGAAACGGGAGGATCGTGGTGGGAGGACAGCTTCAGCTACTTAGCGAGGCCCTTTGCAACTCAGTGAGACCTGGTTTCAAAATAAAAAAATTAAAAATGGGGCTGAGGGTGTAGCTCAGAGGTAGAATGTCCCTGGATTCCATCTCTAGCACCAAAAAATGAATTAATAATAATAATAATAATAATAAGCCAGGTGTGGTGGCTTCATGTTTGTAATCCCAGTACTTGGGAGGCTGAGACTGGAGAATCACAGGTTCTCGGACAGTCTCAGCTACTTAGTGAGGCTCTCTGCAAGTTAGTGAGACCCTGTTTCAAAATAAAGAATCGGGCTAAGGGAGTAGCTAGGAGATAGAATGCCCCTGGGTTCAGTCCCCAGCACCGCAAAAATATTGAACTAAATTAAACTAAAAATAAAACAGGGCTGGGGGTGTAGCTCAAACGTGGTCAAATCCCCAGTTACTGAGAAGGGGGGTGGGGGAAGCAAATTGCAGAATTATACAGAACAGAGATTTCAAAAACTTTCTCTATCACTTTTACAAGATTAAATCAGACAGCTATCAAGACACTGTTGCACCACACGTCAGAATCAGGACGGATGATACAATGCAAAACTTAACACCGCTTACTTATGGGGGAGGGGTGGGCAGGACTGGCAAGTTATATATTAGCTACTTAGCACTTGTGTAGTGGCCATTTATTTCTTTTGCAATATGAAAATTAAAATGGAGAGAGGAAAAGGTACCGGTGGGAGATCAGATCTACAGAGCCAGAGCCCTGCCCAGAAGCTGCTCTTGGGCCATTTTCTTGGGCCCGTGCGTACACGGGCTGAAGGAGTGAGCCTGCAGGAAGGGCCTGGGCCAGCCGGTGTGCTGTGAGCAGCTGGACTTCTGCACCCTACTTCCTTCTAGTGACCGCATTTTAGGTTTTTGTTTATATTTTAAGAGATGGCCAATGCATGGCCAGGACACACGACCACGCCAACGCTCCGTGTTGGACTCCAGCCAGGTCAAGCTCAGGTTTAGGGCTCTCCACCTCCAAGACACCAACTGTATTCAGAGAGGTTCTTTTGAAGGCCAAACCACAAAGAAACGCCAGGGAAACAAGGACCATTCACTAGCAGAATCAGGAATGGGGCTCACTGTGTGTTCTAAAACAATAATACAGCGAGCAGATAATCGAAGAGTACAGCTAAAGACACAAAACGCAGCAAGCCAGAGACTGAAGGACAGGGGCAGAACACGTTGGGATGTAAGCCCGGCACCCAGTTAACTGCAGCTGCAGGCCTGGGGAAGTCCTCTGCCACACTCAGTACTCTGTATTTATCCAAAATGTCTACAGATTGATCAAGAAAGAGAAAAGAAATTGGCCCGGGGGACCTGAGCAGGAGATTCAGGGCGGGAACCCAGAATACCACTAAGCATTTGAAAAGGTGCCTGGCCTCCTCACAGGATGAAGTCTGGGGATGGGCCTCTCTCCAGCTAGATAGGGAGGCAGCTTGCTGGGATCTATTAACATGTAAAATGGGCCTCTCCAGGGCTCTAGAAACCCCTGGCAGGGGCAGTGGAGGAGGAAATGATCCCTCTCGCAGAGAACTTACCAAGGAGGTGGCTTTGCTAACAATGGCCAAAGGAGCAGGCTAAACTCCACACCAGCGAGGCCACGCCTGGAGCTGGAGCAGAACCTCATCAAGGCTGAAACCCACTGGGTTTCCATCGCTCGTGTGGGGTAAGTGGTGGCCAGAATGCGGGAGAAACCGGGGCTGCAATTTTTTTTTTCAATTAAAATGTGTGGTGGCGCACAGTTGTCATCCCAGCATTTGGGAGGCGGAGACCGGAGGATTGCAGTTGGCAGACGGCCTCAGCTACTTAGTGAGACCCTGTTTCAAAAATAAAGAATACAAAGCAGGGCAGGGGATGTAGCTCGGAGGTCAAATGCTCCTGGGTTCTATCCCCAGACCGGCCAAAAAAAAAAAAGAAAAGAAAAAAAGTGCTGAGTATGGTGGCTCATGTCTGTAATCCCAGTACTTGGGAGGCTGAGACAGGAGGATGGCAGGTTCAAGGACTGCCCTCAGAAAGTAGCGAAACTCTCAAGCAACTTAGTGAGACCCTGTTTCCAAATAAAAATAAAATAGGGCTGGGGAGTGTAGCTCAAAATAGAGTGCAACTGGGCTCAATCCGCAGTGCCACACACAAAAAAGAAAAATTAAACTGAACAAGTGTGATGGTGCCTGTTTGTAATCCCAGGACTTGGGAGGCTGAGTCAGTCACTGCGGCCTCCACAGTCACTGGAGACTCCACAGTCACTGGAGACTCCGCAGTCACTGGAGACTCCGCAGCTTAACGAAACTGTTTCAAAATAAAAAGACATGCCCGGGGGGGGTATAGCTCAGAGGTAGAAAGCCCCTGGATATCAACCCCCAGGAAAGAAAGGAAAAAAGGAAGGAAGGAGGGGAGGGAAGAAAGGAAGGGGAAAGTAGTTCAAGAGCAGCCTCAGCAATTTAGCAAGACTTCTAAATCTTAAACAGAACCAGAGAGGTAGCTCAGTGGTAGAGCACTGCCTAGCATGTTGGAGGCCTGGGCCTAATCCTTAGCACCAGGAGAAAAATAAACTAGACAGTATGTATCACTTGGACAATTAAACCAGGGATAGAACTAAACAGTTCGTGTGACTTTCTGGGAATATAAAATAGCCCAGAGTAAAATCCCAATTTTCCGTTCATCCAGCAATTATAAACTGACCCAGGATGGTGAAGGAGGGTGGAAAGGTCAGTATTATTGTTACAGGCACATACCAAGAGGAAGTACCGCCTACAGTGTCACATGCAGTGTACAGAAGGTGAGTTTTTAGAAAATCCTTAACTGTTATTAAAGGAACAAAATTATGGGCCTGGTGTGGTGGCACAGCCTTGTAATCCCATATTTAGGGGGCGAGAACAGGAGGATTGCCGGTTGGGAGCAATGCTCCGGAGTTCAATTCCCAGTGCCCAAAACTAAAAGAAAAAAAACTACCTCTTGCTCCTGTTTTAACCTCAAACAAGTACTTACAAAGATAGTAAGAAGCCCGGCGTGGTGGCCTACACTTGTAATCCCAGTACTCCGGGAGGCTGAGACAGGAAGATTGCAGGTTCCCTACCAGCCTCAACTTAATTAAGTTGCAGCCCTCCTGCAACTTCATGAGACCCTGTTTCAACGCACTGGGGCAGGAGGTCTGCCACAGAGCTACACTCCCAGCCCGACAAATAGTTTTTATTAAGCATTCACTCATTTGGGTTCCTCTTTTCTATGAACTATGAACAAATCCATCTGCATTTACCCTCAAGATGGAGAGAGCCTTAAGACAGAGACAATATTTAAGCCTAAACTCAAGGAACTGAAATGCCAGGTCCTGGCAGGCTGGAAAAGAACTCCTCTACCTGTGTTGCTGTGATTTGTTTTTAGTGGGAAAGAGGATGGTCTTATATTTGAACAAGCAAACCATCTTGAAAATAAGTTCTAGGGGGCTACGACAGGCAGAGATTCATTAAACTCAGGCAATCTGTGCTCAGATTCACAAGTAGACATACACAATAATTAATAGGAAAAAAACCACCTTTAATAAGAATATTCAAAACATCAAATGAGAACAACATCCGTCTTTTTTTTTTTTTTTGCGGCACTGGGGATAGAATCCAGGGGTGATATATATCCAACCTACGCCCCAGGCCTAGCTTTCCATCTTTTACTTATTTATTTTTTTACTTTTTTGTGGTTCTGGGGATAGAACCCAGGGGGGCATTCAACCTCTGAGCTACAGCCAGGCGTGGTGGCGCACGCTTGTAATCCCCGCGCTTGGGAGGCTGAGACAGGAGGATCGCACGGGTTCGAAGCCAGCCTCAGCTACTTAGTGAGGCTCTCAGCAACTTAGTGAGACCCTGTTTCCAAATAAAATATTAAAAAAAGGGCTGGGAGTATAGCCCCGAGGTGGAAAGCCCCTGGGTTCCACCCCCAGTACCACCAACCTCTGAGCTACAAGCTCTGTCCATTTTTTTTTTTTTTTTTTTTTTGTGGTTCTGGGAATGGAACCCAGGGGCCTTCTACCTTTGGGCTACACTTCCAAACCTATTTTATTTTTTATTTGGAAACAGGGTCTCTTAAACCAGGTTAGACTGGCTTCAAGCCTGTGCGATCCTCCTGTCTCAGCCTCCCAAGCGCGGGAATTATAAACATGAGCCACCATGCCCGGCTTCTGCCCTATTTTTTATTCTTTATTTTTGAAACAGGTTGTGGAAGGCCTAAGTAGCTGGTTGCTGTCCAGGAACTGTGATCCTCCGGTCTCAGCCTCCTCTGGGATCCTCGGGTCTCAGTGCTAGCCTTTTTATTTTTGAAACAGGGTTTCACAGAAAGTAGCTGAGGCTGTCCAGAAAGGCAAGGCGATGGATCCGCCTCCCAAATGCTGGGATTACAAGCTGCCACCACGCCCGGCCTACCTCCTTTTTTGACAATGAAATGTTTTGTCTTTCAACTGTAAAAAACTGCCTGGGTCAGAAGCAACAATCCCAAGTTCTGAAATAGATGCCCAAATATAACACCTTATAAGCCGGGCGTGGTGGTGCTTGTAATCCCAGCATTCGGGAGGCTGAGACCTGGAGGATCACGGTTCACGGACAGCCTCAGCTACTTAGGGCAGGGGGTGTATCTCAGAGGTCAAATGCCCCTGGGTTCCATCCCCAGACCCGCAAAAAAAAAAAAAAAAAATTATATATATATATATATATAACACCTTATATTCGATGTCATATGTTGGTGTTGTTTATATAATTAAAAGTTAACATATAGGCTGAGACAGGAATATTGCGATTCACAGACAACCTCAGCTATTACGTTTAGTGAGGCCCTTTCCAACTCAGAGACCCTACTTCAAAATAAAGAATAAACCGGGCTTGGTGGCGCACACTTGTAATCTCAGTACTTAGGAGGCTGAGACACGCAGGTTCGAAGCCAGCCATCAGCTACTTATTGAGGTCCTCAGCAACTTAGTGAGACCAAATAAAATATATATAATAGGTCTAGGTGTGCAGCTTGGAGGTAAAAAGCCCTTGAGTTCCATTCCCCAGTACCACAAAAATAATAAAAACAGGGCTGGGGATAAGCTCAAGGGTAGAATGCTCCCGGATTCCACCCCTAATACCAAAAAACAAAACAAAACAAAAAAAAAACCCCATGATTTATTTAGCAGACAACCAAAAGTAAGCAAACAAGCCAGAGAGCCTGCTGTGGTAGCACACACCTGTAATCCCAGACTGAGATAGGAGGATCACAGGTTCCAGGACAGCCTCACTGAGTAGCAACACTCATCAACCTAGGTAGACTGTTTCAAATTAAAAATGCCTTTGAGCCGGGCTTGGGGGCACACGCTCATAATCCCGTGCTCGGGAGGATCGCGAAGGTTCAAAGCCAGCCTCAGCTACTTGGCGAGGCTCTCAGCAACGTAGTAAGACCCTGTTTCCAAATAAAAAAAATATAAAATAGGTCTGGGAGTATAGCCCGGAGGTAGAAAAATATAAAATAGGTCTGGGAGTATAGCCCGGAGGTTTCCACCCCCAGCAACACACACACACACACACACACACACACACACACACACACACACACCAAAAAAAAAAGCCTTTGAGTTCAATACCCAGTAGAAAAAGGAAAAAAATCCAGGAAGCCAGGTAAGGGACAGGATGCCAAAGCAAGCGTGCATTATGTGTCCAAGGCAAGCAAAGATGATTCAATTACGAACTTATCCTTTTTCTGTTGCTCCAAGTCCCAGAATCAACCATCTCCTGCCGGAGAAAACTTGTTACCCCACACACGGGCAGAGTAGTCCCTTCTTATCTACCAAACCAGATCAGAAAAGGAGGCCCTTTTGTTTTGTTTCTTTGGTACTAAAGATTGAGCCTAGGGTATTTTCATTCTACCTCTGAGCTACACTTTAGCCCTTTTTAATTTTTACTTGGAAACAGGGCCTCCCTAAGGGTTTCTGAGTTGCTGGGAGTCAGGCTAGCTTCAAACTTCTGATCCTCCTGCCTCGGCCTCCCATGTACTGGGATTACTCATGTTTACCAGAAGAACCAGCTGAAATAAGAGATGACTTTTTTTTTTTTTTTTGGGTGGTACTGGGGTTCCTGGAAGCCCTTCTACCTCCGGGCTACACTCCCAGGCCTATTTTATATTTTTGAAACAGGGTCTTTTACGCCAGCGCGGCTGGCTTCGAACCTGCACGATCCTCCTGTCTCCGCCTCCCAAGCGCGGGGATTACAAGCGTGTGCGCCACCACGCCCGGCAGAGACGACTTTTAAATCTGACCTCATACAACACGGAGAGGGTTCTTTCCCAAGTTTCCAAAGCTCCAATATTTGGACTGATCTATAGCTAAAGAAAAAAAAAAAAAAAGGCTGTAGTTTTTCTTTATATCTGTTTAAAAATATCAAACTAAATTGCAAAAAGTAAATGTTCCTCTTAAAATTGTTTTCCTAAGCCAGAGTGTGGTGGCATATATCTGTAATCCCAGTGCTTGGGAGGCTGAGATAGGAGGATAGAGCAGGTTCATAGACAGCCTCAGCTACTTAGTAAGACCCTGTTTAAAGATAAAAAGTTAAAAATAGGACTGGGGATATAGCTGTGAGATAGAATGCCCCTGGGTTCAACCCCCAGTATCACCAAAAATAAAATAAAATTCCTAGTAACTAACACACACACACACACACACACACACACACACACACACACTCTCTCTCTCTCTCTCTCTCTCTCTCCCTCCCTCCCTAAAACCCTAAAGGCTTTGAATCAAGCTAAAGAAAAAACAAAACTGACCCGTGTGGTGCACATTTGTAATCCCAGTACTTGTGAGGCTCAGACAGGAGGATCACAGGTTCGAGGCCAGCCTGGGCTACTTAGTGAGACCCCCGTTTCAAAAGAAAGAATAAAGCCTGGCGTGGTTGCGCATGTTTGTAATCCCCACACTTGGGAGGCTGAGACAGGAGAATCACACAGGTTCGAAGCCAGCCTCAGCTGCTTAGTGAGGCTCTCAGCAACTTAGTGAGACCCTGTTTCCAAATAAAATACAAAAATAAGTCTACGAGTATAGCCCGGAGGTAGAAAGTCTGGCTTTCACCCCCAGTACCACCACCACCGGAAAAAAAAAAAAAACAATGAATAAAAAATAGGGCAGGGGTTGTAGCTCGGAGGTCGAATGCCCCTAGGTTCCATCCCAAGACCCGAAAAAAAAAAAAAAAATAGGGCTAGGGTGTCTAGGGTGTAGTAGGGAGGTAGAATGCCCTTTGCTCAATCCCAGTACTGAAAAAAAAAGAAAAATGTCTCCCACAATTACAATTTTGCTTGTTAGCATCATAGGAAAACTATTTCTTTATTTATCTGGAATGGTGAATTCAGCAGTCACACTAAGAAGTAACAGTCCCAAATCACTATGCATGAGGAAGGCTGGGCTTTCTGGGTGTTATAAAAACACACCAGGGAGCCCTGCATGGTGGCCGCGTTTGTGGGATCCAGCACTTGGGAGGCTGAGAGAGGAGGATCAGCTACTTGCTGAGGCCCTCTGCAACTCAGTGAGACCCTGTTTCAAAATAAAGAATAAAAAATAGGGCTGGGGGTGGAGGAGGCCAAATGCCTCTGGGTTCCAACCCAGTACTGCCAAAAAATAAAATAAAATAAAAAAGGTCTGGGAATATAGCTCCATGGCAGAGTCTTGCCCAGCGTGTGCTAGGCCCGAGTTCACTATCAAGACCCCTCTACATATACACACCTCAATAACACACACACACACACACACACACACTCTCTCTCTCTCTCTCTCTCTCTCTCTCTCTGATAGGAAGTCACCGACCAGGGCGGTGGAGGTAAGCCATGCAGGGTTTATTTAGCCAGGCAGCTGGGGACGATACAGGTCTGCCAACTTGAAGGGGCAAAGAAAGAGGAACTCCTTCCCCAGCCCGCTTCACTCTCAAAATGGCAACCGGCTCATTGGGAACTCCACTTCAGGCGGAAGTCACGCGCCCTGGCCCTGGGTCTGGGTCTGGCAGGGGCAGCCTCACCCCAAGCTGGCGGTGTGACCTCTACAAGGTAAATCACTCCCAAATATTAGGAACTTGCTGCTCCCTGCCTTCCCCCAGACCCGGGTGTTTCCCCCTTTTACTTTGGTGGTCGTTGCTGGGGATTGAAGCAAGGGGCATTTTACCTCTGAGGGCCTAGCCAAGATGCTGAGGCTGTCCTCGAACCTGCGGCCTCAGCCTCCCGAAAAGGAGGGTTACAGACAAGCGCCACTTCTCCCCATTGAGCTGTCTGCTTGGTTACGTGAGTGACTGGCTTCCGGAGGGCCGGGCCGGGCGGTCTGCTCCCGGGCCTTCCCCAGAGCCTGCTCCTTCCAATCATAGGCAGCGCGATGCCCCACATCTAGCTGTCTTTACCCCAAATCAGGCATTACCATCGGCAAGTTCACCAACATAAACAGGTTTGGGTTCAAACACAGGAGCCCCCCGGGTCTCAACTAGTCAGAGCAAGAGGACCCAGACCCAAACGCAAGGTGCTGGGCTGCACCGCTGCTCTGCAGGAATCTTACGCAGGCTGGCGGGCATCCCCCCCCACCCCGAATATGGGGATGTAACCCAGAGGCGTTCCACTTCCGACCTACACCCCCTGCCCAATTTATTTTTATTCTTTATTTTGAAACAGGGTCTGAGTTGCGGAGGGCCTAAGTAGCGGAGGCTGTCCACGAACCGCGATCCTCCGGTCTCAGCCTCCCGAATGCTGGGATGACAAGCGTGCGCCACCACGCCGGCTCTGATTCAGTCTTCCCGGCTCTATTACTGAGCTGAGAGGCGCTCAGGCCCTATCTCCAGTCCTCTTCCTCTGTGCCTGGAGCAGTCTCTGCTGTGCCAGCTGGAGCTCTGTTAGGCACTGCCAACAGGGTACACCATAGGGAGGAAGGATCTGGCCTTTATCTGCTTCCTGGGTACCCCAACAATGGTTTGTTCAGTAGTAACACCAGCTTGGCACCCGCTGCAGAGCCTCCTCGGCTGGGCCATGTCTGCTGCGTATCTCAGCCCCAAGGTGTGTTTCCCTTTGTGGTCATTGCTGGGGATTGAAGCAAGGGGCATTTTACCTCTGAGGGCCTAACGATGCTGAGGCTGTCCTCGAACCTGCGGCCTCAGCCTCCCAAGTACTGGGCTTACAGACAAGCGCCACTTGGAACCATGAGCCTCCAGTTCTCCACACTGAGTTATCTGCTAAACTATTTAAGTGACTCTGGCTTCTGACCCACCAGTTGCTACTTCTAGGTATCAATAACCTAAGCCAAGAAGGGTTAAGACCAGGAGCACCCCAACTTTACCTGGGTTGGGGAAACGGAGGCGGAGTTGTAGAAGACACACCTCCCTCCACTCAACCCCCGCTAGCTCAGGGGAGACCACTGCTGCCCCAGTTTCACCATTGCCTTCCATTCCGCTCAGCCCCAAGCCTCTCCTCATCTGAACCTGTTTGGAGGCCGCAGTCTTCAGCACTGAGATTCCATCTGGTAATTTAAGAGCACGCGTAAAGCGGCCATACTGGGAAATGGAGACGGTCCCTGCCCCATTCATCTTTTCCCTCTCACTTTATTATTCCCAGACAAACCATGAGGCTCCAGCCCGGCACAGGACCTAGCCTGCCCTTGTCCAGCCGGGCGTCGAGGCACAGGCCTGCAATCCCAGTACTTGGGAGGCTGAGACAAGAGGATCGCAGGTCAGAGGACAGCCTCAGCAAGTAGTGCGACTCTCATCAACTTAGCAAGACCCTCTTTCACAAATAAAAACAAAGTAGGGCTGAGCATGGGGCTTGGAGGTGGAAATGTCCCTGGCTTCAATCCTCAGTACCACAAAAAGAAAAAGGAGACTGGAAGACAGGTCACATGGATCAAACAATACAGTGCTGGGACAAGTCTTAATATAGCAGGTCTGAGTGGTAACTACCAAACTATCTCACGGCATTAAATGTTGCTTGGACATCAACCAGGAAATGTGGGTTTGGGGTTTGTTTTGTTTTGGTGAGAGTCTGGTTTTGTTGTTTTGTCTATTTTGGTGCTCGGTAATGAAACCAGGGGCATTCTACTTCTGAGCTACACCCCAGCCCTGTCTGTTTCTCCTTTTATTTTGAGACAGGGACTCCCCAAACTGAGGCTGGCCTCTAACCTGTGACCATCCTCCCATCTCAGTCTCCCAGGCACTGGGGTTACAGGTGTGCACCGCCCGCCATGCAGGGGTAAATTACATCCGTTTTAAAGAGTTTTAGGAAACTAGACATTTTAAGAAACTGGTCCCCTGATCCAAAAAGAACTTTTTAGCTGGACATGGTGGCACACGCCTATAAACCCAGTACTTGGGTGGCTGAGGCAGGATTGCAGGTTCGAGGCTGGCATTCACAACTTACGAAGGCCCTCCACAATTTAGTGAGACGGAAATAAGAAATGAAATACGGGTGAGGTGTAGCTCAGAAGTAGAATGCCTTTGGGATCAATCTCCAGTGACACAAAAGAGAAAAGACATTGTATGTATGTGTGTGTGTGTGTATATATATATATATATATGTATGTATGTATATGTACTAGGGATGAAACCCAGGGGCCTTCTACCTCTGGGCTACACTCCAGGATCTATTTTTTTTTTATTTATTTTTATTTCATTTCTTATTTTTGCAGGTCTGGGGATGGAACCCAGGGGCATTTGACCTCCAAGCTACACTCCCTGCCCTATTTTTATTCTTTATTTTGAGACCAGGTCTCCCTGAGTTGCAAAGGACCTCACTAAGTAGCTGAGGCTGTCCACGGAACCGCCATCCTCTGTTCTCAGCCTCCAAAATGCTGGGATCACAAGCGTGCGCCACCACACCCGGCCTATTTTTTTATATTTTACCTAGAAACAGGGTCTCACTAAGTAGCTGAAGCTGGCTTTAAACCTGTGCAATCCTCCCATCTCAACCACGCAAGTACTGGGATTATAAGTGTGCACCACCATGCCCAGCTTTAAAAAAACAAAAAAAAAAAAGACATTTTAAAGTGTGGCTTACAGCCAGGCGTTGGTGGTGCACGCTTGTAATTCCCCCACACACACACTTGGGAGGCAGAGACAGGAGAATCGCGCTGGTTCCAGCCAGCCTCACTGGCTTTAATTAAGAGACCCTGTTTCCAAATAAAAATATAAAATAGGTCTGGGAGTGTAGCCCGGAGATAGAAGGGCTTCCAGGAACCCCAGTACCACCAAAAAAAAAAAAAAAAGTGTCGCTTACAAATTCTAAAATAAAGCCAGGTGAAGTGGAGCACACTAGCACTTGGAGGGCTAAGGAAGGAGGCTCACAGGCTTGAGGCAGCCTCAGCAATTCAGCCAGAATCAGGCAACTTAGCCAGACCCCACTTCAAAATAAAAAATAAAGTTGGGCATGGTGGTGCACACTTATAATCTCAGCATTCGGGAGGCCAGAGACTGGAGGACTGCGGTTCGCAGGCAGCCTCAGCTACTTAAGTGAGGCTCTCTGCAACCTAGTGAGACCCTGTTTCAAAATAAAGAATAAAAAACAGGCTGGGGTGTATGTAGCTCAGAGGTAGAATGCCCCTAGCTTCCATCCCCAGTTCGGCTAAAAGAAAAGGGGTGGGGGGTTCGTTTATCAACAATGAACCAGGCATGGTTTATTGGGAGAGGCTGAGAAAGGAGGATCACAGTTTCAAGACCAGCCTCAACTCAGTGACAGCAACCTAGAAAGATCCTATTTCAAAACAAAGAAAAAAGCCGGGACATGGTGTCAAATGCCCAGTACTGGGAAGGCTGAGACAGATGTTGGCAGATTCAAGGACACCCTCACCAAGTCAAATTCTCCTCAACCACGTGCCACCATGCCCAGCTGAGACTCTGTGTTAAAAGAAAAAGGCCTAGCGTGGTGGCTCACGCTTGTAATCCCAGCGCTTGGGAGGCTGAGACAGGAGGATCGCACAGGTTCAAAGCCAGCCTCAGCTACTTAGTGAGGCTCTCAGCAACTTAGTGAGACCCTGTTTCCAAAGAAAGTATAAAATAGGTCTGGGAGTATAGCCCGGGAGGTAGAAAAGCCCTGGGTTCCACTCCCAGTGCCACAAAAAAAGGAATAAATAAACAAACAGCTGGGCATGGTCACGCTTGTAATCCCAGCATTTGGGAGGCTGAGACCAGAGAATGTGTTTCACAGACAGCCTCAGTTACTTAGTGAGGCCCCCGGGAACTTAGTGAGACCCTGTCTCAAAATAAAAAATGAAAATATAGGGCAGAGTGTGTAGCTCGGAGGTTGAATGCCCCTAGGTTCCATCCCCAGACCCACAAAAAAGGGGAAGGGGGCTGGGGGTATCACCCAGAGGTAGACTACCCCAAGGGAATAAAAAGTGTATGTGTATCAGAATAGTGAACTATCCCCCCTCCCATATATTTTCCTTATTTGAAATGTCAATTGTAGCTTACTTTGTGTGTGTTTTGCTGGGGATTGAACCCCAAGGACACTCAACCTCCCAGCTATACTCCAGCCCTTTTTATTGTTTTTGTTGTTTTTTGCAACAGGGTCTTGCTTGCCTGACAGCCTGTTGCTGCAGCTGGCCGCGCACCTGGATCCTCCTTACTCTCCCGGGTTCCTTGGGTTCCTTGGATCACAGGCGGGCACCATCTCAGCAGGCTTTTTTTTTTTTTAAACAGGGTCCCCAGGCAGGATGCTGAGAGTACTGTCAAGTTGCCGGCCGCCGGGACCCACAATCCTCCTGGCCCAGCCTCCCCAGTGCTAGAATGACAGCAGCGCAGCATCAGGCTCAGCGCGGCCGCGTATTTTCATCAAGTGTTTTCCTAATTCCAGTTCGTATTCCATCTATCCAATTCCATCTATCTTATGAAGTGCACTGAAGGCAGCAACCCCGCCGTATTTCTGAGGAATGGAAAGTTTGGTTTTCTGGCCAGCTGGTGAGACACATACATTCAAGGCGCGGCACTAGAATGCCCACTCCTATCAGTTTTCCTCCCTCATCTTACCAACACGCACACAAAACAAAGAAAACTCTGTAGGATAAACCTATGAATCAATGTAATTTCAACTGAAATTCAATTTTTTAGTAGAAATAAAGTTTACTATAACCTTTACCAACATGTGCTATATTTGGTCACCTCTAGAAATGGGTAGAGGAAAAAAGTGGTAGGTGGAGTTTTTTTTGTTTGTTTTTTAAACCTTTTATCTCGAGTATTTCATTCCTTTAAAGAGAAAACTACTTGACATGTAGCATAAATGAGAAATAGGAGTGTTGTTAAAAAACACTTTGGCCAGGTGTGGTGTGGCCAGCTTTAGCAACTTAGTGAGAATGTTTCAAAACAAAAATAAACAGGGCTGGGGGTCTAGCTCAGAGGCGGCAGGCCCCTGGATTCAATCACCAGTGCCCCAAAGGGGGGGCGCTTTGGAGCAGAGACAAAAGGCAGATTCCAGGACAGGAGAGCACTCGCAGCAACTTAGGGAAATCTAAGCTGCAAAACAAAAAATAAAAATGGCTCTAGCGCAGGTCAGAAGTATAGACTGCTCCTGGGTTCAATCTCCAGTGCCACACAAAAAAGCAGAGGTAAAGGCTTGTTATGGGCAGGGAGTATGATACGCTCCGTGGTAAACACTTGTCTTGCAATAACCCTTACCTTCCTAGTTTTTTTTTTTTTTTAATTTCCAATGGCATGCAACAACTTTAATAAAACGAACATGCATATACTAGGTTTTAGCACACCTGAAGCAGGTCCGATTCCGGGAATAAAACGCACTGATGCGGAATGCTCGTACGACACCCCCCTTCCCGTGACTTTTTCAATTTAAGACGCCAGATGAATTCACACAGCTGCCAATTATTTTAAGGCAACAAACCATTAGGTTCCCGGGGAAGAAGACAGCCAGTCCCGAGAGGACCCCATATTCAGGGTCAAATCGGGTTGAAATTATTGAACCATCTTCCCAAGAAAGCATTTTGAAGCCGCAAAGCAAGCCGGTGTGGTGGCACAAGCCTGGAACCCCAGCGCTGGGAAGGCTCCTCCTGCCTCATTGCCGAGCTACAGAGGAGGCCAGCTCAGAGCTTAGCAAGAGGGTCAGCTGTTTTGTTTGTTCACAAACGAAAGACGGAGCTTGGAGCTACAATGCCCCTTGGATTCAACCCCACGACCACAATAGTAAAGCACAATAGCAAAAATGACATGACTTTCAGTCCAAGGACTCCAAATGCCAGTCCCTGCGCCACCTACTTGGGAACAATATTGCCATTATGGGGGGGCAGCTATCTACAATGTTTCCCCATCTAAGAGGGCCACAAAGTTACAAGGCTTTCCTGGGGACCTGGGCTCTGCCTAGGCCACCTGCCATTCAGGCTCCTGCCCCTGGCCCTCTTACCTGGCTTGGCTCCGCAGTAGCCAAGGGCTCCCAAGCCACGCGGCCAAAAAGAAAAATTACATAGCAATTGTGAGCAGCGGCAGCAGCGCAGACCAAGCCACACGCTTAACCCTAAAGCCTTCTAAGCAGCTTCGTGAAGACCCTTTCTCCCCGCCTAAGCAGCGGCAGGTACCGACCCTGGATGCCCACGGGTCTGGCCCAGCTGCGAGCCCAGCCGTGTCCCTGGAGCCGGCTCCGGGGGACCCGACTAACCCGCCATGCTGAGGACGAGCAAAAACCCCAAAGTGTGGGCTTCAAAGAAGCCAAATACACGATAAGGGAAGGGCGGCTGCAAGGTGCCCAAGTCGTCCGGGAATCGCACCCCACATCCATGGGGATGCTGAAGGGAAGCCCAGCTGCCTCCTCTCCCCGAAGTGACGGGCATCTGAGAGCCAGGCATCCCGGCCTCCCTCCCCAAGCAAGTCGGGCGGTTTAATGGGACCAGTTGACTCAAGAAGCAACTTAGGAGAGCAAGCACATTTTATAAAAGTGGAGGCAAAGTACATCGAGTAAAATATACAGACTGAGGAGTGAGGTTGTGTCACTACGAAAACAGGGGTCTGTTTATCATCCTCCAAAGAACCCAGCCAGAGGCAATGGCTTTTAAAGGACTCTATTCTCAAACAGTTCACAATCATTTCCATCAAAGGAAGAAAAGGAATTTAGACCGCCTATAAGAACTTCACGACCCGGTGGCGCTTTCTCGGACATTTTAGTCTTCCATTCAAATTATTGGTTTATCACCTTTAAACCCAAATTTTCTAGCACTGTAAATTTGAAAACGAATAATGGCCTAACAATTAATGTCCGAGTTTTCTTGTTTTAGTGAAAAGCTAACGAGGTCTAAGTAGATTCTTGCTCCAAACTGAGCCGAGTTTTAAAGGAAGTTTAGTTTGATCTTAACGCTTTCGAGAGAACTCCAGCCTAGCACTTCAGAGGTTAAAAAAGGGGCTTAAAGGGCATCCGGGTCCCCAGCCGGGTGAGGAGAGGTTCCCTGCCCACTTTCCCATACGGTCTGAATGACCTTCTAATTTAAGAAGTGAATCAACCTTTCACAAGTGGCAACTGTGAGTAACTGCAATTTTGGCCCTAATGAAACGTAGGTGGATCTTTAAAGGACACAGATAAAAACTGATACTTAAAATCGATGCCCCTCCCGGGAGGAAAATACTTGCAGGCCGTCCTCTCCGCTGAAACTCCCCTCCCCCCGCCCTCCATTTGATCCTAATCTGCAAGCCAACTGGCTGTCTTTCTGTTCCCGGGATTTGCTAAAAGTTAGGAAAGAACCTACTAGAAACATTCAACCACGAACGTAAAGAGACTGTTAAGATGAGTTCAGGCAAGGCTTAAAAAAAAAAAAAAAAGAAGAAGCAATCCCCACCCCCTTGCTTTTTACCTACAGAGACTTTTAAATGGAGGTGCCCACAAATAGACTAGAATTTCAACTTTTTTCCCAATAGGCAAGTCCTCCAGGCCATCAGGCCGAGAGCTCCGCCTTCCTCCCCCAAATAACAGGTTAGGAGTGGTAAGGGCTGCGGCGCCAGCCAGCCCACCCCAACTCCCGCGGGATGTTTAAAGCCTCTGAGGTCCCCTGCTCGCCCTCCGGATCCCCCGGCGCCGGATCTCACAGGCCCACAGGTAGCGGCTTAACATTATTTCGGCAGAGCCTGCGCGCCTCAAAACTTTTGGCCCATGCGCCCAAAAAAAACCCAAACCTTTTAGCCCCAGCTGCTTCTGGCGCGCGGAAGGTGCTGGTCCAATACATTCCAAAAAGGAAAGGTGGAGGTTTGGAGGACAGCCCAAAGAGCGAAATCAAGCCCAAAGTGTGCGGTGCAGCCCTCCCAAAGCTGCTCTGGCCCCGGCTCCAGCCGCGTGGAGATACTCGGTTTTGGGGGGGTTTTTTTTTGTTTTTTTTTTTTCCCCAAAGGCAACTGAGCAACCAGGGTTGAACAGGGTAGGAGACCTTCCAACCAGGGAAACCGGTTCCCGTAGGGAAGGAAACTGGGGCGGCCGGGAACCTCGCAAAAGATTCCCAGCCCAGTGCAGGCAACGGACCAGGTGGTCCCCATTCCCCCTCGATCTCGGGGTGCGGCCGCGGCTGAATGGTAATTGCACGTGAGCGCTCGGGGAGCCTGGGCATGCATTTTTACACTCTAGGTGAAACAGCGGCGGGGTAGATAAGGGCTCTAAACTGGAAGCCTTTTGGCCCTCAAAGACCCGCGGGTGGCCCCTACCTCGCACGGGAAGCAAGACTGCCACAAGGTCCAAAAAGCCGACAGCATCAACAACGAAAAGTCAGCCTCCCCCTCCCCACCAAGCACGTGGGGGATCGGGTCTACACCGGTTCCCGCAACGCACGCACGACACCGGCTCACCCACCACCACGCCTCTCCCAGGCTCGCGCCTGGCCTTAAAAACGCCGACCGACGGGCTTTTACAAATTAAGTGGAAAATAAAGGAGCCCCTCTCGGCACGCCGGCCGGCGGGCCCGCCAAGGCGCCCAGGACTACACGCACACGCTTCTCTCCCTGAACCGACGGCTGCCGGGTTTTGCTTACCAAAAAGAGCCGAATAAGGGGAGACCTCACATTTGGGGGAGCCCTGGGCACTCACACAGAACGCTCGACTTTTTATTATTTCTAGGGGGGGGGTACGGGGGATGGACCCCGGGGTTGCAGGGGGGGGGGGATGCACTGCACACCTCGGAGCTCCACCTCCAGCCCCGCATCTCAAGTCTCGACGTGGAAACAGGGGCTCGCCGAGCTGCAGAGGGCCTCCCCCGTGCAGCTGGGGCGGTGTGCGAACCGCGATCCCCCCCCCCCGGCCCCGGCCTCCCCAAAGGGCCGGGACCAGCAGCAGCAGCAGCAGCGGCAGCGGCGGGCGCCACCAGCAGGCTCGGCTGGCCCGGCCGCCCGGGGTACCCGGGGATGCGGGCGCACTCACCTCGTCGTCGTGGTGCTGGCAGAGGCCCAGGCGCTCGGGGAAGGCGGAGAGGATGGAGAAGGGCGCGCCGGGGAAGGCCGCGCCCAGGCCGAGCGGCTGCGCGGCGGCGGCGGCGGCGGCGGCGGGCGGGCCGCGCTCGATGTAGTGGTCCTTGGTGAGGCGCACGCGCTGGTGCGCGCGGACGCAGTTGTCGCACAGGTGCTCCTGGCAGTCGAGGCAGCGCGAGGACGCGGCGTTGCCCTCGTCGCACGAGCTGCAGCCGTGCGGCCGGCGCAGCAGCAGCGCGGCCGGGGCGGCGGGGCCGGCGGGCGGCGCGTGCAGCCGGTGGTTGCTGTGCGCGGGCGGCGCGGCGGGCCCGGCGCGGCCGTTCTTGGGCGGCGGCGGCGGCGGCGGCTCGTCGGCCGTGGCCACCACGGCGTCCAGCAGGTTGCTGAGCAGGAAGGCGGACGAGGGCAGCGCGTCCATGCCGGCCGCCTCGGCCAGCACCACCTTCTGGTCGCACACCGGGCAGCGCAGCTTGAGCGGCTCCCCGGGCGCGCCCGCCGCCGCCGCCCGCTGCGCCTCGAGGCAGGCCCGGCAGAAGGCGTGCAGGCAGGGCAGGACGTGCAGCCGCCGCGCCGCGCCCGCGCCCGCGCCGCCCGACGACGCCGACGTCTGCGAGGACGCCGACGACGCGGACGAGCCGCAGGAGCGCGGCGCGGGCGAGCCGCACGCCTCCTTGCACAGCAGGCAGGCCTGGAAGTCGGGCTCGGGGAACGAGGCCATTTGCAGCCGGGCGGAGGAGCACGCGGAGGGGTGGGCGCCGCGCTCACGCGCCGGGGCGCACCGCTCGGGCCCCGGAGCATGAAACGCCGCGCCGCCGAGGGGCGCGGGGCGGGCGGCGCCCCCGGGGAGAGGCCGCCGGGGGGCGCGGGGCCGCTGGACGAGCGGCCGGGGGGCGGGCGGGCGGGCGGGCGCCGCCTGTTCTTAAGCGGGTCCGGCCTCGTCTCCCCCGGGCTCGGGAAGGCGGGAGCCGCTGCGCGCGTCGCGAAGCCGGGGCCCCCCCCGCATGGCGCGGCGGCCGGGCTCCTGGGTGGCCCGGGGTGGGGGGGGCGCCTCGTGCGGGCCTGGCCGCCGCCGCGCGCGCGCCCCCGCGCCCCGGGCTCAGCTGCCCGCGGGCCGGCCTGAATTATTCATCGGCAGGAAGATATTGGATGTACCCGCCGCCGCCGCGCGGGCCGTCGTGCAGGGCTACCCGAGCTCCGCGCGCCCCTCCTCCCGCCCGCCTCGCCGTCCTCCTCCTCCTGCTCCTGCTCCTCCCCGCGCCCGTCCTCTCTGGAACCTCGGCCGCCCAGGGGGATCACATTTCCTTTGTCACCGGGCCATTTCGCCCTCGCCTCGGCGGCCCCTCCGATCCCGAGCCTCGGGGACGCAGACCGGCGCCGGGATCACGGGCGCCCCGAGCGCGCCGCGGGCTGGGGAGCCGCGTGGCCCGCGCCGCCGCCCGCCGCCCGCGCCGTCATCTTTGCAGACGCCGGTCTCCGGGGGACGCGGGGCCCGGCCCCCCGGCTGGCGAGCGCCCCCTCTTTCCCGGCTCTGCCGCCCCGGCCTCCGCCGCCGCCGCCGCCGCCGCTCCGAAAGCCGGTTATTGGGACCGATCGGGACTCGGAATCCTTTTAATCTCCAAAGGAGCAAACCCACTTCCGCCCGAGTGCGGGGAGGGGGCTGGGGGAGGGGAGCAGGGGAGGGGGCTGCAGGCAAACAGGAAACATTAGCCCTCCCGGCCCGGCCCGCTTTGTGTGCTCGCGCCTCCCTCCCACCCCCTCCCCGCGCCCGGCCCCGGGGAGATGCACGCCCCCGGCCTCAGTGTGACGACCTTTGAAACCTTCCGAGCAGAGCCCAGGGCCACTCTTCCGTTTATTTTAAAAAGCAGAGACGAGCCTGCGTTCTGAATCCCTGGCTATAAGGAGACTGCGACCCACCGTCCGGGAGAGCTGGGTTCTTACCCCCCCCTCCTCCCGCCCCAATCATCCCCCTGATTTTTTTTTTTTTTTTATATTTATTTTTATTTTTTATCCCCCCCTTTTTTTTTAGGGCTCGTATATCTGTGATCAACGTCCAAACATCGCCCATTGGAGCGCAGTTGGATGCATGGAATTAAAACGAATCCGGATTCTGATTTTGAGTTTTACTGGGGGGGGGGGGCGAGGGGCAGCTGTTGGGGCCGGCGACCCGGTGGCGGCCCCGCGGCCATCTGGGCGGTGCCCCAGGCGGTGGGGGCGGTTCTAGGAGAGGAGCTAGTTTGGCCCTAGAAGGAGACTGACCTGGAAAAGCCCACAGGGCCACTGGCCGGGATCTAAGGATCCTGGCCGACGGGCAGCACCGGAGCCCCTCTTCTCTGCATCTGTGTGGTGTTATCTCCTCCTCAGCAGTATCTTGACTCTATTTAAACTGGTACAGGCAACAACCTAGATGAATAAAATTTTTTTTTAAATGTTGGGAGGAAAAAGCCAAATACCAAAGAATTCATACTTTATGAATGGTTCCAGCTACAGAAAATTCTGGAACAGGCAAAACTAACAATGAGATAGGAAAACCCTCTTGGGTATGAAGCTGTATGGACAGGCACAGGCTCAGAGAGCACCCAGAGGGGCGATGAAGTGATAGATGGGTGTTTGCACTTGTCAAAACTTTTAAGCCGGGCGTGGAGGCGCACACTCGCAATCCCAGCATTTGGGAGGCTGAGACAGGAGGATCGCAGGTTCGCAGCCAGCCCCAGCTACTTAGGTGAGGCTGTTTCAAAATAAAGAATAAAAAATAGGGTTGGGGGTGTACCTCGGAGGTAGAATGCCCTGGGTTCCATCCCCAGTACCGCCCAAAACAAAAAAAAAACTTTTAAGTGCCATGTCACTTAAGATCTGTGCAAAATTTAATCGTGTAAATTATGCTTAAATGAAATAAAGAACAAACTTGATTTCCAACCTGTGTCACCATGCCTGGATCATGAGAGAAAAATACAATACAGAAACTGGGCGTGGCGGCCCGTGCTTGTAATCCCAGTTCTTAGGAGGCTGAGGCAGGAGGATCAGGGGTCGGTGGCCAGCCTCGGCAACTTAGTGAGACCTTGTTCCGATATGAAAAATAAAATAGGGCTGGGGGGTGGAGCTCAGAAATAGAATGTCCCTGGCTTCGCACCAAAAAATAAAACTCTTACACATCTTTGCCCATTTTGCGCATCAGAATCCAGGGCCAGTTCTGCCTGGAAAGAGCCCTTATTAAATCAATCCAATTGGACAAAGCTGCTGAAAAGAGGAATCCCGGCAGAGCCAGGTGCAGCAGGTAGTAAGAGCTTCCCAAGCTGGGAAGAGCCTGGCAGCCACTCAGGAAAGGCTAAGGGCCTCATCCGCCCCGCCTCGCGCTGGCCACGCCACCCAGAGCCGAAGCAGAGATCAGTGACCATCTCCTCAAGTGTGTGAGGTGGGAACGTTACTGACCCGATGAAACCAAAACAGAGCTGCTCTTCTGCCAACTTCAAGGAAGGGAACCTGTTCTAACTTAAAATTTAAGGGCTGGAAGGGGCTTGGTGGTGCGCACCTGTCTAGTACCAGTCACTAGGGGGCTGAGGCAGGAGGGTTCGAGTTCAAGGCCACCCTGGACAATTAAGCAAGCTGCCTTCTCAAATAAAATAAGACTCAGGCATGGTAGCACACTCTTGTAATCCCAGTACTTGGTAGACTGAGACAGGATGATCACGGGTTGATGGCCACCAGCCTCCGCAACTTAGTTTTTTTTTTATAACGAATAAAAAAAATAGCTGTGCTTGGTGGCACAAGCCTGCAATCCCAGTACTTAGGAGGCGGAGACAGGAGGATTACAGGTTATAGGACAGCCTGAGCAAGTAGTCATCAACCTGGTGAAACTCAGTTTCAAATTTAAAATAAAAACTAGTGCTGAGGCTATATAGCTCCGGGTTAGAATGCCCCTGGGTTCAATCCCCTGTACCACAAAAAAATAGACAAAAACAAGGGCTGGGGCCGGGCGTGGTGGCACACGCTTGTAATACCAACATTTGGGAGGCTGAGACAGGAGGATCCGTGGTTCTCCGACAGCCCTTTGCAATTTAGCGAGACCCTGTTTCAAAAATAAAGAATAAGCCAGGCGTGCTAGTGCACGCTTGTAATCCCAGCATTCCAGAGAATTGCGGTTCACGGACAGCCTCAGCTACTTAGGCCGTCTGCAACTTAGACCCTGTTTCAAAATAATGAATAAAAACTAGGGCACGGGGGTAGCTCGGAGGTCGAATGCCCCTGGGTTCCATCTCCAGACCCCCTCCCCCAAAAGAAAAAACAAGGGCTGGGATGTAGGTCAGTAGTAGAGCCCTACTACTAGGTTCCATCCCTATTACTGCTAAATAAATAAAGTATAATGACACACACGTGTAACCCCAGTACTTGAGAAGCTAAGACAGGAGGATCTAAGGTTCGAAGGCAGCCTCAGCAATGTGGCAAGACTGTAAGCTATTTAGCTAGACCCTGGTGAGGCCCTCTGCAACTTAGTGAGACCCTGGTTCAAAATAAAGAATAAACAGCCAGGCATGATGGCTCACGCTTGTAATCCCAGCACTTGAGACACTGAGACTGGAGGATTGTAATTTGGAGACAGCCTCAGCTACTCAGTAAGGCCCTCTGCAACTCAGTGAGACCCGATTTGAAAATAAAAGAATTAAATTAGGGCAGGTGATGTAGCTCAGATGTCGAATACCCCTGGGTTCCATCCCCAGACCCGCAAAAAAAAAAGAATAAAAATTAAAGATTAAAAAATAAAGATAAAAATTAGAAGCCGGGCATGGTAGCGCATGCTTGGAATCCCAGCGCTTGGGAGGCTGCAACAGGAGGATCAGACAGGTTCGAAGCCAGCCTCAGCTACTTAGGCTCGCAGCAACTCAGTGAGACCCTGTTTCCAAATAAATATAAAATAGGTCTGGAAGTATAGCCCGAAAGTAGAAAAGCCCCTGGGTTCCACCTACAGTACCACAAAAATAAATAAATAAAATAAATAAATACATAATAGCAAGTAGAGAAGGGCTTTCAAACCACCATCTATTTATTGCCCATGTCAGTCTCTTCTGTAATTATTTGAGACCTGCCTGTGAACATGTACACACACTCATGTGAACCCACACACACCTCTGGTTTCCTACTGCACTAGCCTTACTCCAAAGCTAACTTCCAGTTTTGTTTCTACTCCATTCTTTGTGTTTTGTTTTGTTTTTGTTGTTGCTGTTTGTTTGTTTTGTTTGTTTTGTTTTTTGGGGTTTTTTTGGTGATACTGAGGATGGAACCCTTCTACCTCTGGGCTATACTCCCAGACCTATTTTATATTTTATTTGGAAACAGGGTCTCTTTAAACCAGCACGCCTGCCTTCGAACCTGCGCGATCCTCCTGTCTCTGCCTCCCAAGCACTGGGATTACAATCCTGCACCACCATGCCTGGCTCCATTCTTTGTTTTTAATTTTTTTTTTTTTTTTTTTTTTTAACCACACAAGAAGAAAACAGATGGGGGAAGAGAATTGCCAGGAGGAAGGAGGCAGAGGGTCAGAAGAGACGCGGGACCTACTGCCCCTCTCTGGCTTGGCTCCGCCCACCACCAAAACCAGAGGAAGAAAAGAACCAGGGAAACCTGCCAGTCCTCCTGGTCCTGAGACTCAAAGTATCATCGTGACAGGGAGGTGGAAAGTCAGTCAGCAGAGCCTTCATGGAGGGGCAGGAAGGTTGGAACTGAAAAAGAAGACCCCAACCTCACAGAAGTTGGTGGGTTGGTTTCCTGGGGACAATTACTCAGAATAAACCAAAAAGAAAAGAAGAAGCCTGGCCTGGTGGCGCACACTTGTAATCCCAAGCGCTTGGGAGGCTGAGACAGGAGGATCAAGCAGGTTTGAAGCCAGCCTCAGCTACTGAGTGAGGCTCTCAGCAACTTAGACCCTGTTTCCAAATAAAGTATAAAATAGGGCTGGGAATATAGCTTGAAGGTAGAAAAGCCCCTGGGTTCCACCCCCAGAACCACAAAAAAGAAGACGAGATGGGGGCTTGACTTTTTTCCTTTTTTTTTTTTTTTTTTGCAGTACTAGGGGTGGAACCCAGGGGCATTCTACTCCAAGCTACACCCCCAGACCTATTTTCTATTTTATTTGGAAACAGAATCTCTCTCACTAAATTGCTGAGAGCCTCACTAAGTAGCTGAGGCTGGCTTCGAACCTGCCAGATCCTCCTGTCTCAGCCCCCCAAGTACTGTGATTACAAGTGTGCGCCACCACGCCCGGCTTGTTTCTTTCCTTTCTTGAATTGACAACACATCTCCAGGAAGCAAGGATTCCGTGTAAATTGTCAAACTAGCACATTCTTCATTTCAGTTTAGACATCACATACCACAGGTAGAAAATCTCCCCCCACCCCCCTTACTGGGGATGGAATCGGGGGCATTGTACCTCCGAGCTACACCCCCAACCCTATTTGTGTAGTCTATTTATTTATTTTTATATTTTTTGTGGGTTTGGGGATGGAACCCAGGGGCATTTGACCTCCGAGTTACACCCCCTACCCATTTTTTAATTTCTTTTTTTTTTTTTTTTGGTGGTACTGGGGTTCCTGGAAGCCCTTCTACCTCCGGGCTACACTCCCAGGCCTATTTTTACATTTTTATTTGGAAACAGGGTCTCCTAAGCCAGCGTGCACGGCTGGCTTCGAACCTGCGCGATCCTCCTGTCTCTGCCTCCCAAGCACAGGGATTACAAGCGTGCGCCACCACGCCCGGCAATTTCTTTTATTTTGAAACAAGGTCTCACTAAGTTGCAGAGGGCCTCACTAAGAAGCTGAGGCTGTCCGTGAACTGTGATCCTCCATCTCAAACTCCGTAATGCTGGGATTACAAGTGTGGGATTACCACACCCGGCTTCCTATTATTTATTCTTTCTTTTGAAACATGGAGCCGGGCATGGTGGCGCACACCTATAATCCCAGCATTTGGGAGGCTGAGACAGGAGGATTGCAGTTCGCAGACAGCCTCAGCTATTTAGTGAGGCCCTTTGCAATTCAGTGAGACCCTGTTTCAAAATAAAGAATAAAGCCGGGCGTGGTGGCGCACACTAGTAATCCCAGAGTTTGGGAGGCGGAGACAGGAGGATCCCGCAGGTTCGAAGCCAGCCTCGCTGGCTTAAGAGACTCTGTTTCCAAATATTAAAAAATAGGTGTTCCCGGGCGTGGTGGCGCATGCTTGTAATCCCTGCGCTTGGGAGGCAGAGACAGGAGGATCGCGCAGGTTCGAAGCCAGCCACGTGCGCTGGCTTAGGAGACCCTGTTTCCAAATGAAAATGTAAAAATAGGCCTGGGAGTGTAGCCCGGAGGTAGAAAGGCTTCCAGGAACCCTAGTACCACCAAAAAAAATAAATAAAAATAGGTGTCTGGGAGTGTGGCCTGGAGGTAGAAGGGTTTCCAGGAACCCCAGTACACCACCAAAAAGAAAACAAAACAAACAAAATAAAGAATAAAAAAATAGGACTGGGGGTGTAGCTCAGAGGTAGAATGCCCCCAGGTTCTATCCCCAATACTTCAAAAAGAAAGAAAGAAAGAAAGAAAGAAAGAAAGAAAGAAAGAAAGAAAGAAAGAAAGAAAGAAAGAAAGATAGCAACATGGTCCTAATTTCAGAGGGCTCACTAGGCTGAGGCTGGCCATGAACCTGCGATCCTCCCGTCTCAGCCTCCCAAAGTACTGGGATTTCATGCATGGGCCACCATGTCCGGCTAGAAAAACCTTTAAATCATCCAATTTAAGCTGGCTACTTTCATCAGTCTTGAAACCCTGTTTGAAAACAAAAATACAGCAGGGCTGGGGACAAAGGCCACAGATAGAATGCCCCGGGCTCAATTTTCAGTACCACACACACAAAATTAATTCATTAATCAATTAATTGATTCGAAATAAAATAGGGGAAGTCCAGCATGTTGGCGCACATTTGTATCCCAGCATTTGGGAGGCTGAGACAGGAGGATCACAGTTGGAGGACAGCTTCAGCTACTCAGTGAGGCCCTTTGCAACTCAGTGAGACCCTGTTTCAATATAAAGAATAAAAAAAAATAGGGCTGGGGGTATAGCTCGGAGGAAGAATGTCCCTGGGTGCCATCCCTTGTACCACACACACAAAAAAAGCAAAATAAATAATAAAAAACAACGCTGGGGAGCTGGACATGGTGGCACAGGCTTGTAATCCCAGCATTCCAGGGGCTGAGACTGAAGGATCCTGGTTCACCGACAGCCTCAGCTACTCAGCAAGGCCCTTCGCAATTGAGTGAGACCTTGCTTCAAAATTAAGAATAAGCTGGGTGTGGTGGCACACACTTGTAATCCCCGCGCTTGGGAGGCTAAGACAGGAAGACCACACAGGTCCGAAGCCAGCCTCAGCCACTTAGTGAGGCTCTCAGCAACTTAGTGAGACCCTGTTTCCAAATAAAATATAAAATCGGTCTGAGAGTATAGCCCAAAGGTAGGAAGCTTCTGGGTTCCACCACCAGTACCACCAAAATATAAATAAATAAAATAAAAAATAAAAATTAAGGAATAAAAAATAGGGCTGGGGGTGTATCTTGGAGGTAAAATGGCCCTGGGTTCCATCCCCAGTACCTAGAAAAAAAAAAAAAAAAAAAAAAGAATGAAAAATAGGGCTGGGAAGCCGGGCATGGTGACACACTCTTGTAATCCCAGCATTTGGGAGGCTGAGACAGGAGGACTGCCCAGGTTGGAAGCCAGCCTCAGCTACTCGGTGAGGTCCTGTTTCAAAATAAAGAATAAAAAATAGGGTAGGGAGTGTAGCTCAGAGGTAGAATCCACCTGGGTTCCATTCCCAGTTACTAAATAAATAGATAAATAAATAATAAAATAATAGAACTGGAGCCGTAACTTGGAGGTAGCATGGTCCTGGGTTCAATCCCCAGTACCACAAAAATAAGGAAAAATATATCGAGGTGCGAGGGCAGAGACACAGTCGCTCACAATGCTGTCAACTACACTGTGGCGTTTTTCATTACTTTCCTAGCTAATAAATGCCCTCTCGGGGGCAGAGCAAGCACCTGCCCAGTTTCCCCTTCACTAACTTACTCTGAAGGGAGTCTCTGCCTTCCTGCGTCCTGAAAAGAAAGCACCTTGCACTTTAATAAGTAACCACTCACTCAAGGAAGCCGGACCTGAAATGATGTAGGCAGTAAATCCGCATTCTCTCCTCCCATGCACCTGTATGCTGGGCTTTTGTTTTCAAAGATGACACTGTTAGCCGGGCACGGTGGCGCACGCTTGTAATCCCCGCGCTTTGGAGGCGGAGACAGGAGGATCGCACAGGTTCGATGCCAGCTGCGCACTGGCTTAGGAGACCCTGTTTCCAAATAAAAATGTAAAAATAGGTCTGGGAGTGTAGTCCGGGGATAGAAGGGCTTCCAGGAACCCCAGTACCACCAAAAACAACAACAACAAAACAAACAAACAAACAAAGATGACAAGATTCAGATTCCTCTGATGCGGGGTTGGGTCGGGCCACTTTTCCATCAGAGTGACTCCAATCTGCTTTTCAGCTGATCCTTTAATTTTTTTTTTTTTTTTTTTTTTTTTGGTGATACTGGGGATGGAACCAATGGACCTTCACCTTCTACCTCCGGGCTAAAATCCCAGACCTGTTTTTTTATTTTTTTGGTGGTACTGGGGGTGGAACCCAGGGGCTTTCTACCTCCGGGCTATACTCCCAGACCTATTTTATATTTTATTTGGAAATAAACAGGGTCTCACTAAGTTGCTGAGAGCCTCACTAAGTAGCTGAGGCTGGCTTCGAACCTGCGCAATCCTCCTGTCTCAGCCTCCCAAGCACAGGGATTACAAGCGTGCGCCACCACACCTGGCTCCTATTTTATATTTTATCTGGAAACAGGGTCTCTTAATCCAGCTGAGGCTGGCTTTGAACCTGCGCGATCCTGATCCTTCCGTCTCTGCCTCCCAAGCGAGGGAATTACGAGTGTGCGCCACCGCACCGGGCTCTTAATTAAATATTTGATGCACCTGCTTGTTTTGATGTCAAAACTGTACCTTTCTTCATCTTCCTCTGGGTACAGCCACGTAATTTCAAGTGCATAAATCATCAGAATACATTTTTTTTTTGCCACGTATGGTGGTGCACGCTTGTAATCCCCGTGCTTGGGAGGCTGAGACAGAAGGATCGCACAGGCTGGAAGCCAGCCTTGGCTACTCAGCAACTCAGTGAGACCCTGTTTCCAAATAAAATATAAAATAGGGCTGGGAGTGTAGCTGGAGGTAGAAAAGCCCCTGGGTTCTACCCCAAGTACCACAAAAAAAAAAAAAAAAAAGAGAATACTTTTTTTTCTGTGGTACTGGAGATTGAACATTGAACCCAGGGGCATTCTCTACCTCCTAGTTACCCCCCAGCTCTGTTTTTTATTCTTTATTTTGAAACAGGGTTTCACTGAGTTGCAAAGGGCCTCACTAAGTAGCTGAAGCTGGCCACGAACTGCGATCCTCCTGTCTCAGCCTCCCAAATGCTGGGATTACAAACATGCGCCACCATGCCCAGATAGTCCTTTTTTTTTTTTTTTTTTTTTGGTAGTACTGGGGGTGGAACCCAGGGGCTTTTTCTACCCCTGGGCTATACTCCCAGACCTATTTTATACTTTATTTGGAAATAAAGTCTCACTAAGTCGCTGAGAGCCTCACTAAATAGCTGAGGCTGGCTTCGAACCTGTGGGATCCTCCTGTCTCAGTCTCCCAAGCGCTGGGATTACAAACGTGCGCCACCACGCCCGGCCACCGGGCTTTGTTTTAAACATTTCTGTATGTGTGTCTCTATATGCGGACACACACTATTGTTTTTTTTTTCCTGAACCATTTGGGAGTAAAGTTGTGGATAAGGTGACCCTCTGTTCCCAGTCACTTTCTTGTCCATTTCCTGAGAGCAGGAGTATTATCTTATACAACCAAAGTACAGTTATCAAAATCAGGAAATTTAATGTTGATACCATACTGTTATCCAACCAGCAGGCTGGAGTCACACTTCAGCAGCTGTCCCAACAATGCCCTTGGGCAAATTCTCCTTCCCTCCCAGGGTATAGCCCTGGGGCACATCCCCAGTCCAGTCTGCCGTCCCCCCCCCCCCCCCCCCCGCAATCACTAGGGTCCCTGTCCCCCTTTTCCTTTAAGACTCTGACATTTGCGAAGCCTCCAACACTTGCTTCTTAGGGGTTTTCAGAGCCCAACCCCCTAAGCTTCTGGCACTCACCCACTTGTTACCAAACTCTCTTCTCTCCCAGACTTAGGGGAGGGACTCAGCCTGGCCTTGTAAAACCTTAAATAAACTACAAGAACAAATTCCACTTTGACCACTATCTTGTTAAAATTCCTTAAAAAAGTTAACTCATTGGGCCCAAAGTACCTTCACAAAAGCCGGGCTGTGCTTCTCCTCTATTTGCTGTTCCTCAAAGGGTTTTACGTGCTGTTTAATGATTTTTCACCAATAGTTTTTCTTGCCCTTAAAATTGGATTAATTGAACTTTAATTTGGCAGGATGACTCGAAATAAAGAAACCCTAGCAAGGAATCGAAGCCTCTCCATCTGGGGCCTTCACGAAGCCCAACAGGATTCAGACGGTTCGGGAAGGCCAGAGCCCCTTACAGCACCTTATACTCACCTGTATTTCAGATCATAATGAAAAAAGACAAGTGGGGCGTGGTTGGGCAGGCTTGTAATCCCAATGTTAGGGAGACTGGAGGATCGTGGTTCGAGGCCAGCTCAGCTACTTAGGCCCTCTGCAATTTAGTGAGAACTTGTTTCAAAATAAAGAATAAAGCTGGGTGTGGTGGCGCAGGTTTGTAATCCCAGCATTCAGGAGGCTGAGACCTGAGGATTGCGGTTTGCGGACAGCCTCAGCTACTTAGTGAGGCCCTCCGCAACTTAGTGAGGCTCTGTTTCAAAAAATAAAAGAATAAAAAATAGGGCAGGGGGTGTCACTCAGAGGTAGAATGCCCCTGGTTCTATCCCCAGTACTGCAAAAAAAAAAAAAAAAAAAAAAAATAGCCGGACGTGATGGTGCATACTTGTAATCCCAGCATTCAGGAGGCTGACACTGGAGGATCCTGGTTCACAGACAGCCTCAGCTACTTAGTGGGGCCCTTCGTGATTCAGTGAGACCCTGCTTCAAAATAAAGAATAAAAAATATGGCAAAACAAATAATAAAAATAAAAATGAATGAATGAACGAATAAATAAATAAATAAATAACAAAAAAAATAGGGCTGGGGGTGTAGCTTGGAGATGCAATGCCCCTGGATTCCATCCCCAGTACTGCAAAAAAAAAAAGACTTTTTTTTTTTTTTTTTGCTGGGCAAGGTGTCACATGCCTGTAAAGACCAGCCAAGTCTGGGCAACTTAGGGAGACTCCCTCAAAATAAAAAATAAAAAGGGCTGGGAATATAGCTTAGAGGAATAACCCACCTACGTTCAATCCCCAGGAAAACACACACATACACACACACACACACACACAGAAACGGTAGGTTAAAGGCATAGCTCAGAGGTAGAATGGCCCTGGGTTAAATCTCTAGTACCTAAAATAAAAATAAATAAATAAAAACGATAAAATAGAGGCAGACATGGTGGTGCACACCACATATTCCCAATATTTTTATTTATTTATTTATTTATTCATTCATTCATTCATTTTTATTTTTATTATTTGTTTTGCAATACTGGGAATTGAACCCAGGTGCAGTCTACTTCCTGATAAGTAAAATAAAAAATTAAATGCGAGTAAAATAAAAATAATGTGCATACGGCGGAGTGTGAAAAACACGAGAGAGGTCCGGTACACGTGGCATGTAAAGTTTTAATGGCACGGCTCTCCCGGGGATCAGGGCGAGGCACCATGGGGCCCGCGCGCCTGTCCGAAGCTTGAGGACGTGGGCTCCTTTTAAAGGCATGCATCCCGCGAGATGAGGGTTTACTCGCGGGAATGCCCAATTCTCGCGGGGGTTTCAGCCCCTCCCTTGCCCTGCAGAGGTCATGTGACACAAAGTCACAAGAGTGCAGGACCCAACTTAACATTCCGGCCTTTTGATGGTAGGGATAATGGATGACGATTGGACCCTCTAGCTTCTTCCTGCTGTCAAGGGGCGTCGTCAGGGGCCCCAGGCTGGGAGGAGTCGGGAGTCCAGTCCCCCAGAAGGGGGTGCAGGTGGGTGCATAGCTGCAGTGCGAATTGGAGGTTACCCTGGACAGCTTAGTGATGTGCGCTTGAGGAGGCTTGAACAGGCAAGGGCGGAGTGAAGTGTTGCCAGCCAGTGCTGGCTGCGACAGAAGCGCTGAGAAGCTGCTGGGAGCGTGGTGGAGCTGGGGCGCGTGGATGCCGGTGGCTGGTGTGGACGGCACTGGCGGCTGGCGCAGGCAGGATCAGTGGGGGTGCGCAGGCGGCATGGCTTGCCGGGCAGGCGGCGTGGAGACAAAATGGCTTCCAGGCACGCGCCAGACGCTGAGGCTGGGCCCCGAGGAGCACCGCCAGTGAGCCTGGCTCGGGGCGGGTGGGGCAAACCGGCCAGAGGTCCCGGCGGTGACCGGAGAACCAAGCTGGAACGGTGCTTTAGGAGGTCCAAGCGGCAGGCAGAGGTCCTGGCCCGCGCAGGCAGTTGGCAGGCAGAGCAAGTGCCAAGCTGCCTGGCTCGGGCCGGAAAGATGGCCGCCGACTCCTAGGATTGGTTAGGAGTGGAAAGTGGGAGGGATTAAAGATTGTGAGGCCTCCAGTGAGGCCATGAGGTGGGAAGGGTTAAAGATGGCGAGGCCTCCAGTGAGGCCATGAGGTGGGAGGGGTTAAGGATGGCGAGGCCTCCAGTGAAGCCATGAGGGGAGGGGTTAAGGATGGCGAGGCCTCCAGTGAGGCCATGAGGTGGGAGGGGTTAAGGATGGCGAGGCCTCCAGTGAGGCCATGAGGTGGGAGGGGTTAAAGATGGCGAGGCCTCCAGTGAGGCCATGAGGTGGGAGGGGTTAAGGATGGCGAGGCCTCCAGTGAGGCCATGAGGTGGGAGGGGTTAAAGATGGCGAGGCCTCCAGTGAGGCCATGAGGTGGGAGGGGTTAAGGATGGAGAGGCCTCCAGTGAGGCCATGAGGGGGGAGGGGTTAAGGATGGCGAGGCCTCCAGTGAGGCCATGAGGTGGGAGGGGTTAAAGATGGTGGGGCCAAGATGGCGGCCCCCCAGTGATTCCACGTGTGCAAGATGGCGGGCCAAAGCTGGCGACCCCCCCACCCCAGTAATCCCATGTGGCTGCTTACCGGAATGGCCAGGCCCAGGCAGCAGGGGTGGGCAGGCACAGGGTGAAGGGCGCCAGGGCGCGAGTCCGAGTGGAGGAACCAGCTGGAGCGCGGGCTGGACTTGGCGGGCTGGGGGCTGTTTAGCAGAGTGGCGGCCGCCTAGATGGAGGAGGCAGGCGGCCCCGGCAGGCGGGTCTAAGCAACGCCAGGCGTGGAGAAGACATAGGTGCACGGCGTGGCGCAGTCCGCGGGCGGCGCGTTCCCATTCCAGCGGCGGGCGGCGTGGGCAGGCGGGAACGGCGGTTTTAGGAGGTCCAAGCAGCAGGCAGAGGTCCTGGCCCGTGCAGGAGGTCAGCAAGTAGAAGAGGTGCCAGCATCACCCAAGGAGCCTGGCTCTGGGCGGGTGGAACTAGCAGCCTGGCGGCCGGTGGAGCCTGCACGCCCCAGCGGTGGTGGCCGCGGAAGATGGCCGCCGGCGCTCCGGAAGAGAGCACATGGGCGGGAAAAGATGGCCACCGGCTCTCAGCAGAGCGCGGGGCCGAAAAGATGGCTGCAGGCTCTCAGCAGAGCGCGGGGCTGAAAAGATGGCCACGAGCTCTCAGCAGAGCTCAGGGCTGGAAAGATGGCCGTGAGCTCTCAGCAGAGCTCGTGGCTGGAAAGATGGCCGCGAGCTCTCAGCAGAGCCCGGGGCGGGAAGAAGGCCGCCGGCTCTCCCGGAGAGCGCGGGGCCGGAAAGACGGCCTTGAGCTCTCAGCAGAGCGCGGGGCCGAAAAGATGGCCGTGAGCTCTCAGCAGAGCTCGGGGCTGGAAAGATGGCCGCGGACTCTCAGCAGAGCCCGGGGCAGGAAGAAGGCCGCCGGCTCTCCTGGAGAGCGCGGGGCTGAAAAGATGGCTTACGGTCCGGGCAGGCATGGGGCAGCAGTGGCGGCAGTGGCGGGAGCAACGCCTGCAAGCGGAGCGCTGGTATGGGACCTCACAGTCGAGCTGCTGGCGGGTCGGAGAGTCCGGGGCTCAAAAAGAGAGTAAAAATAAAAAGAGAAAACAGAAAAAAAAAGGAAAAAAAAAATGGGGAGGGACCCAAGAGTTCTCCCGGTTCGGCACCAAATGATAAGTAAAATAAAAAATTAAATGCGAGTAAAATAAAAATAAGTGAGTACGGCGGAGTGTGAAAAACACGAGAGAGGTCCGGTACACATGGCATGTAAAGTTTTAATGGCACGGCTCTCCCGGGGATCAGGGCGAGGCACCATGGGGCCCGCGCGCCTGTCCGAAGCTTGAGGACGTGGGCTCCTTTTAAAGGCATGCATCCCGCGAGATGAGGGTTTACTCGCGGGAATGCCCAATTCTCGCGGGGGTTTCAGCCCCTCCCTTGCCCTGCAGAGGTCATGTGACACAAAGTCACAAGAGTGCAGGACCCAACTTAACACTTCCCAGCTAAACTCCCAGCCCTATTTTTTACTTTTTTTTTTTTTTTTGCGAGTCTGGGGATGGAACCCAGGGGCATTCGACCTCTGAGCTACACCCCCTGCCCTACTTTTTATTCTTTTTTTTTTTTTTTTTTAATTTTGAAACAGGGTCTCACTAAGTAGCTGAGGCTATCGGCAAATGTGATCCTCTGGTCTCAGCCTCCGGAATGCTGGGATTACAAGCGTTGGCCACCACGCCCAGCACCACGCCCCGCCCTTATCTTTATTTTTGAAACAAGGAGGGTCTCACTGAGTTGCAGAGGGCCTCACTAAGTAGCTGAGGCTGTCTGCGAACCACAATTTTCCGGTCTCAGCCTCCCAAATGCTGGGATTACAAGCCTGTGCCGTCACACCAGGCAAGAGATCCTGTTTTAAAATAAAGAATATGCTTCCTTTCCAACTTGGGCCCGGCAAAATGGCCCCCGCAAAAAAGGGTGGTGAGAAGAAGAAGGACCGGTCAGCCATCAACGAGGTGGTGACGCGGGAGTGTACCATCAATATTCACAAGCGCATCCGCGGAGTGGGTTTCAAGAAGCGTGCCCCTCGGGCACTCAAGGAGATCCGGAAATTTGCCAGGAAGGAGACGGGGCTCCAGATGTGCGCATCGATACCAGGCTCAACAGAGCCGTCTGGGCCAAAGGAATCAGGCACGTTCCATATCGGATCCGTGTGCGATTGTCCAGAAAGCAGAATGAGGATGAAGACTCGCCCAACAAACTTTACACCTCGGTCACCTACGTTCCCGTTACCACCTTCAAAAATCTGCAGACAGTCAACGCGGATGAGAACTAACCACTGAAAGCCAAATAAAAGGTATAAAGCTGCAAATAAATAAATAAATAAATAAATAAATAAATAAATAAAATAAAGAATAAGAGCCCGGTGTGGTGGCGCAGGCTTGTAATCCCAGCATTTGGGAGGCTGAGACCGAAGGATCGCGGTTCTCCAACAGCCTCAGCTACTACTTAGTGAGGCCTTTTGGAATTCAGTGAGGCCCTGTTTCAAAATAAAGAATAAAAAATAGGACTGGGGGTGTAGCTTGGAGATACAATGCCCCTGGGTTCCATCCCCTGTACTGCAAAAATACGCAAACAAAGAATAAAAAATAGGGCGCGGGTATAGCTTGGAGATAGGATGCCCTGGGTTCAGTTCCAAGTATTGAAAGAAAGAAAGAAAGGAGGGAGGGAGGGAGGGAGGGAGGAAGGAAGGAAGGAAGGAAGGAAGAAAGAAAGAAAGAAAGAAAGAAAGAAGAAATGGCAGGCAGAAAGAAAGAGTAAGAAAGAAAGCCAAAAAGAAATAACCGGGCGTGGTGGTGCACACTTATAATCCCAGGGCTTGGGAGGCTGAGAAAGCCCCTGGGTTCCACCCCCAGTATCACAAACAAAACAAAACAAAACAAAACGGAAAGACAGTGAGAAAGAAACAGTCTCACTAGGTTGCCCAGTGTCACTATTTATTTGCTGAGGCTGTCCTTGAACCTGTGAGCTTCCCAAGTACTGGGATTACAAGCATATTTCACTGCTCTGGGTTGAACCCAGACGTTCTACACCCTCCCCTCATCCCCCCTTTTTTTGTACTGGGGATTGAGCCCAAGACATAATACCTCTGGGCTACACCCCCAGCCCTATTTTATTTTTTATTTATTTATTTATTGCGGTACTGGGGATGGAGCCCAGGGGCATTCTACCTCAGAGCGACACCCCCAGCCCTATTTTTTATTCTTTATTTTGAAACAGGGTCTCACTAAGTGCAGAGGGCCTAAGTAGCTGAAGCTGGCTGGGAACCGCAATCATCCTGTCTCTGTCTCCCAAATGCTAGGATTACAAGCCTGCACCGCTATGCCCGGCTTTATTTTTTATCTGGAAACAGGGTCTCACAGAGTTACTGGGAGTCTTGCTTAGTTGCTGAGGCTGTCTTTGAACCTGCGACTCTCCTGTACCAGTTTCCCAAGTTCTGTGATTACAAGTGTGAGCCTCCATGTCCTGAGTGTGTCAGCACACGTGCCATGCATCCTTGGCCCAGGTGTGGGCCAGGCCTGCAGCTCAGCCCTAGGGCAGGAGGACGCCGAGAGCGCCCCTCCGGGCAGGGGCCGGGTTTGCTGCCGGCCACTGCAGATGGAGCCTCTTTGGAGGGCCGGGCTCCAGGCTGGACAGCGACCCCTGCCTTCGCGGGGGCGGCTGTCGACGACGCCACCACTAGGTGGCGCTCTGCACCCCGAGGTCCACGCGTGGCGCCAGCACAGCCGACCGGAGCCGAGCGAGCATCCCGCTCAGCGCGCCCTGCGCTGGACCAAGGGCGGCTGCCTGTCTGTCTGAGCGTTGTGTCCTCTTCTATAAAACGATGAGAGCCACGCGCTGCCCGCCCTGCCCCGGCCGCCTGCGGCCTTTCGGATCCTGCTAGGTGGAGCAACCCCATTTTGGGTTAGTGTGGAGGTCCAGGCATCCTGGCCCTTGAACCCAGGGTACCTGCCTCAAGAACACTGATGGGAAAACAGACCGCTGGATGCCGCGCCTGACTCCTCGATCGTCCTGGATGGACATAATTGAAAGTTTCAACTGTTCTTAGGAATGGAGTAAAACGCAGTCACCTGCCTGGTGCCTGGGGTGAATCCGGAGCAGCTACCTGTGGCTTCTGCGGGATTAGGCGGGACAGCGGAGGTGACCCTCGCAGGCGGCCTCCCCGAGTCCCTAGTCCCCAGCAGAGCGGGGCTGGGGGAGGGGCCGGCGGGGGTGGGGCCGGGCGCTCGCAGGCAAAGGCCGCTGTCTCCATCCTCCGGCGCCTCTGCGCCTCCGGAGGCCGGCTCCCGGACAAAGCATTAGCATTTTCTACATGTGAAAGGCCCGCATTCCTGGGCCCCCGGGCCGCGAGGGCGCCGCCCCCTCCTCCCTTTCACGCCCGGACCACACAGAGCGCCTCTCAGGCCAAATGCTGGAAGGTTCCTCGAAGCTTTTTCTTTTTGACTCGGGTGATGCCTACGAAACGTAGATATTTCCCTAAATGCCGGCTTTGACATTTAATGCGATCCTAAGTAGTCTGAAATGTGGATGGGATTAGGGGGAGGCTGGGGGCCCACAGGGACTCTTGGCCAAATCCCCCTAAATCCTCCAGGACAATTGTTTGTCACCACACGGATTCCCTTAGCCCAAATGAGGGGCTGAGGAACCTCGCTGCCTCCGCCCCGGCCCCGCCCAGCCTGCCCCGGGAAAAGCGAAGATGACTGCAATTGCTGGCTTTGTAATACGTGTTTACTTTGGGCTGGGCCAGCTGACTTGGGCAGCAATGGAGTTGGAGGAGTAAGGGCTACTGAAGTCTCAGGCCAGAAGGCCCGAAGGGTCCAGGGCGCCAGGCCCGTGAACCTCCAGGCTGTGTTGAGAGGCCTCCCCACCTCCTGTCAGGCCTAGGGAGGAAACTTCCCAAAATTCTGTTCAGCAGACTTTTCTTCTAGAACAATCCATACGTTGTATAAAGCACAAACTGCCCTCAAAGGTACTTATGATGTAGGATAGAAGGAATACGTAGGTAGAAAGGAGATAGACAGGAAGGAAAAGTAAAAATATCTTTGATATAAGAACCTGGAGCTGAAGTGCCACTGCCTCTAGTCCACAAACCAGTTCTCTTTCTCAGGCCTGACTCTACCATAAATTCTTGGGAAACCTGTAGATCCTAGAGTTAACAGTATCTCTGAGAAAACCCATAATTTAGGATATCCCAGCTTATCCGTCAATCAACTAATGAGGACCCCAATCAACCCAAGATCATCCACCCTAAGGCTGACCAGACCACAGACCATCAGGAAGCGCCTGGGACTACTGGACTGAGCTCATGCACCCTAAGGCTGCCAGACCACCTGCCCACCATAAACCGCCTTGGGACTACTGGACTGAGGTTATCCTCACATACCTTCTCTAGCCCACCCCTCACTAAAGTCCCCTACAAGTAGAAGAGAACCCTGAACTCCCCAAAATGCCTTCCTCATCTTGAGGGGCCCGCATTCTCTCTTGAATGTGTATTTCCTCCCCCTTTCCCCAATAAACCTGTCTGTGTCTCTAACTGGCGCATGCTCAAATTCTTTTCTGTCACGTTAGCCAAGGACCTTGTAGACACGGAGCTCCCGAGCCGAGAACTCACCCCAACACGTAGAATCAGGCAAAGGGAAGGCCAGGGCCAGGCTGTACCTGCAGGTCTGCCTTTACTGCAGCCTGCACAGGAAACCCTCCCTGGCCCAGAAGGTCGCTGGGGTGGCGTGCCAGGGCATTGTGCCAGGGGCATCATAGTAGTGAGCGAAGCCAGGATGCTGACACCCAAGGAGAAAACTCCAGGCAGCAGAGGGGCGAAGGCAGGTCCCTATGGTGGGAAATGGTGACTCCTTTGGGGAGACCACAAAGAATCCAATGTGGGCGCACACACAGGCTTAGGGGGGCATCAAAAGAAGATCCCTGGACCCCGGGCGTGGTGGCTCACGCTTGTAATCCCAGCATTTGGGAGGCTGAGACTGGAGGATCAGGGTTCACAGACAGCCTCAGCTACTTAGTGAGGCGCTCCGCTACTTAGCGAGACCCTGTTTCCAAATAAAAATAGAAAATAGGTCTGAGAGTATAGCCCTGAGGTAGAAAGCCCCTGGGTTCCACCTTCAGGACCACAAAAAAAAAAAAAAAAAGAAAAAGAAAAAAAGCTACCTGAGAGGGTGGGGCAGTTACCTAGAAGAGGCTTTGAGCGTCTCCCTATAGGAAGCCCTGGGTTGCATCAGCTGAGCTGTAGGAAGTCAGGGACTGTGGAAGGGAGGAAAGGGGAGGAAACTGCAGGGACTGAGGCGGTGGAGCTGGGAGGAAGACCCGCCCAAGGCAGATAAGAACACAGGAAACACCAGGACACATCCAGAGACAGCCAGCCCAGCATGGTGGCCTGTGTCTGTAATCCCAGCATTTGGGAGGCTGAGACAGGTGGGTTGCAGTTCATGGACAGCCTCAGTTTAGTAAGGTCCTTTGCAACTCAGTGGGACCCTGTTTCAAATAAAGAGTAAAAAATAGGGTTGGGGGTGTAGCTCAGAGGCAGAATGCCCCTGGGTTCTAACCCCAGTAACCAAGGGAAAAAAAAAAAGCCTCAGCTACTATTTAGTGAGGTCCATTGCAACTCAGTGAGATCCTGTTACAATTAAAAAAAAAAAAAAAATAGGGTTGGGGGTGTAGTTTGGAGGTAGACTCCCCGTACTGAAACGGGGTTTCTTCTGAGCCCCCCCAAGATGAAACGGGGGGGGTGGTTCTTGAGAAGAAACCTGGTGTTTCATCAAAGATGAAACGGAGTCTCTTGAGAAGAAACTCAGCGTTCCCTTACTGGGTTCTTGTCTACGAACAATACTTGGGAGTAGCCCAAGCAGAATGCCTTCAATTACAGGCGGTTTTCTTCCAGAGTCCACGCGATCTGCTAGAAAAGAGGAGCAGGTCACCCCTAGGGGCCCTGGTTAGCCTTGATGTCCAGCAGAGGCCTTCAGGTCACTACCTGAGAGCAGCCCGAGCCAGGTGCCCTCAATCACGACCTGTGAGAGAGAGTAAAGCTCCCACAAAAGGGAGGGGGGTACCGAGAGGGAAAAAACCCCATTTGGTGGCCGGCTAGGGCCTTTGCCAGATGTCTGCGAGTCCTCTTTGGGGTTAGGGTGAGTTTGGGGTCCTGGGAATTCTGGGAAGCAGCTCTCAGAATTTGCATAGGTATTTGCAAGTCCTTTGAAGAGTCTCCTTTCAGGAGTGCCAGACTTGCTCTGGTGGTGGCTCCTGGGTTTGTTGATTAGTAAACAGATGGCTTTGTGAAGCTTTGGTCCTTCTTATCTCTGAACCTTGGCCCCTCACCCCTCAGGATATTAGGTTTTTCTCTACAGAGGCCTTTTCCCTATCTGCCTATTTCCTATCTCCTCAGTACTGCAAAAAAAAAAAAAAAAAAAAAGACAGCAGGTGTGGTAGTGCACACCAAGAACAGCCTCAGCAAGTAGTGAGAGGCTCATCTACCTACTGAGACCCTGTTAGAAAATAAGAATAAAATAGGGCTGAGGGTGTAGCTCGGTGGTAGAATGTCTCTGAGTTCAATCCTCAGAAACACACACACACACACACACACACACACACACACACACACAGAATCAGGTGTGGTGGTATATTCCTGTAATCACAGCACTTGGGAGGCTGAGACAGGGGTGTTACAGGGCCACGAATTTCCCTGGGTTCTTGTCTCCCAAAGAGAAAGAGGCCCAGTCTGTCCCATGTGTTTTTATAACACCAACCCCCCTTATGCATAGTGACTTAGGGCTGTTATGGCTGTGTGACTGCGCTGAACTCACCATGCCGGATTTTCCACTAGTGTATATATGTATGTTTTCGGTATGGGGGACTGAACTCAGTGGCATTCTACCTCCAAGTTACACCGCCAGCCCTTTTTATTGTGAAACAGTTGCGGAGGGCCTAAGTAGCTGCGGCTGGTGGCATGTGTCTATAATCCTGGTACTTGGGAGGCTGAGACAGGAGAATTGCAGGTTCCTGGTCAGCCTCAACAATTCAACAAGACCCTGGCTCCAAATAAAAAATAAAAAAGGCTAGGGGGTGTAGCTCAGAGGTAAAACACCCCTGGATTCAATCCCTAGTACCAAACAAATAAACACACAAAACCCCCTAAAATTTAATACTAAATCTCAGATGGTAAAATACTCTAACATCCTGGTATGGTGGTGCACATTTAGTAATCCCAGCCCTTGAGAGCCTAAGACAGGATTGAGATTTAGTGGCCAGTCCCTGCAATTCGGGCTACACTCCCAGACCTATTTTATACTTTTTTTTATTTTTGGAAACAGGGTCTCTTAAGCCAGCGTGGCTGGTTTAAAACCTGCGCGATCCTCCTGTCTCTGCCTCCCAAGAGCAGGGATTACAAGCGTGAGCCACGCCCAGCCTAATGAGACCCTGTTTTAAAAAATAAAACAATGCCAGGCCTGGTGGTGCACGCTTGTAATCCCCACGCTTCACACTTGGGAGGCAGAGACAGGAGGATCGCGCAGGTTCGAAGGCAGCCGTGCTGGCTGAAGAGACTCTGTTTCCAAATTTAAAAAGTACAAAATAGGTCTGGTCTGGGAGTGTAGCCTGGAGGTAGAAGGGTTTCCAGAAACCCCAGTACCACCAAAATAAATAAATAAATAAACAAAAAATAAAGCAATAGCTGGGCGTGGTGGTGCACGCTTGTAATCCCAGCATTTGGGAGGCTAAGACAGAAGGATAGTGGTTCCTAGACAACCTTAGTGAGGCCCTTTGAAACTCAGTGAGATCCCCCCCCCTTTTTTTTGGTGGTACTAGAGGTGGAACCCAGAGGCTTTCTACCTCTGGGCTATACTCCCAGACCTTTTTATATTTTATTTGGAAACAGGGTCTAAGTTGCTGAGAGCCTCACTAAGTAGCTGAGGCTGGCTTCAAACTTGTGTGATCCTCCTGTCTCAGCCTCCCAAGTGCAGGGCAAGTGAGACCACGCCCAGCAAGTGAGACCCTATTTCAAAATAAAGACTAAAAAAAAAAAATAGGGCTGGGGGGTGTAGCTCGGATGTAGAATATCCCTGGGTTCAACCCCCAGTACCATAAAAAAAAGAATAAAGCAGGCATGCGTTTGTAATCCCAGCATTCAGGAGACTGAGTCAGGGGATCCGGGTTCGTGGCCACCCTCAGCTACTTAGTGAGACCCTTTGCAACTCAGTGAGACTCTGTTTCAAAATGAAGAATAAAAACTCAGAGCCAGGCATGGTGGCGCACGCTTGTAATCCCAGCATTCAGGAGGCTGAGACAGGAGGATCCGGGTTCCAGGACAGCCTCAACTACTTAGTGAGGCCCTTTGCGACTCAGTGAGAGTTTTCAAATAAAGAATAAAAAGTAGGGCTAGGGGGTGTAGCTCAGAGGTAGAATGTCCCTGGGTTCAACCTCCAGTGCCGCAAACAAATAAAGAAGAAATAAGGGAATAGACTAACAGTTGGAAGAAAGACTGTTGCAATCAAGACTGTCCTGATAAGACTGTTTTAATTGCTTATGACACAGATCCGTCACATAATGGCTCAGCACTGACAGGCTGGGATCTTAGGAAAGAGGTGGAGTGAGCCTGAGAGCCCTTAACCCCGGGCGGGCGGCCCGGAGCCCCTGGCCTGTCTCTGGTCTGTCTCCCGCGGAGGCAGCGCTGCTCGGGGACAGGCCTCGCTCACTTTCTCTGCACCGTGGTGAACGCCGGCATCTGGATGGGCTGGATCGGGTGCACCGGCTGGAACGCCGGCTTCTTCCTCGCCTCCGAGTGGCCTTTCATGGTGGGCAGCAGCTGATTCCTCTTGATGATCTGTAAGGCCAGCTGCGTATTGCCTGTAGGGACACGTCCTGTGAGAGCGCAGCACACAGCCAGGCAGGCAAAGGCCCCTGCTCTGCGGCTGGGCTGGGTGGAACCGCGGGCTTCAGCCCTCACCCAGGAATTTTTTTTTTTTGGTACTGGGGATGGAACCCAGGTGTATTTTATCTCCAAACTCCACCCCAGTCCTATTTTTTTTTTTTTTTTTTTTGCGGGTCTGGGGATGGAACCCAGGGGCATTGGACCTCCAAGCTACACCCCCTGCCCTAGTTTTTATTCTTTATTTTGAAACAGGGCCTCACTGGCTTGCAAAGGGCCTCACTAAGTAGCTGAGGCTGTCCGCGAACCGCGATCCTCCTGTCTCAGCCTCCCGAATGCTGGGATGACGAGTGGGCACCACCGCGCCCGGTTTACAATGGATTTTTTGAGAGCTCCCCAGGGATTTTCAGGAGGCTGAGGCCTGTTGTGCAGGCACTCAGTGCCTCTTCTTTGGCTACAAAGAAAAAATAAAGACAGAGAGAGAGAATAATATATATAGGGGTGGGGGTGTAGCTCAGAAGTAGAATGCCTCTGGTTTCCATCCCCAGTACCTCAAAAAAAAAAAAAAAAAAAAAAAATCCAAATTCTGGGGTCAGGGATGAAGCTGTTGTGATTCCACCCATTTCCTTCCTTCCTTGATTCCACCCCTTCCTTCCCTCCTTCCTTCCTTCCTTCCTTCCTTCCTTCCTTCCTTCCTTCCTTCTTGTGGTACTGGGGATGGAACCCAGTGGCATTTTACCCACAAGATATACCCCAGCCCTATTTTTTCCTGTGTGTGTGTGTGTGTGTGTGTGTGTGTGTGTGTGTGTGTGTTTTACTGGGGATAAAAGATAAAACCCAGGGAAATTCTACCTCTGAACTACACCCCCAGCCCTATTTTATTTTATTTGTGTGTGTGTGTGTGTGTGTGTGTGTGTGAGAGAGATACTGGGGGTAGAACCCAGAGGCTTTCTACCTCCGGGCTATAGTCCCAGACCTATTTTTTTATTTTTATTTTTTTTGGTGGTACTGGGGTTCCTGGAAGCCCTTCTACCTCCGGGCTACACTCCCAGACCTATTTTTACATTTTTATTTGGAAACAGGGTCTCCTAAGCCAGCGTGCGCGGCTGGCTTCGAACCTGTGCGATCCTCCTGTCTCTGCCTCCCAAGCGCGGGGATTACAAACGTGCGCCACCACGCCCGGCTAGTCCCAGACCTATTTTATACTTTATTTGGAAACAGGGTCTCACTAAGTTGCTGAGAGCCTCACTAAGTGCTGGCTTCGAACCTGTGCGATCCTCCTGTCTCAGCCTCCCAAGCGCTGGGATGACAAGCGTGCGCCACCATGCCCGGCTCTTATTCTTTATTTTGAAACAGGGTCTCACTGAGTTGCAGAGGGCCTCACAAGTAGTAGCTGAGGCTGGCCGTGAACCGTGACCCTCCTGTCTCAGCCTCCATAATGCTGGGTCACAGAACTGTGCCACCACGCCCGGCTAAGTTTCTACTCCTAATACAATAAGGAGACAAGTAAAATCTCAGGCTCTCTGAAGGGATGCATGCAGTCCTAACTAGAGAGTGACTCACCATTCTGCAATTCGAGGTAAACTGCCAGCAGGATGGCCTCGGGAGGTACCTCTTTAGGGTGGATCATTGAAGCCGCCTTTGGTCCAAACAGAAAGACACCCATAAAACCAGTAAGATACAAATGCCAAGTAATGACACCCCCCCAAAAAAAGGTCATTTTTACTTTTATTTTTGTGGTGCTAGGGATTGAACCCAGGGGCATTTTACCTCTGAGCTACACCGCCAGTCCTATTTTATTTTTTATTTGGAAACAGGTCCTCACTAAATTGCTGAGGCTGGCTTCGAACCTATGATTCCCGTCTCAGCCTTCCAAGTACTGGGATTACAGGTGTGTACCACAATGCCCGGCTCACATAATTTTTTTTATTTTTGTGGTTCTTGGGATGAACCCATTGCAGAGTTTCACCTCTGAGCTACACCCCTACCTGCACTTAGTTTTTGTTTTGAGATAGGGTCTCGCTAGGTTGGTGAGGTTGGTCTTGAACACGCAATCCTCCTGTCTCAGCCTCGCCAAATTCTGAGATTACAGGTGCAGGCCACCACACTTGTTTCTTTTGTGGATGCTAAAACTTCTTTTTCCCCTTCCAAGTGGCTACTAATCATGTGCTGTTCTTTACCCCGACAATAGTTTGCAGACTTTCTAAAATACAAGAATTCAAGGCAACAGATTCCTGAGTCCTAATGGCACTCTGCTTCCTGGGGGCTCAAGGAGTCGGTGGTAGGTAGGCAGGCAAGCTGGGGGACTTGGGGCCCTTTCCAACTCTCCACAGCACGGCAGCCCTCCCAGGCAGGGCGGGCCTCCCAATTAGCAAAGGCCAGCCACTGGAATAACCTAAAAATCAAGGAACCAAAACCAAACCCCTCAGTAGATCCAAGCCTGACCCCGCCTGTCTCTCCCAGCGCCAGCATCCTCATCCACCTGCTGCACCCAGCCTGAGCTGGACCGTGCTCGCCGTAACTCAGATCAAAGCCCTACTTCCTATAGCACCGAGGGTCCGTAAAATTGTTCAAATTTTTGTGTGGCTGGGAATCAAATCCAGGGCCTTATAAAGGCTACTCTCCAGCCCCAGGTGGACGTGCGTGCATGTGTGTGTGGTACTGGGATCTGAACTCAGGAACACTCTACCTCTGAACTATACCCCAGCCCTTTTTTAAAATTAATTAATTAATTAATTTATTTATTTATTTTTGTTTTGGAACAGGGTCTAAGCTGCTGAAGCTGGCTGTGAACCTTCCATCCTCCTGTCTAAGCCTCCCAAGTACTGGGATTACAAGCCTGCACCACCATGCCTGGCTTTTATTTTTTATTTTTTGTGGTACTAGGGATTGAACCTCAGGGGCATGCTACCTCCTAGCTACACCCCCAGTCCTATTCTTTATTTGGAAACAGGGTCTCACTAGAGTGCCTGGAGTCCCACTGCTTGCTGAGGCTGTCCTGGAACTTGCGGTCCGTCCTCCTATGTCAGCCTCCCAAGTATTGGGATGGCAGGCGTGTGCTGCCACGCCCGGCTCTGTAAGGGTATTTTAAAGCCTGGACACTAGAAACGCTAAAGCCCCACCTCCCCGCACCCTCCTGGGGACCCCACCGCACCCTCCAGGCCCCCACCGCACCCTCCGCCACCGCACCCTCCTGGGCTCCCCGCACCCCGGCCCTGCGGGCCTCACCTGGTGCAGGCACTTGCGCGCCTTGTCGTACTCGCTGCGCAGGCAGTACGCGCTCCCCAGGTTGAAGAGCATCACGGTGCGGGCCGAGCTCACGGAGCTGGGGTAGCACTGTGGGGCCCGCTTCCCGGCTGTGGGGGTGCAGGTGGTGAGGAGGCTGTGTGTGACTGGTACCCTGAACCCGCCCACGAGAGCCACAGTGCCCCTCCTCAGCTGACAAGGCCGGGACACTAGGAGAGGTGGCTCCGGGGACTGAACCCAGGGCCTCTGGCATGCGAGGCCAGCACCCTACCGCTGCACCATGCCCCCCCCTCTGCACAGGGCGTACTTACAGGATTCCATAGCTTCATTTTCACCTTTGTCGGAGCCTAAAGGACACAGAAACTAATCTGAGAGACAGGACAACGCACCTTATTTTCTAATATCCTTACTTTATGAGAATGAAATCAAATAGGAATTAATTTGGCAAAACATTTAACTTTCATGTACCGGAAAGTCTGTTAAACTGTCAAAATGCTACCACCCACCACCACGCCAAGCCTGAGAGCTAGCCTTGAATAAAGGTGACATCATTTGACCTACTCAAAACCTGAACCATGATTTAAGATTAACACTATTTATGGTACTGGGGGTGGAACCCAGGGGCTTTCTACCTCCAGGGTTACACTACCAGACCTATTTTCTATTTTATTTGGAAACAGGGTCTCACTAAGTTGCTGAGAGCCTCACTAAAGTAGCTGAGGCTGGCTTCAAACCCGTGCAATCCTCCTGTCTCAGCCTCCCAAGCGCGGGGATTACAAGCGTGCGCCACCACGCCCAGCTCATCCCCAGCCCTATTTTTTATTCTTTATTTTTAAACAGCGTCTCACTGAGTTGCAAAGGGCCTCACTAAAGTAGTTGAGGTTGTTTATGAACCTCAATTCTCCTGTCTCAGATTCTCAAATACTGGGATTACAAGCATGTGCCACCACGCCCTGCATAAGACCCTATTTAAAAAAAAAAATTAGCTGGGCATGGTGGCGCATGCTTGTAATCCTAGTGCTTGGGAGGCAGAGACAGGAGGATCGTGCAGGTTCGAAGCCAGCCACACGTGCTGGCTTAGGAGACCCTGTTTCCAAATAAAAATGTAGAAATAGCTCTGGGAGTGTAGCCCGGAGGTAGAAGGGCTTCCAGGAACCCCAGTACCACACACACACACACACACACAAAAAAAAAAAAAAAAAAAAAAAAAAAAAAATTAAATATGTCTGGGAGTAAAACTGAGAGGTAAAATGCCCCTGGACTCAACCCCAGTATCAAAGGAAATAAAAAAAAAAAAAAGAAGAAGAAAGAAGAAAAATGAGAATTTTTTTTTTGGTAGTACTGGGGATGGAACCCAGGGGAGTATTATACCTCCAAGCTACACCCCCAGCCCTATTTTTTATTCTTTATTTTGAAACAGGGTCTCACTGAGTTGCAAAGGGCCTCACTAAGTAGCTGAGGCTGTCCTTGAACCGGGATCCTCCTGTCTCAGCCTCCCAAATACGGGGATTATAAGTGTGTGCCACCATGCTTGGCTTAAAAGGTAAATTTAGATTAGACGACAATCATAGGTTTATTAAGCAAGCAATTACTACAAAGTACAGCCCAAAATGTGGAAAGCCAACCTGAAGTTTCCCTCCCTTTACAAGCGTGCCTTCCATTTCCATGTACCCCGAGGGACAGCAAACAGGAAGGTGAGCCCTCAGCAGGGCCGAGGCGCGGCCCCACTGACCTTGGTCCTGCTCGTTTGAAGAGATCCCCAGGGAGACATCAGTGACGTTCTCGGGGTTCAGGTGAGTGATCGCATCGGATATTCTGTCGAGAGAGATGAGGGCTTCCGCAGCATACAAATGGCCCAAGAATCTAAAACGAAAAGCACATTCCAAACTGAAGAGCAGGTCAGCACAGAGTAGCCAGTATATGATAACACTAGGTATATATATATATATATATTACATCATTTTACATACGTTATGTGTGCTCTGCATTCTATAGTCTTGCATTTAAATCCACATTTAGAGTCGGCTGTGGTGATGCACACTTGCGATCCCAATATTCAGGAGGCTGAGACAGGAGGATCGCAGGTTCTCATCCAGCCTCAGCTATTTAATGAGGCCCTCTGCAATTTAGTGAGACCCTGTTTCCAAATTAAAAAATAGGTCGAAAAGTATAGCCTGGAGGCAGAAGGCCCCTAGGTTCCATTGTGCGTGCGTGTGTGTGTCACAGATTCTCGGTAGGTTGATGAGTCTCACTATTTGCTGAGACTGTCCATGACCTGCGATCTTCCTGTCTCAGCCTCCCAAGTATTGGGATCATGAGCGTGTGCCACCATGCCCAGTGAGACCTTTTTAAAACATCATCAACAAACAAACAAGGGCTGAACGTATATGGAGTATAGCTCAGAGGTAGAATGCCCCTGAGTTTCATCCCCAGTAACACACACACACACACACACACACACACACACACACACACACACACACGCCATTTCCAGTAACTCTTACTCGCTGAGCAAATAAGAGACAGGCAAGTTCAACTACTTGCTTCTGCCACACAAACATCCCCGCCTGGAGGAGTAAGCAGAAGCTGGGCGTCCACACACTAACCGACACCTCCATACAACAGGGGATCGCAGTGTAAGTCCACTTACTTAAGGGATCCTGACAGCTTGGGCTGCTGAAGAAGTTTCTCTGCGTGATTCAGAGCCATGAGGTTGTCGCCCAGAGCCAGAGCCACGTACGCGCTGCCGGCGAGGATGGAGCACCTGGAGCAGCAGAGGGCCGGCGGGTCAGCAGGCCGCAGAGGCGAGAGCCGCACTGAGTGGCCGAGGCTGGCTGCAACCCGTGATCCGCCCGTCTCAGCCTTCCGAGTACTGGGATTACGAGTGGGAGCCGCCATGCCCGGCGCCCGGCTCCTTTGATTTGGAAACAGGGTCTCACTAAATGGCTGAGGCCTCGGTAAATTGTTGAGACCGGTCTCGTCCTGCGACACTCCTGTCTCAGCCTCTCAAGTACTGTTTTATAACGTCACTAAAGTGTATTCATACTGTAATTTCAGTCTAAGGAAGGATATAACCATTATGGCAGGACAATTTCCTCTTTCTTTTGTGGCACTAGGGATTAAACCCAGGGGTGTTCTACCTCTAAGCTACATCCCCAGCCCTTTTATTTTTTTATTTTGAGATGGCATCTAAGCTGCTGATGGTCTGGTGGCATTAGACTGAGGAGGCTGGTCTTGAGCCTGCGTCCTCCCGTCTCAGCCTCGCAGGGACTTGGATTGTAGGCCTGTGCTACCACACACAGCTAGCACAACGGTCCAATGTTCTGAAGTCCTCCGACTAGCAGTGGCCTCCTTAGTAAAAAGGCAGGGCTGGGCCAACTCAGAAGCGGCCCGTTGTTTCCCTTCACTCGGCCATGCCTGGATGTTAGAAGTTTAGAGCAGGCCGGACCACGAGGCACAAGCAAATTGAAGCTTAGAGCCTCGGTCTACTTGTTTAATCGATGTGGAGACTGGGACCTATGGTGGCGAGATGATGAGCTCTCTAACTCAGACCGTGGGATCAGTCAGGACCACCAGCCACGGGAGACGGACGACCATCCTCTCATCTGCCCATCCTCTTTACTTGTGGCACTGGGGATGGAACCGAGGGGCATTCTGCCTCTGAGTGACACCCCCAGCCCTATTCTTTATTCTTTATTTTGTATGTTTGGTTTTTGTGGTACTGGGGATGGAACCGAGGGGCATTCTGCCTCCGAGCTGCACCCCCAGCCCTATACTTTACTCTTTATTTTGAAACGGGGTCTCATTGAGTTACAAAGGGCCTCACTAAGAAGCTGTCCGCGAACCGATCCTCCTGTCTCAGCCCCTGAGGGCTGTGATCACGAGCGTGCGCCCCCACATGGCTCTTGTGCTGCCCACCCTATCACACTACTCCTCTCTAGCAATTCACAAGACTGCCCTGAAGATAAAGTATAAGCAAAAGATTACACTGGCTTTTTCATGTTCTAGGCAAAGCTGGGACGGTTGCAGGTTTATGTCCAGCCTTAGCAATTTAGTGAGACCCTCTGCAACTTAGTGAGACCCTATTTTCAGCTAAAAGATAAAGTAGGGCTGGGGGTGTGGCTCGGAGGTAGGATGCCCTGGGTCCGATCCCTAGCACCACATGGCAACGCACATGCATTCATCCATGTATTCATTCACTGGGGCGTTCCCCAGCTGTACGCTGTTGGGGGGAGGAAGAGCTTTGAAAAGTCTGTTCTCAACCAGAGGCCGCGGCTCACCCCTACGCTATAACCCCAGTGCTTGGCAGGCTGAGACGGGAGGACTGCCAGTTGAGTCTACCCCGGACAACTTAGTGAGACCTGTTTCAAAGTTAAAAAAATTTAAAAGAGCCCAGGGTGTAGCTCAGGGTTAGAGCACACCTGGGCTCAGTTACCCAGGCTCTCCTTCCTCCCAAAAGAAGACAAGCTTCAACCTTTATTCTGTGTGTGATACTGGAGATTGAACCCAGGGGCATTCTACCCCTGAGCTACATTGCCAGCTGTTTTCATTTTTGAAAACAATGAAAACAATGAAATCTCCCTATGTTGATGAGAGTCTCACTACTGATTCTGAGGCTGTCCTCGAATCTACGATTCTCCTGTTTCAGTTTCTCAAGCACTGGGATTACAAGTGTGCACCACCAAGCCCAGGTTCATTTCTTATTTTCAAACAGAGTCTCACTAAGTTGCTGAGGCGGGTCTCAAACCTGCAATCCTCCCGTCTTGGCCTCCTAAGTACTGGGATTACAGGCATGCGCCACCGCACCTGGCTTTCAACCTTTAACTTAGGATCTGCAGGCACCGGACCCCACCTTGCCTACTGACCGGCTACTCATGCTGATGGGGCCCACCTCTTTTCCTGGCTCCCACTGTGGAGGGCTGCTCTGCGAGCCTGGGTCTGGAGCCCAGGGCAAGCCCCACCCAGATGGGCCTGCTGGGAAAAGCCTGCCCTGGCCTCTCCCGACAGTAGGTGGGCCGTTCCCGCTCCAGCCTACTGTCAAGCCTACTTTGGGTCGAGAAATCAGTCATGTAAGATCTGCAGCAGGATTTTGTTTCCCAGCAAGCCCAAACTATAATTACGGGCAAGTCGGTAAAAATCGGTCTTCTCAACTTTTATTCTAAAGAAGCACATTAACTCATAAAAGGATAAAATATTCCAACTGCAAAATAATCATTCTGTTAACAATACTTATGTAAACGGGTCATAATTGAGCACCTGAGGCCCTGGGCTCAATCCAGCATCTCCAACACAAACAAGAACAGGCACAAGCCAGAAAGCCTCGGCGCTGCGTTCTGAGCAAGGGCCGCAGAGATCAACCAAGTTTACCATCCAACACTCAAACCTCTGTGTGCGCTGCTGTCTCCAGACCCTCCCCACTACCCTCGCTCCCTCTCAGCCACAGCCTCCCTTTCCTCTTCCAAAGCAGCAATTCCTGAAGACCGGGCCTGGAAACACACACGGCTCTATCTACGGGGCCTTAGAGAAATCAGTTTGTTACTGCTTAAAATACCCCCCACACACACACACACTTCCTCCACTGTCCAATCTGCTTTGGCAACCACTCAACGATCTGACAGTTCATCAGACCGGAAGAACTATAACTCCAGGGAAGAGACACCCTCGCGTCTCCCCGCGGAGGATCTGACAAAGCCCACGCGCTCCCTGTGTGCCCCAGGTCCTCACAACATCCACTGGGAGAAAGGGAAGAACAAAGGCCAAGGCAGAACCTGGGAGGCGGAGACAGGAGGGTCACAGGTTGCAGTGGGACTCCCTCACTCCGCAGATCCTGACACAGTGGACCCACTGCTCACAGGTACCTGCTACAAGGATCACAAGGTTCTGGCTCGCCGGGCGTGGCGGCCCAGGCTTGTCGTCCCAGGGCTGGGGAGGCTGAGGCAGGATCGCAGGTTCCTGGCCAAGCCTCGGAAACTTAGTGAGACCTTGTTTCAAAATAAAATGTAAAATAGGGCTGGGAGTGTAGATAAGAGGTAGAATGACCCTGGGGTTCAACCCTCAGCATCAAAATAAAAAAACAAACACAAGGCTCATTTTGTTGATCTACTCACTTCAGGTTTTCTAATTCCTGTTTTCTCAATGGAGAAGAAGGCGGAGCTGGGGTGAATTTATCTCCATCGTGGCTTTTACTGCTGAAAGAGAGACAGGCTCTTTATTGTGAAAAGAAACAAACGATTAAGTGTAAAATGTATTCGCCTATCCTCACCCCATGATACCTTTATAACAAAAGCGTAAAAGCTTAATAATACGGAACTGCTAATATGTTAAAGCTATACTGTATGGTACCTTCTTTTCCCCAACACATAACACTTTTAGAAATCTAACGGAAAGCCGGGCGTGGTGGCGCACGCTCATCATCCCAGCATTCGGGACGCTGAGACAGGAGGATCGCGGTTCACGGCCAGCCTCAGCTACTTAGTGAGGCCCTCTGCAACTCAGTGAGACCCTGATTCAAAATAAAGAGTAAAAAATAGGGCTTGAGATGTGGCTTAGAGGGAAAATGCCTCTGGGTTCCATCCCCAGTACCGCAAAAATAAACAAACAAACAAACAAACTGAAAACAGTATCTTTACTATATAAAGAAAACTCAATATTTTCATACATTTTACATTTTTTAATTTTCCATTTGCTTTTTTTTTTTTTTCTTGTGGTACTGGGGTTCCTGAAAGCCCTTCTACCTCAGGCTACACTCCCAGACCTATTTTATACTTTTTTTTTTTTTTGAAACGGTCTCTTTAGCCAGCGCGGCTGGCTTCAAACCTGAGCGATCCTCCTGTTTCCACCTCCCAAGCGCAGGGATTACAAGCATTCTTTTCATCACAATAGAACCTAAGTTTTGCTGATTGGGGGGAGAACCTCAACATTTTGTTTAGAATTTTTTATAATAAACATTTTAAAAATGATAAAAATGCTGAGTTGGAAGATATGAATTAAAGGTATCATGTGAAAAAAAATGGAACTTTAGATAATGTTTATTTATTTATTTTTTTTTGCGGGCCTGGGGATGGAACCCAGGGGCATTCGACCTCTGAGCTACACCCCCTGCCCTATTTTTTATTCTTTCTTTAATTTTTTGAAACAGGCTCTCACTAAGTTGCAAAGGGCCTCACTAAGTAGCTGAAGCTATCCAAGAACCGTGATCCTCCGGTCTCAGCCTCCTGAATACTGGGATTACAAGTGTGCACCACCACGCCTGGATTATATAATGTTTATTTTGTACTTCTAAATAAGCTCTCTCAACCTCACAAGTGGCATTAATTTTTTTTTTTTTTTTTTTTTTTTTTTTTTTTTTTTTTTGGTGGTACTGGGGTTCCTGGAAGCCCTTCTACCTCCGGGCTACACTCCCATGGGCTACACTCCCAGACCTAGTTTTTAACTTTATGTGGAAACAGGGTCTCTTAAACCAGCGAGGCTGGCTCCGAACCAGCGCGATCCTCCTGTCTCTGCCTCCCAAGCGCGGGGATTACAAGCGTGCGCCACCACGCCCGGCTAATTTTTAATCTATACTAGAAATCCAGAAGGGATATATTCTGGTGTTCAGTGGTTTATACTATGTTAAGTGAAAAGACAGGACAAAAGGAAATTAGAAATATTAGGATTTAAGTATTAATTTTTTTTGTGTGTGGTACTGAGGGTGGAACCATTCTATCTCCGGGCTATACCCCCCAGTCCTATTTTTTATTCTTTATTTTGAAACAGGGTCTCACTGAGTTTCAAAGGCCCTAAGTAGCTAAGGCTGTTCTAAACCAGGATCCTCCTGATTCATTCAGCCTCCAAAATGCTGGGATTACAAGTGTGCCATGACACCTGGATTCTTTCAAGGACTTCTCCTCACTTGGCCTTTACCTTATTTCTCCCAGAAACACTAGAAACATAATCTCCTTATATGACTTAAAATACAGTGTCTGGAAATTCAGGCTGAAACCATAGGCATTCAGGGAAAGGGTCAGGTGGCAGGCTGTGGAGGTCCTGGAGGGAGGGCCCAGGGCCCAGGGCCAAGGGTGAGGGCTGAGGACCGAGGGGCAAGGGGCAAGAGCTGAGGGCTAGAAGGGTGAGGGCTGAGGGCCGAGGAGCAAGGGCTGAGGGTGAGGGTCAAGGGGTAAAGGCCAAGGGCTGAGGGTGAGGGTCAAGGGGTAAAGGCCAAGGGCTGAGGGTGAGGGCCAAGGGGTGAAGGCCAAGGGCCGAGGGGCGCCCGGTACCTGCAGGCCTCGCTGCTCTCGCCGCTCTCCGGGTTCCCTCCTAACTGGCTGCTGTTTTTGGACCCATTTTCCTGCTTTGGATCTTGCTGTTCTTCAGGTAACAGCAGCAAAGCATTTCTGAGACAAATGGCCGCAAATTCCATACTGGCTACAGGAATAGCTGAAGACTGACCGTCACTAAAAGAACAAAACCAAATTAGCCACATAGCATAAAAATAAATGAGAATTTTAACCAGCATGAATAAAACCAATTGTCATTAATGAAAATGATGTTCTTTTTTTAAGCTACACCCCCTGCCCTGTTTTTCTTCTTTATTTTGAAACAAGGTCTCACTAAGTTATGGAGGGGCTCACTAAGTAGCTGAGGCTGTCCGCGAACCTCGATCCTCCGATCTCAGGCTCCCGAATGCTGGGATGACGAGAGTGAGCCACCACGCCCGGCTAAATGATGTTCTTTGATAGAAGATTTAATATAAGCTGTTAAAGAACCCCAAATCTTGTTTTGTGGGGTGTATAGTGTCATGAAAAGTATAAATAATATTGCAAATCTATACATTATATACAATGTATCTCTAGGAAAGCCACTGAGAATGGTTGATAACTATTTCTTTTTATTTTATTTTATTTTTTGGTGGTACTGGGGGTGGAACCCACAGGCTTCCTACCTCCGGGCTATATTCCCAGACCTTTTTTATATTTTATTTGGAAACAGGATCTCACTGAGTTGCAGAGGGCCTCACTCAGTAGCTGAGGCTGTCCGCGAACCGCAATCCTCCGGTCTCCGCCTCGCGAATGCTGGGATGACAAGCGTGCCCACCGCGCCGGCTTAGAAGATAGATCACAAGCGTGCCCACCGCGCTGGCGTAGAAGATAGATCACAAGCGTGCCCACCGCGCCGGCGTAGAAGATAGATCACAAGCGTGCCCACCGCGCCGGCGTAGAAGATAGATCACAAGCGTGCCCACCGCGCCGGCGTAGAAGATAGATTTTTACACCATTGAGCCTTGTCTTAGTTCATCTTTGCTTTCAAAAATCCCTTTATAGGTTCTATTTTTTTTTTGGTGGTACTGGGGTTCCTGGAAACCCTTCTACCTCTGGGCTACACTCCCAGACCTATTTTTTATATTTTTATTTGGAAACAGGGTCTCCTAAGCCAGCGCGGCTGGCTTCGAACCTGCGCGATCCTCCTGTCTCTGCCTCCCAAGCGCGGGGATTACAAGCGTGCGCCACCATGCCTGGCCTTTATAGGTACTAAACCAGCATTATTATTATTATTATTATTATTATTATTATTATTATTATTATTATTATGGCAGTACTGGGGCATTCTACCTCCAAGCCACACCCCCAGCCTTATTTTTAAAAATTAATTATTTTTGTGGTACTGGGAGTGGAGCCCAGGGGCTTTTATACCTCTGAGCTATACCCCCAGATCTATCTTATACTTTATTTGGAAACAGGGTCTCACTAAGTTGCTGAGAGCCTCACTAAGTAGCCGAGGCTGGCTTTGAACCTGTGCGATCCTCCTGTCTCAGCCTCCCAAGCGCGGGGATTACAAACATGTGCCACCACACCTGGCCCCAGCTTTATTTTTATTCTTTATTTTCGGTACTGGGGATGGAATAGGGGCATTCTACCTTTGAGCGACACTGCCAGTCGTATTTTTTTTTTATTCTTTATTTTGAAACAAGATCTCACTGAGTTGCAAAGGGCTCACTAAGTAGTTAAGGCTGTCTTCAAACTGTTATCCTCCTGTCTCAGCCTCCCAAATACTAGGATTACAAGCGTGCGCCACCACGCCTGGCTATTCTTTATTTTGAAACAGGGTCTCACTAAGTTGCTGAGGCCTCACTCAGTAGCTGATGCTGGCCATGAATCTGTGATCTTCCTGTCTCAGCCTCCCAAGTACTGGGATTACAGGGTTGCGCCATCACACTCGGCTCTTCTGAATATTTCTGATCTTCAGTTGGTTTAATAAAAACAAACAGCCGGGCGTGGTGGCGCACGCTTGTAATCCCAGCATTTGGGAGGCTGAGACAGGAGGATCACGGTTCATGGACAGCCTCAGCTATTTAGTGAGGCCCTCCGTAACTTAGTGAGACCCTGTTTCAAAATAAAGAATAAAAAAATAGGGCAGGGGGTGTGGCTCGGAGGTCAAATGCCCCTGGGTTCCATCCCCAGACCCGCAAAAAAAAAAAAAAAAAAAAAAAAAAAAAAAATAAATAAATAAATAAATAATTCATGGATGGAGAACTCACAGATATGGAGGGGGAGGGCTGAGAACCACGTTGAAACCAATCCCCCACAAATACTAAGATAACTGTGTATAAAGAGGAGAGCCTAAGATGCCCTCTTCTGGACATGCTGAATAATGGGATTAAGCAGACTGGCTTGTCAGGGCAGAAACATTCAGCACCCACCGAGCCAACCATTACCCGCCGGAAGCGTTCACTATGGATCTACAAAAGCCAGTTCCAAAGCAGTTCTTCCTGTGAAAGGATAAATCCTAAGAATACTTTTATAATTCTTAAGTACACTGGATGAGACACTAAACACACACGCTTTCTCTTCACTAAATACTTACTTATATACAGTATTCTGAATAGACTGTGATGCCAAAACGATTTTGCGATGGTAGCCTTGGCCAACAATAGACTGTACAATTCCCTTTTTGCTTGGAAGACCTTTGGTTTCTTGTTCAGAAGTCTACAAAATACAAATAATGTTAAGGGAATTATTTAAGGCAATTGCAAGATTTATGAAAAATGACCGAGCCAGGCGTGGTGGCACACGCTCGTAACCCTTGTACTCGGAGGGCTCAGACAGGAGGGCTGCAGATTCAAAGGCGGCCTCAGCCACTTAGTGAGGCTCTCAGCAACCCCATGAGACCATAAGTTGTTCGAGGCCGGCCTCAGCAACCTAGTGAGACCCTGTATCAAAATAAAAAATAAAGCCAGGCACAGTGGCACACACTTGTAATCCTAGTACTTGGGAGGCTGAGACTGGAGGATCACAGGTTCAAGGATAGCCTCAGCAATTTGGTGAGGCTCTCAGCAACAGAGTGAAACCCTGTTTCCAAATAATAAAATTGGTCTGGGGATGAGCTCAGAGGTAGACTGCCTCCAAGTTCAATTCTCAGTGCCACAAAAAAATTAAAAAATAAAATAAACCGGGCGTGGTGGCGCACGCTTGTAATCCCTGTACTTTGGAGGCTGAGACAGGAGGATCGCACAGGTGCGAAGCCAGCCTCAGCTACTTAATGAGGCTCTCAGCAACTTGGTGAGACCCTGTTTCCAAATAAAGTATAAAATAGGTCTGGGAGTATAGCCTGGAGGTAGAAAGCCCCTGGGATCCATCCCCAGTACCAAAAAAACTAAACTAAACTAAAATAAAATAAAAAGTAAATAAAAAATAAAGCTGCACACCTGTAATCCTAGTACTTGGAAGGCTGAGACAAGAGGACTACAGGTTTGAGGACAGTCTTAGCACGTAGTGAGACTCTCATCAGCCTAACGAGACCCTATTTCCAAATAAAAAATAAAATCAGGTTAGGGGTGTGGCTCAGAGGGAGAAATGTCTCTGGGTTCAAGTCCCAGAACCACACACACATAAAAAGAGTTTACATGGGTGCAATTCTTGTTTTTTTGGCGTGGTACTGGGAATGGAACCCACCAGAGGCATTCCACCTCCAAATTACAGTCCTATTTTATTCTTTTATTTTGAAATAGGGTCTAAGTTGCAGAGGGCCTCACTAACTAGCCAAGGCTGGCCTTGAACCTGTGATCCTCCTGTCTCAGTCTCCCAAGTACTGGGATTACCAGCATGCATACCATGCCCGGCTTCACATAGTTCTTTAAACCATTCAGGTCTTGTAGTTTTCCTCTCAAAGTACTGCTCAGCAGAACCTCCCCACCCTCACACCCCAGGGAGCATGGCGGGGTGGGCTACACCTGTGATACAAACGTCTGGTCATGCTGATATGCCCCCCCCCTTGATTCAGAAGGCTGACCAACTGCCATTTGGAGATAAGGTAAGCGGCCGGCTACCACAGCCCCCCGTGGACAGAGGGTCAGGTCATTCATCAACTCTACTATCACTTCCTGAGGCAAGAGTGAGGTCCAGGCACAGAGGGGATGCAGTCTAATGCCTTCTTTCCTCACGGTTTTCAGTCCTCCAATCACTGGCTGCACGGGAACTGTCTCACGCCAGGAGAGAGCATGACCGCCACAGCTGCCGGACCAGCACTCAACAGACGCGGCCTGTCCATGCGCCAACCCCGGTTCTTATTTTGTGGTACTGAGGATTCAATCCAGGAGCATTCTACTGCCGGCCATACCCTCAGCTTTATTTATTTATTTATTTATTTATTTATTTATTTATTTATTTATTTATTTATTTATTTATTATTTTTTGTGGTACTGGGGTTCCTGGAAGCCCTTCTACCTCTGGGCTACACTCCCAGACCTATTTTATATTTTATTTGGAAACAGGCTGGCTTTGAACCTGCGCGATCCTCCTGTCTCTGTCTCCCAAGCACGGGGGTTACAAGCGTGTGCCACCACGCCCGGCTGTTTTGCATACCAAGAATCAGACTGCTTGCAAATAACTTTTTAAATTTTATTTTAATTTAGTTTTTTGTGTATGGTACTGGAGATGGAACCCAGGGGCCTTCTACTTCAGGGTTACATCCTCAGACCTATTTTTTATTTGCAAACAGAGTCTCCCTAAGTTGCTGAGAGCCTCACTGAGTTGCTGTGGATGACTTCGAACCTGCTATCTCCTTTCTCAGTTCCCCAAGTACTGGGATTACAAGCATGCATCACTATGCCTGGTGCAAATGGCCTTTTGACAATAAATTTCCTCCCAGGTTTTTTTTTTTTTTTTTTTTTTTGTGGTACTGGGAATGGAACCTAGGGGCATTCTACCTCCAAGTGACACCCCCAGCCCTATTTTTTATTCTTTATTTAAAAGCAGGGTCTCACTGACTTGTGGATGACTTCACTAAGTAACAGAGGCTGGCCGTGAATCCACGATCCTCCTGTCTCAGCCTCCCAAGTACTGAGATTACAGACATGCGCTCTAGACATGTGATTTAAAAACATACACAACTACAGCCGGGTGTGGTGGCGCACGCTTATAATCCCAGGGCTTGGGAGGCTGAGACAGGAGGATCACACAGGTTCGAAGCCAGCCTCAGCTACTTAGTGAGGCTCTCAGCAACTGAGTGAGACGCTGTTTCCAAATAAAGTATAAAACAGGTCTTGGGAGTATAGCCTGGAGGTAGAAAAGCCCCTGGATTCCACCCTCCGTAGCACAAAAAAAACAAAACAAAGCAAAAACCATATACAACTAGCTAGGCAATGCATACCTGTAATCCCAATGCTTGAAAGGTTGCGTGGGGAGGATCACAGGTTTGCAGCTAGCCTCAGCTACTTAATAAGGCCCTCTGCAACTTAGTGAGAACCTGTTTCAAAATAAAAAATGAAAAATAGGACTGGGGGTGTAGCTCGGAGGTAGAATGCCCCTGGGTTCCATCCCCAGTATGGCAAAAATAAATAAATAAATAAATAAATAAAAAATAAAAGGAAATGAGGTCTTATGTGGTCCCAAGTTTTTTTTTTTTTTTTTTTTTTTTTTTTTTTTGCGGGTCTGGGGATGGAACCCAGGGGCATTTGACCTCCGAGCTATACCCCCTGCCCTATTTTTTATTCTTTATTTTGAAACCGGGTCTCACTGAGTTGCAGAGGGCCTCACTAAATAGCTGAGGCTGTCCGCGAACCATGATCCTCCAGGTCTCAGCCTCCCGAATGCTGGGATTACAAGCGTGTGCCACCACGCCCGGCTCGGTCCCAAGTATTTTTGCTTTTCATGTAACAAGTGTCAGGGGAGAGAAATGGGGTTCAAAGAGACCCCAGGGAGCACTCACCCCTTTGTTGGCAGCGATGCAGCACTCGGCCAGCCGCAGCCACAGGCGGGGGTTTGCGTGGTACACCTGCACGGCCTCGATCAGACACTCGAAGGCGGCGAGCGGCCTGCCGATGTGCAGAAGCTGAATCCCGCAGTTGTACAGCAGCTCATAGCGCTTGTTGGTTAGCAACGTACACATGGGTCTTCCTGAAAACTTTTTGCCTAGTAACAGACATTTGGTGAAAAGCAATCAAGAGAGTAATACTTACACTGAAAGCATTCACTCCACCAAGTGCCCAAACACTACCACACTACAAACCACGGCCACAGCCTGAAACCGCAAAAACTTTCACCAAGGGAGGGCGGCCCGGCCCTCAGCCCCCTGCAGTCAGCTCGCTCCAGGCCGGAGGTGGACACACAGGTGCCAGATTCTCAGGTGGCCAGGCTGTGCAGGGGATGTAGCTCGGAGGTCAAATGCCCCTGGGTTCCATCCCCAAACCCTCAAAGAAGAAAGAAATAAAGGAAGGAAGGAAGAAAGGAGGGAAGAAAGGAGGGAGGGAGGGACGGAGGAAAGAAAGAAGGAAGGAAGGAAGGAAGGAAGGAAGGAAGGCAGGCAGGCAAAAAGGAAGGAAGGAAGAAAGGAAAAAAAGGAAAAAAGGAAGGAAGGAAGGAAGGAAGGAAGGATGGATCGATCGGTCTGGGAGTGTAGCTCTGAGGTAGAATGCCCCTGGTTCAATCTCCAGTACTGCCAAAAGAAAAAAAGAATTAAATTAGGCCTGGGGGTGTAGCTCTGAGGTAGAATGGCCCTGGGTCCAATCCTCAGCACTGCAAAAATAAAAAGTAAAGCTGGGTGTAGGGGTACATACTTGTAATCCCAGCATTCAAGAGGCTAAGACTGGAGGATCATGGTTCACGGACAGCCTCAGCTACTGGGAGGCCCTTTGCCACCCAGTGAGACCCTGTTTCAAAATAAAAAATAGGGCTAGGGGTGTAGCTCAGAGGTACAATGCCCCTGGGTTCCATCCCTAGCCACCACTAAATAAATGAATGAATAAATAAATAAATAAATAAATAAGCCAGCCAGCCAGCCAGGTATGGTGGTACAAACTTGTAATCACAGCATTTGGGAGTCTGAGACATGAGGATCACATTTGGCAGACAGCCTCAGCTACTACTTACTGAGGCCCTTTGCAACTCAGTGAGACCATGTTTTAAAATAAAGAATAAAAAACAGGGGTGGGGAGAGGCTGAGACAGGAGGATTGCACAGGTTCAAAGCCAGCCTCCGTTACTTAGTGAGGCTCTCAGCAACTCAGTGAGACCCTGTTTCCAAATAAAATATTAAAAAAAATAGGTCTGGGAGTATAGCCCGGAGGTAGAAATCCCCTGGTTGTTTCCACCCCTAGAAACACACACACACACACACACAAAAAAAAAAAAAAAAAAAAAAAAAATAGGGCTGAGGGGATAGCTCAGAGATAGAATGCCCTTGGGTTCCATCCCCAGTACTGGAAAAAAAAAAATTATATACACACACACACACACACACACACACACACACACACACACATAATAAAAAGTAAAAAAATAAATAGATTATTATTTTATTATTATTATTTTTTCTTTTTGTAGTACTGGCGGTGGAACCTAGGGGCTTTTCTACCTCTGGGCTACACCCCCAGCCCTATTTTATAATTTATTTGGAAACAGGGTCTCACTAAGTAGCTGAGGCTGGCTTCGAATCTGTGCGATCCTCCTGTCTCAGCCTCCCAAGCTTGGGAATTACAAGCATGCATCACCGCGTCCAACTCTTATTATTTTAAAAAGAAAATAACTGCTTTATTTTAGCCATTTCAGATCAAGGACCCATATAAAATGAGTATTAGAGGACACAGTCCAGGAATTTGCTTTAAAACTGTCAGATGCTACCAGTGATAACACTCCAAAAAAAAACCCTATAATACAAAACTCTGCAAAGAACCTATATAAGCCTGGTTTGGCACAGTCAAGATTATAAAACTTAACTGGATGTAGAGGGACACGCCTATAATCCCAGCTACTTGGAGGCTGAGGCAAGAGCATCACAAGTTTAAGGCCAGTTAAGGCAATTTAGAGACCCTGTTTCAAAATAAAAAATAAAGCCTGGGGACGTAGCTCAGTGGCTGACAGCCTGTCCAGCCTGTGAGTTTAATCCCTAGAACTGCAAATGAACAACACAACTAAAAAGCCCCTTAATCGTGAGTAAACAAATATTATGGTTTATAACATTACCATGCAAGATTACTGATTTTAAAATCCAGGAAAATTTGAGGGTGGGGTGGGGTGGGGTGGGGTGTGTTTACTGGGGATGAATCCAGGGGTGCTCTAGCACTGAGTGACTTCTCCAGTCCGTTTATTTTATCATTATTATTATTTGAAGGTCTGGGGATGGAACCCAGGGGCATTCGACTTCTGAACTACACCCCCTGCCCTATTGTTTAGTCTTTATGTTGAAACAGGGTCTCACTGAGTTGCAAGAGGCCTCACTAAGTACTAGCTGAGGCTGGCTGTGAACCGTGATCCTTCCATCTCAGCCTCCCCAATGCTGAGATTACAAGCGTGTGCCACCACGCCTGGCCAGTCCTTTTATTTTGAGACCAGGGTCTTGCTAAATTCTTGAGACTGGCCTGAAACTTGTAATCTTCCTGCCTTCTCCACCGAGTAGCTGGGATTACAGGCATATGCCACTGTACCCAGCTAATAAATGTGTGTGTGTGTGTATGTGTGTGTGTGTGTGTATGTGGGTGTTGCTGGGGATCGAACCCAGGGACATTCTACCTCTGAGCTATACCCCAGCCCTATTTGATTTTTATTTTGAAACAGAATCTTGCTAGGTTGATGAGAGCCTCACTACTTGCTGAGGCTGTCCTGGAACCCGTGATCATTGTCTCACCCTCCCAAGCACTGGGATTACAGGCATGCACCACAACGTCCAGCTCTAAGTTTTTTTGTTTTTGTTTTGTGGGTCTAGGGGTGGAACCCAGGGGCATTTGACCACCAAGCTACACCCCCTGCCCTATTTTTTAGTCTTTATTTTGAAACCGGGTCTCACTGAGTTGCAGAGGGCCTAAGTAGCCAAGGCTGTCCGCGAACCGCGATCCTCTGGTCTCAGCCTCCCGAATGCTGGGATGACAAGCGTGCGCCACCACGCCCAGCTTCTAAGTTTTTTAATAATTTGAAATTACTCCTATGTTTTGCTATTCAAAACAACAATGTCTACTGAAAATCTGCAGACCCAAAGGTGGGCGGGGCCATTAGCCGCCTGGGGGCCCACAAGGCACGTGCCGTCACCAAGCGCGTGGTCCTTCAAAGACGCCGTTCCCAAGTGGCAGCAAGGTGCACAGCGCGCCCCGCGCCCACCCAGCGCCCGGCTTACCTGGGGCGGCGCCTCCTGCACTGAGCTGCGCACAGACACTGTCGTTCTCCTGCAGGGCCTTCTTGAAGTAGAAAATGCCCAAGTTGTGCTTGCTCATGGCAAAGTGGATGCACCCAAGATTGTTCCAGAACATGCACCGCAAGCATTCCCCTGAGGACACAGAAAAGCTCTACTCTTGGTATCCTCTTGAAAGAAGCAGGCTTATCTAGTGGGAGCTAATTCTCCTGGCAATTCCTCTTAGGCCCTCTAGAACAGTTCACGAGCAGGTGAGAACTTAGAAAACATCGTGGGGGGGCACTGGGCTAAACCTAGAACATTCTACCTCTGAGCTACACCCCAAGTGCTATTTTATCACATTTTAATTTTACTTTATTTTTTCAGTTTTTATTTTTTTGGTACTAGAGATGGAACTCAGGGGCCTTCTATCTATCTTCTATACTATGCGCTCAGACCTATTTTATTTTTTATTTGGAAACAGGGTCTAAGTTTCGGAGGGCCTAAGTTGCTAAAGCTGGCTGTGAGCCCGAGATCTTCCTGTCTCAGCCTCCCAAATGCGGGGATTATAAGTGGGAGCCACCACTCCCGGCCCAGCTAGAACATTTTTAAGCATTTAAATTCCTTTTCTGTTAAAATCTCTTCTATGAGTCCTGTGTGGTAGCAGGAGGACTGCAAAATTTGAGGTCAGCCTCAGCAACTTATTAAAGACCCTGTCTCAAATAAAATAAGAGGGATGCGGATACAGCTCAGTGGTAGAGTGCAATTGGGTTCAATCCCCAGAAACGGGGAAAAATAGCCTATTTTCTGGGGAAAAAAATTTGGTCGTTGTTGCTGATGTACTGGGGATTAAACTCAAAAGCATTCTACCTCCAAGCTACATCCCCAGGCCTATATTTTGCCTTACTTCTTTATTTTGAAACAAGGTCTCAATATGTTGGGGAAGGCTTCACAAAGTAGCTGAGGCTGGGCATGAACCTATGATCCTCCTGTCTCAGCCTCCCAAGTACTGGAATTACAAGTGTGCGCCACCACGCCCAGCTCCAGGGTCTTGTAGGTTTCTGAGTTTCATTTCATTGCTAAGGCTATCCCTCAAACCTGCAATCCTCCTCTCTCGGCTTCCCAAGTACTGGGATTATAGGCATGCGCCACCACACACGGCAAGACTTCTCAACAGTGGCAAGAATAAATAATAAAAATTATCTTCCTGAGTTTAAATAAATGGTTTACATAATTAATGGTCTATTATTATTCATTGTTTTTAGGGGAGAAAAGGGAAAAGCAAAAAGATGATCTCATTTCCTTAAAAGGTCTCACTCACACAGCAAAACCCCAAGGAGCTTACCCCCAGTTTTAAGCTGGTATGTATGTATGTATGTATGCATGTATGTATGTATGTATGTATTTTTGTGGTAATGGGGATGGAACCCATTCTACCTCTGAGCTACACCCCCTGCCCTATTTTTTATTCTTTATTTTGAAACAGGGTCTTACTGAGTTGCAAAGGGCCTCACAAAGGGCCCCACTAAGTATTAGCTGAGGCTGGCCAGGAACCAGGATCCTCCTGTCTCAGCCTCCTAAATGCTGGGATTACAAGCATGCATCACCATGCCCAGCTTAAACTGGTGTGGTGGTGCAGACTTATAAACCCAGTATTTGGGAGGCTGGGACAGGAGGATCAGAGGTTTGTGGCCAGCCTCAGGTACTTGGTGAGACCCTATTTCAAAATAAAAAATAAAAAATAGAACTTGGGGTGCAGCCCGGAGATAGACTGTCCCTGGTTTCCATCCTCACTACTGAGGTGGGGGTGGGGGGGGAGGAAACTGGCGTGGTGGTATGTGCCTATAACCCCAGCACTTGGGAGGCTGAGAAGGAGGATCCAAGACTCGAGGCCAGCTTCAGCAACTTAGCAAGGCCCTCAGCAACTTATTGAGCCCATTTCAAAATGAAAAAAATTAAAAAATAAAAAAAGGACACAAACTGTTAGCTGTAGCTCTGAGATAGAATGTTCAATCCTCAGTACCAAAACAAAAAGCAAGAACGAAACAAAATAAGAAGCTGGGTGTGGTGGCATACACCTGTAAATACAGTAATTTGGGAGGCTGAGAGAGGAGGATTGTAGGTTTGAGGCCAGCCTCGGCAATATAAAGAGATCCCATTTCACAATAAAAAATAAAAAAGGGCTACGGGCAGCTAGACATGGTGGTGTAGTGTACACTTGTGATCCCAGTACTTGGGAGGCTGAGACAAGATAATCACAGGTTCACTGCCAGCCTCAGCCACTTAGTGAGGCTCTCAGCAACTGAGTGAGAACCTGTTTCCAAATAAAATAGGGCTGGGAGTGTAGCCCAGAGGTTCTATCCTCAGTCCACAAAAAAAAAAAGGGTAAGGGTGTAGCTTGGAGGTAGAATGCCCTGGGTTCAAGCCCTAGTATCACACACATGCAAAAAGAAAGAAGGAGAAAGAGATAAGAGACCAAGCGAAAGAAAAAAGTGAGACTTCTTCAAAGCAGAAGCAAGTCAGAAGCCAGAACTCCTAGAATTTTGAGCAGCAATAATATTTAAACATTTTCATTTCAATATTCGTACGGCGCACGCTTGTAATCCCAGCGCTTGGGAGGCGGAGAAGGAGGATCGCGCAGGTTCGAAGCCAGCCTCAGCTACGTAGTGAGACCCCGTTTCCAAATAAAGTATAAAATAGGTCTGGGGGTGTAGCCCGGAGATAGAAAAGCCCCTGGGTTCCACCCCACCACCACACACACACACAACAATTAAAAAAGAAATATTAGTATGGAATCCCTCTGCAGTGCAGCCTAAGAGGAGGGGGAGGCGACAAGGGGTAAAAGAACTAAGAAAACACTACGCCAATTCCGCAGGTCCTTTACCTGTTTTCATGAATCCTGGATGCTCAGCAATGTTTGAACTATTTAACAGCTTCACAGCTTTTCGGTAATTGCCCCTTAGGTACTCAAAATTGCTTTTAAGAAACAGAGAGGGTGCCGACTGTAAAGAAAATACACAAGTTATTTAAATACTTGTTTTCAGATACCTAATGCAAAATCGTAATTACACTGCTACATAGTTATGTGTTCAAGAGCGCAAATGAATCAGTCATGGTGACAAAAAACAATATATAAATATTTTTTATAATATTAGGGGATAATTGGATAAGGGCTAATTGGATGCTGTGTGCATGTATGTTCTCACAAGTCTTGTATTCCATTCTGATGTATGACTACAATGCACCAATAAAAAAAAAATATATATATATATATATATATATAAATAATAATAATATTAGGGGATAGAGAGCCAGGTGTGGTGGTGCACGCTTGTCATCCCAGCATTCGGGAGGCTGAGACCAGAGGATCGTGGTTCGCGGACAGCCTCAGCTACTTAGTGAGGCCCTCTGCAACTCAGTGAGACCCGGTTTCAAAGTAAAGAATAAAATATAGGGCAGGGGGTGTAGCTTGGAGGTCCAATGCCCCTGGGTTCCATCCCCAGACCCGCAAAAATAAATAAATAAAAATTAATAATAATAATAATATTATTAGGGGATAGACACTGCCTCATGCATGCGAGACAAGTGTGCTACCCAATATATCGGCAGCCCCGCTCTAGAGTTTTCACTACTCTCGCAATCTAAAAACTTGCAAACCTGTCAGCAGACCTACCTAACAAACAGATACGTATCAGAATACAGTCCACACAGTACCGACCGACTCTCTTCATCTACTACGTCACTAACTAGAAGCCGCTTAGTATTTTTTTCTTTTTCCTTTTGCGGTACCGAGGATGAACCCAGGGGCATTCTACCTCCAACTACACCCCCAGCCCTATGGCTCTACTGAGTTGCAAAAGGCCTCGCTAAGGAGCTGAGGCTGGCCGCAAACCCAGATTTTCCTGTTTCAGCCTCCCAAATGCTGGAATTACAAGCGTGCGCCACCATGCTCGGCTAATTTTTTTTTTTTTTTAATTTTTGCTCTGTTTAGAGACAAGGTCTTGCTCTGCTGCCCAGGCTGGCTTTGAATTGTGGTCTCAAGCAATCCTCCTGCCTCAGCCTCCTGAGTAGAGGGGGCCTGTTAAGGGCCTTGAGGCCCTCAACTGAGATCCAATCGGACAGCACACACTAGGTCTTTTCATAGCCATGATTATTAGACTGGTGATCTCCCTTGTCTCTTATAAATGCCAGGCAAGTGCTCTACTGCTGGGCTGCACCTCCAGCTCAGGCTGGTTAACATTAAGTAAAACACGCAACGATGGGTACAATGCAATCACCACTCCCCAGGTTTCATCTGGTGCAGGATGACGGACTTGGTGCCAGACTTGAACCCAGGGAGGCCAGCACACTGAGCATGTGCTCTAACCCAGCTGCACCCCCTGCCCCCAGTAATGAGCTGAGAAACACTCAGAGGTAAGTAAGACCATAAACTGCAACACAAGTCCGACGGCACTTACATTGCCAGCTGTGTTCATGACTGACTTGATCTCCCGCTTGCAGGCTTTCAGGGACTTCATCTGAATGTAAGCCCTCACTTTGTACTGTAACGGGAAAAGCGCTCGTAGGTGAGAGTGTCAATGACGTATGACAAAGTTTCGCTTTCTAATTATAAGGAAATCCAACCAAATCTTACAACAGTTATACTGGTTATTTGCAAAAGCAAGTTTAAAATTATCTTAAATATTCTGGGTTTTTTTTTTTTTTTTTTTTTTTTGTGGTACTAGAGATGGATCCCAGGGGTCTTCTGAGCTACATCTCCAGACCTATTTACTAAGGAAACAGGGTCTAACTAAGTTGCTGAGAGCCTCACTAAGCTGCTGAGGCTGCCTTCGAACCTGTGATCTTCCTATTTCAGCTTCCAAGTACTGGGGTTTAAAGTGTGTGCCACCACGTCCGGCTGAATATTTTTTTGTTGTTGTTGTTTTTGGGGGGTCTGGGGATGGAACCCAGGGGCATTTGACCTCTGAGCTCTACTCCCAGACCTATTTTTTATTCTTTATTTTGAAACAGGCTCTCACTAAGTTGCGGAGAGCCTCACTAAGTAGCTGAGGCTGTCTGCGAACCGCGATCCTCCTGTCTCAACCTCTTGAATGCTGGGATTACAAGCGCGCGCCACCACGCCTGGCTTGAATATCCTATTTTGATTGGACTCTTGGAATATATATATATATACTCTAAGACCCCCCCAAAATAAAGCAGAATAAAATTTATATTTGAGCTCCAAGGAAAAAATCCCACAAATCCTTATCTACACATGGCTAACTGACATTTATTCAGTTATTATTATTTTAGTTCAACAAATTTCCCAATACATTCCCAGCCCATTTATTACAAACTTTATTTATTGTGCAATCATCTTAAGCAAAATATATTTTGCAGAATAAATGTACTCTTTTTGGCACTGGGGGTTGAACCCAGAGGTATTCTACCCTTGAGCTACACCCCTAGCTCTATTTTTTATTCTTTTGGTGGTGGTGGTGGTGGTGGTACTGGGGGGCTGGGGGTGGAACCCAGGGGCTTTCTACCTCCAGGCTATATTCTCAGACCTATTTTATATTTTATTTGGAAACAGGGTCTCACTAAGTTTCTGAGAGCCTCACTAAGTAGCTGAGGCTGGCTTTGAACCCGTGCGATCCTCCTGTCTCAGCCTCCCAAGCACAGGGATTATTACAAGTGTGCGCCACCATGCCCGGCTTTATTCGTTATTTTTGAAACAAGGTCTAAGATCAGAGGGCCTCACAAAGTTGCTGAGGCTGGCGACAAACCCATGATTCTCCTGTCTCAGCCTCCCAAGTACCAAAATTACAAATGTGCACCACCATGCTTGGCTTGAAAATATAATTGTAGCCGGGCGTGGTGACGCACGCTTGTAATCCCCGCGCTTGGGAGGCAGAGACAGGAGGATCCCGCAGGTTCGAAGCCAGCCGCGCGCGCTGGCTGAGGAGACCCTGTTTCCAAATAAAAATGTAAAAATAAGTCTGGGAGTGTAGCCCGGAGGTAGGAGGGCTTCCAGGAACCCCAGTACCACCAAAAATAAAAATATATATATATTTGTGAACTACAATGCTTCAAAGCCAAATAAATGCACATGCCTTCAATTACATACTGATTTCAGTGACTGTTCATGTTGTTTCATTACTCGAAACAAGTCTGTATGTATAACCATCTCTAAAAGTTTCCGTCTTGCTACCTGATGGATCTTGGATTTGGCCGCTTCAATCAGAGCTCCGCTTTCGGCTTTATGATTAGACCCGTCTTTGTTGGAATTATTACCAGTCTGCAGGATGGTGAAGCAAGGTTAAGAAAGATTAAGTATTTTTAAATCATAAATTACTTCAAAATACCCTCTAGAGAGCTCTTGTCTGTGTGTGATATTGGGGACTGAACCCAGGGGCCTTCTACCTCCGAGCTACACCCCAGCCCTATGTTTTAGTCTTTATTTTGAAACAAGGTCTCACTGAGTTGCAAAGGGCCTAAGTAGCTGAGGCTGGCCGCCAACCGCGATCCTCCCGTCTCGGCCTCCCTTGCAGGGATTATAAGGGTCCGCCGCCACACGTGGCTCCTATCTTATTATTTTGAAACAGGGTCTAGCTAGATTAATGAGCGTCTCATCACTTACTGAAGCTGTCCTGGAAGCTGTGCTGGAATCCGCCTCAACCTCCTCCCAAGTACTGGGATTTCAGGAATCTACCGCCGCACCCGGCTTAGAGAGCGTTTCTCTTTTTTTTGTGTGTGTGGGGTATTGGGATTGAACTAAGGATTGTTCTACATCTGAGGTACACCCCTAGCCCTATTTTTTATTCTTTCTTTCATTCTTTTTGAAATAGGGCCTCACTAAATAACTGCGGCTGGGTGGGAACCTGTGATCCTCCTGTCTCAGCCTCCCAAGTACTGGGATTATAAGCGTGCCCCACCTCTCCCAGCCCCCCAGCCTGAATTTGTTTACTTTGAAACAGAGCCTCACTACTTGCTGATGCTGTCCTCAAACCTTCAATCATCCTATCTCAGCCTCCTGAGTACAGTGTGTGTACCACCATGCCCAGCTTCACTATATCTTAGTACGTGTGCTGCCGAACTGAGCAGCCGGGTGGGTTATATCTTAATAAAACTGTTAAAATAAGCCAGGCGTGGTGGTGTACACTTGTAATCCCAACATTTGGGAAGCTGAGACAGGAGGATCGCGGTTCGCAGACAGCCTCAGCTACGTAGTGAGGCCCTTTGCAACTCAGTGAGACCCTGTTTCAAAATAAAAAATAAAATAACAGGGCTTGGGGTGTAGCTCAGAGGTAGAATGCCCCTGGGTTCCATCTCTAATACCATACACACACACAGAAATTGTTAAAATAATATTTTATGGCCAGGTATGATGGGTCACACTTCCAATCCCAGTACTTGGGAGGCTGAGACAGGCTGCACGTTCTGGGACAGCCTCAGCAAGCAGTGAGACTCTTAGCAACCTAGTGAGAGCGTTTCAAAATAAAAACAAAATAGGGTTGGGGGTGTAACTTAGAGGTAGAACACATCTAAGATCAATCCCCAGTAACACACACACACACACACACACACACCCAAGAGATAATACTTTACAACTACAAATGGTAATCATACTTTAAATTTTTAGTTAGATTATCCTGGAACACTCACCTCGTTCTTTCCGTTCTTGTTATTGTTACCCTGTGAAATCATTTTCTCGAGGACAGCAAGAAGATGCAAAGCTTTCTCAGCTTGGTAGGTTAATATGTACAGGTCTACAAGCAAAAAGCACACTGCTTGGGCGAACTTTTCTTCTGGCAGGGAAAGAAAAAAACAAAAGCAAAGTCACAATCCCAAAGGGAGCACCCGTCACAGCAGCCCCCACGGAGCTCTGCTGGGGAGCAGAACCTCTGTCCTGACTCAAGGGAACGCACCCCAGCCAGCGCCTCCAAGGCCGGCCCCCAGGCGCCTCCTCTCAGGGCAGCAGGCACTGAGGCTCCGCTGGCAAAACATCTGCTAAACATCAGCACACGCAATGAAGACTACTAAGGTGGAAAGAAACCTGAGTTCCCTCCCAAGCCTGCTCTGCTGCCTGTTAGTGTGTCATGTATGCACAACATGTAATTTTTTTTTGTGTGTGTGATACTGAGGGTAGAACCCAGGGGCTTTTTTTTTTAACCTCCGGGCTACACTCCCAGACCAATTTTCTATTTTATTTGGAAACAGGATCTCACTAAGTTGCTGAGAGCCTCTCTAAGTAGCTGAGGCTGGCTTTGAACCTGCGCGATCCTCCTGTCTCAGCCTCCCAAGCGCGGGGATTACAAGCGTGCGCCACCACGCCCGGAAATATTTGTATTTGTTTACTTATTATTTATTTTATGGTACTAGGGATTGAACCCAGGGGAAATCTACCTTTGAGCTACACCCTCAGCCCAATTTTTTATTTTGAAACAGGGTCCTGCTAGTTTGATGAGACTCTCGCTACTTGTGGAGGCTGTCCTCGAACCAGTGATTCTCTTGTCTTATTTCTAAGTACTAGGATTACAAAAATGCACTGCCACACCTGGTTTTCTTTTTTAAATTTATTTTGAAACAGGGTCTAAATTGTGGAGTGCCTCGCTAAGCTGCTGAGGCTGGCTGCAAACCAGTACTCCTGTCTCAGCCTCCTAAGTAGTGGGATTACAAGTGTGTGACAACACACCCAGCTTTCCAACAATATTTCTAAAGCTATATTTAAAAACTGAGTAGAAGCTGAGCTTGTTGGTGTATGTTTGTAATCCCAGTACTTGAGAGGCTGAAACAGGAGGATCGCTGTTCACAGCCAGCCCCAACAACTTAGGCCCTCCACAACTTAGTGAGACCTTGTTTCAAAATAAAGAATACAAAAATAGGGCAGGGGGGTTTAGCTTGGAGGTAAAATGCTCCTGGGTTTAATCCCCAGTTCTACAAAAAACAAAAACAGAAAGAAAACTGGGTGGAAAGGGGTGTTAAAAGAAAACATGGGAGCTGGGCATGGTGGCGCACGCTTGTAATCCCAGCATTCGGGAGTCAGAGACCGGAGGATCGCGGTTCATGGACAGCTTCAGCTACTTAGCGAGGCCCTTCACAACTCAATGAGACCGTTTCAAAAAGTAAAATAATAAAAAAAATAGGACCGGGGATAGAATGCCCCTGGAATCCATCCCCAGTAATGCAAAAAAAAAAAAAAAAAAAAAAAAAAAACTGGATTTATTTAAATGTTATATTATTTAACAATTAAGAAAAGTAGACACAGCTTCTTTTTTTCTTTAAATACCGACATGTAGTCTTTTGGTCCAGGTTATCCAGATAAAAATACCACAGAATTTTGCAAATATGAGCAGATAAGAAAATTTGTGACATATATCATACCAAAAGGTTCTATGAACTGGTAAAGTTTTTCACCAACTGCTATCGCTTCTGTGTACTGCCGCAGGTGATAGAGAATGACGGCCTGATTATAATACAACATGCTGTTCTCCACGTCGTCTAGCCCGTCCATTTCTTCAACCGCTGAGTGCACCTAGAAAACAAGCCATGGAGAACCTGCCTGAACAACAGGAAGGAAGTGAAGCCCGGAAGTGAACGAAACCCATTCATAAGCAGGAGCGGAGCCGGGTGTGCTGGTGACTGAGACCTCAGCTGCTCGGGGGGCTGAGATGCGGGGATGCAAGTTCAAGGTCCCGTGACTCAGTGGTGCAGCACCCACAAGAAACAAAACCCATGACGCCAACAATAAAAGAAAGGGCTTAGCCGGGCGTGGTGGTGCACGCTTGTAATCCCAGCATTTGGGAGACTGAGACCGGAGGATCACGGTTTGCGGACAGCCTCAGCTACTTAGTGAGGCCCTCTGCAACTCAGTGAGACCTGGTTTCAAAATAAAGAATAAAAAATAGGGCAGGGGGTGTAGCTTGGAGGTTGAATGCCCTTGGGTTCCATCCCCAGACCCGCCAAAAAAAAAAAAAAAAAAAAAAAAAAAGAAAGGGCTGGGCGTGATGGCACATGCTTGTAATCCCAGCGCTTGGGGGGCTGCGACAGGAGGATCCGGCTTCACAGCCAGCCTCAGTTACTTAGTGAGGCCCTCCACAACTTAGTGAGACCTTGTATCAAAATAAAGAATAAAACATAGGGCTGGTGGTGCAGCTTGAAGGTAGAATGCCCCTGGGTTCCATTCCTCCCCGCCAAAAAAAAGCCAGGTGTGGTGGTCCACGCTTATAATCCCAGTACTTGGGAGGCTGAGACAGGAGGATCGCAGGTTCGCAGCCATCCTCAGCTACTTAGTGAGGCCCTCCACAACTTAGTGAGACCCTGTATCAAAATAAAGAATAAAAATAGGGCAGGGGGGTGTGGCTCGGGGGTCAAATGCCCCTAGGTTCCATCCCCAGACCTGCAAAAAAAAGAAAAAAGAAAAAAAAAAAAAGGTCTGGGAGTATAGCCCAGAGGTAGAAAGCCCCTGGGTTCCACCCCAAGTACCACAAATTAAAAAAATGGCCTACCCATGTGCCAGGCTTTCTACATTAAAACCTTTTAGACCCAGGTAACAACATTAGCACAGTGCCTACCCAGTATGCACAGCACACTGGGCACCAACAAGACGAAACCCTTTCAGAGGGTAAGCCTCATCGGCCCTCCAGAACAGTCCCCCGCTTCTATTTTACACACAAGAAAACCAGCTGGGCTGTGGTGCACTCCTGTTTCAAATTAAAGATGAAAAAATAGGGCTGGGGTGTAGCTTGGAGGTAGAATGCCCGTGGGCTCCATCCTCAGTACCCCCCACAAAAGCCCAATAGAAAAAGAACATAATATACTTGTCATTTCCTGAAATAATCATCTTATACAAACAAAATGAATACCAATAAACGTTTCCGGTACATTAAAAATCATGCCAGGATTATCAGACAGAAGTCTACCCATATTTCACAAGTTAACACAACACACTTTTAAAGTTAAATTTATTTCTGTGTCACCTGATTCTTCAGCTGGTTAAGTGTCTGTCTCAAATTATCTGTTGTTGTTTGGTTACTTTTAAAAAACTCAGCTACTGCTGTATTCAAAATTATTTTATAATCGTCTTTGTTTATATCTTGTAGACAGGCAAGGTGTTGCAGACAGGCATCATAATTTCCAGACTAAAAAGAAAAAACAGAACAACACATACATAAATATTTACACACCAACTATAGCATATCATATCCAATGTTTCACGCATCTTTGCCTTAAAGTCTTAAAAAAGACAGAGTTCCCCTTATACCAATTGAAGTCATTAGATAATGCATGTCAATTAAAAAATTGTGGTATTCATTTCCTAAGACTTAAACTCTCACATCGACACATATGTTATACCTATAGCAGATAAAATAAATACACTGAAATATAGCTACACACACACACACACACACACACACACACACACACACACACAAAGGGGGAGAGAGAATGTGTGTACGTGTGTGTGTTTGAGAGGGAGAGAGTGTGTCGTAGGATATAAATTGTTGAGTCTAGTCAAGAAAGGTAATACAGTTACCCCAAATTTTAATTTCTAGTAAATATACTCTGAATATACAAGTATAAAATTCTTCTGCTTAGCTGGGGATGGTGGCGCACACTTGCAATCCCAGCATTCGGGAGGCTGAGACAGGAGGATTGCGGTTCGTGGACAGTCTCAACTACTTAGTGAGGCCCTTTGCAACTCAGCGAGACCGTTTCAAAATAAAGAATAAAAGATAGTGTTGGGGGTGTAGGTCGGAGATAGAATGCCCCTGGGCTCCATCCCCAGTACAAAAAAAAAAAAAAAAAAAAAAAAATCGGGCTGGGGGTATAGCTCGGAGGTAGAATGCCCCTGGGTTCCATCCCCAGTACTTCAAAAAACACAATAAAAAATTATTCTGCTTATATGTTTTCTGCTTATATGAATATATCCTGATAATCAAATTTTTTCTTTCATACTATTTAAGGTCAGAAATTTTTAAATTCTTTTTTTTCATACTGGGGATTGAACTCAGGTACCTCTGAGCTAGACCCCTATCCCTATTTTATTCTGAAATCGGGTCTAAGTTGAGGGTCTCGCAAAATTGCCAAGACTGGCCTCAAACCTGCAATCCTCCTGTCTCAGCCTCCCACGTACTGGGATTACAGGTGTGCACCACCACACCCAGCCAGAAAAGTTAAAATTCTGACAATAAGCTTTTGGGGTTCTGCTTTAAAGTACATTCAAGACAAATAAATGAAAAGTCTGGCCAACATATTTCAAATATAAATTTAAAAGACTTATAAAACAACAGTGTGAGTTAAGACATGTTTATGGAAACACAAAAACTTGAGAATGGTTCGGATTACTTCCATTCTTTTTTTTTTTGGTGGTACTGGGGTTCCTGGAAGCCCTTCTACCTCTGGACTACACTCCCAGACCTATAAACAGGGTCTCTTAAGCCAGCACGGCTGGCTTCAAACCTGCGCGATCCTCCTGTCTCCGCCTCCCAAGTGTGGGGGTTACAAGCGTGCGCCACCACGCCTGCCCGGCTACTTCCATTCTTTTAACCATATTTAAAAGCCGGGCGTGGTGGCGCACGCTTGTAATCCCCTCAGCTTGGGAGGCTAAGACAGGAGGATCGCCAGGTTCGAAGCCAGACTCAGCTACTTAGTGAGGCTCTCAGCAACTTAGTGAGACCCTGTTTCCAAATAAAGTATAAAAAAATTAGGTCTGGGAGTATAGTCCAGAGGTAGAAGGCTCCTGAGTTCCACCCCGTACCACACACAATAAACAAACAAACAAACCTAAAACACTGTTTTAGAATGAAACCTACTTGTCTTTAAGCTTAACTCTTAAATTATGGTAGAATGAAAACTGAATGCCAGAGTGCACTGTGAACGGACTGGTGGCCGAGAGCCCTGGAGGGCAGCGGTGAGGGAAGGGGGCTTACAGTGAAGGCTTGGAAGGCGCTGGTGGAGAGCTCCTTCTCCTGGTCCGTGATCCCAGACGCCGGGCCGGAGACCCCGGATGCCGGGCCCGTCCCTTCATGCTTCTCTGCTCCCTGGTCTGCAAATGCACGGCATTTAGTGTTCCTTAGAAACGAAAGGCGTACGAAGAATTTGTCCCTCGTTCTCTTTTGCTAGGGATAAAACTCTGGGCCTCGAGCGTGCCAGGCCTGTGCTCTACCACCGAGCTACCTCTCCCGCCCTGAGTTTTCTCCTTAAGAAGGCTGCCAAAGCCCCAGCTCCCTCAACACCGGCGGTCAGCGCCAAGGGGCCGCTCCTCCGAGAACTCTGTCTCCTCGGCAGGAGTGAAACACAATGAAAACTTGGGTAAAGAGCACCAGTGTTCATTAGGACATTCAGACTGGAAAGGCTACACTCTCTTAAAAACACTGGATCAGCCACACAGTGATATACAGAGTTTGACAGATTCAAGAAACTGGCAGAGCTGGGCGTGGTGGCGCACGGTTGTAATCCCAGTACTTGGTAGGCTGAGATAGGAGGATCGAGGTTCACAGAAAGCCTCAGCTACTTAGTACGGCCTTCTACAACTTAGACCCTGCTTCAAAATAATAAAATAAAATAGGGCTGGGGGTATAGTTAGGAAATAAAATGCTCATTAATTCAATCCAAATTACCATACACACAAAGAAAAAAAGATAATAAAGCCATGGAATGGTAGTGTGCACCTGTAATCTCACTACTTGGGAGGCTGAGATAGAAGGATTGCATATTTAAGGCCAGCTTCAGCAACTCAGCAAGGCCCTCAGCAACCTAGTGAGACCATTTCAAAATTAAAAGACAAATTTTAAAATACATTTCAATGAGATTACTATTTTTCTTTATTGTATGTTTCTATACTTTTCAAATTTTCTAAGAAATGGGCATTAATTTTTTGTAGTTATTAGGGATTAAACTCAGGAGCATTCTATTTCTGAGTTATACCCTTGGCCTTTTTTTTTTTTTTGCGGTACTGGGGGTGGAACTCAGGATATTCTACCTCCAAGCTATACCCCCAGCCCTCTTTTTTTTTTTCTTTATTTTGAAAGAGGGTCTCATTGAGTTGCAAAGGGCCTCGCTCAGTAGCTGAGGCTGGCCACAAACCATGATCCTCCTTTCTCAGCCTCCCAAATGCTGGGATTACAAGTGTGCACCGCCACATGCTATTAACTGCTGCTATCTTCTTACCAGACAGAGACTGCACGTAATTCCACAACATTTCTTTATTTGTCCAAAAGTAGTCTCTGTTGCTAACTGGAAGTGTGTAAGACTTATCCTCCATGAGCTTTGCTTTCCTTTTACTCTGGCTCAGGGGACATGGCTGCCCTTCCAGGCGCGCAGAGGTCTTGGACCCGGCAGCCTTAACACTCTTCAAGGCAACAGACTTCATTTCTACCCAGCGGCTGCGGCTGCGTTTCCGCCAAGCAGAAAAGAAGTGCAGCTCTCCCGACACTGAACGAGTCAGTTAACTGAAGGCGGGGACACATTCCGATCCAGAACGCTAACAATTCACATCTGATTGGAGGGGGACTGCGGGCTGTGCCGTCCCCACGATGCTCAAGAAGGGATTTTCCAAAGAAAAGAGGAATGCGAAAACACTTGAGGAAAGCCCCGGCGTGGTGGCGCACACCTGAGATCCTGCACTTGGACAGCTGAGACGGGAGGATCACAGGTTCGAAGTCAGCCTCAGCAACTTAGTGAGGCTCTCAGCCATTTTGCACGGCCTCAGCAACTTAGCGGGATCCTGTTTCCAAATAAAAAAAAAGAAAACAGGACTTGGGGTGTAGCTTGGAGGTAGAATACCTTGGGGTTCAATCCCCATTACTGCCAAAAAAAGGAAAGAAAAAGCAAAGACCTATGAAAATTGAGTGCTATTATCACAAAATACTGATGATGCCGTCATAACGAAGTTTAAAAGATGTAGCATGCCTTCTAGGAAAAAAAAAGAGCTATCCTGTGTGTGTGTGTGTGTGTGTGTGTGTGTGTGTGTGTGAGTGCGCACACGCACGGCCTAACTGGGAATCTAACCCATGGCTTCACACTTGGCAGGCAAGCTCGCTAACACTGAGCTGACCGGCCTAGGAGAACTATACAGAAGGATATTAGCTTATGTAAAAATATTATTAAAAAAATAGTATTAGAATGAGGAAAAATGCCAGTGTGCAAACTCCAAAGATGTATCAGATTAAGGAAAGGATCATCAATAGCAGATTTCTAGCGGGGCGCAGTGGTGTGCACCTGTACTCCCGGTGCTTGGGGGCGGAGACAGGAAGACCAGAGGTTTACAGCCAGCCTCAGCAACTTAGCAAGGCCCTGTTTCAAAATAGGGTGTAGGGAGGTAGAATATCCCTAGATTCAATTCCCAGAATAAAAAATCAAAGTGTAAGCCGGGCATGGTGGCGCACGCTTATAATCTCAGCATTCGGGAGGCTGAGACAGGAGGATCCGGGTTTGCGAACAGCCTCAGCTACTTAGTAAGGCCCTGGAAACTCAGTGAGACCCTGTTTCAAAATAAAGAATAAAGCCGGGCGTGGTGGCGCACGCTTGTAACCCTAGTACTTGAGAGGCTGAGACAGGAGGACGGCACAGGTTCAAAGCCAGCCTCAGCTACTTAGCGAGGCTTCAGCTTGGTGGGACCCTGTTTCTAAATAAATATAAAATAGGTCTGGTGGTGTAGGTCAGAAGTAGAAAGCCCTTGGGTTCTATCGCCAGTACCACAAAAATTAAATACATAAATAAATAAAAATAAAGAATAAAAACTAGGGCTGGGGGTATAGCTCGGAAGTAAAATGCCCCTGGGTTCTACCTCCAGTACTGGGGAAAAAAATTTTACGCACACCATTGTCTTCTGTGCTATCAAAAGGGTGTGCCAAGCCCAGCACGGTGGCCCACACCTGCAACCCCAGTACTTGGGAGGCTGAGACAGGAGAATCTCAGTTCGCAGCTAAGCCACCTGACCTATTTCATATTTTATTTGGAAACAGGATCCCACTAAGTTGCTGAAGCCTGGCTAGGTCACTGAGGCTGGCTTTGAACCTATGCAGTCCTCCGGTCTCAGCCTCCCAAGTACTGGGATTACAAGTGTGCACCACCGCTTGTGAGGCCCTCGCAACTCAGTGAGACTCTGTTTCCAAATAAAGAAAAAAATAGGGCTGAGGGTGTAGCTCAGAGGTACAATCCCCCTGGGTCCTATCCCCAGTACCACAAAAATAAATAAATAAATAAATAAATACATGTATAGCTTTAAACTTTAAACTATATTTCTGGGAAAAAATGAGAAAATTTTAAACATATTGAAACACTGTTTGAAATATGATAATAGTATTGTGGTTATGTAGTTGAATGTCTTTTTTTTGGGGGGGCTGTACTGGGGATTGAACTCTGGGTCTCACATGTATTATGAAAGCACTCTACCACTGGGCCACAACCCCAGCCCAAATGTCTTTATTTTTTAGAACTGCATGCTGAAATATTTACTTTCTTGTGGTACTGGATATAACCCAGGAGTATTCTACTTCCAAATTATAACTTCAACCCTAGTGTGTGTGTGTGTGTGTGTGTGTGTGTGTGTGTGCGCGCGCGCGCGCGCACGCGCACGCGTGTGTTATTGGGGATTGAACACAGGGGCATTCTACCTCCGGGCCATATCCCCAGCCCTATTTTTTTATTCTTTACTTTGAAACAGAATCTAAATTGCAGGGAGCCTCACTAGGTAGCTGAGGCTATCTATGAACCTCCATCCTCCTGTCTCAGCCTCCCAAGTACTGGGATTACAAGCATGCAACACCACGTCCAGCTTTCCACCCTATTTTTATATTTTATTTTGAAATAGGTCTCACTTGCCGGGCGTGGTGGCGCACGCCTGTAATCCCCGCGCTTGGGAGGCGGAGACAGGAGGATCGCGCTGCTTCAGAGCCAGCCTCACTGGCTTAAGAGACCCTGTTTCCAAATTATAAAATAGGTCTGGGAGTGTAGCCCAGCAGTAGAAGGGCTTCTAGGAACCCCAGTACCACCAAAAAAAAAAAAAAAAAAATTGCTGAGGTTGGCCTGTAATCTGCCATCCTCCTGTCTCAGCCTCCCAAGTACTGGGATTAAAAGCATGCACCACCACACTTGGCTCATGAGGAAATATTTAGAGATTAAATGCCATGATGTTTATGACCTACTCAGAAATGATTTAACATTAGTTGGGTGTGGTGCCCATGCCTGTATTCCTAATGCTTGGGAGATTGAGACAGGAGGATTGCAGGTTCGAGGCCAACCTCAGCAACTTAGTGAGGCTCTCAGCAATTTAGCCAGACCTTGTTTCCAAACAAAAAATAAAACTGGATTGGCGATATAGCTCAGAGGTGGAATGCCCCTGGGTTCAATCCCAGCACTGCAAAAAAAAAAAAAAAAAAAAAAAAAGATTCAACATTAAACACTGTAACTAGAGAGAAAGGAAGCAAAAATGGCAACACGTAACAAAAATAACAAATAATACACTAATTTCTTACAGCAGCTTAAAAAAGTAAAAGGCACCTCAGGGCGTGGGGCACACACTTGTAATTCCAGCATTGGGAGGCTGAGACAGGAGGATCTTGGTTCCAGGACAGCTTCAGCTACTTAGTAAGGCCATTAGCAACTCTGTGAGACCCTGTTTCAAAATAAAGAAAGAAATAAGGGCTGGGGCTGTAGCTGCAAGGTAGAATGCAGCTGGGTTTCATCTCTAGTACAGAAAAAAAAAAAAAAAAAAGCAAATGGCGAGCCCATCTTTTTTATTGCGGTACTGGGGATGGGAGACAGGGGCATTCTACCACCATGAGACACTCCCAGACCTAGTTTTTTATTCTTTATTTGGAAAGAGAGTCTCACTGAGTTTCAAAGGGCCTCACTACGTAGCTGAGGCTGGTTTTGAACCTGCGCAATCCTCCCAAATGCTGGGATTACAAGCATGTGCCACTACACCCGGCTGGCAAGCCCATCTTGATGACACACACTTGTAATCCCAGGAGTTGGGAGGCTAAGATAGAACTGCAGGTTTACCGCCAGCCTCAGCAGTTTAGAGAGGCCCTTGGCAACTTAGTGAGATCCTGTTTCAAAATTTTAAAAAGTCCTGTGACTTAGCTCAGAAGTAGAATACCCCGAGGTTCAATCCCCAGCACCAAAAAAACAAAAACAAAAATATCCCCAAAGGCTGAGGGTCTCATTATATTGCAGAGGCTGTCCTTGAATTTGTGATACTGTCCCAGCCTCCCAAGTACCGAGATTAAACTACACCTGGCTGGGCATGGTGGTGCACGCTTGCAAGTGCTTGGGAGGCGGAGACAGGAGGATTGCACAGGTTCAAAGCCAGCCTCAGCTACTTAGTGAGGCTCTCAGCAACTTAGTGATACCCAGTTTCCAAATAAAATATAAAATAGGTCTGGGAGTACAGCCTGGAGGTAGAAAGCCCCTGGGTTCTACCCCCAGTACCACCAAAAAAAAAAAAAAAAAAAAAAAAAAAAAAATCAATCAGGAAACCAAGCATGGGAAGGAGGGAGAAAAGGGAAGGGGTGAGGAATTGGGTAAGGGCTGATTGGGTGATGTGTGCAGGTATATCTCCACAAGTTTTTTTTTTTTTTTTATCCCATTAAGATGTATGACTACAATGCATCAATAAAAATTTATTTAAAAAATTTTAACTGTAACCTGGGCCAGGTGACATACGCCTGTAATCCCAGTACTTGGGAAGCCGAGACTGGAAGATGGAAGGTTCGAGGACAGCCTCAGCAAGAAGTGAAGCTCTCATCGACCTAGTGAGACCCTGTTTTAAAATAAAAATAAAATAGAAGTGGGGGTATAGCCCGGAAGTAGATGCCCCTGGGTTCATTCCTTAAAATAAAACCTAAATGCCGGGCGTGGTGGTGCATGCTTGTAATCCAGCATTTGGGCGACTGAGACAGGAGGACTGCGGTTCGAGGACAGCCTCAGCTACTTAATGAGGCCCTTTGCCACCACTCAATGAGACCCTGTTTCAAAATAAAGAATGAAAAATAGGGATGGGGGTGTAGCTCAGAGGTAGAATGCCCCTGGGTACCATCCCCAGTACCGCAAAAAATAAATAAATAAAAATTAAAAAAATAAAAAAACCTAAATGCCACAGAGAATGTTAATTTCTTGCAGAAAAATGTGCCAGGTGCTCCCAGAAGTGGGCCGGAATATTTTTTTTTAAATATTCCTTAGTGGGGAAGATTTTAGGTAGAAACGGGGGAAATGACCCATGAGTAAAATAACTGCGATCAAGAAACACAAGTACTAAACAAAAAATATAAAAAAGCACAGACAGCATACTGACACCCCATGCTTATATAAGTGTTTTGTACAGAGTTAATTCTCCTGGGCATCGCAGACCAGGGCAGCCTCAAGTGGCCGAAACAGCCCAGGTGAATCCCAGCCTAAGCTCCCAGACCTTAAGGCAGCTGTGTGCTCCGGCATGGCTTTCTCTTGGCCTGCCCCTTTCTCTAGGAAGTCGAAAAGTCTGTGAAGCGACAATATAAACCGAAGCTTTGGGGGCCAGAGTTATTCTGCAGAACGGGAGAAAGGAGGTCGACCGTGGCTTCACGATGCACCTGAGTAGAAAATGATTGGACCTGGGGCCCGAAGGCTCAGGTTAGCGACAGCGAGGTAGCGGCTGGGGGAGAGAAACGCACGCTCAAAGCAAAGCCGCCCTGGAGTCTCCACCCCTGGTCCCCACCCCGGACCCCGCCGCCTCCGACTCCCGCGTCCCCCAGCCTCAGGAGCGGGGCGTGGACCCCTCACCTGCAGGTTTGTCTGCAGCCATCTTCCCGCCTCGGCTCGGGTTTTTCCCTGCAGGTGGCGTGGCCCCGACTCCCGCCGCCGGGCTGGCCGCTGTCCTGGACCTCGGAGGACACTTCTGAGCCCAACCCCGGCTCCCGGCCCCCGGGTTCCGGCCTGGGGAGTGGGCAGAGCGGGCTGAGGAAGTGACGAGGGCTAGTTCGCGTCGTCTAGCAACAGCAACAGCGTCTCCGCCCAGACTGAGCCACAGCCTCCCGCCATCCACAGCTTCCGCCCTACGGCGTCCTTAGCTCACGCTACTTCCGGGTACACACTACTTCCGGGGGTCGCGACCTGCTACGCTAGCTACGCCGGCGTGGGAACCGCGGCTGGCTCCGCCCCTGTCGGCGTCCCCCTCGGAGCCCCGCCCCGCGCGCATGCGCAGTAGCTCGCGCCTTCGGCCCGCGGCTGTGCAGACCTGGTGGGTTCCTTAAGCTGATTACCAAGCGATTAGAGCTCTTGTTCCTCATTTTACAAAAAAAAAACCACATTAACTTCACTTGATCTTTGTGAGCCAAGCACTGAACCTTCACTTGGCGTGTTCGATCTCAATGATTTGCAAAACAACCCTGTTTTGAAGGCGTTGTTGGAGTTCCCAGTTTTTTTTTTTTTTTTTTAAAGGTTTTAATTCTAGGATTTTTCGCTTTTGGGGGAAGTTATAAAGATGATTCATAGAGTTCTTGTATACTGCTCATATGTTTTCCCCTATTGTGATCATCTTGTTTCAACCTCCTAGCCATACCGACAACCCAATTTTATTTGTATTTATTATTTTATTTATTTTTTGCAGTACTGGGGATTGAACCCAAGGGCATTCTACCTCTGAGCTCCACCCCCAGCTCTATTTTTTATTTTGAAACAAGGTCTCACTAAGTTACAGAGGGCCTCACTAGTTGAGCTGGCTATGAACCTGTGATACTCCTGTCTCGGCTTCCCAAGTACTGGGATTCCTAGCGTGCGCCACCACGCCAGGCTTGGAGAATGTATGTGAAGTTGGGTTTCTCCAGTGGTTTTCTCATGATGGGACTGAGGCTCTGAGATTTGGGAACGGCAGGTACAGAGGAGACTGGCCGTTCTCATCCTTTCAAATCAAGGGTATATGCGATCAAAGTGGCCTCTCACTGACAAGGTCAACCTCCATCACCTCTTCCAGGTGGTGCTGGCCAGGCGTCTCCTCTGCAGAACCCACCCACACACCACCCTTTGGAAGCGAGTCACTAAGTGCGCCCACACTCAAGGTGGGGAGGGGATGCTAAGTGCTGCTCCCCACAGCGGAGACCATGGACATAAATTACCTTCGACTCGCCTCTTCTGCCCCATGTAGTTATTGGTTCAATCATTAAATAATTCGTATGAACTCATGGATATCCATTTGCAGCACTAGGCATTGAACCCAGTGGCTCTACCACTGACCTATAGCCACAGCCTATTTCTTTATTTATTTTGCGGCACTGGGGATGGAACCCAGAGGCATTCTACCTCTTGAGTTATACCCCCAGCCATATTTTATTCTTTTATTTTATTATTATTTATTTATTTATTTTGCAGTACTGGGGATGGAACCTGGGGCATTCTACCTCCAAGGAACACCTCCAGCCCTATTTTTTATTTATTTATTTATTTATTTTGCTTGCGGGTCTGGGGATGAAACCCAGGGGCATTCGACCTTCGAGCTATACCCCCTGCCCTGTTTTTTATTCTTTACTTTGAACCAGGATCTCACTAAGTACCCAAGAGCCTCACTAAGTAGCTGAGGCTGTCCGGAGACCCCGATCCTCCTGTCTCAGCCTCCCGAATGCTGGGATCACAAGCCTGCGCCGCCACACCCGGCTTTATTTAGTTTGGGGACAAGGCCTAAGTTACCCGGCTGGCTGTGAATTTGCAGTCCTCTTGCCTCCGCCTCCTGAACTGCTGGGGCTACCGGGGTGTAATCCACAGGCGGGATTTTCTTTTCATACTCTTTGGCCTTCCGAGCTGGGCTCAGAGGCACCAGTTTGCTTCTCTGTGTACACAACGTGCTCCTTCCTCTCCAGGTCACCTACGGCATCTTTTGAAAGCCATCTGCGTCCAAGGGAATGTGGACATCATTTTCCCCAAAAGCCTCTCACGGCCAGAATGTATTAACACCTTTCTCCTGTTCTACCATAGGGACAAAGTCTTGACATGAATCTACCCGCAGTCTCCAAATTCTGCCCTTAAACATTGGCATTAGAGGCTGAGACAGGAGGATCACAGGTTTGCGGACAGCCTCAGCTACTTAGTGAGGCTCTCAGTATCTTAGCAAGACCCTGTTTCCAAAAAAATAAAACAGGGCTAGGGGTGTATCCCGGAGGTAGAAGTCTCCTGGGTTCCATCCCCAGTCCACAAAAAATAAATGAGTAAATAAATACTAGCATTAGAGGCTGGAAATGTAGCTCAGTGGTAGAACACTTGCCTAGCATGCAGAAAGCCTGGGGTTCAATCCTTAGTACTTCAAGCAATTAAGATTATAACTACTGTATTTCCAGCGCATCTGATGCTTAGTGAGCACTATAATATCTATGAGTATGTCACAACTGTAAGATAATAATTCTTCACTGTATTGGAGTTGTTGGTCTTTACTTTTTTTGTTTGTTTTTGTTTTGGTACTAGGGATTGAATCCAGGGTCATTCTACCTCCAAACTATACCCCAGCACTTCTTTTCTTTCCTTCTTTCTTTCTTTCCTTCTTTCCTTCTTTGCTGAGAATTGAACCAGGGGCATTCTCTACCTCCAAGCTATACCCCAAGCCCATTTTTTTTTTTTTTTGTTTTTTGTGGTACTGGGGATGAAACCCTTCGGGCTACACTCCCAGACCACCTATTTTATATTTTATTTGGAAACAGGGTCTCTTAAGCCAGCAAGGCTGGCTTTGAACCTGCGCGATCCTCCTGTCTCCACCTCCCAAGCCCACGAATTCCAAGCATGCACCACCACACCCGGCCAGCCTTTTTTTTTTTTTTTTTCATTTGTAAATGGGATCTCACTGAGTTGTGGAGAGATCACTAAATGGCTGAGACTGGCTTCAAACCTGAAATTAATTAATTAATTAATTAACTTACTTATTCACTTATTTGCAGTACTGGGAATGGAACCCAGGAACATTCTACCTTCAAGCTACACCCCTAGCCCTATTTATTTTATTTTATTTTATTTTATGTTTTGTGGCACTGGGGATGGAGCCCGGGGGCATTTTACCTCTGAGCTACACCCCCAGCCATATTTTTTACTATTATTATTTATTTTGAAACAGAGTCTCAGTGAGTTGCAAAGGGCCTCACTAAGTAGCTGAGGCTGTCCTTGAACCAAGATCCTCCAGTCTCAGACTCCTAAATGGTGGTATTACAAGTGTGTGTCACCACACTTGGCTTCCGACTTTATTTTTCATTTGGAAACAGGATCTTGCTAAATTGCTGAGCCTGGCCAGGAACAGACTATCCTCCTGTCTCAGCCTCCCAAATGGGATTACGGGAGTGTGCCACCACGCCCAGCTCTTGCCTGTTATTTTTTCCTTGTATTGATTTTTTGATGGAATTAGAGTCCAATCTAAGGTACCTAATGCACCTGTTTTTGGGATGGATTCCCTGTGACCATATCCTTTATTTTTTTATTTTTTATTTTTATTTATTATAATTTTTTGGGGGGTGACTGTGGTTTCTGGAAACCCTTCTACCTTTGGGCTACACTTCCAGACTTTTTTTTTTTGAAACAGGGTCTCTTCTTAAGCCAGCGAGGTTGCTGGCTTCCAACCTACTTGGTCCTCCTGTTTCCGCCTCCCAAGCACGGGGATTACAAGCGTGGTACTAGGGGTGGAACCCAGGGGCTTTTCTACCTCCAGGCTCTACTCCCAGACCTATTTTATACTTTATTTGGAAACAGGGTCTCACTGAGTTGCAGAGGATCTCATTAAATTGCTGAGACTGGTTTTGAACCTGTGATTCTCCTGTCTCAGTCTTCCAAGTACTGGGATACGTCACCATGTCTGGCTGTTTTTTTTTTTTAACATTTTATTTTATTATTAATTTATTCATAAATTCATTTATTATGGTACAGGGGATGGAACCCAGGGACATTCTACCTCTGAGCTACACCTCCAGCCCTAATATTTATTCTTTATTTTGAAACAGGGTCTCACTGAGTTGCAAAGGGCCTCGTAAGTAGCTGAGGCTGGCCGCGAACCTGTGATCCTCTTGTCTCAGTCTCCCAAATGCTGGGATTACAAGCGTGCGCCACCACGCCCAGCCTTACACCTTTATTCCTTTGTCTATTTCTACAGCCACTGTGGCCAGCAGTTCCAGGAACTCACGTAAAGCTCAGAATTGGCCTTGGAACTGCCTCTGAGGGTCCCAGGTTCCCTGTGGTCCCGCGGGGGTGGCTGTGTTAGGTGGGGCTTGAACAGCACCAGTTTCTACCAGGGTGATCGAGTCTATACTCTAACTTGGAACCGTAAATTTATTTCTGACCAGTAGGTGGCGCCATCTCACAAATTATACTACCACGAGAGTACTATTTTATATCGGCTTCTTTGAGGGTATTTGATCTGACCAAGAAAGACATCGCCTTCAAGAGGGTCAAGTTTAAATGTTGTGACATGCTTGTAATCCCCGCGCTTGGGAGGCTGAGACAGGAGGATCGCACAGGTTCGAAGCCAGCCTCAGCTACTCAGTGAGACCCTGTTTCCAAATAAAATAGAAAATAGTTCTAGGAGTATAGCCCGGAGGTAGAAAGCCTCTGGGTTCCACCCGAATACCCACCCCCCACACACACACACACACAATTTAACTGAATGGTCTAGGTAAGTAATGAATGTATCATATGACTATTTCTCACAACAGACTGTGTTTGTTGAATGTCTCTTGTGGATTAGCCGCCATCTTCCTGTAAAAATGGTTCTCCTATTGGAATAGAATTCTTGGAAATTAAGAGCAACACTCTCATGCCGAGAATTAAAGTTTCAAACTGTCTTAACCAATTTGTTTTTTCTTTTGTAATGGGGATTGAACGCAGGGGCATTCTACCCCTGAGCTCCATTACAGGCCCTGTTTTGTTTTATTCTGAAACAGAGTCTCACTGAGTTGCTGAGGCTGGCTTTGAACCTGCGATCCTCCTGTCTCAGCCTCCCAAGTACTGGGATTAGAAGCGTGCACCACCACACCTAGCTCTCTCTCTCTCTCTCCTTCTATTTTTGCCATGGTATTCTGAGATAGATCCCTAGAAATAGAATGACTGAGTGAATTGCAAGTGGGGCGTGGGGGCGCACACTTGTAATCCCAGGACTAGGGAGGCTGAGACAGGAGGATGGCAGGTTTGCAGCCAGCCTCAGCTACTTAGTGAGGCCCTCTGCAACTTAGTGAGACCCTGTTTCAAAATGAAGAATAAAAAATAGGGCTGAGGGTGTAGCTCGGAAGTAGAATGCCCCCCCCGTTCCATCCCCAGTACTGCATAAAATAAAAAAGAAAGAATAAAAAAAAATAGGGTTAGGAATGGAGCTCAGAGGTAGAATGTCCTGCGTTCAATCCCCAGTACAGGGTCTCAAGCCGGGCGTGGTGGTGCACGCTTGTGATCCCAGCATTCAGGAGGCAGAGCCTGGAGGTTCGCGATTCGTGGACAGCCTCAGCTACTTAGCGAGCCTCTTCACGACTCAATGAGACCCTGTTTCAAAAAATGAAAGACGAAAAATTAGGGCTGGGGGTGTAGCTTGGAGGTAAAATGCCCCTTGGTCCATCCCCAGTACTGGAAAAACAAAACAAAACAGGTTCTCAGCAGGTTGCAGAGGGCCTCACTAAGTAGCTGAGGCTGTCCTCGAACCAGGATCTCAGCCTCCCAAATACAGGGATTACAAGCGTGCGCCACCACGCCCAGCTTGTTCATGATTTTCTAAATCCTCTATTGTTTGTTTTATTGTGGTACTGGGAACTGAACCCAGGGTTGCTCTACCACTGAACCACATTCCCGGCCCCATTTTATTTTGTGTGTGTGTGTGTGTGTGTGTGTGTGTGTGTGTGTGTGTGTGTGTGTGTGTGTTACTGGGGATGAACCCTTTCTACCTCTGGGTTATACTCCTAGACCTATTTTGTACTGTATTTGGAAACAGGGTCTCACTTTAAGAAGCTGAGGCTGGCTTTGAACCTTCATGATTTTCCTGTCTCAGCCTCCCAAGTACTGGGATTACAAACTGGGATTACCATGCTCACTTTATTTTTTATTTTGAAACAGTGTTTTTCTAAGTTGTAGAGGTACAGGTGTGTGCCACCATCCCGGGTTCCTCTATATTCTTTTATTTTGTATGGTGGCTCCCAAAGTTGCCCAGGTTAGTATTGAACTTGTGATCCTCCTGGCTCAGCCTCCATAGTGCTGGGATCACAGGCATGTGCCTGTGATCCCAGCACCTGGCTTCTCCGACTTAAAATGACTTGTTTCAGCTGGTCATGGTGGCACACTTTTGTAATCCCTGTATTTTGGAGGCTGAGACAGGAGGATCGCAGGTTCACAGCCAGCTCTGGCAACTTAGCGAGGCTTTCAGCAACCTAGTGAAGATCTTGTTTCCAAATAAATAAAATCAGGCTTGGGGGTATAACTTGGAGGTACAATGTCTCAGTACCAAAAATAAAATAAAATGAAATAGCCGGGCGTGGTGGCGCACACTTGTAATCCCAGCATTTAAGAGGCTGAGACAGGAGGATCGTGGTTCACAGCCAGCCTCAGCTACCCAGTGAGGCTCACATCAGCTTAGTGAGACCCTGTTTGCAAATAAAAAATAAAATAGAGTTGGAGGTATAGGTCAGTAGTACAATGCCTCTGGGTTCAATTCCCAGCAACATACATAAAATAAAATAATTGGACTTGTTTCTAAGCAAACTAGAGAATTTAAATATATATATTTCTTACTTCTAATTAAAAACTGGTTTCTTTTACTTTTCTTGAGGGGAAGGGTTACAGGGGCTGAAACCCAAGGGCATTCTACCTCTGAGCTACACCCCTACCCTCACTACTTATTCTTTTTTTTTTTTTTTTGAGGTATACCCCAGCCCTATTTTTTTTTAAGTCTTTTTAGTGTTTGAAACAGGGTCTCACTGAGTTGTGAAAGGACTCACTAAGTAACAGAGGCTGTCCATGAACCATGATCCTCTGATCTCTGCCTCCCAAGTAATGGGATTACAAGTGTGTGCCACCATGTCCGGCTTGCCTGAAGCCTTTATTTATTATTATTATTATTATTATTAGTAGTAGTAGTAGTAGTAGTAGTAGTAGTGTGTGTGTGTGTTGCTGGGGATTGAACCCAAGGACATTCTACCTCTGAGCTACATGCCCCAGCGCCCCAGCCTATTTTTTTTTTTAATTTTAATTTTAATTTTATTTTTTTGTGGGTCTGAGGATGGAACCCAGGGACATTTGACCTCTAAGCTACACCCCTGCCCTATATTTTATTCTTTATTTTGAAACAGGGTCTCACTAAGTTGCAGAGGGCCTCACTAAGTAGCTGAGGCTGGCTGTGAACCGCGATCCTCCAGTCTCAGCCTCCCGAATGCTGGGATGAGAAACGTGCGCCACTACGCCTGGCTTTTTTATTATTTATTTTGAAACAGGGTCTCACTAAGTTGCAAAGGGCCTCACTAAGTAGCTGGGCCTGGCTGTGAACCCAGATCCTCCTGTCTCACCCTCCCAGGTACTATTTTTTATTTTTTAAATAGGGTCTTGCAAAATTGTGGAGGCTGGCCTCCAACCAACAATCCTGTCTCAGCCTTCCAAGCACTAGGATTCCAACCATGTGCCAACACATCTGCCCTCCCTTACCTTTTAATTGTTTGTTTGTTTAAAAGAAAACATTCTGATATTCTGAATATGTATCTCCTGGTCCTAATAAAAAGTTTGACATAAAGAATTAAAAAATAGCAGGGTGTCTTCTGCTTTGCTTTGTCTGCTGTTTTCAAATGTAAGCTGTGTCTAGACATGGAAACAAACACGCACTTGCTGGGTGTAATTATCTCTATTGTTCACGGGCTTCATCCGCCTGGTGAGGCGGACTGCCTAATGAAGAGGTTACCGGGATTCCCTCCTTCCCGCCACAGCACAGCTTCGGAAACGCAAAATACTGTTTCCCAGGCCCTCATTAGCCCGCCATTCATTCGCTCTCCTTTTATTTCCGCCCTAGCGAGGGTGGGTGTGGATTTAGGGTGAAGCGAGCCGCTGAAAATAAAGTGCTACAGGCGCATCGCGGGCTCCTTCCACAGCGGCTCTGGCCGCATCACCGGGAGCTCGGCCTTCCCAATGCTCAGCACCCGCATCCCCAAGGTAACCGTAACAGTGGTACTCAGCCCATCGGCGGCAGGTTAGAGAGGTTGTGCAGCCCTTGGCCTGGGGGGTTTGGCTTCTCTTAGGTAGTCTACAAAGATTGTTGCTGTTGTTGTTGTTGTTGTTGTTGTTGTTGTTGTTGTTATTATTATTATTATTATTATTATTAGTGTGTGTGTGTTACGAGGGATTGAACCCAGGGGCATCCTACCTCCCAGCTACACCCACCCCCAGCCCTATTTTTTTTTTTGTGTGTGTGTGTGGTACTGGGAATGGAACCCAGGGGCATCTACCTCTGACCTGCACCTCCAGCCCTATTTTTTATTCTTTGTTCTTGTTTTGTTTGTTTGATTTTGGTAGTACTGAGGGTGGAGCCCAGTACCTCCAGGCTGTACTCCCAGACCTGTTTTCTATTTGGCTACATTCCCAAACCTATTTTATACTTGTTTGGAAACAGGGTCTCACTAAGTTGCTGAGAGCCTCACTAAGTAGCTGAGGCTGTCTTCAAACCTGTGCGATCCTCCTGTCTCAGCCTCCCAAGCACAGAGATTACAAGCGTGCACCACCACGCCCGGCTTATTCTTTATTTTGAAACAGGGTCTCACTGAGTTGCAAAGGGCCTCACTAAGTAGCTGAGGCTGGTTGCAAATCTGCGATCTTCCAGTCACAGTCTCCCAAGCCCTGGGATGACAAGTGTGAGCGACCACACCTGGCTATTATTATTATTTTGTTTTGTTGTGGAACTGGGGATGGAACCCAGGAGCATTCTACCTCTGAGCGACACCCCCAGCCCTATTTTTTATTTTTATTTTGAAACTGGGTCTCACTGAGTTGCAAAGGGTCTCACTAAGTAGCTGAGGCTGTCTGCAAACCACGATCTTCCTGTCTCAGCCTGCCAGATGTTGAGATTACAAGCGTGTGCCACCACGCCGGGCTTAATATATATATTTATTTTATTTATTTATATATATTTTATACATACATATGTTATATGTTGCGGTGAAATGTGTTGGGTGTGTGAGGGGAGAAGTAATTCCCCCACCACAACCACACAAACAGAAAAACCGTGGATTCTTGTCCTAAGCTAAGAATAAATATGCATAGCTTGGACAGTTGCTGAAGATTTAAAGAAGTTTATTAAAAAGATAGAAATACAGGAGATAGTTACAGCCCTGTGCCTGAAAGAGGGGCACAGGGGGGCAATTCAAATGAAAAGACCAATTCTGCGGCAGGTCCTTTGATCTGTAGATATTTCTAGCCCTATCTCTAGCCCAGTCTCTGCTGTCTCCAGCCGGATTTGCCCCGGAAGGGAGGGGGGCTGTCCTGTCTCCAAACACAGCTCTCTATACCTCTTGTTTCATCCCCCAAGATGTGTGAAATTGTTTCTCCAGGATCTGGGATTTCCTCCCATCCCTGGCTCCAGCTTTCTTTCCTTCTCTTTAGAAATGTAAATTACAAGTCCCTCCTTCCTGTCTGTCCTGGTCTTTCTAGTACAAAGGATATATTTTTAAAATTGGAAATCTTTCCCAATACTGATACATTAATACATTTTAAAATCTCTTCCCAATACTAGTACATTATATGTAAACCAATATATACATTTTCGTATACATTTATATACATATATGTAATATATAAACCAATAATATATATTTTAATAAGTTCCAAAGCTGGTCTCAAATTTGCGATCCTCCTGACTCAGCCCCCAGCACCTCTGGCATTACAGGCTGAGCCATCTCGCCTGGCTGGCCCGGCTTGGGTCAGCGTTGGGTCTGCTCCATGAGTTTCTCATTCCAGAGCCCAAGCAATGGCTACCTGGGCATTCTCTCTTCATAGTAACTAAATAGTACTTTTGTCTTATGGTGGCATCTTCCTCGTCTTCCTCTCCCACTAGCGGAGTTCTGGTGGATAGTTCTCCTCTCCACCTCGTTCACCTTGGGCTTTGGGAGGTTGAGACCGGAGGATCGTGGTTTGCAGCTAGCCTCAGCTACTTAGTGAGGCCCTCTGTAACTCAGTGAGACCCTGTTTCAAAATAAAGAATAAAAAATAAGGCTGGGCATGTAACTCGAGGTATAATGCCCCTGGGTTTCATTCCCACTACCACAAAAGAGGAAAAAAAGAAAAACTGGGCGTGGTGGCGCACGCTTGTAATCCCTGAGCTTGGGAGGTGGAGACAGGAGGATCGAAGCCAGCCGCGCTGGCGTAAGAGACCCTGTTTGCAAATAAAAAAATATTAAAATAGGTCTGGGAACCCAGAGGTAGAAGGGTTTCCAGGAACCCCAGTACCACCAAAAAAAAAAAAAAAAAAAAGAGAGAGAGAGAGAGAGAGAGAGAGAGAGAAAAAAGAGCATAAGGCATATAAAAGTATAATGGCAGAATGAGAACAGTCAGCGAGAAAGCTTTAGCAAAGGTCTTCAGGAATGCAGTAGCGGAGCTATAATGGCGGACCTTCAGAAACTTAGCATTTAAAAAAAAAAGCCAGGCATGAGGGTGCACACCTGTATTCAGTAGTTGGGAGGCTCAGACGGGAGGATCATAGATTGTAGACCAGTTGGCAACTTAGTGAGACTCAGCAATCTAGCAAGACTCTGTTTAAATAATAAGCCGGGCATGGTGGTGCACTTTGTAATCCCAGTACTTGGGAGGCTGAGATAGGAGGATGGCAGGTTCATAGTCAGCCTCAGCTACTTAATGAAGCCCTCCGCAACTTAGTGAGACCCTGTTTAAAAAATAAAGAATAGAGCCAGGCGTGGTGGCGCACACCTGTAATCCCCACTCTTGGGAGGCTGAGACAGGAGGATCGCATGGGTTCGAAGCCAGCCTCAGCTACTTAGTGAGGCTCTCAGCAACTTAGTGAGAACCTGTTTCCAAGTAAAGTATAAAATAGGGCTGGGAGTATAGCCCGGAGGTAGAAAGCCCCTGGGTTCCATCCCCAGTACCACAAAACACACACACACACACACACACACACACACACACACAAAACAAAACAGGGTCTCACTAGGTTGATGAGAGTCTCTTTTCCCTGAGACTGTCCTCAAACCTGATCCTCCTGTCTCAGCCTGTCAAAGTACTGGGATTATAGGCACAGGCTACAATGGGCTGATCCCTAGTCCCCTCCCCCCCTTTTTTTCGTGTGTGTGTGTGTGTGTGTGTGTGTGTGTGTGTGTGTGGTGTTTGGGATGGAACCCAGGGGCATTCTACCTCCAAGCTACATCCCGCAGCCCTATTTTTTATTCTTTATTTTAAAACAGGGTCTCACAAAGTTGCAAAGGGCCTAAGTAGCTGAGACTGGCCATGAACCTGAACCCTCCTGTCTCAGCCTCCCTAATGCTGGGATTACAAGCGTGCACCACCACGCCTGGCTCTCCTTTCTAATTTTAATGCAACAATATTTTGCCGAGTACTGGGATTACAGGCATGTGCCTCCATGCCTGGCTCTTTTTTTTTTTTTTTTTTTTTAAACAGAGCTTTGCTAAGTTGCTGAGGCTGGTCTCAAACCTGCGATCCTCTTGTCTCAGCCTCCCAAGTACTGGGCTTACAGGTGTGCACCACTTCTCCCGGCTCAACATGTCTTTTGGATGAGAATTCCTGGTTCAGTTTCTGCTTCTGGAAGCCCAACCCATGACTGTGATGAACTTTGATATTTTTTGACTACTTCTTGTTAATAGCACCAGAGTTTCTCTGTCTGGAGGAAATAGCCAACCTGTTGCAGACATTGTTGATGTGCCGATAAGCCAAGGTACCTGCCTTTCCATCTTCCATCGCAGAAGTTAACAGGGTTCCCAGAGACTCCTTCCACCAGATCGTCAGCCCTGCTGCCTGGGTGGAGCAAGCCTTGGCGTGTGACACATTCTTCTGGGGAAAAAATTCACTCATATCAGCTGGGCGTGGTGGCGCACGCTTGTAATTCCAGTTCTTGGGAGGCTGACACAGGAGGATCGCACAGGCTCAAAGCCAGCCTCAGTTACTTAGTGAGGCTCTCTGCAACTTAGTGAGACTCGGTTTCCAAATAAAATAGAAAATAGGTCTGGAAATGTAGCCCAAAGGTAGAAAGACTCTGGGTTCCATCCCCAGCACCACAAAAATAAATAAATAAATAAATAAATAAATAAATAAATAAATTTCACTCATATCAGCAGGAGCTCCTTCTAGAGCTTTCGATTCTGTGTGTGTGTGTGTGTGTGTGTGTGTGTGTGTGTGTGTGTGTAAGGGGTGGGAATACTGGAGATTGAACCCGGGAGCACTCTACTACCGACCAACAGCACCGGCCCCTTTTACAATTTTTCTTTTCAGTCTTTTTATTTTTGAAACAGGGGCTCGCTAAGTAGCTGAAGCTGTCCGCGAACCGCGATCCTCCTGTCTCAGCCTCCTAAATGCTGGCTTTCAACTAATGTTTTGTTTTCATTTGAAACAGGGTCTCACTAAGTTGCAAAGGGCCTCACTAAGTAGCTGAGGCTGTCCGCGAACCGCGATCATCCTGTCTCGACCTCCTGAATGCCGGGATTACAAGCATGTGCCATCATGCCTGAGTTTTAACTAATTACATATATACATATATATATATATATATATATATATATATATATATATTTTTTTTTTTTTTTTTGTGGTACTGGGGTTTCTGGAAGCCCTTCTACCTCCGGGCTACACTCCCAGACCTAGTTTATATTATTTTTTTATTTGGAAACAGGGTCTCTTAAACCAGCGCGGCTGGCTTCGAACCTGCGCGATCCTCCTGTCTCCGCCTCCCAAGCGCGGGGATGACAAGCGTGCGCCACCACGCCCGGCTTAACTAATATTTTGAAGTTCAGGACCAACAAAGATCTGGGACTGGATCAGTGCTGCAGGGAGACAGACTTCTCAAGGCGCCTCCCTGCCCAGTCCTCTTTGCTTCAGTGGAGACGTGAGAGGTTACAGCGTTTCCCTTACCTGGGTGAAATGTACTTTGTTCTTCTGGGAGCCGCTGGGCTAGTTTCTTTTCTTACAAAGCCAGACAGAGTCTGGCTTTCGGTTTCCAAATATATACCTCCATCTGAAAGCTCCTCTCTCCTCTCAGTGGCCCCCCCTTCTCCCGCATGCCTTCAATAGCCCTGAAAATAGAGAGCTTCAACTGCATGGAGACAGCTGTCCTTCCTAATAAAAATATCTTCTATAGGGGAAAAAAGCTTTCTTCAGAGTAAAATCTTTTTTTCCCCAAAACTGTTCAGTTTTTTGGATTATAGGGGAGGATATAAGCTCAAGAGAAAAGCCAGAATAGATATACAGGCTTTCAAAGGAGCCTGGAGACCCCCTCTGGCCTGTCTTACCAGACAAGTGTCTCTACAAGGGTGATGTTGAATATTCAGGTATCTGGAAATTTGACTCCAGTTGTGCTAGGATAGTAATGAGCTCATCTCAGAAGTACAATGCCCATGGCTTCCGCCCCCAGTACCACACACACACACACACACACACACACACACACACACACACAAAATATATATTATTACTGGGGATGAAACCCACGGGCATTCTACCACCAAACTCCACCCCCAGCCCTAGATTTTATTCTTTATTTTATTTTTTGGTGGTACTGGGGGTGGAACCCAGAGGCTTTCTACCTCCAGGCTATACTCCCAGACCTATTTTATATTTTTATTTGGAAACAGGGTGTCACTAAGTTTCTGAGAGCCTCACTAAGTAGCTGAGGCTGGCTTCGAACCTGTGCGATCCTCCTGTCTCAGCCTCCCAAGCGAGGGGATTACAAGCGTGCGCCACCACGCCGGGCTCTCATCTTTTATAATTGTAACAAACTATAGGCAGGTGCTTTCCTCTTGCTGGGAGCACTTTTTTTACTTTTTTTCTTTCATTTGTTTATTTATTTATTTTTGTGTGGTACTAGGAACCCAGGGGCTTTCTACCTCCAAGCTACACTCCCCAACCCTATTTTATACTACTATTTTATTTTATTTTTTGTGGCACCAGGGATTAAACCCAGGGTAATTTTACCTTCAAGCTACACCCCCAAACCTATTTTTTATTCTTTATTTTGAAATAGGGTCTTGATAAATTACTGGGAATTGAACCCAGGGATAATCTACCTCTTAGCTACACCCCCAGCCCTATATTACTCTTTATTTTGAAATAGGGTCTCACTACGTTGCAGAGGGCCTCACTCGCTGAGGCTGCGATCCTCCTGTCTCAACCTTCCAAGTACTGGGATTACAAGCGTGCGCCACCACGCCCAGCTCCACTAACTTTAGACATGAATTGCAGGGCTTGACAGAGTGAGTCATCATAATTAAGCATTATCGCACAAAGGGTCAGGTGTACAACGCCGGGGTCCTCTTTTCTTTTTTGATGCCGGGGATTGAACCTAGGACATGCTAAGTAAAAACTCTACCACTGAGCTACACAGCCTCCCCAAACTTGGCGTTTTTAAATGTGAGGGCTCATTTCAGAAAATGTACCTATGGAGCCGGGCATGATGGTGGCCTATGCTTTAATCCTACCATTTGGGAAGCTGAGACAGGAGGATCATGGTTCGAGGACAGCCTCAGCTACTTAGTTGTTACAGTTTAAGATGTTACAGTTAAGGATGAATGTTACCGTTTGGGGGTGAGGGTTACCTGTTGGGGAAACAGTCCCGGGGGACCTTTGTTAGACCCCCCAGAGACAATTCCCTTCAAAAACACCGGCAGGTCCTTGTCCTGAGCTAAGGATAAATAAGCAATAGCCTGGACTCTTGCTGAAGATGTAAAGGAATTTATTAAAAAGATAGAAATACAGAAGACAGTTCCAGCCCCATGCCATTCAGGAGTGGCATGGGGGGGGGGTTGAATGAATTCACCAAAATACAAAACACAGAACAGCCTTTATATAGACACAACATCCTCCATCTTGCTTGACATAACTCTGACATAGGTAAAGCCCCTCCCCTTGATTTTCCGCTGAACTCTGGTCTATGCCCAGGTATCTCCTTTCCTGAAGGCCAATGCCCTCCTCCCATCCTAGCTAGAGTATCCATTATCATGTAAACCTGTCTTTAGAATGAGGAAGCCCCAGCTCCCCTTCTCTTCCACTTGTTAATTACCTTTAGCTAAGATGTTTTACATTATTGTAGCTACTTGCTTCCTGACCAAAACCAGGTCCTTCCCCAGGTCTGCCCTTTTTTTCTACAAAATGATTTTTTTTTTGGTGGTATTGGGGTTCCTGGAAGCCCTTCTACCTCTGGGCTACACTCCCAGACCTATTTTATACTTTTTTATTTGGAAACAGGGTCTCTTAAAACAGCGCGGCTGGCTTCGAACCTGCGCGATCCTCCTGTCTCCGCCTCCCAAGCGCGGGGATTACAAGCGTGCGCCACCACGCCCGGCTACAAAATTATTTTTGAAATATATTTATTAATAATCAGAGCTTTCTCAAATCTCCCTAGGCCATTCCCAATACTGGTATGTTGGGGTCCGCTCAACCGCCTGACAGAACTTCCGATGAATCAGCTACATGTAGCGCCGAGCGGATAGGGAGGGCGTAACCACTCCCCTTGCCCCGCTAGCCCAATTTGGTAATGTTGAGCCTTATTGGCTCATATTCTGCTTCCGTGCTCGTGAACCCCTCGTGCATTGGATAATGATTGGCTGCAAGTTATGTGCTTTGCACATGCAAGAGTGACCTTTAGCTTTATAGGTTAGAATAGTTTCCTGTTGGAAATCCCCCTCATCGTTTTTTGCTTTATTTTTTATTTTTTATTTTTTTGGATTTATATACACTTTTTATTAGGGTACTAAGATATTGAAAACAAAACATCAACCACAAAAGATCAATATTCCATTTTCTTGAAGCACACATGATGTTATGGATAATATGAACACATTATTTTTTCATGTGTGATTAGTAATAATTTGTTGATGCAGAGTGAGATTACTATTAGCTAAACTGTTTGTAAACAGTGTACAGTCTTTTGTGTATAGTTATTTTATTTAATTTTAAAGTTTTATTTCCTAAGTTAATGTTTAATGCCTGGTGCGTATCTATTATTTAATCAAGCAGTGACTTTCATTGTGTTCTCACACATGCAAGTATTGTGCTAAATACAGACCTACCAATATCATGGATGCACATATTTCAGAAGTGATTAGAGGATGCTGGGAAATCTGAGTTCTTTCAAATCTCCATTCAAAACAGGAGGTTTTCATCTATGTCCTCTTCTTTAATTCCAAAGCAGTGGCCCCACTCCTTCAAGGTGATGTGCTTATCCTTGTCGGGGTCACACTCTTCAAAGAAGCGGGTTATGCAGTGCTCCATGGGCACCAGAGAGCCTCGCAGTGGAGCAAGCTCAGAATGCGCCAAGATTCTGTCTGTAGGATGTTGGTCAAGTTCATTGAACTGTCAGTGCACAGGGTACACATACATGTGGTAGTTTTTCTTAAAGTCCCTTAAGAGAAGTTCGATGGGATGGTCCCCAGCCAAGAGTCTCTTTTCATCCAGGTAAATCTTCTTGACTTTGCTTCTCTGCTTCTCATTTAGGTAGCCAGCGTGCTTAGGGTTCAGTTCATAGAGCTGCATGAGGATATTCTTGAGCCAGTCTCTCATCCGGAGAGGGAACTGAGCCACTTCGAAGTCCCGTTTTTTGCTTTAAATTGGGTTGCCTGAAAGAAATAAACGAGATCCTGCTTGACTCGACTCCCGGTTTGTGTGCTTCTGTTTGGGCCGTCGGCACTCTCCTTCACCGCTGACGGGCTGGACCCGCCACTGGTACATTAGTGAGGCCCTTTGCAACTCAGTGAGACCCTGTTTTAAAATAAAGAATAAAAAACCGCCGGGCGTGGTGGCACATGCTTGTAATCCCCGTGGTCAGGAGGCGGAGACAGGAGGATCACGCAGGTTCGAAGCCAGCCACACTGGCTTAAGAGACTCTGTTTCAAAAAAAAAGAAAAAAAAAAAACAGGTCTGAGGGTGTTAGCTGGGAGGTAGAATGCTGCTGGGTTCTATCCTCAGTGTCGGGGGAAAAAAAAAGAAGAAAAATTAAAGTAAAAAAAAGCTAATTTTATTATTCCTAATCTAACATTTTTTCCCTACTAAGCCCTTTGAAGAGAAATTCCTGTAGACAAAATACATGAAGGGTGGCTCAGGGTGACGACGATGAAATTTGTAATTTACTCACTAACCGTGTGAGTTAAGTAGAAGCCTGTGTTTCATTGGTCATATTAAATCACAGTTTCAGAGAATGTCAGCAAAGGACTTAAAACTTGCATTTAAAAATAGGGTAGAGGGACAGATGAGGTGGCGCACGCTTGTAATCCCAGCATTTGGGAAGCTGAGACAGGAGGATCACAGTTCGAGGACAGCCTCAGCTACTTAGTGAGGCCCTCTGCAACTCAATGAGACCCTGCTTCAAAATAAAGAATAAAAAATAGGACCAGGGGTGGAGCTCAGAGGTAGAATGTTGTTGGGTTCTATCCCCAGTACTGCAAATATGTATATAGATAGATAGAGATAGAGATAGAGATAGAGAGAGAGAGAGAGAGAGAAAGAGAGACTAAAAAAAATAGGACCAGGGGTGGAGCTCAGAAGTAGAATGCCCCTGGGATCTCCATGCCCAGTACTGCAAAAAAAAAAAAAAAAAAAAAAGAAAAAAGAAAAAAGAAAAAGGGTAGAAATTTGTGTATTTTTTTTCCTGAGGATGATGATGATTATTATTATTATTCCTATGATGATGATGATGATGATGATGATTTACGGTCCTGGGTATTTAACCCAAGGGCATCTGACCTCTGAGATACACTCCTAGCCCTTTTTATTTTTTTTATTTTGAAGCAGACCCTCACTAGGTTGATGAGTCTCACTACTTGCTGAGGCTGTCCTCGAACCTGTGATCCTCTTGCCTGTTTCTCAAGTACTGGGATTACCAGTGTTGCCCCCACACCTGGCTCTTGAGAAGGAATTATTAGTGTCAAAGCACCTCTCTGAGAATTTAAATACAGTAGCTTTGCGTACTGGGAATGGAACCCAGGGATGTTCAACCTCTCAGCTATACCTTCAGCCCTTTCTTTTCTTTTCTTTTTTTTTTTTTTGTGGTGCTGGGGATGGAACCCAGGGGCATTCTACCTCCGAGCTACACCCACAGCCCACTTTCTTTATGCATTATTTTGAAACAGGGTCTCACTAAGTTGCAGAGGGCATTACTAAAGCAGCTGAGGTTGGCTGGCGGCGAACCGCGATGCTCCCGTCTCAGCCTCCCAGATGCTGGGATTACAAACCTGTGCCACCATGCCCCGCTCCAGTGACTTCTTAATATGAATGAGTCTCTGTGGGCTGCAGGAACCTGATTCCCTGGTGCCTCTACCTTCCCCCTCAACTCCCCAACCTCACAGAGAGGGGGTGCAGAGGCTGCTTTAATTCTCCCCGTTCCAGGTCCTCTGCCCTGCCTCACCTATTCCAGTTCAAACTCTGTCCCATTTCAAAAGTTCTCCCGTAACATCCTAGCCAGATACTAATCTAGTGTTTGTGCAAACACTTAGCGCTTAAAGCAAACAAGCAAAAATAATTAGGCATTAACAATTAACGCCTGAACTCGTTAACAAATTGATACTGGTGGATCATCAAAAACGAGAAGTTGGGGCCCGCCTGGGAGCTCCCGGCTGAGAGGGAGGACCTCGGAGAACACGGCGAAATGGTGTCTTTGCTTCCTTTCCCTGTTAGCCTGAATTTCAGCAACACGGCTTGCGTGTGTGGACTCCCAAGAAAGAACAAACTTATGCCCCTCCTGCTTTTGTTTCTATTTTTGATTCATCAACATTCCCTCCAATTAACTCGCCCATCTCGCGGCCTACTTTTTGTTCACTGATGTAAAACATTCAATATACTGCCGGGCGTGGTGGCTCACGCTTGTAATCCCCGCACTTGGGAGGCAGAGACAGGAGGATCGCGCAGGTTCGAAGCCAGCCGCGCGCGCTGGCTTAGGAGACCCTGTTTCCAAATAAAAATGTAAAAATAGGCCTGGGAGTGTAGCCCAGAGGTAGAAGGGCTTCCAGGAACCCCAGTACCACCAAAAAAAAATAAATAAATAAAAATAAAAATAAATAAATAAATAATAAAATAAAATAAAATAAAATATTCAATATACTAATTAGTGTTAAGAAGCTTTAAGGTAAAAATGAAACAAAAGATGTGGTGGTGCACACTTATAATCCTGGTACCTGGGAGGTTGAGACAGGAGGATTGCAGGTTTGAGGCCAGCTTTCTCTCTCCAGAAACCAGGTTGTCACCATCCTCACAGAAACTCAAGCAGCAGAAAGGTTGTTCTCAGGCACCAAACAACTGGTTTTGCTGGTGGCAGCTCCTGCTGAATCATCAGTAAAATTTAAACAAGATGTGGGTGTAAACTGCAAACATCACAACAGGCAGAAAACCCAGGGGGGAAATATTGGGTAGCCCTGTCTGCTGCTTGTGTACGGAGCTGAGCTGTCTGGGGTAATTGGGTTATTTGGAAGTAATTTAAAAAGTTCAAGCAAACAGAATAGACATAGATCCTCCCAAGTTCAGGCAGGTGTGGCAGATTCACGAGGAAGTCTGTAAATCCAGAAGCTTCAGGATGGAGCCCGCAGACCCAAAGAAAATGCTTCTGTCTGTGCAGGAGAAGAAAACAGACTTGCACCCCTAAGAGCTGTGAGATGTTTTCATTTTTTGGCTATTTGAGAGGAATCTGTGATCAGTGGTGTCACATGAACTTAAAAATGGGGGAAAAAAAAAAGTTTGCAAAAGGCGGCCTAGCACCGAGGGTGTGACAGCGAATAGGAGAGAGGCCTTCTCTCCGTGCCTCTAAAGCGTGACCTCATTTTGCCCGGGGCCGCGGACGTGCACCCTCGGAGCACACAGCTCCTGAAGCGCAGGCAAGCCAGGATGCTGCCGCTTAGGGCAAAATATGGCCTGTGTTTAGACAGATGACTGTCTAACAGCCCGCTGGAGGCCGCGGGCACCTGCGTGGGTCACAGGATCTCACTCCCACCCTAGCAAAACACAGTGACCCTTTTGGAGGCCCTCGGCGTGCCAGGGTCTCTGCTGGGCCATCGCACACACGGTGGCACAAAATCTCCTGGGCAATTCAATAAAGCGGGTATTAGTATCACCCTCTTTTTATTTATTTATTTTTATTTTTATTTTTATTTTTAATTTAATTAAAAATTTTTTTTGCAGTACTGGGGATGGATCCTAGGGGCATTCTACCTCCGAGCTACACCACCAGCCCTATTTTTTTTTTATTCTTTTTTGTTTTATTTTGTTTTGTTTTGGTGGTACTGGTGTTCCTGGAATCCCTTCTACCTCCGGGCTACTCTCCCAGATCTATTTTTTTATATTTTTATTTGGAAACAGGGTCTCTTAAGCCAGCGAGGCCGGCTTGGAACCTTCACAATCCTCCTGTCTTCGCCTCCCAAGCATGGGGATTGCAAGCATGTGCCACCATGCCCGGCTTATTCTTTATTTTGAAACAGGGTCTCACTGAGTTGCAAAGGGCCTCACTAAGTAGCTGAGGCTTGTCCACGAACCATGATCCTGCTGTCTCAGCCTCCCGAATGCTGGGATTACAAGTTTGTGCCACCATTCCCGGCCTCCCTTTTTTTTTTTTTAACTTTTTTTTTGTACTAGGGGTGGAACCCAGGGGCTTTCTACCCCTGGGCTACATTCCCAGACCTATTTTATATTTTATTTGGAAACAGGGTCTCACTGAATTGCTGAGAGCCTCAGTAAGTAGCTGAGGCTGGCTTCGAACCTGTGCGATCCTCCTGTCTCAGCCTCGCAAGTGCTGGGATTACAAGCGTGCGCAACCACACCTGGCTTCCCCTCCCCCCCCCTTATTTTTTTAAATAGAAGAAACAGAGAGCTTAAATGAGTCACCTGAGACCCCACAGCAAGCAGAAAGCAGATTAGAACATGGCTCTGTCAGACATGGGTCTGTCAGACTCAGGCTCTTACTGATCCGATGCCTGGAAGAACTGAGCCCTGCTGGGTCTGAGCCACAGGGAGACGCCCGTCACCTATCATTTTGCGTTCATCCTACTCAATAGCTCTTCCTGCTGGTGCCCACGCTTGTAATCCCAGTTCTTGGGAGGCTGACACAGGAGGATCCCAGGTTCACGGTCAGCCTCAGCTACTTAAAGGGGACCCCTGCAACTTAGTGAGACCCTGTTTCAAAATAAAGAATAAAAAAAAGTGCTGAGGGTGCAGCTTGGAAGTAGAATGCCCCTGAGTTCCATCCCCAGTTCCTGAAACACACACACACACACACACACACACACACACACACACACACAAATAAATAAATAAAAAGCTCTTCCTTACTAAGTGTGATAGTTAATTTTATGTGTCAGTTGGAGGTGCTGAGGGATGCTCAATGAACTGGCACAACATTTCGGAGTGTATCCTGAGGGTATTTCTGAAAGCGATTGTCAACCTTTGTGTGTTGGTTGGTTGGTATTAGGTATAGATCCCAGGGGCAGTCTACCTCTGAGCTATACCCCCAACCCTATTTTATTCTTTTTTGTGTGTGTGGTGGTACTGGGGTTTATTTTATTATTATTATTTTTATTATTTTATTATTATTATTACTATTTTGGTGGTACTGGGTTTCTTGGAAGCCCTTCTACCTCCGGACTACACTCCCAGAACTATTTTATACTTTTTATTTGGAAACAGGGTCTCTTAAACCAGCGAGGCTGGCTTCAAACCTGTGCGATCCTCCTGTCTCCGCCTCCAAAGCACGGGGATTACAAGCGTGCACCACCATGCCCTGTATCTTTTATTTTTTGAAACAGGGTCTCACTGAGTTGAGAAGGGCCTTGCTAAGTAGCTGAGGCTGTCCGTGAAGTGTGATCTTCCGGTCTCCACCTCCTGAATGCTGGGATTACAAGCGTGCACCACTACGCCTGGCTCCGATTTTATTCTTTTATTTTGAAACAGGGTCTCACTATGTTGCGGAGGAGGGGCTCACTAAGAGGCTGAGGCTGTCTTTGAACTTGCAATCCTCCTGGCTCAGCCTCTCAAGTACTGGGATTATTAGCGTGTGCCACCACACTGACCTAATTTTTTTGTTTTTTATTTGTTGGTTTGCTTTGGAACAGGGTCTCACTAGGTTGCTGAGGCTGGTCTCGAACCTGTGATCCTCCTGGCTCAGCCTCCCAAGTACTGGGATTTTAGGCCGCCATCACCGTGCCTGGCTAAATTCTCATTCTTCCGGAGCTGAGGCATCTTTCTTCTATCTTTGGACATAAAGTACCTGATTCTTGGGCCTTCTGACTCAGACTCAAATATATCACCTGCTTTTGTGACAGTAAGTCACGGGTACTTTTTGGTCTCCATAATGCACAAGCCATTTTTCATAATAAATACCATCTCACACATACTAACTTGTGCCCAGGTGTGTGTGTGTGTGTGTGTGTGTGTGTGTGTGTGTGTGTCCTGTTGGTTCTGAAGAACCTTCACTAACACATCGACTATAGTTCCCAAGCCACCAGCAGCAGCAGTAGCAACAACAGTGCCATCCCCTGGAGTCTTCTGTGAGGTGCAGAAGCTGAGATCCCACCCAAGACAGGCGAACGTAGAATAGAATTTGTTCTCTCAAGCTTAAAAGCAACCGATCGCTCTCCTCTCTGGCACTTTCTTTAACGGTTCATGTAGACACACACATCTAGCACTTTCATTAATGGTTCTTGTACATATATATATATATATATATATATATATATATATATATATATATATACAAGATATAAAAAAGAAAAAATATATATTTTCTTTTTTGCAGTACTGGGGATTGAACTCAGGGGCATCCTACTTTCTAGCTCCAACCCAGCCCTAGTTTTGTTTGTTTGTTTGTTTTTTGTTTTTTGTTTTGCGGGTCTGGGGATAGAACACAGAGGCATTTGACCTCCGAGCTACACCCCCTGCCCAATTTTTTTATTCTTTATTTTTAGACAGGGTCTCACTGAGTTGCAGAGGGCCTTACTAAGTAGCTGAGACTGTCTGCAAACCGCGATCTTCCAGTCTCAGCCTCCCAAATGCTGGGATTACAAGCGTGCGCCACCACACCCGGCTCCAGCCCTAGTTTTTAATCTTTATTCTGAAACAGGGTCTCAGTGAGTTGCAGAGGGCCTCTATAAGTAGATGAGTCTGGCTGTGAACCTGTGATCCTCCTGTCTCAGCCTCCTAAGTACCAGAAGCTCCAAAAGAAACTAGAACAAAAAACAAAAGCAAGGGGAAGGATGAAGGAAGCGTTTTAAAAGGTTTCTCTGATAAGGGTTCAGGCCGCAGCCCTTACGTGGCCCTGGGTAGTACAAGGTAGTGCTAAATATTACCACCTAAGAAGATTAGCACAGATTGTGCCAGGAGGATTCTGATTAGGTTAAAGGTCACTTGCTCACAAATCTCTTTAGTTCGGGGGAGCCCCAGTCTATCTGTGGGAGGCTTACAGGGGAAGCGAGGAGGCCGGAGGCCAAGAGGAGGGCAGTGTTTCAGGGACCGACCGTGGGGTGTCCCATCTGTTCTCCTCAGTCTTAGGCACAGGGAAACTCTTTTCTACAGAGTGTCAAAACCAAACAAAAAATGTACCCAGGAATCTCCAGTGTGGGAATTTGTATTTGGGAACACAGACTGGGATGGCCGAGCTGGACACACAGGCATAGGCCAGGGCGGCCTCCAGGATGTCTCCAAAACAAAGGAAAGAGGCTGGCCGTCGTGGCGCACGCTGGTAATCCCAGTACTTGGGAGGCTGAGACAGGAGGATCACGGCTCACGGCCAGCCTCAGCTACTTAGCGAGGCCTTCTACAACTTAGTGAGACCCTGTTTCAAAATAAAGAATAAAAAAAAATAGGGCTGGAGGTGTAGTTAAGAGGTAGAATGCCCCTGGGTTTAACCTCCAGTACCACAAAAATACAAAAATAACAGCAACAAAGAAAAAGCTATGGGTCTTATCAGAAGGGGGAAGTCTGTAGGAGTTGTTAGGAATGTGAGGTTTGCTGGGGCTTCTCCTGCTTAAGCGAGCTGATTGGTAAGAAGCGGCGGTTCCAAGGTAAAGCTAGTCTTGAGGTCGCCGTGGGCAGTCCCACCACCAAATCCCAAGTAAACGTAGTCTTAAAGATAGGGCGGGCTGTTTCTTGGGGCAGGGTCCTTGAGGTAGTTCCTGGAGCAGGCGCTGGTGAGCTGAGTGTTTCTAACCTTTCCTGTGGCCCCTCAACTCTAGCCGGCTGTGACAGGAGAGAGTCCCTTTGGTACAATGAATTTTCACCAAAAAAATGGTGTATGGGCCTGGGGAAGGGCTGCTTTTTTGTGTGTGTGTGGTACTGGGGATGGAACCCAGGGGCATTCTACCTCTGGGCAATATCCCCAGTCCTGTTTTTCATTATTTATTTTGTAACAGGGTCTCACTGAGTTGCAGAGGGCCTAAGTAGCTGAGGCTGTCCACGAACCACAACCCTCCAGTCTCAGCCTCCCGAATGCTGGGATTACAAGCATGCGCCACCATGCCTGGGCACACCCAGCTATTTTATTTATTTATTTATTTATTTATTTATTTATTTATTGCGGTACTGGGGATTGAACCCAGGGGCATTCTACCTCCAAGCTACACTCTTAGCCTTATTTTTGTATTCTTTATCTTGAAACAGGGTCTCACTAAGTTGCAGAGGGCCTCACTAAATTTCTGAGGCTGGCCGCGAACCTGCGCTCCTCCTGTCTCAGCCTCCCAAGTACTGGGATTACAAGAGTGCACCACCACGCCTGCCTTATTTTTATTTTATTTCATTTGTGTGTGTGGTACTGGGACCTGAACCCAGGGGCATTCTATCTCTAAGCTACACCGCCAGCCCCATTTTATATTTTATTTGGAAACAGGGTCTGGCTAGGATGCAGAAGGCCTCACTAAATTCCTGAGGCTGGCCTCAAAACTGAGATCTTCCTGTCTCAGCCTCCCAAGTACTGACATTACAGGGGTGCACCATCATGCCCAGATGAAATATGACCGTTGAACCTCCGTTCGCATCGGTCGTTGGTTGAAGGTTGTCCTGCACTCAGGATCTGCCTTCCCGGATGGGTCTGAGCAAGGTTCCTGCAGGCGGGCATGACTTCTGAGGTGCTTACAGTAGAAAGTAGTCTAAAACTGGAAACAGTGCTTGCTAAGGGGAATATGAGCAGACCCCTGACAGCATCCGCAAAATGCATCCCATCCCTGCGAGCCCCAGTCTCCATCCAACAAACGAGGGCAGGATTAGCCACTCTCAGGAGAGTACTTTCTTCTGCCTTCCCGTGTGAGTCTTATTGACTCTGACCCAGTGGACTCTGTCCGCAGGTGAAGGTTTATTTCTGCTCCTAGGCACAATACCAGCTCACGGGGCTCTCCTCGTGGTGAGAAGAGATAGCCTATCTTATGCCTATGCCAAGTCAGCTGGTGAGGAAGGACGCTCCCTTTCAGGGTCCTGAGGACCAGAAGAACACAGCCTCCCCACTGGCGGGGCAGCCAGCGTCTGGTGAGTCTATCTCCTGTGTCGTGATGTAATCAACTTTCTAAAAACAACCCAAGCCTGGCGTCCAGAGGCCTGGCCAGGTCTGGGCGTCGGTGCCACTCTCGGGGCGGCGGGTAGAGGGCCTCCGTGGGTGCCCAGGAGAAGGGTTGGCCCAGAATGGCAAGTGACTTAACCACTTTGAGATTCCGTTTTTTATATCTGAAAAACAAAACAAAACAAAACAGGATAACAAAAACAACAGTGTGTCGGAGGAGACCAGGCCCGGTGTCCGCACACTTGAGGATTGCCATCCTGCGTGCGGGCAGGCTTGGCCTGCGCCTCCACAGCAAGGAAGGCCGTCTGTATGCCCCAGAGTTCCACTGAAGACCCCCGGTAGGAGGAGACCCTTGGAATCCAGTCCCCAAACTGTAGGACTCAGTCTTTTTTTTTTTTTTTTGAGGTACTGGGGTTGGAACCCAGGGACAGTCTGCCTCTGAGCTGTATTCCCAGCCTTATTTTATTTATGTATGTATGTATGTATGTATGTATGTATGTATGTATTTATTTATTTATTTATTTATTTATTTATTTATTTTTGGTGGTACTGGGGGTGGAATCCAGGGGCTTTACTACTTCCAGGCTATACTTCCACACCTATTTTATACTTTATTTGGAAACAGGGTCTCACTAAGTTGCTGAGAGCCTCACTCAGTAGCTGAGGCTGGCTTCGAACCTGTGTGATCCTCCTGTCTCAGCCTCCCAAGCACTGGGATTACAAGCATGCGCCACCATGCCTGGCTGGACTCACTGTCTTTTGAATCTGTAATCCACATGTTGGAGTTCGTGCCAGCGAAATACTGAGTTATCAAATGGTCAGCTGGAAAGCATTCGCCACGGCTGGGCGAGCTGGCACACATCTGTAATCACAGTACTTGGGAGGCTGAGACAGGATCACTGGTTCAAGGATAGCCTCAGCAATGTAGCAAAGCTTTCAGCAACCTAGGAAGACCCTGTTTTCTTTCTTTTTTTTTTGTTTTTTTTTTTTTGGTGGTACTGGGGGTGGAACCCAGGGGCTTTCTACCTCCGGGCTATACTCCCAGACCTTTTTTTATATTTTATTTGGAAACAGGTTCTCAATAAGTTGCTGAGAGCCTCGCTAAGTAGCTGAGGCTGGCTTTGAACCTATGCGATCCTCCTGTCTCAGCCTCCCAAGCGCTGGGATTACAAGTGTGCACCACCATGCCCGGCTGAAGACCCTGTTTTCAAAAAATAAATAAATAAATAAATAAAAATAAAAAGGAGCTGGGCATGGTGGCTCATGCTTGTAATCTCAGCATTTGGGAGGCTGAGACAGGATGATCGTGGTTTACGGACAGCCTCAGCTACTTAGTGAGGCCCTTTGCAAATCAGTGAGCCCCTGTTTCAAAATAAAGAATAAAAAATAGGGCTAGGGGTACAGCTCAGAGGTAGAATGCCCCTGGGTTCCATCCCCAGTACCGCAAAAAAAAAAAAAAAAAAAAAAAAAAAAAAAAAATTAATAATACTCTCAGACCTTGGGGTGTGGGTTGTTAATCCACTCCAGCACAGCCCAGAATTGCCTGATAGCTAATGGCCCAGGAGCAACCCTCAATCACTGACTGTTATAGGTTTGGTATAGGATGTGTCTCTAAAGGCTCATGTGTCAAAGCATGATCCCCAGTGCAGGGAGGTTCAGAGGTGGGACGTGGCTGGAGGAGGCCCAGTCACTGGGGGCGTGGTCTTGGCAACTATATACATCCTTGGTCCCTTCTTCTCAGTCTTTCTGCTTCTAGACACCATTGCACTGAGCCCAGTTTTCCTTCACCATGCTGTCCTGCCCTGCTGCCTTGGAGTGGGCCAACTGTGGACTATACCTCAGTAACCATGAGTCAAATAAACCTTTCTTTCTCTAAGTTGTGCTTGTTAGGTAATTTGGTCACAGTGATGAGAAAAAGCTGACTGAACACTGGGAGATGAGAGTTGGCGCATGCACACCCCTATTCTCTCTCTCCTCAGTGGGACAGTTTTGGTGGTACTGGGGTTCCTGGAAGCCCTTCTACCTCCGGGCTACACTCCCAGACCTATTTTTACATTTTTATTTGGAAACAGGGTCTCCTAAGCCAGCGTGCGAGGCTGGCTTCGAACCTGCGCGATCCTCCTGTCTCTGCCTCCCAAGCGCGGGGATTACAAGCGTGCGCCACCGTGCCTGGCCAGTGGGACAGTTTTGAAGATTGTTCCAATAGGCTCCTCAGAGAGTCCTCAGCAGGATTGGGTCCCGGTTTCCTGGAATCTGCTCGTTGGCATAGAGTCTATTGGCTTTTTTCCTTGTCTTTCTTTTCCAGGTTCTCACTGTGGTCCTGAATTAACTATTTACACCAAAATTCTTGCATCAGGATATATTTTGGGATAATACAAACTAAGAGAACCCAGTTCCTTGTGAATCCGATGATGGTCTGGGTCATTTGAAACAAAGGGCAACACCTCATCTCTGAAAACCAAAGTAGAATTAGGGATATTAAAGCCCTAAATTCCAATGGTTTTTAAACCCCATAAGTTGAGTGTATTTAGCACCAATTAAAACCCTTGGTAGAGCCGTGAGTGGTGGCACACGCTTATAATTCCAGTACATGGGAGACTGAGACGGGAGGATTTGGGTTCATGGCTAGCCTCAGCTACTTAGTGAGGCCCTCTGCAATTTAGAGACCCTTTTTCAAAATAAAGAATAAAAAATTGGGCTGGGGGTATTGCTCAAAGGTAGAATGCCCCTGAGTTCGATCCCCAGCAACACAAAAAGTAAAAAATAACCCCCCCCCCTAAAACCCTTGTTAGAGAAGCAAAAGTGAATCATTTCCTATTACTACCAAGAAAGAACTTATTCTGGATACCTGCTGGAAAAGAAAAGAGAACCCACTTCATTTCCCTAAAGGGTTGAGAGACTTCTCCCTCCGGGCTCACAAGAGCTTTTGCATGATTGTGCCCTAAAAATAACATCTCACTTCTGAATGAGTGATAAAAACCGAACTGGTGGTTATTTTCATCCACCTCCAGAGCAGCTGCTCGGGAGCTCTGAGTGTGAGCAGGGATTATGCAATGACTCGGGGCCCCGTCTTCGCCTCTGCAAAGCAGAGCGTTGTTCTGTGATAGGCTTTCAAGGTAATGCAGTAGGACAGCTAAGGATAAATGCAAGGAGGGCAGGAAAAGGGTGAAGAAGGGGAAAATGAAGAGAGGACTGCATGGTGGTGCACGCTTGTAATCCCAGTACTTGGGAGGCTGAGACAGGAGGATTGCAGGTTTGAGGACAGCCTCAGCTACTCAGTGAGGCTCTCAGCAACTTAGTGAGACCCTGTTTCCTAATAAAATAAAATAGGTCTGGAAGTGTAGCCCCGAGGTAGAAAGCCTCTGGGTTCCATCCCCAGTACCAAAAAAAAAAAAAAAAAAAAAGCAAAAATTGGAGCTGGGCATGGAGGAATGTACCTATAACCCTAGTACTTGGGAGGTTAAGACAGGAGGATTGCAGGTTCCAGGGCAGCCTCAGATATCTAGTGAGACACTGTTTCAAAATAAAGAATGAGATTTAAAAAAAAAGAATAAAATAGGGCTGAGGGTGTCCCTCAGAGGTAGAACACTCCTAAGATTGAGGATACCTCTGGGTTCAATCCCTAGGATCAAGAAAGTAAAAATAAGGCCAGGCATGGTGGTGCATGCCTAAAATCCAGTATGTGGGAGGCTGAGACAGGAGGGTCGCAGGTTTGAGGGCAGCCTCAGGAACCCATCATCAACCCAGTGAGACCCTGTTTCCAAATAAATAAAATTGGGAGCCGGGCGTGGTGGCACACGCTTGTAATCCCAGCACTTGGGAGGCTGAAACAGGAGGATCTGGGTTCACAGACAGCCTCAGCTACTTAGTGAGGCCCTCCACAGCTTAGTGAGATCCTGTTTCGAAAATAAAGGACAAGCCGGGCGTGGTGGTGCAAACTAGTAATCCCAGCATTCAGGAGGCTGAGACCGGAGGATTGTGGTTCGCAGACAGCCTCAGCTACTACTTAGTGAGGCTCTTTGCAACTTAGTGAGACCCTATTTCAAGATAAAGAATAAAAAATAGGGCAGGGGGTGAATCTCGGAGGTCGAATGCCCCTGGGTTTCGTCCCCAGACCCACACACACACAAAAAAGGATGGTTGGGCATGGTCGCTCATGCTTGTAATACCAGGACTTGGGAGGCTGAGACAGGAGGATTGAACAGGTTCAAAGTCAGCCTCAGATATCCAGTGAGGCTCTCAGCAACTTAGTGAGACCCTGTTTCCAATAAAATAAAATAAAAAATAAGTCTGGGGGTGTAATTCAGAGGTAGAGAGCCCCAGGTTCCAACCCCAGTACCACTAACTAGATAAAGAAAGAAAGAATAAAAAATAGGGCTGGAGGTGTAGCTCGGAGGTAGAATTCCCCTGGGTTCCAAACTCAGCACCACACAGTAAATAAATGAATAAATCAATAAATCAATAAATCAATAAATCAATAAATCAATCAATAAATAAAATTGTGCTGGAGGAGTAGCTCAGAAGTAGAATGCCTCTGGGTTCAATCCCCAGCACCACACAAACAATTAAAATAAAATAAAAATAAAATTGACACCTCTAAACGAGAAAAATCTGGACTCCCCATGTTTTCAGAAAAGAGAAGCCCCAGCAAGGCTGGGCGGGCATTTCCAACTGGCAAAAATTATCTGTATTTCACAGTAGAACCCCCTCGAAGTCTCGGTTGCTCTTTGTCTTGGTTTGGTGCCATCATTTTCTTTTTTTTCTTTTTCTTGTTTTTACAGTGCCGGGGATTGAATCCAGGGCCTGGTCTGAGCTAGGCAAATGCCCTTCCACTGAGTTACCCCCAGCCCTCAAGTTCTGATCATGGAGAACAAAAGGAAATACCTCGGCATGCATCTCTGACCAAACTGGAGAAGTTAAATATAGATCGCGAGGCCTATGTATTTAAAGCAAAGTATAAAAGAACTGTGCTCTTTGTGGGAAGAGAAGAATTCCAAATGTTGAATGCGCAAAGCGTTTCTGTGTCTACAGAGGACAATGTCCCGCGTTGTTCTGAAGCAGCCCTTGGGAAGAGCTATGCTGGGTGTAGAGAAAAGACACCGCCGCAAAACGTATTAGCTGAAAAAAATGAGGCTTCTGTTTCCGCGGGGTCCCTGTGGATTGTGGATGTGATCAGCGGCCCTGTTACGATTGCTCAGTTATCTCTGAAGTGAGAAAATTATATCCCACTGACTTCGCTCGACTGCTGGTCTCCTTCCTAGAGGCAGTGTGTGATGAGTACCTAGCATGTTAAAAAGAGTTTCAGAAAGCCAGGCGTGGTGGCGCACGCTTGTAATCTCAGCCTTTGGGAGGCTGAGACAGGAGGATCAAGGTTCGTGGACAGCCTCAGCTACTTAGTGAGGCCCTCTGCAACTCAGTGAGACCCTTTCATTCAGAGGTAGAATGCCCCTGGGTTCCATCCACAGTACCACCAAAAAAAAAAAAAAAAAAAAATTGCCACAGAGAAAGGTCAGGTTAGACTCTTCATAACATTCACTTTTGTTTTGAGTGGGTTTAGGTGACGATGAGGCAGGGCGGTCACTTAACCCTCTTGGTCCTGAGGTTTTTGTTTTGTTTTGTTTTGTTTTGCACAGTACTGTGGATGGAACCCAAGGGCATTCTACCTCCAAACTATACCCACAGCCCTATTTTTAATTCTTTCTTTATTTTTTATTTTTTATTTTTTGTGGGTTCGAGGATGGAACCCAGGGGCATTCAATCTTCGAGCTACACCCCCGCCCTAGTTTTTATTCTTTATTTGAAACAGGGTCTCACTGAGTTGCAAAGGGCCTCGCTAAGTAGCTGAAGCTGTCCGCAAAGCATGATCCTCCTGTCTCAGCCTCCCGAATGCTGGGATTACAAGCGTGGGCCACCATGCCCGGCTAATTATTTTTTTTTTTTTTTTTTTTTATCTTTTTATTTATTTTTATTTTTTTTTATTTTTTTGGCAGAAGACAACAATCCCATAAGCACATGGACACAGCCATGTGCTTGGGACCTTTCTTTTTTTTTTTTTAATTTTATTTTATTGGTGCACTGTATTCATACATCATAGTGGGATACAAACTTTTGTAGACATACATGCACACATCGCCCAGTCAGCCCCCACCCGATCCCCACCCCATTCTCTCCCCATCCCTCCCTCCCATGCTTGGCTTAGTGGTTGACATCTAGTATTATAGCAATTTATCCAAAATTAAAAATGATAATCTCACATAACAGTTTCATTTGTCTGATACCAAGCTTTTGATGACTTAAAGATAACATTTCAATATTTCTTTTTGCTTTCTTTCTTACCAGAGAATATTTTTTTCTTTTTTTTTAGGTGAAACTATCATATATTTATTTTTCAGAAAAAAATCTATCCTGATATGGAATATGGACTCTAGATACCCAAAACAATCTCGAAGCAAAAAAAAAGCTAGAAGATGTATATTTTCTGATTTCAAACCATATAAAGCTACAATAATTGAAAAGTGTAGTACTGTTCTAAAGGCAGATATATAGACCATTGGAGTTAAATACAAGCCTAGAGCTAACTTCTTCCCTATATTGTCAAATTATTTTTGACAAGGTTTCCACGAAGATGTGGTGGTGGAAATAATAATCTTTTAACTAAATATTGTTGAAAAATAATAATTACATGGAAAAGAATAAAATTGGACCCTTACCTAATCCCACATACAAGTATTAACTCAAACTAGATAAAAGACCTAAATATAAATATTAAGACTATAAACTTTTAGGAGAAAATCTGGGTCATAAAACCTCACAACATTGAAATTGGCAGTGATTTCTTGGATATGATTTCAATGGCACAGGCAACAGAAGAATATACAAACTCCCTAAAAAATAAAAGAAAATATTGTATATCCAAAGACAATGTAAACAGAGTTAAAAGTTACTAATAGAATTGGATAAAATATTTCCAAATGTTATATCTGAAGGTATATTAATATTCCAACTAGAAATCCTAAAAATTAACAACAATAAAGGCAAACAATACAATTTAGAGATAGGTAAAAGACTAACATAAATAATGAATCTCCACAGATAACCAATCTTAGTTGTCTGTTGGATGGAAACTCTTGTTTCTCTGGTTCTGGTGAGTGTTACCTATTTCTTCTTTGTAGTTAATCTCTTTGAGTATTTTCTCTAGTGCTGGTTTTGAAGACATAAATTCCTTCAGTTTCTGTTTGTCATGGAAGCTTCTTATTTCTCCATCTAATTTGATAGAAAGTTTTGCTGGATAGGAAATTTTTGGCTGGAAGTTGTTTTCTTTCAGAGTTTGGAATATGTTACTCCAAGCCTTTCTGGCTCTCATGACTTGGTTTGGGAAGTCTGGAGTGATTCTAATTGGTTTGCCTCTGAATGTCACTTGGCCCTTTGTTTTTGTTGCCTTTAAGATTCTCTGCTTGGCTTCCACATTGGTCATTTTGACAATTATATGGCGTGGGGATCCTCTTCTCCGATCCTGTCTAAAGGGAGTTCTATAAGTTTCCTGGATCTGTGTATCGACCTCTTGCTCTATATTTGGAAAATTTTCTGCTATTACTTCCTTGAAGAGATTGTTGATCCCTTTGGTATCACTTTCTTTTCCCTCCTCTATTCCAATTATTCTTAGGTTAGCTCTCTTAAGATGGGCCCATATTTCTTCAATGTCAGATTCCTGCTGTTGGATATCTTTTTCTAGATTAGAAACTATGCATTCATTTTTTGATTGCTCATCTTCTAAGAGCGAGATTCTGTTCTCCATGTGGTCTAATCGGTTGTTTGTGCTTTGAATTGAGGCCTTCACTTCATTAATTGCATCCTTTATCTCTTTTTGGCTCTCTTTGAGTTCTTTTCGAAGCACCTCTATTATTTCTACAGTTATTTTCCTGATTTGATCTTCTAGAAATCTCTGATTTTCTGTTTTATCAGGTTCTGATGTTGTGGGGTTGTGCACATTCATTACTCCAGTGTTATTCCTCTTTCCCATGATTTCGGAGGTTTGTGCCTTCTCTGGGTTCTTCCCTTGGGTCACTATGGCTTCACTTAAGGTGCTCTGGATCTCGAGTCTGTAGTATCTCAGACCCCACTACTCCTTTACTGGGTTGTATCACAGAGTCTCCGACCCAGGGAGTCGATAGAGGCTGCTTTAAACTATGGGGGGTGCCAGGTTGCACGCTCCCCTATGGTGTGATATCTCTGCCACCACCACTCCCTCACTGGGTCAAGTCCCAGGAGGCACAATACTGGGATTTCTCCTCTGTGGCCCGCAATTTGACTCACTGTTCTTGAGTACGTAGATGTAGCTGTACTTGACTCGGTGAATTCACTGCTGCTGCCGCCGCCGGTGACAATATGGCGCCTCTGCCACGCCCTCGGCCATGAGGCTGGCGTATTTTTTCTTCTCTGGTTTTGATTTCCACTCTGAATCCCTGCAGCGTGTGCTGAGCTCAGCCACTGGGAGCTTTAAATGCTGTCTGCGCCGAAAGATCCCGCCTGGCTGTTCCGCATCGGCTCACCTGGCTTGCTGTAGCCCTCCGTTGAGTTCGCCGCTGCCGCCGGCAGTATGGCGCTGCTGCCGCGTCCTCGGGCGCGTGTGTCTCCTCTGTGGCCCTGAGCTCTGTTCTCAGTCCGCTTTCTCTCTGGAGCCTGGTGGGTTTTTTGTTTTTCTGGTGATGGTGTTTTCTGGCTATGAAAGGCGCTCTTTTTGTGGTAATGGAGATTGGTTGTTAGCGGGACTCTTAAGCCCCGCTTTTCTCGATCGCCATCTTCCCCGGCTAATTATTTTTGAAGCAGGGTCTCACTGAGTTGCAAAGGGCCTCCCTAAGTAATAGCTGAGACTGTCCGCGAACTGCGATCCTCTTGTCTCAGCCTCCCAAATGCCGGGATTGCAAGCTTGTGCCACCACGCCCAGCAGCAATGATGATTTCACGTATGTTCATCACGTCAATGGAAATATTCTTTTCGTTAATTCTCTACCCCCACCCCCACCCTCCCCGAGACCTCCTCCATGGCTCCTCTTTGGTTTCTCTTGCTTTATCTAAAGTCCCTCTGGTGAGCCGGGCGTGGTGGCGCACGCTTGTAATCCCCGCGCTTGGGAGGCTGACACAGGAGGATCGCGCTGGTTTGAAGCCAGCCGCAGCTACTTAGTGAGGCTCTCAGCAACTTAGTGAGACCCTGTTTCCAAATAAAATATAAAATAAAAGCCGGGCGTGGTGGCGCATGCTTGTAATCCCCGCGCTTGGGAGGCAGAGACAGGAGGATCGCGCAGGTTCGAAGCCAGCCGCGGGTGCGCTGGCTTAGGAGACCCTATTTCCAAATAAAAATGTAAAAATAGGTCTGGGAGTGTAGCCCGGAGGTAGAAGGGCTTCCAGGAACCCCAGTACCACCAAAAAAAAAAAAAAAATAAATAAAATAAAAAATAAAAAATAAAAAATAAAAAATGGTCTGGGAATATAGCCTGGAGGTAGAAAGCCTCTGGGTTCCACCCCCAGTACCACAAAATAAATAAATAAATAAATAAATAAATAAATAAATAAATAAAGTCCCTCTGGTGTCCCAGATTACACCTAGCTTCAGCGTATCAGAGAAAACACCTGACCCTCTGCTTGCTTGCTTACTTTCTTTCTTTCTTTCTTTTTTCATCATACTGGGGATGAAACCCAAGGGCTTACTACCCCTGCCCTACACTTCCAGACCTATTTTATATTTTATTTGAAAACAGGTCCTCACTAAGTTGCTGAGAGCCTCACTGAGTAGCTGAGGCTGGCTTCGAACCTGTGCGATCCTCCTGTCTCAGCCTCCCAAGCGCTGGGATTACAAGTGTTCGATTACAAGTGAGACGAGCCAGTCACCCTCTGTCTTCTGTGACTGGTTCATCTCACTTAACACAATGCTCTCCGGTACCACCCATTTTTCTGCAAGTGACATCACTGTGTTCTGAATTGCTGAGTTGAATTCCATTGTGTGAATATCCCACAATTTTGGGTCTGCTCGCCTGGCTACCTTCCTCCTTCTTCTGGTTCTGGATTCCTGGTCAGGCATTCTTATCAGCTGTGACTGCCTAACAGCAGTAGGTGACATGAGTGTTGAGAACCTGCTGGCAGGAGCTGGTGCTGCAGAGAGCAGCTCTGCCTGGCCACCGCCGGGTCCCAGTTCCACAGAGGGAGGCGTCCCCAAGGGAGAGGAGAAGTGTTTCCCAGCCGCCGGGCTCCCCTCCCAGTCGAGCTAGGTCTCTGCAGAGCTCCGGTGCCTGCCAAGCGTTCACTCTCATGGAGCTAGCAAATGTCCAGCTGGTCCGGAGGAGTCTGGGGAGCGAGCAGGTGCTGATATGCAGAACACAGAGGCTGCGGGCTCCGGGAGACCGGGAGCGGCAGGAGCAGCCGTCTCTCTTCTGGCTCGCGGTCTGTTCCCCAAGTCCAAGCCCAGGCACAGATGAATTAGAAACTAAACTGAAAAAGCCGAGGCATCTGTGGCACACCCTGGGGCATCCCGGAGCTTGTGTCCCATAGAACAACGGCCCAGGGCAGCCCAGAGCCCCCAGGAAAAATAAATCTGCGCTTCGGAAATGGTAGGGTGGAGGATGGGATATATTCTAAAAGGCTTTTAAAATCTTTTGCAGCACTAGAGAATAAGTCCAGGAGTGTTCTACTACTGGACTATACCTCCTGTCCATTTTATTTTGGGGAACGGTCTTGATAAGTTACCCAGGCTCTACTAGAACTTGCGCTCTGCCTGCCTCAGCATCCGGAGTCACTGAGATTACAGGTATGTGCTACTGTGTCCAGATTTTTTTTTTTTTTTTTTTTTTTTGCAGTACTGGAGATGGAACCCAGAGTCATTCTACCTCTGAGCTATACCCCCAGCCCTATTTTTTTTGGGGGGGTGGGTCTGGGGATGGAACCCAGGGGCATTTGACCTGTGAGCCACATCCCCTGCCCTATTTTTATTCTTTATTTTGAAATAGGGTCTTACTAAGTTGAGGAGGGCCTCACTAAGTAGCTGAGGCTGTCTGCGAACTGCGATCCTCCAGTTTCAGCCTCTCAAATGCTGGGATTACAAGCGTGAGCCACCAAGCCTGGCTCAGCCCTATTTTTTTTTTTTTTTGGTGGTACTGGGGTTCCTGGAAACTCTTCTACACCTCTGGGTTATACTCCCAGACTTTCTTCTAAACCTCTGGCCTACACTCTCAGACCTATTTTTATACTTTTTTATTTGGAAACAGGGTCTCTTAAGCCAGCGCAGCTGGCTTCGAACCTGCGCGATCCTCCTGTCTCTGCCTCCCAAGCACGGGGATTACAAGCGTGTGTCACCACGCCTGGCGCCCAGCCTTATTTTTTATTCTTTATTTTGAAACAGGGTCTCACTAAGTTACAGAGTGCCTCACTAAGTAGCTGAGGTTGTCCATGAACCATGATCCTCCGGTCTCAGCCTCCTAAATGCTGGGATTACAAGCGTGGGCCCGGCTGCGGCCCTATTATTTATTTTTTATTTTATTTTTTTGGTGGTACTGCAGGTGGAACCCAGGGACTTTCTACCTCCGGGCTATACTCTCAGATCTATTTTATACTTTATTTGGAAACAGGGTCTCACTAAGTAGCTGAGGCTGGCTTTGAACTTTTACAATCCTCTTGTCTCAACCTCCCAAATACTGGGATTACAAGCATGCGCCACCATGCCAGGCTTATTCTTTATTTTGAAACAGCTTCTCACTGAGCTGCAAAGAGCCTCACTAAGAAGTTGAGGCTGTCCGTAAACAGCGATCCTCCTGTCTCAGTCTCCCAAATGCTGGGATAACAAGCACGGGCACGGGCCACCATGCCCAGCCTTGCACTGTGTGTGTGTGTGTGTGTGTGTGTGTGTGTGTGTGTGTGTGGTCCTAGGGATGGAAGCCAGGGGCCTCTACCTCTGGGCTATGCCCTGACCTATTTTTTAAATATATTTTTTGGAAACAGGGTCTCACTAAGTTGCTGAGAGCCTCACTAAGGAGCTGAGGCTGGCTTTGAACCTGTGCGATCCTCCTGTCACAGCCTCCCAAGTACTGGGATTACAAGCGTGTGCCACCATGCCTGGCCACTTTTTATCTTTTTATTTTTATTTATTTGTGGGTCTGGGGATGGAACCTAAGGGCATTTGACCTCCGAGGTACACCCCCTGCCCTATTTTGTATTCTTTATTTTGAAACAGGGTCTCACTAAGTTGCAGAGGGCCTCACTAAGTAGCTCAGACTATCTGCAAACTGCGATCCTCCAGTCTCAGCCTCCCGAATGCTGGGATTACAAGCTTGTGCCACCACGCCTGGCTTATTCATTTATTTTTGGTACTGAGGATTGAATCCATGGGCATACTATACATCTGGCTTCAGATGCAATTTAAAAACACACAAACAGCCGGACATGGTGTCACACACTTGTAATCCCAGCATTTGGGAGGCTGAGACAGGAGGGTCCAGGTTTGCAGACAGCCTCAGCTGCTTCATGAGGCCCTCTGCAACTCAGTGAGACCCGGTTTCAAAATAAGGAATAAAAAATAGAACTGGCCATGATGGCACACGCTTGTAACCCCAGCATTCAGGAGGGCTGACACTGGAGGGAGGATCGCAGTTCGCGGACAGCCTCAGCTACTTCATGAGGCCCTCTGGAATTTAGCGAACCCTGTTTCAAAATAAAGAATAAAAAATAGGACAGGGGGTGTAGCTCGGAGGTCGAATGCCCCTGGGTTCCATCCCCAGTACCACAAAACAAAAACAAAAAATATTTTCAAGGTGTAGTGGTTGAATCTATGGATGCAAAAATCGCAGCAGCAAGCTGAGGATATGAAGACCGACTGGAGATGAAATTTAAAGTAAAGAAACTCCACAGCACCAGCAAGGGTGCACGTGCAGTTGGAGAAGAAGGGCAGAGACTGAGCCCTGGATCCTCCAACACTAGCATAACCCAGACTGAGCCCTGGGTCCTCCAACAGTGGCATAACCCAGACCGGGCCCTGGGTCCTCCAACACTGGCATAACCCAGACTGAGCCCTGGGTCCTCCAACACTGGCATAACCCAGACTGAGCCCTGGGTCCTCCAACAGTGGCTATGGACCTGGCGTTGGCACAGGCACGGATGGGAAGTTGTCCAGCATGGTGGAGCAATGCCAGCACAGTAGCTGGTGAGGGAGGAAAAAACCCAAGAGAACATTTTTTCCTGGAAGCCACTGCCACTTTTTGAAGACAGTCCAGGAGGAACGATCGCCTGCACCGCACGCTGTCGCTGGGTGGATAGAGGCAAGGGGCAGCGCTGGCCTTGGACAGAGCAGTGAGGGGACCACCGAGTACAGCGGCCATTCTGCGGAGACTCTAAGAGCAGATTGAAGCCGGTCAGCAGAGTTAAGGGGAAAAGTTGTTTAAGAAACACCTTTGAGCTGGGCGTGGTGGCTCACGCTTGTAATCCCAGCATCTGGGAGACTGAGACCGGAGGATCGCAGTTTCCTGGCCAGCCTCAGCTACTTAGTGAGAACTTGTTTCAAAATAAAGAATTAAAAAATGGGGCTGGGGGTTGTATTTCAGAGGTAGGTTGCCCCTGAGTTCAATCCCCAGTACCCCTCCCCCCAGAAAAAAGAAACACTTTTGGAAAGCCAGCCATGGTGGCTCGCTCTTGTAAATCCCAGTGCTTGGGAGGCTGAGACAGAGGATCGCGGTTCGCGGACAGCCTCAGCTACTACTTAAGTGAGACTCTTTGCAACTCAGTGAGACCCTGTTTCAAAATAAAGAATAAAAAATAGGGCTGGGGGTGTAGCTCAGAGGTAGAATGCCCCTGGGTTCAATCTCCAGTACCGCAAAATAAAATAAAATAAAAAATAAACACTTTTGGTATTGGGGGTGGAACCCAAAGGCTTTCTACCTACCAGCTACACCCTATTTCTTTATTTTTTATTTGTTTTATTATATTTATTTATTTATTTATTGGTGGTACTGGGGTTCCTGGAAGCCCTTCTTCCTCTGGGCTACATTCCCAGTCCTATTTTATATTTTTGAAACAGGGTCTCTTACGCCAGCACGGCTGGCTTCGAACCTGCGCGATCCTCCTGTCTCTGCCTCCCAAGCGCGGGGATTACAAGTGTGCGCCACCACGCCCGGCTTTATTTTTTATTTGAAACAGGGTCTTCCTAAGTTGCCGAAAGGATTACAAGTGTGTGCCACCACGCATGGCCAAGACAAATTGTTTCAAGAGTTTTGCTGTTAAAGAAAAAAACAAACAAAAAAAAGTCACAGTATTTGATGAAGAAATGAGTTTCAGTAATCCTTCTTCCTTCCTTCCTTTCTTTCTTTCTTTCTTTCTTTCTTTCTTTCTTTCTTTCTTTCTTTCTTTCTTTCTTTCTTTCTGTTTTGTGTTGGTACCCAGGGGCCTTCTACCCCCAAACTGCACCACTAGCCCAATTTATTTATTTATTTATTTTGCAGATCTGAAGATGGAACCCAGGGGCTTTCAACCTCCAAGCTACACCCTCTGCCCTATTTTTTATTCTGAAACAGGGTCTCACTAAGTTGCAGAGGGCCTCACTATTGATCTGAGGCTGTCCGCGAACCTTGATCCTCCAGTCTCAGCCTCTCGAATGCTGGGATTACAAGCATGCGCCACCACGCCCGGACCCAATTGTTTGTTTGTTTGTTTGTTTGTTTGTTTATTTCGGGTCTGGGATGGAACCCAGGGGCATTCGACCTCTGAGCTACACCCCCTGCCCTTTTTTAAAAAATTATTATTCTTTATTTTGAAACCGGGTCTCACTAAATTGCAGAGGCCTCAATAAGTAGCTGAGGCTGTCCGCGAACCTGGATCCTCCTATCACAGCCTCCCACGTAGGATTACAAGCGTGGGCCACCACGCCTGGCTTCTGATGTCTAATCTTTTGTTCTGCTTCCTCTTGTTTTTCCCCACCTTCTTGGAAGCCTTTACAACTTTCAGGCTCCCACTCATGTCTCTGCTCGGCTTCCAGTCTCTGCGTTTTCATACATTCCCTTCCTGGTAAGTATCAGAAGAATAACGCGGACTCTTACGCTAGCTAAAACAACCTGTGCAGCAGTTCTTGTCCTTCTCCTTCATGTGGGGTCGTGGCCCCAACAATTCCCCCCTTCACAGTCACTGTTCAATCTCCATTGGAGTGTTTCCATTAGCATATAAACATACTGTTTTGTTTTAGTACCAAAAAAAAAAATATATATATATATATATAGGTATCAAAATGGCTTTGGATTTCCTCAGTGGCGGTACTATAATTTATCTGACAAGGAGGTAAAGCCTTTGAAGACCTATAGGAAAACAGCCACGTGAGACCCTGTTTCAAAACAAAAAATAAAAAAAGGAGGGTATAGCTCATAGGCAGAATGTCCTTGGGTTCAATCCCCAGTACCACACACACATATACACACACACATCCCGAAGGGAACATTAGTTGTAATCTAATAATTGGCACTCGGTGAGGGCAGATTACACATGCTTTTCCAAATGTGCAAAGCATGCTGGGTATATTGTTTGTCCTTCCAGATTCTCCTCTGTTCTGCTCTGTGCCCTGGAACGTAGACCCGCTGGCATAGCTTTACTTGAATTCTCTTTGCGCCTGTTTTCTGCTTGGGTTTGGTCAAAGTGAGACGCCTGAGGGTTTCTACCAGAAGGTGGGAAGGGAGAGGTTGGTGAGTGTTCTTTACTGGTGGTCACTATCTCCCCAGGAAACCTTTCCATAGCTACGCTCTCTCTGGATTCTAGCCTAACACTCCTTCGCTCTTTCCTGCTGTTCAAGCTCCCTGAACGGCGCCTCTGTTTCCTCGGCAGGATGGTGACCGTGTGTAGAGGTCTCCAAGAATTTTCACCCCTGCAATTTTTCTCATAAAGCCTTTGGAGGAAGTTGCCTACGAAAATAAGGAAGTAAGAAAGAAGCCGTGGGATTGAAGCCAAGGGAATCCCCTGAACAGTGGTAAAAGGAGATCACAGGATGACAACTTGGGAGACGGAACAACTAATTTAATTTAGGGCAGGCCAGGAGGCGCTTAAAGGCACTAAGGAAGATGAAATTTGCCGGGCATGGTGGTGCATGCTTGAAATCCCAGCGTTTGGGAGGCTGAAACAGGAGGATCGCGGTTGGCAGAAGGCTCCGCTACTTAGTGAGGCCCTCTGCAACTCAGAGAGACCTTGTTTCAAAACAAAGAATAAAAAATAGGGTTGGGGAGCCCGGTGTGGTGGTGAATGCTTGTAATCCCTGCGCTTGGGAGGCTGAGACAGGAGGATCGCACAGGTTCAAAGCCAGCCTCAGCTACTTAGTGAGGCTCTCAGCAACTTAGTGAGACCCTATTTCCAAATAAAATATAAAGTAGGTCAGGGGGTGTAGCCTGGAGGTAGAGGCCCCTGGGTCCCATTCCCAGACCAGAAAAAAAAAAAAAAAGGGGCTGGGGTTGTAGCTCGGAGGGAGAATGCCCCTGGGTTCCATCCCACCAGTACTGGAAAAAAAAAAAAAAAAAAAAGAGAAAGAAAAAAAGGAAAATAGAAGATAAAATTGTTAGAGCACCCAATGAGCCCAATGAGGAGTTTTATACAACTAACTGAGACAAGATTTGGAGACTGAATTAAAATCAAAGACAAAAAATCTAAGCAAATGAAAACCAAGAGTGTGCCAGTATTGGGAATGGCCTAGGAAGATTTGGGAAAGCTTTGATTATTAATATATTTCAAAAGAAAATAATTGGTATATTTCAAAATAGTTGTGTTAAAATGGAGGCAGACATGGATAAAGAAAGGACTTTGTTTCTGCCTAAAAACAGGCAGCTATTCCAGTGTAAATCAACCTAGCTCAAAGTACTTAACAAGTCAATAGAGGAGAGCTGGGGCTTCCTCTTTCTAAAGACAGATCTACATGATGATCTAGGGGGGATGGGGCAGGGTTTGACCTTGCCCTTCATGAAAGGAGACACTTCACCACATCTTGCTAGGGGAGGTACCTTACAGGGACGTTCACTACTCAGAGTCATGCAAACAAGATGGAGGTCATGGGTATAAAAGTCCGGTCCACGTGTAAGCCCTTTGGTGTACTCATTCGAGTCATCCCCTCATGCCATCTTGGCATGGGGCTGTATTTCTATTTTCTGTATTTCTATCTTTCTAATAAACTTCTTTAAATCTTCAGCAGCTGTCCAAGTGATGAATACTTATTCTTAGCTTAGGACAAGAATCCACGTTTTTTCTGTTTGTCTGTTTGTGTGGTGGTGGTGGGGGGATTACTTCTCCACACACACATCACGCACATTTCACCCCGCAACAAGGAGCATTTTTAATTCTAGATGTAACCAAACGCCCAGTGTGATGGCACACACTTGTAATCCCAGTACTTGGAAGGCTGATACAGGAGAATCGAACGCACAAGAAAGAAAAAGCAATCATAGTATAAGAAGTAGCTTTTAAAAATTTTTATATTTTTATGTGTGGTACTGGAGATCTCTACCTCCAGGTTTTTTTCTTCTTTTTTTCTTTCGGTATTGGGGATGGAACCCAGGGGCATTCTACCTCTGAGCTACACCCCCAGGTCTATTTTTTTTTTAATTCTTTACTTTGAAATAAGGTTTCAGAGAGTTGCAAAGGACCTCACTAAGTAGCTCTCTATGAACCGTGATCCTTCTGTCTCAGCCTTCCAAATAAATGCTGGGATTACAAGCATGCACCACCACGCCTAGCCCCAGCTTTTAAAAAATTATTTATGCCGGGCGTGGTGGCGCACGCTTGTAATCCCCGCAGCCGCGCGCGCTGGCTTAGGAGACCCTGTTTCCAAATAAAAATGTAAAAATAGGTCTGGGAGTGTAGCCCGTAGGTAGAAGGGCTTCCAGGAACCCCAGTACCACCCAAAAAAAAAAAAAAATTATTTATTATTTTGCCAGGTGTGATGGCGCACGCTTGTAATCCCCGTGCTTGGAAGGCGGAGACAGGAGGACAGAGCAGGTTTGAAGCTGCACTGGCTTAAGAGACCCTGTTTCCAAATAAAATATAAAATAGGTCTGGGAGGCCGGGCATGGTGGCGCACACTTGTAATCCCCGTGCTTGGGAGGCGGAGACAGGAGGATCGCGCAGGTTTGAAGCCAGCCGCGGGTGCGCTGACTTAGGAGACCCTGTTTCCAAATAAAAATGTAAAAATAGGTCTGGGAGTGTAGCCCGGAGGTAGGAGGGCTTCCAGGAACCCCAGTACCACCAAAAAAAAAAAAAAAAAAAGGTCTGGGAGTGTAGCCTGGAGGTAGAAGGCCCCTGGGTTGAATCCCCAGTACCACATAAATAAATAAATAAATAAATAAATAAATAAATAAATAAGGCTGGTGGCATAACTCGGGGGTAGAATGCCCCTGGGTTCCATCCCCAATACCGACAAATCACCGCACACAGGATGCCTGCCACAAAGCATCCAGGAGGCTGAGACAGGAGGATCGTGGTTCGTGGACAGCCTCAGGTACTTAGGCCCTTCGCAGCTTAGTGAGACCCTGTTTCAAAATAAAGAATGAAAATAGGGCAGAGGATGTGGCTCAGAGGTCAAATGCCCCTGGATTCCATCCCCAGACCCGCAAATAAATAAATAAATAATCTTCATAACAACTCCAAGTTCTTTTATTTTCATTTCAGAGATTAAAAGACTTGAGATTCAGAGAGGTTAATTGCCTAAAGTTACATAGCCAGTAAACTAGTCCAGCCAGACCTGGGCTCAGATTAGCCAACCTCCAAAACCTTCCAGACAACAGACGACAACTTCTTTCCCTTCTTCTCTTCCTCCCCCTCCTCCTCCTGTGCCAGTATTGGGAAGAGGCATCAAAATGTATTAATGTGCTGGTATTGGAAAATTGCTTTGATAATTTCCAAAGTGTAAAATATAGTCAGAGCTTAGGTGCTGTGCTAGCACTCAGAGAGGGAGGGGGCTGCAGCGGTTACAACACAGAGTTCCTCTCTGTCTTTGCCCTTCATTCTAATCATTTACCTATAGTAAAAGCCTTAGAGTCAACTGAAGCCTTTAGCTCTAAAACTACAATAGAGGCAACCGGTGCCTCTGTTTACCTCCTCTCCTTTGTGATCCGGTTTGGGTATAGGAAAGGTAAACTTTGCGGCTTCAAAGCACCCTAGTTGATGAGCAACCAATACTGCCCAATACAATAGAGCTGAGGGCCAGGTAGATTCTTGACCCTTGCACTTAGTAAGTGCACTGTCCGGAGACAAAGAGGCACCACCTGGCTAAGGAATAAGTAACTAGCCCATTGCCTTGGTAACGCAGATGAGAAAGATACCGATACAAAATCTATTTAAGGGCTGAGGTCCCCAAAAGGGGCCGGAGTTCCATTTTCGGGCTCCCCAGCATGCGGGTCAGCACGCTGCTTTTTTTTCTCTTCTCTATTTCCTACTGATCTATTCCCTACTAATTTTGTAATAAAGATTTGTTAAAGCTGCACTGAGCTGCCCGTTAATTTTTCTATTCAACCAACCTTAGTTGAATAAGAAAAAGAACCCCACCAATTTCAAATCGTAACACTCCTCTTCCTCCAAACTTTTCTTTCCAGTACTGGGGATGAAACCCAGGGGCATTTTACCTCCAAGCTATATTCCCTGCCTTTTTTATATTTTGTTTTGAAAAAGAGTCTCACTAGGATGTTGAGAATCTCACTAAATTGCTGAAGCTAATCTTGAACTTGCAATCCTCTTGTCTCAGGCTCCCAAGTACTGGGTTTAGAGACATGTGCTACCACGCCAGGCTACCTTCTGTGTGTGTGTGTGTGTGTGTGTGTGTGTGTGTGTGTGTGTGTGGTATTGGGGATGGAACGCTTCTACCTCTGGGCTACACTACCAGACCTATTTTATATTTTATTTGGAAACAAAGAGTCTCACTAAGTTGCCAAGAGCCTCACTAAGAGCCGGGCGTGGTGGCACATGCTTGTATCCCCACCCTTGGGAGGCTGAGACAGGAGGATCACACAGGTTTGAAGCCAGCCTCAGCTACTTAGTGAGGCTCTCAGCAACTTAGTGAGAGCCTATTTCAAAATAAAAAAAATATATAAAATAGGTCAGGGGTGTAGTCTGGAGCTTGTAGAGGCCCCTGGGTTCCATCCCCAGAAACACACACACACACACACACACACACACACACACCCCTTCACTAAGTAGCTGAGACTGCCTTTGAACCTGAGCAATGCTCCTGTTTCAGCCTCCCAAACATTGGGATTCAAAGTGCGTCACCACGCCTGGCTACCTGCTGGACTTCTAAGTGCAACGTTAATATATAGTAAATACAGCCTTCAGCTGTGGATTTTCTCACTAGCAAAACCAGCACTGTTCAGCCGGGGTGACGCTTGTAATCCCCGCACTTGGGAGGCGGGAGACAGGAGGATCGCGCTGGTTCATAGCCAGCCTCGCTGGCTTAAGAGACCCTGTTTCCAAATAAAAATATAAAAATAGGTCTGGAAGTGTAGCCCGTGCATAGAAGGGTTTCCAGAAAACCCAGTACCACCAAAAACAAAACAACACACACACACACACACACACACACACACACACACACACACACACACACCAGCACTGTTCAAGTCATATGTTCTACGTGAAGATGCTAGCATTTCTTCAAACCTGGATGCTCTAAAATGTACAAAGGCCCGACTATTTGCAGCAGCTGCTTTACAAGGTGTCCTGAGACAGCGCATCAAAACCACGGCCTCTTTCTGGAAGTGGGGCTCAGGCGCTCAGCACGTATGACCAATGAAGTTGTAATGGAAAGGAAGCTATTTTCAGGACCACTTTGGTTCCTCTGCGCCTACTGCACGAAGTGTGGAATAGACAAGTGCAGGCTAGACAGATGACTCATGTAATGGGACTTTTCAAATCTCATGCGGAGAGATTCACAAAATATCAAGACCTGTAAAGCAAGCTCCATAAGCGTTTTTCTGTCACGCAGCTGCTTGGAGACTGGAAGAATCTGCTCTTAAGGTGGGTCAATTTTGAGGAAATCATCATCACTTGAATTTTTTTCTTATGGTACTGTGGATTGAACCCAGGGACATTCTACCTCTGAGCTACACCGCCAGCCTTATTTTTTATTCTTTATTTTGAAACAGGGCCCCATTAAGCAGCTGAGGCTGGCCTTGAATCTGTGATCGTCCTACCCCAGCCTCCCAAATACTGCTACTACAAACATGCGCCACTACGCCTGGCTGTGTGTGTGTGTGTGTGTGTGGTACTGGGGGTTGAACACAGGGGCATTCTACCTCTGCGCTACACCCCAGCCCTATTTTTTATTCTTTACTTTGAAACGGGGTCTTACTAAGTTGCTGAGGGCCTCGCTAAGTGGCTAAGGCTGTCTTCGAACCTGGGATCCTACATTCTCAGCCTCCCTAGTACTGGGATTACAGGGGTGCACCATCATGCCTGGTTTAGCCCATTTCTCCCTTGGCGCCGGTGCAGGCTGGGGGACCCGCTCTTATAAACCTGAACCCTGTATGGGTTCCCAATAACAGTGCAGGGATTCCGCTGAAGAGTAGAAGAGGATCGCGGCTCACTTAACCCACCCAAGCCGCCTTGAAGCAGCCGGGCGCCGCAGGTGCACCAGCTGGAAGCGCTTCAGCGTACCGAGAGAGCCAGAGAACTGGAGCTCGCCGGCCGCGCATGCGCACACCCTCGACGGCGGCGCACGCGCACTCCGAGCTCGCCCGCTCCGTCCCTCCCAGCCGGCCGGGCCCCGCCCCTCAGGCCCCGCCCCTCGGCGCAGGCCCCGCCCCGCTCCCGAACGTCCCATATCCGGGTTCCCGCCGCCGCCGCCGCCGTCGCCTCGCTCATTCAGCGCCGCCGGGAGTGGTGTGATTCCCGACCAAGATGGCGGCCGCGGGGCGAGTCGGCTCGTTCGGTTCCTCTCCGCCCGGCTTAGCCTCGACCTACACCGGCGGCCCCTCGGTCCACGAGCTGGCGGCGGGCAGCAGCGGCGCAGCGGCGGGCGACGACGAGGACGGGCAGAACCTTTGGTAACGACCCCACCCCTCCCGGCCGGGCCTGGCGCCGCCCGGGGTCCCGTGCCCGCCGGAGCTCGGCGCCCGGCCGGCCTCTGCGGGCCGCGCCCAGCCCGGCCTCCGCGCCGCGGTCCGCCCCGCCCGGCCCGGCCTCAGCCCGCGCCTTGTCCCCGCTAGGTCCTGCATCCTCAGCGAGGTCTCCACCCGCTCGCGCTCCAAGCTCCCGGCGGGGAAGAACGTGCTGCTGCTCGGTAAGCCGCCCCTTTGTGCGCCTCCTCCTCGCCCTCCGCCGGGCTGTCAGCCTCCCCGGGCCCGAATGGCCGGCCCTCCCGGGCATCGTGGTGGCCCCGGCCTCGCCCCGAGGACAGGGCAGTGTTTTCTTTCATGAGGGCGGTTGGTGGCAGGAGGCCGTTGGTTGAGAGCTCCGGTGCAAAGGGCCTGCCATTAATATTTAATAGCCGACTCTTGGTATAATCGACAGAGAAGCCAGAGCCGAGAGACCTGGTCGTCGGGATGAGTGTTCTTCTGCTTGGATTCGGCGTTCCCGGGCACATTGTGCTCGTGCTGCGGTGGTCTTCTTAGCTGTCAGTGATCGTGACATTTGTTAAGGGCAGGAGGATGCCGCCCTGGATCTGTCCCTCTCTGGCCGATGGATGGATGGATGTACTAAGGAGAGACGGCCCCGTGGGTCTCAGTTTTCTGATGGGAGGATTTCTTTCCCATCGGTTCTCTGGAGGCTTTGTATTTTTATCTTTACCGACTAGGGGTGGAGGGAGAGGACGGAGGGAGAACAATTCTCAGGTTCAGATTTTTTTTTTGTTTTTTGTTTTTTTTTTTTTTTTTTTGCAGGCTCAGCTCTTTAATCATTTACAGGAGAGATTTCTTCCGTATTAAAAAAAAAAAAGAAGACACTGAATTTGGCTTTTAGGATGATGGTTGAATTTTCAAACTTTGGTATTGGTGTCTCAAGACTTTTTAAACACATCTAAAGGCAGGAGAGGAAACAAAGAAGCACTATTTGACAAGGTCCACAGATGAATAGAAATGATTAGGAAGAAATTGCTTGTTTTTCTGAACCAATAGAGAACATATGATTTTTGACTGTCTTCAGAGCTAAGTGGAGCTAGTTGAAAAATTAACTTTTTACTTTTGTTTCTAATGTGATTGGCAGCACCGAGGTCAGGTTAAGCTGGAGTGAGTGAAGGCGGACACATGGGAGCCCTGTGAACCCAAGCAAGTGGCTTCCTCTCTATCAACCTCAGTTTCTTCATCATTAAAATGGATGTTGTAGAGATAATGACGCCTGCCTTCTGGGATTGGGGGGAGGACTGAATGAGATAACGTTTGTAGAGTGAAGACAGCCCAGTGCCTTTGTGGTGGATGTAACTGAATTAAAAGGCATTTGTCAGAACACCTTAAAAATCAAATTAGTGCCAACATAAGTGATATTGATAGGGCAGAGATAAATTGGGATCCAAAAGCCCAAAGAGGAAATAATCCAGGAAAATGTTTTAAATTTACTAATTTAAACAAGTTACTACTAATGACTAAACTAAACTGAAGATCAGATGACCTCACTGAAAGGGATTATATTTTAAGACTTTTCAGATAGTGCTGTTGTAAGGATAAAATTCCTGAATTTTGTCTTCATTTCATAAATTCTCTCCAGTTAGTCCTGTGCATTAGATATTACATGGCTCTGTTTGTGGTGAAACAAAAGAGGCAGTTTTGTTATTTCTGAGTGTGCCGAATTTGAACTGAAGTGGCTTTTTTCTTCCTTAATACTCCTTTGACACTGAGTCAAGGTCCTAGATTCTCCTACTCCTCCATACGTAGAACAGATTGAATTTCCTTTTTTATGAACTTAGTAGTGCAGAGAGCTCGATCTGCCATCATGTTGTATGAGCTTGAAAGTTAATATTTTTCTTTCAGTATTACTTGGAGTTTTGTAAGGTCCTTTTTAGCTTCAGAAGAAGATAATAACTGACTTTTTATTCTACTTCACAAATTTTTTTTTCGGGTCTGGGGATGAACCCAGAGGCAGTTGACCTCCGAGCTACGCCCCCTCCCCAATTTTATTTATTTATTTATTTATTTATTTATTTATTTATTTTTTGGGTGGTACTGGGGTTCCTGGAAGCCCTTCTACCTCCGGGCTACACTCCCAGACCTATTTTTACATTTTTATTTGGAAACAGGGTCTCCTAAGCCAGCGCACACGCGGCTGGCTTCGAACCTGCGCGATCCTCCTGTCTCTGCCTCCCAAGTGTGGGATTACATGCGTGCGCCACCACGCCCGGCTTATTCTTTATTTTGAAACAGGGTCTCACTGAGTTGCAGAGGGCCTCACTGAGTAGCTGAGGCTGTCTGTGAACTGCGATCCTCCGGTCTCAGCATCCCAAATGCTGGGATTACAAGTGTGTGCCACCATGCCCGGCAGCTTTACTTTTTATTAAAAGTACCTTTAAGATTTCTTAGAGACAGTTTTGCGATCACAGAATATGGCAGCATTTGGTCTGTGGTGGTAGAGAAAAAATACACAGGTAGTGATTGTGGTTTTCTTTGTTACGAGTTTGAAGGTGTTTAGGCAGGAAGATGCTTGGCCCTAATATGTCCTTCATGAATGATGGCGCTCTCTGGAGTACCACACTGTAAAAGGCTTTATGTTTCTAGAAACAACCTCTTATGGGAAGGACGATCTAGGCCCCTGTACCCCGCCCCAGATGTACATGCATGCACATATCTCACACGCACACATGCATGCACACATGCACCCAGCACATACACGGGCGCACACATCACAGGTCTACTTTAGCCTGCTACGTGCTTTCCCCTTCTCATGGAAAAAAGGATTCTGCTTCTCATGAAAGCCAGGAATGTGAGCATGTGCACCAGCCATTTTCAAATTTTGTTTTATTCTCTCACAATTACAAGTGTGTGCCATCATGCCATGCTTAAAGTGTGCTTTTAGGGTTTTTTTTAATGTGTGTGTGGTACTGGGTATTGAACTAAGAGGTATTCCACCTTCAAGCTACACCCCAGCCCTATTTCATTTCTTACTTGGAAACAGGGTCTCACTAGGTTCATGAGAGTCTCACTACTTGCTGAGGCTGTCCTCAAACCTGTGAGCCTCCTGTCTCAGCAGGAGTACTGGGATTATAGATGTGAACTACCATGCTGTCTGTGTGTTTTTAATATTACAGGTAGGACTTGTGTGTGTGTGTTTAAGTAGGGTCAAACTCATTATAAATTACCTTTTTAGCTGGGCATGGTGGTGCTAAATCCCAGCATTTGGGAGGCTGAGACAGGAAGGATTGCGGTTCGCAGACAGCCTCAGCTACTACATAGGCTCTTTGCAACTCAGTGAGATCCTTTTCAAAATAAAGATTTTAAAAATAGGGGTGGGGTTGTAGCTTGGAGGTAGAACACTCCTGGGTTCCATCCCCAGTACCACACACACACACAGTATCCTTTGGTATGTGTATTACTGAGGATGTAATCCAGGGGTCTTCTAACTTCTAGACTAAACCTCCAGCCCTATTTTATTTTTTTGTTTGGAAATGTTCTCAGTAAGTTGCTGAGAGCCTCACTAAGTTGCCAAGACTGGCTTTGAACCTGCGATCCTCCTTTGTCAGCCTCCTGAGTACTGGGATTACAGGTGTGTGCCACTATGCCTAGCTGTTGAATTAAACTAAATGATTTTTAATTCACATATAGTCAGTAGAGTAATTATGAATAAATTCTATCTCTTTTTTTTTTTTGGTGGTACTGGGGTTCCTGGAAGCCCTTCTACCTCCGGGCTACACTCCCAGACCTATTTTTACATTTTTATTTGGAAACAGGGTCTCCTAAACCAGCGTGCGGGGCTGGCTTCGAACCTGCGCGATCCTCCTGTTTCTGCCTCCCAAGCGCGGGGATTACAAGCGTGCGCCACCACGCCCGGCTCTGAATAAATTCTATCTGTGTGTGTGTGTGTGTGTGTGTGTGTGTGTGTGTGTGTGTGTGTGTGTGGTGTGCTGGGGATTGAGCCCAGGGCATTCTACCTCCAAGCCAAATCCCAGAGCCCTATTTTACTTTTTTGGAAAGTTGCTGAGGGCCTTGCTGAATTGTTAAAGCTGGCTTTGAACCTATCTAGGCTCCCAAGTACTAACTAGGATTACAGGCAAGCACCACCACGCCTGGCTTAAATTCTATTTTTAAATGTAACGCGTTGGGATGATGAAAGCCATGGTTTTGACCAACGGTAGGGAATGGGAACGGTCATGTATTGTGCCTGTCTTAGCCTCCCAGTGCTGGGATTACAGGTGTGCCACCATGCCCACTTTCAGTGATTTTTTTTTTTTTCTTTTGCAATATTGGGAATCGAAACCAGGGACATTGTACCTCTGAGCTACACCCGCAGCTTTCTATCTCTATCTATAGTTTTTTTTTTTTTTTTTTTTTTTTTTAAAACAGAGTCTCTAAGTTATAGAGGACCTCACTAAGTAGCTGAGACTGACCGCAAACCTGCCTTGTCTCAGCCTCCTAAGTACCGGGATTACAGGCCTGTGCTGCCAAGCCTGGCTTAGGTGACTTTTTTTTTTTGCGGGTCTGGGGATGGAACCCAGGGGCATTCAACCTCTGAGCTACACCCCCTGCCCTATTTTTTATTCTTTATTTTGAAACCAGGTCTCACTGAGTTGCAGAGGGCCTCACTAAGTAGCTGAGGCTGTCCGCGAACCGTGATCCTCTGCTCTCAGCCTCCCAAATGCTGGGATTACAAGCGTGCGCCACCACGCCCGGCTTTTAGGTGACTTTTTTTAATGTAGTATGCTTATTCTTTTTCAAAAAAAGGTTTTGAGCCCCAGTTACATAGCTTAGTAGGGTTCAAAATCGGGTTTGTGCTTCTGTTTTCTATCACTCTGCCAGTGAGGGACTTAGTCTTGAGTAGCACAGTGTGTGGTTACTTGCAGTCACCAGGATCGACAGACGGCTGACAGCTTCTTTCTGCTCTCCCTTACTGAAGAGGGAGCAGATGCCCTCTGTGAGTCGGGAGCAGACCAGAAGCCCCTGCCCCTCTGGGTTCCTCCAGATAACCTATGGAAGGTCTGAGCCAAAAGTCCTTCATTGAGGATCCCTCACGGTTCTTGTCAGAGTTGTCAGATAAAATAGGATGATTTTAGCTGGGCGTGGTGGCGCACGCTTGTAATCCCAGCATTAGGAAGGCGGAGGCCAGAGGATTGCATGGACAGCCTCAGTTGCTTAGTGAGGCCTTTCGCAACTCAGTGAGACCCTGTTTCAAAAATAAAAAGACTAAAAAACTAGGGCTGGGGTGTACCTTGGAGGTATGGTCCCCCTGGATTCCATCCCTGGTACCACAAAAAAAAAAAAAAAGGATGATTTATACATCATGGAAGGCAAATGAAAATGTCAACGTCATGCTGGGCTTGGTGGTGCACGCTTATAATCCCAATATTCGGGAGACTGAGACAGGAGGATCGCGGTTTGGGGACAGCCTCAGCTACTTAGTGAGGCCCTTTGCAACTCAGTGAGACCCTATTTCCAAATAAAGAATAAAAAATAAGTCGGGCGTGGTGGCGCACGCTTATAATCCCAGCATTCGGGAGGCTGAGACCTGGAGGATCGCGGTTCGCGGACAGCCTCAGCTACTTAGTGAGGCCCTCTGCAACTCAGTGAGACTCGGTTTCAAAATAAAGAATAAAAAAATAGGGCAGGGGGTATAGCGCAGAGGTCAAATACCCCTGGGTTCCATCCCCAGACCCACAAAAAAAAAAAAAAGACTAAAAAATAGGGCAGGGGGTGTAGCTCAGAGGTCGAATGCCCCTGGGTTCCATCCCCAGACCCACAAAAGAAAAAAAGAAAGAAAAAAGAAAGCTGTCAACTTCACAATGCTGCTGTCTCACTTGAGTATGACAAGCGAGACCTGTGACAGCTTGGAGCTCCTCTCCATTGTCACGATGCTGTGGACTATCGGGTATCCAGCAGAGGTGTGGGGATGTGAGGCACAGCTCTGCAGAGAAAGCAGGCGTCTGGCACACACACCTGTGCGAGCAGGAAGACAGCAGCATCAGCCCAACCAGACAGGAAACTAGAAAGAAGAGGCCTGCTGCTGTCTGCAGCTGGAGACCTGCTGGGAGCTGCCCCAGGAACAAGAGGTGGCCATGTGGTAGAGTGCCCAGGAGCACTGCTGGGCTCAGATCCCGGCCTTTTAGCAAGCTGCTTTATCTTTCAGCTCGTACCACTTTGCCTCTTAGGATTGTTGTGAGGATTCTGTGCAGTAGTGTTTGTAAAAACACTTCTCACAGTGGCATACTTTGCAAGTGTTCAAGATAGCAGCTATTTTAATGTACTGAATATACTTAAGACCACTTGCTTCACACGATCATGTTTTCATGGTGTCTTTAATGCACTGCTGGTATCTTACAAAGGAGTTTTATTTCTAGTGTGTAACTCACCAGGAAGTAATGGAAAGTGATAGTCATAGACTTTATAAAGAAAGTCTTTCATTTAGAAGTTGGGGAGCAGAGGTACTTGACTTGCCCAAGTTCACATAGCTAATGAAGATGATGGAGTTAGAATTTACATCTTCTACGCTGGGCATGGTGGCACATGCTTGTAATCTTTGCGCTTGGGAGGCGGAGACAGGAGGATCACGCAGGTTTGAAGCCAGCCGCACTGGCTTACGAGACCCTGTTTCCAAAAAGAAAAAGTATAAAATAGGTCTGGGAGTGTAGCCCGGAGGTAGAAGGGCTTCCAGGAACCCCAGTACCACCAAAAAACAAACAAACAAAAAATTTACATCTTCTAAGTCTTTATATTTTTAGCTTGTTAATTGTCAAGTTTCTAGCCGGACGTGGTGTCGCACGCTTGTAATCCCAGCACTTGGGAGGCTGAGACAGGAGTTTGGCACAGATTCGAAGCCAGCCTCAGCTACTTAGTGAGGCTCTCAGCAACTTAGTGAGGCCCTGTTTCCAAATAAACTATTTTTAAAAATAGGTCTGGGAGTACAGCTCAGAGGTAGAAACCCCCCCCCCCCCCCCCCGGTTCCACCCCCAGTACCACAGAAAAAAAACAAAACGTCAAGTTTCTGAACATTACATCCTATCCAATTAAGAGATCTGTTAAGAAATAAAACAGTATGATGAGCACACCTTTATATCTTTATAAAGTGTTTGGCAACTTTGTGTGAATTTTAAGGAGGCTTTTTTTCTTATTTATTTTTGGTGGTATTAGGAATTGAATTCAGGGCCTTGCACATGTGAGGCGTGTGTTCTACAACTGAGCTACTGCAGGCCCCCCCCCCCTTTTTTTTTGAGACAGGGTCTCGATAAGTTGCCCAACCTGGTCTGGATCTTATGTCCCTCCTGTCTCAACCTCCCAAGTAGCTGGGATTACATGTGTGTACCATTACGTTAGGCTGAGATTTTCTTTTTGTACTAGGAATTGAACCCAGGGGCCTTCTACCTTTGAGCTATACCCCCAGCCCTTTGATTTTTTTTTTTTTTTTTTTTTTTTTAATTTTGAAACAGCCTTCTTAAGTTGCTGAGGCTGGTCTCAAGCCTGCGATCCTCCTGTTTCAGCCTCCCAAATACTGGGATTACAGGTGTGGCCACCGCACCTGGCTTGATTTTTTTTTTTTCCTGTCAGTTTGTTTTTTAAATTTTAGCTGAGGAGTAAGAATTGATGTGCATATTTACTTTATGACAAAACTGAAGTTCTTTTAAGTGTTTGGATCTTTTGACTTACAGAGAGCCACTTATTTAGACAGGGTATAGACAAATAGCTTGTAATACAGGCTACTTGCTGTAGAGAATTTCACTGTAGTTTGATTAGCAGCCCTTTCCAAAGGTCCAGCCACTAGGACAGGTTTGGGCCATGGTCTGTGATGAGAAGCCAGCAAGCTAAGAGTGACTTCTTGTTTTTCTGCAGCTTTAAAGAATTGGGGGATGAGCTCTGTGACGGAGACCTGGGAGGACGTTGATTAAACTTTGTACTACCTAGTCCTTTACCTGAAGAGCTTCTGAGCATCTGCCTGTGGACATGAAAATGGCTATTATAATAGCATTGATCTAGTGAGATGTTTTGGGTTTTTTATTTTTTTTCAGTTATTATTTTGATACTGGGGATTGAATTTAGGGTCATTCTACCGCTGAGCACTACACCCAGCCCTATTTTATTTTTTATTTTGAAACAGAGACTAAGTTCTTGAGGCTGGCCTTGAACCTGAGGTCCTTCTGTCTCAGCCTTCCAAGTACCAAGATTTCAGGCGTTCACTGTGGTGTTTGACTTTTGACCTTTATAGGCCCTCTGCAAGAAAACTCAGTATATAAAAATGAACACACAGAGAACAGTTTTAGCACCACCCTAAGGGCTCTTTCCAGAAAGACCTTCACCCATGGCCTGTAACAGAAGCCCACTGCTTGTATAAGTGCGTGTTACTGATGCTTAACTATTTGGCTAGCAGATTGGAAGCTGGTGTGTCTGTCTCACTGCCAGCTGCTGGCCAAGGAACTGAAGATGTATAGACGGAATTCTTTTTTTTTTTTTTTTTTTTTTTTTGCAGGTCTGGGGATGGAACCCAGGGGCATTTGACCTTCGAGCTACACCCCCTGCCCTATTTTTTTTTTTTTTTAATTCTTTATTTTGAAACCGGGTCTCACTGAGTTACAGAGGGCCTCACTAAGTACCTGAGGCTGTCTGTGAACCGTGATCCTCCAGGTCTCAGTTTCCGAATGCTGGGATTAGAAGCATGCTTCATCACGCCTGGCTTAGACAAATTCTTATAGCATTGCCTGAGGTCCCATTGCTGCACTTGCCACCTTACAAGTATATTTTTTGTATAGAATAAAGTATGTATGGAGTTATTTTTACTTTAATCAAACTGTTAGGCTCTGTATAAAATAGTCTAAAAATAATCTTGCAATTTAGGGACTTGTGCTTCTTGAATGATTTGCCGTTAGAGATGATTTTTAAATGTCTGTCTGTGACAAAGGACAGGCATCGTGAATTTAACTTTTTTTTTTTAATGCTTCTGCACGGCATAATAGAGAAGGTTCATGATGTATTTTTGTTGTGTTTTGAGGTGCTGGGGATTGAACCTAGGGCTTGCTAGGAAGTACTGTTACCACTCAGCAGTAACCCCAGCCCGTAGGCTTTTAATACCTCTAGACAGAGTCCAGCTTGGCTGGGGCAGAGCAGCTCCCAACTGCAACTCACTTTGAAATTCATCAAAAAGCCGGGCGTGGTGGTGCACGCGCGTCATCCCAGCATGGGGAGGCTGAGACAGGAGGATCGCGGTTCACGTACGGCCTCGGCTATTTAGTGAGGCCCTTTGCAGCTCAGTGAGACCCTGTTTCCAAATAAAGTATAAAACAGGTCTGGGAGTATAGCCCAGAGGTAGAAAAGCCCCTGGGTTCCACCCCCAGTACCACAAAAAGGAAAAAGAATAAAAAATAGGGCTGGGGGTGTAGCTCAGAGATAGAATGTCCCTGGGTTCCATGGTCCATCTCCCACACCGCCAAAAAAATCCATCAAAAAAAGTCACAAAATTAGTACATCTGTGCTAAAGCCAGCGGAGTTCAATCTTAATGGTGGGATCCGGTTTGGCAGAATCTACCGGAGTTTCCCAGGCTTGGTGAAGGAGGAATATACTCTGCGCTTGCTTGTTCCTTGGCCTGTTACTCACAGAGGTAGCCATTAGTGTTACAGGTCTAAGTACTGACTGAGGCCTGGCCGCGGTTATAGGTAAGGCAAGGCATATTGTGAAAGTAGAGACGGCGGCTGTGATGGAGAGATGAGCGTTGGTGAAGGTCTTCTCACCAGGACGCGGGTGCTGGTTCTGTGAGTGCCAGAGCAGTGCCTGTTAGAGAAGACCAGGACGATTGGCGTCTAATCTCCTTAGGAGCGCGCGTCTGTCCTGCTCACGTCTCGAGGACCTGCCCGAAGTACAGTTGAGTGAAGGGCTGGATCGGCGGTCTGCTGGGGCAGACAGACCAAGGAGGTGGTGCGGCCCCCCTCGGCCTGCAGCCTGCTATTGGGGGTGCAGAGCAGGCCCCTGGCGTCCATCAAAGAGCGCTTCCTAGGACCGAATCATACGCTGGGGTTCTTACAGAAGAGGGGAGGGAAGAATATTCCAGAAAGAAATGACAGCTTGTGTGGAGACCTGAGAGCTGGGAGCGAGCGAAGCCTCTGCTGCAGGGGAAGGCGATGCTGGAGGAGCCGGGTTGGGACGCGGCTTGTGGAGGCGGGGTGGTGGGAGCAGAGCCCGGAAGGGCCTAGAAACACTCTGGAGAGTTTTTCTTAAATGTGTGTACCTGTGTGAGTTACTAGGGATTGAACTTAGAGGCCTTCTGCCACTAGGCTACACCTCCTTTTTCTTTTTTTCTTTTTCTTTTTTTGCGGTCCTGGGGATGGAGCCCAGGGGTATTCTACCTCCGGGTGACACCCCCACCCAGCCCTATTTTTTATTCTTTATTTTGAAACAGGGTCTCACTGAGTTGCCTTAAAGGGCCTCATTAAGTAGCTGAGGCTGTCTGCGAACCGCCATCCTCTAGTCTTGACCTCCCGAAAGTGTGCCACCACGCCCAGCTTTTATTTTGTTACAAAATAGCTCAATTTTTTGGGAAACCAGGCTGGCCTCACACCTGTCTCAGGCTCCCAAGTACTGCAAACAAAGAGAAAGTTGAAGGAATTTTAGTCATGTATCCCACCCGAGATCCCGCCATTAAGATTGAACTCCGTTTGCTTTATCACAGATGTTCTCATTTTGTGAGCCTTCTTTTGATGGATTTCAAAATAAGTTGCAGATAGTGTCAAGCTTCCCTCTCAACACTTGCACATATCGTGAATCCCCACAGGCTCAGAGAGTGGCGTGGCAGGCTTCCTTCAGGAGGTGCCTTAGCTGTAGGGTGGAGAATGGCCTGGATGTGCTGTACACGCAATGCACACCCTTTTTGCTTCTGGTACGAGGACTGAAGCCCAGGGTACTCTACCACTAGGCCACATCCCCACCCTTTTATAATTATTTGGTACTAGGGATTGAACCCAGAGGCATTTTGTCTCTGAGCTACATATACCCCAGTATATTTTATTTTATTTTATTTTTTTGGTACTGGGGATTGAACTCAGGCATTCTACTTCAGAGCTATACCTCCAGCCCTATTTTTTATTCTTTACTTTTTATTCTTTTCTTTTCTTTTTTTTTTTGGTAGTACTGAGGATGGAACCCTTCTACCTCCTGGTTACACTCCCAGACCTATTTTACATATTTATTTGGAAACAGGGTCTCTTAAGCCAGCAAGGCTGGCTTCGAACCTGCGCTATCCTCCTGTCTCTGCTTCCCAGGCGCGATGATTACAAGCGTGCGCCACCATGCCCGGCCTATTCTTTATTTTTGAAACAGGGTCTCACTAAGTTGCAGAGGGCCTCACTAGGCTGAGGCTGGCTATGAATGGTGATCCTCCTTTCTCAGCCTCCCAAGTACTGGGATTACAAGCATGCACCACTACATCCGGCCTTTTTATTTTTTATTTTGAAACAGGGTCTTGTAAGTTTCTGAGGCTGACCTCAAACCTGTGATCCTCCCATCTCAGCCTCTTAAGTAGCTAGAGTTATAGGTTTACGCCGTAGTGCTCGGCTAGTGCCCAACTCGAGTGGTACATTTATAAGTTGAGTGTGAGGAGCAGGGGAGCAGGCCATGGGTTTACAAGCCTTTTGCCTAGAGCCATGAGGGAATCGGATGTCACTCTGCACAGTGACTTGTAATCCCAGTACTTGGGAGGCTGAGGCAAGAGGACTGCAGGTTCTTATCAAGACCCTCAGCACTTTAGTGGGTCCCTGCTTCAAAATAAAACGTGCTGGGGGTGTAGCTCAGGTAGAATGCCCCTGGGTGCAAGCCCCATGCTGCACACTCACACGCAAAGGAGACCTAGGGGAAAATAAATGACAACTAATAGCACCATTTGAGGCTGCGTGTAGCCCTCGAGTGAGACATCCTCACGCCTCCGGTAAGATTCCTTCAGTAGTAGGTGCTGCTTACAGAATCTTTGTCTCCGTTGGCTGTTCATTCATTTAGCGGTACTGGTGATTGAACACAGGGACATTCTACCTCCCAGCTACACCCCCAGCCCTGTGTTTTATTTATTTTGAAATATGGCCTCATTAAGTAGCTGAGGCTGGCTGAGAACCTTTAATCCTTCTGTCTCAGCTTCCAAAGTACTGGGATTACAAGTGTGAGCCATCACGTCTGGCTCTTATTTTTTATTCTTTACTTTGAAATGGGGTCTCACTGAGTTGCAAAGGGCCTCACTAGGTAGCTGAGGCTGGCTGCGAACTTGCATCCTCCTATCTCAGTCTCTTAAGTACTGGGATGACAAGCGTGTGCCACCATGCCAGGCTTCTTTGGCCTTTCAGATGTTTTGTGAAAGGTCTATTTTTGTATGCCCACATTTGCCATCAAGACAGATCATGTCAGTGCATTTGGGTGTAAAGCAAGAGCTGCAGCCAGCAGTCATAAGCTTCAGGCATATAAAAAGAAGAAATGGGCTTACAGTAAAAGCTCGAGTGTTAATTTTCACCTAGCTTCAGATGTTACTAAAGTTGACAGATGATACAGGGTAGAAGAGTGTTGAGTCTACATGTGTTTTTGTTGGTTCTACGTTCCTTCTGTTCTTTTTCTTGCCCACCTTACTGTCTCCTAATTCTCTCCCTGCCCCTGCTGCATATTTCTTTAGGGTCTCGTGGCCCTGGTGAGGGTCACAGTGCCCGGTCCTTGTCAGTCTTGTTCTGTCCAGCCTCCAAGCTGGGTGCACGACTTCACCCAGGTCTTCTCCTGAGAATCTTGCAACTGATAGGTTGAACTGGGATGGCATCAGAGTGGCATTTTCTAGTTGGGTGTGGTGGTGCCCACTGTAAACCTAGCTGCTCTGGAGGCTGCAGAAGGTTTACAAGTTTGAGGCCAGCCTGGGGGGCAACTTAGCAAGACCCTGTCTCAAAATTTAAAAGGCTGGGGATACAGCTCAGTGGTAGAGTGCTTGCCTAGCATGCACACGGCCCTGGGCTCAATCCCCAGTCCCTTCCCACAAAAAGAGTGGGTCTTCCCCAAGCTGCAGTGCCCCACTTTACCTCCCTGTCTGAAAAGTACTCACAGAACAAGCCGTTTCTAGCAGGATAGAAGCGGACGTAACGGAGCGGCATCTGGTAGAGCTGGTGGTGATGGAGTCTGTCTGGGATTCTGTAGCTGCCCAGTGTCTTCTGTCGTCACCTTTTTGTTGGAGCTGGTTCTAGCTGGACCTTTCACATGGCATCAGAAAGCATCCTCAAATAATCCTTTTATTTATTTATTTTCTTTTTTGCGGTACTGGGGATGAAACCCGGGACATTCATTCTACCTCCAAGCTACAACCCCGGCCCTATTTTTTATTCCTTATTTTGAAACAGGGTCTTACTGAGTTGCAAAGGGCCTCACTAAGTAGCTGAGGCTGGCCACGAACCTGGATCCTTGTGTCTCAGCCTCCCAAATGCTGGGATCACAAGTGTGCACACCACACCCGGCTTAAATAATCCGTATTATACTTACAAACTTATTCTTTTTTGGTATGTATCTAGGTGAAGATGGAGCTGGGAAAACAAGTTTAATAAGGAAAATTCAGGGAATAGAAGAGTACAAGAAAGGAAGAGGATTGGAGTATTTGTACTTAAACGTGCATGACGAAGACAGGGATGGTGAGTGTCGCTTCTGTTGAGCTCGTGCATCCTGAGGTGAGCGCTGCCGCCCGCCTTAGTTCTCACTTTTCTTATTGTGTCACTTTTACTAGGAGTCGGGTGTGGTGAGGCTTAGTCAGCAGCCAAGGTTAGGCTACTTTAATCAAAAGACTTGGGCCTGGTGTCCTGGTGCACATACCGGCTCGCTTGCCGTGCTTGAGATCAGCCTCTCAGTTCACCCTCCTGTAGGCAGTGGTGACTTTGCTGACTTCCTTTTCACCTTTTCTCCATTTTCTAATAATAATGTAATCCATTCCCCAGCTTTTCTCATCTGATCAGCCATTTTTCTGCTGTAGATTGTTAGCCTTTTTCATGTTATATATATATTTGCGGTACTAGGGATGGAACCCAGGGGCATTCTACTACCTCCGAGTTACACTCCCAGCCCTATTTTTTTTTTTTTTTTTTTTTTTGGTGGTGGTACTGGGGATGGAACCCTTCTACCTCCGGGCTACACTCCCAGACCTATTTTATATTTTTATTTGGAAACAGGGTTTCTTACGCCAGCAAGGCTGGCTTCGAACCTGCGCGATCCTCCTGTCTCAGCCTCCCAAGCACTGGGATTACAAATGTGTGCCACCACACCCGGCCATATATAATATTTTAAGTGTGCATGGCTCTATCTGCTGATGATAAAAGTGTAAACACGCTTGTCTGGTGATGTGGTTCCGTGTGTGTGATACCCTGGGTTCAGTCTCCAGCACTAGAAACAAACAAGCGTAGTCTCTTGGCTTTGGATTAAGAAATATGAAGTCAAGGTGCTCTCATCACCCGGGTTGGCCAGTAAATCATTTTAGGCCTTGACTAGATTGGTAGAAATGCCGGGTGAGGTGGCCAAGCATGGCGGCGCACGCTTGTCATCCCCGCGCTTGGGAGGCTGAGACAGGAGGATCGCAGAGATTTGAAGCCAGCCTCAGCTACTCAGTGAGGCTCTCAGCAACTTAGTGAGACCCTGTTTCCAAATAAAGTGTAAAATAGGTCTGGGAGTATAGCCCAGAGGTAGAAAAGCCCCTGGGTTCTACCTCCAGTACCACCAAAAAAAAAAAAAAAAAAAAAAGTTGGTAGAAATGGCATAGTTGAACTTTATCAAAGCTAGACAACTCTTGTGGAGATGCCCTAAAATACTAAGTAGTATTGTGAGCTGGGTGAAGAAATTATTTAATCCTGTTGCCTGGGAACTTTGTCTGTTTTAGATCAAACAAGATGTAATGTGTGGATCTTAGATGGAGACCTGTATCACAAAGGGCTCCTTAAGTTTTCCCTGGATGCCATTTCTCTGAAGGACACTCTAGTTATGCTGGTCGTGGACATGTCAAAGCCCTGGACTGCTTTGGATTCTTTACAGAAGTGGGCAAGTGTTGTCCGAGAACATGTTGACAAATTGAAAATTCCTCCTGAAGAGATGAAAGAAATGGAACAAAAGCGTGAGTAGTCTAAGAATATTTATGTAGGCTTCCAACGCCAAAAACCTTAGCTGACCAGTAATCGTTAGTTTTTTTACTGTGAACAAGGTTTAATAAAAGAAACACAATGACTTCCGTTTTTGAAATTGGATTTGAGTAGGACATGCCGGGTTTTACAGTAGCTTTAGTGGGAAGCATATCCATAATGGTAAACTCTTTATCCTTCTTGCCAACTGGCTGTGTGCGCATTTTGAAGGGTCTTTCAGGAAAATTTTGAATTTTTCTTCAGCTGTTCATTTTTAGTAGTTTTATTTTTTAATTTTTGCAGTACTGGGAATGGCACCCAGGTGCATTCTACCTCTGAGCTCCACCCCCAGCCTTGTGTTTTATTCTTTATGTGAAACAGGGTCTCACTGAGTTGCATAGGGCCTCACTAAGTAGCTGAGGCTGGCCACGAACTGTGATCCTGTCTCAGCCTCCTAAATGCTGGATTACAAGCCTGCGCCACCATGCCCCAGCTCAGTACTCAGTAGTTTTATTTCATTCATATATATATATATATATATATGTATAGTGGTCTGGGGATGGAACCCAGGGCCATTCGACCTCCGAGCTACACTCCCAGCCCTATTTTTTATTCTTTATTTTGAAACAGGGTCTCACTAAGTTGTGGAGGGCCTCACTAAGTAGCTAAGTCTGTCTGCGAACCATGATCCTCCGGTCTCAGCCTCCCAAATGCTGAGATTACAAGCATGCGCCATCACACTTTATTTCTTGATTAGTAATCTTACCAACATTTTTTTTTTATTGGCAGTACAGTACTGGGGATTGAACCCAGGGACATTCTACCTCTGAGCTATACCTCCAGCCCTATTTTATTTTTATTTGGAAACAGGATCTCACTAGGTTGATGAGAGTCTCACTACTTGGTGAGGCTGTCCTAGAACCTGTGATCCTCCTGTCTCAGCCTCCCAAGTACTGGGATTACAAGTGTGCACCATCATGCCAGCTTTTTCAAAATGGACTATGCCAGAAAAGATATTAACAACATAAATAGGAATATGTTAAGCTGGTTTATTGTATATAAAGTACATAATACATTTTGTACATGCTCGTGTGAGTTGGAAATTTTCATGGAGATGATGAAAATGATACAGGATCATTTCTAAAAGATTTTAAACCAGCGACATTTTAAATGTCACTGGAACTCTTTAATTACAGTGTTGTACTTTGCCTAAAAAATACTCAGATGAAATGCTTTTGTCATTTTTAGCCAGTGATAACTTTTAGGGGCTAACTGACATCTTCCTGGACTTCATACGTAAGAGGACGGCATGCACAGCCGGAATGCTGGCTTTGTCTGTTATTTTTGCAGTAGTGGGGACTGAACCCAGGGACATGCTGCCTCTAAGCTATTCCCCCAGCTCTATTTTTGATTCTTTATTTTGAAATAGTGTTGTGGGAGGCCTCACCAAGTAGCTGAGGCTGTCTGTGAACCGTGATCCTCCTGTCTCAGCCTCCCAAATGCTGGGATTAAAAGCTTGCACCAAAGCCGGGCGTGGTGGGCACGCTGGTCATCCCAGCCTTCGCGAGGCTGGGACCGGAGGATGGCGGTTCACAGCCAGCCTCTGCTACACAGTGAGGCCCTCCGCAGCTCAGTGAGACCCTGTTTCCAAATAAAGAATAAAAGAGGGCAGGGGCGTGGCTCAGAGGTCAGATCCCCCTGTGTCGCATCCCCAGTGCCAAAATAAGTAAGTAAGCAAAGCGCGCGCCACCACACCCAGTTTTTCTTAAATGCTTTTAATCCATGCTTTTCTTTTCCTGTTGCCCCTTGCTTCTCAAGTTGTACCCTCCCCGTCTCTGCATCTGAGTTTATACTAGAGTCCTGCTTCCCAGCCTGTGCTCTCTGAGCCTCACCGTCAGGATCGCTTGGAACTTGTCAGAAATACAGACTCCTCCACCTCACCCCAGAATCTGAACGGGAAACTCTGGGGTGGAGCCAGTGACCTGTGACCTCCCGGGCCCTTTGGGTGGTTCTGAGGCGGGAGGATTTGAGAGCCGCTGTTAGGTTTCATCCTGGTCTCCATTGAAGGTAGTAGCCGCTGCGGATGCACACAAGTGCCCCTGAACTCCTGGTGCAGTCAGACTCCCCTGCCCAGGAAGCCCCTCCCTCGGCCCGTGTCAGTTCAGAAGTTTTCCTCCATATGAGTCAGTATTTATAATCCAAAAAGGATCTGGCTCCTAATTATTTTTTTAAAAACCTATTCTAATTCTATAAGTGATATACATAATAACCTTAGCACATTTTTTCCTGGTATTTTTCTTCTTATTTCTAAGCTGGAGTTATACTTTGGTTTTCTTCTTTATTATGTCTCTCAATGTTGTTATTTTCCTACAGCATAACTTAGTCTTTGAAAACTACACGTTTTAGCCGGGCGTGGTGGCGCGCGCTTGTGATCCCCGCGCTCGGGAGGCTGAGACAGGAGGATGGCACGGGTTCGAAGCCAGCCTCGGCTACTGAGTGAGGCTCTCAGCAACTCAGTGAGACCCTGTTTCCAAATAAAATATAAAATGGGTCTGGGTGTATAGTCCGGAGGTAGAAAGCCTCTGGGTTCCACCCCCAGTACCACCAAAAAAAAAAAAAGAAAACTACACATTTTATGGTTCTATGCGAGTTTCCTCATGTACTGTTTTGATCCTATGCAGGGGATAATTTGTTTACAGATTTGTTGTTTTGCTTTTAAACATGAAAAAAAAGTTATATAGAAATTCCTGGGTGTGTTCTTTTACGATTGTGTCCTTGAGAATTCCTAGAAAGGTAATTACTGAGTCAAAGCATACATTATTAATGCTTTTGATACATTCACGTTTCCTTTTTGACAGTCTTGCAAGTGACTTCTAAATGATTATCAGCATTGGTAATATCTCATTATTTTTTTACCAGGGTTAAAGAATGAATATGGCCCAAGATTTATTCAGGTAAAAGTCCTGAATAAAGGTCTTAGAGAAGGAAGTTAATACTAGAAAACTATCTAACACTTTGTATTTATTTATTTATTTATTTATTTATTTATTTATTTATTTATTTGTGTACTGGGGATGGAACCCTTCTATCTCTGAGCTACATTCCCAGCCCTACTTTTTATTTTTATTTTGAAAGGGTCTCACCAAATTTCAGAGGGCCTTACTAAGTAGCTGTGGCTGGCCAAGAACTTGCGATCCTCCTGTCTCAGCCCCCCAAGTACCAGGATCACAAGTGTGCACCACCACACCTGGCTTTATTTTTTTTTAATTGAGGTACTGGAGATTGAATGCAGGGGCACTCAACCGCTGAGCTACATCCCCAGTCCTGTTTTGTTTTGTTTTATTTTAAATAGGGTCTTGCTACATTGCCCAGCCTAGCCTTGAGTTTGCTGGTGCCCTGCTTCAGATTCCAGAGTAGCTGGGATTACAGGTGTGTGCCACCGTGCTCAGCTAGTACTGTTATTAAATTGTGGGATTTTTTCTTCTTTATTTTTTTCTTTTGTTTTTTCAGTGCTCTTACTCTCAGAATATAGAAAAGCAGAGGTATAGTGAGATTGCTCAAAGTCTTTTGCACAGAGTAAACCCGGCCTATGGAGAACCCCACCTTTAGAGCCATCAGTGTAGTCTTAGGCCTCAAGATTATTAATGTAGGTCCAGTGTATATACTCTTCTTGGAAATTGATTTCTCAAACCCTTTTTTGTTTCTTCTCTTACACAAAACTAAATATAAACTCTAGTGAAATATATTTGTAGATGATGGCAGAAATAGCTACCTACTGAAATATAGCAACTTCTAAACTCTTTACTTTGATTTTCAGTGATTAGAGACTTCCAAGAATATGTAGAGCCGGGAGAAGACTTCCCAGCTTCCCCTCAGAGAAGAAGCGCCGCTGCGCAGGAAGACAGAGATGACAGCGTGGTCCTCCCGCTGGGCGCCGACACGCTCACACACAACTTGGGCGTCCCAGTCCTCGTTGTTTGCACGAAGGTTAGTTTGCTTCCTACAGATTTTGCTACTGATCGTCACCAAGGATGAACAAGTATTTTGTTTGTCAGTGTTTAGGAGTTGCATTAGTTTTCCTAGATAATTTTTTAATTGAATAAAATTAATATTTTAAAATATTGGATGCTGTTCACATGTTGCTTTGTGATTTTGTTGGTTTGGGTTTTGGCCTGCAGTCAGTACTCCGCCTGTAGGAGCATTGTCTGAAGGCTGAATAAGTTACTTGTGTCTGTAGAAGGGAGGACTAAGCTTAGCTCTCAGGGGCATAGCAGACCCTTGAGGGCAGAGGCAGTAGTATGTTTTCAGTTCTAATTCCACGCCTGGAAACCCTGATGTGGCAGGTGGTGGCGTGGATAGCGAGCTGCGGTGCTGTGCTTCTGTCCTCCGGCCGGTGGCCGTCCCCCAACCGCCCATCCACGGCAGCTGCACTGCCTGGGCATCTGCCTGTGGCTGCTGCTGTCCCGTTTGTCTGTCTGTGAGGAAGGGTTAGTCCCTGATGTGCAATTTTCTACTCATGCAGAATACTCTTCACTGGAGAGAATGGGATTCTTCAACCTCAACCAGCTCTGCTTTTCTTTCCTTCTTTTTCTTTCTTTCTTTTTTTTTTTTTTTTTTTTTGCGGGTCTGGGGATGGAACCCAGGGGCATTCCACCTCCAAGCTACAGCCCCTGCCCTATTTTTTATTCTTTAGTTTGAAACCGGGTCTCATGGGTTGCGGAGGTTCTCACTAAGTAGCTGAGGCTAGCTGTGATCCTCCCATCTCAGCCTCCCGAATGCTGGGATTACAAGGGTGCGCCACCACACCCGGCCCAACCCTATTTTGTATTCTTTACTTTGAAACAGGGTTTCACTAAGTAGCAGAGGACCTCACTACTAGCTGAAGCTGGCAACAGATCTGTGATCCTCGTGTCTCAACCTCTCAGGTACTGGGATTACTAGCGTGCCCTACCATGCCCAGTTTAGTGTTTTTTTTAACATTAAATTATATTGTATTAATCCCCTAATGTCAGAAGAGATTATGTGATAAAAAATGAATATGATTTTAAAAAGAATCACACATTTACGCCGGGCACGTGGTGGGCTTGTAATCCCAGCATTCGGGAGGCTGAGACCAGAGGATCATGGTTCATGGACAGCCTCAGCTACTTAGTGAGGCCCTCTGCAACTTACTTACACCCTGTTTCAAAATAAAAATACAAAAATAGGACAGGGGGTGTAGCTCGGAGGTCAAATGCCTCTGGGTTCCATCCCCAGACCCCCACACACAAAAAATATTGGATGCTTGTAATCCCAGTACTTGGGAAGCTGAGACAGAAGGATGACAGGTTTGTAGCCAGCCTCAGCAACTTGATAAAGCCTTCTATAACTTAGTGAGATCCTGTTTCAAAATAAATAGAAAAAATAGAGCTAGAGGTGTTTAAGGTAGAATGCCCCTGGTTTCAGTCCCCAGTACCATACATACAAAAAAAAAAAAACAAAAAGAGTATTTAAAACATGGACTTTAAAATACCTTGCAGCTCCTGTTATTATATAAAGCTGATATGTGGTCATCAAGGGTTTCTTATCTACCTATTAAAAGGTGCTGATAGCCCATTCCCGTAATCCCAGTATTTGGGAGGTTCAAAAACAACCTCAGCCAGTAGTGAGTCTTTCAGTAACCTTGAAAGACCCTTTTGCAAAACAAAAAAGTCTGTTTTTTTTTTTTTTTTTTTTTTTTTTTGTGGTGTTGGGGGTGGAACCCAGGGGCTTTCTACCTCCTGGCTACACTCCCAGACCTAGTTTCTGTTTTATTTGGAAACAGGGTCTCACTTAGTTGCTGAGAGCCTCACTAAGTAGCTGAGGCCGGCTTTGAACCTGTGCAATCATCCTGTCTCAGCCTCCCAAGTGCGGGGATTGTGTGTGTGTGTGTCACCATGCCTGGCGAAGTCTTATTTTTAAAGGAAAAATATTAAATATATAGAATCTTGAGTCAGTATCATATGAGCCATGGGTTGATTTATAAGATTACTAAGAAGGTATTATCTACTGTTTTTCATAGAATCTTAAGATACCATGAGATACATATACTTTAGTTTATGAGCTTTTTTATTATGGAACCCAGGGGCATTCTACCTCCAAGCTACAGCCCCTGCCCTTTGCTTTGAAACCGGGTCTCACTGAGTTGCAGAGGGCCTCACTAAGTAGCTGAGGCTGTCTGTGAAACACGATCCTCCACTCTCAGCCTCCTGAATGCTGGGATTACAAGCGTGCACCACCACGCCTGGCTAGTTTATGGGGTTTTATTTTTTTATTTTTTTTTGGTGGTACTGGGGTTCCTGGAAGCCCTTCTACCTCCGGGCTACACTCCCAGACCTATTTTTACATTTTTATTTGGAAACAGGGTCTCCTAAGCCAGCGTGCGAGGCTGGCTTCGAACCTGCGCGATCCTCCTGTCTCTGCCTCCCAAGCGCGGGGATTACAAGCGTGCGCCACCACGCCCGGCTAGTTTATGAGTTTTTAAAATGTGTGAGGGAGGAGAGAATGTGTGGCTGAATGGATGGGAATGTGATGGTTCAGTTCCATCAGTTTAAAGATGAAAATAGAAAATCTTAGCCAGGCCTTCTGAATTCAGCTTTTTGTTTTGTTTTTGTTGTACTGGAGATTAAACCAGAGTCTCATGCATGCTAGGCAGTGCTCTACCACTGAGCTACTAGTGGCTTCAGTTGAGAGCTATTTACTAAACTGCCATGCTTTGCCAGAAGTGTGGTTAAGTGTCTAGTATAATAAGTAAAGCGTCTTTGAATACTTTAATTAGCACATATAACCACTTAGTATAAGCTTGACTTATTGTTATTTTGTATTTCTTCATGTACTAAAGCTTTCTTCTTGGTGTTTTGACCAAACTCAAAGTAATATAGAAGTCAATGCTGTTTAAAGAAAGTTACTCATTAAGACTAAATCTTTTTTTTTTTTTTTTGGTGGTACTGGGGGTGGAACCCAGAGGCTTTCTACCTCTGGGCTACACTCCCAGACCCATTTTCTATTTTATTTGGAAACAGGATCTCACTAAGTTGCTGAGAACCTCACTAAGTAGCTGAGGCTGGCTTCGAACCTGTGCGATCTTCCTAAGACTCCAATTAAAGCCGGGCATGGTGGCACATGTCTGTAATCCTAGTACTTGGGAGGCTAGACAGGAAGATTGCAGCTTCGAAGCCAGCCTCAGCAACTTAGACCCTGTTTCAGAATAATAAGAGCTGAATGTGCTGGTGCATGTTTGTAATCCCACTACTTTGGAGGCTAAGACAGGAAGATTACAGGTTCAAAGCCAGCTTTAGCACCTAACAAGGCTTCTGCAATTTAGTGAGACCCTGTTTCCAAATAAGAAAATCAGGCTGGGAGTATGACTTGGAGATAGAATGCCTCTTGAGTTGAGTCACCAGTACCATAAATAAGTAAATAAAAACGAAAAGGGATGGGAATGTAGATCGGAGGTAGATCCTGGGTTCAATTCCAAGTACCACCAAAAAAAAAAGACTCCATCCAGCTAAGTCTCGGTTGGTATTCTAGGCTCTACTGATCAGTCACAATAGCAGAGTGGTAGTTTCATGATGTTCCCTAGCCAAAATTGAAATGTTTAAATATCACACATAATTTGCCAGGCATGGTGGTGCACACTTGTAATTCCAGCGCTTGGGAGGCTAAGATAGTAGGATTGCGTAGGTTTGAAGCCAGCCTCAGCTACTGAGTGAGGCTCTAAGCAACTTAGTGAGACCCTGTTTCCAAATAAAGTATATTAAAAAAAAAAAATAGGTAGCCAGGCATGGTGGCACATGCTTGTAATCCCCGCGTTTGGGAGGCGGAGTTAGGATCGCGCAGGTTCGAAGCCAGCCTTGCTCGCTTAAGAGACCCTGTTTCCAAATAAAAACATAAAAAAGGTGTCTGGGAGTATAGCTCAGAGGTAGAAGGGTTTCCAGGAACCCCAGTACCACTAAAAAAAAAAAAAAAATAGGTCTGGGAGTATGGCCCAGAGGTAGAAAAGCCTCAGCGTTCCACCTCCAGTACCACACACACAAAAAAAAATAATTAATAAACAAAATAAATACTACATGTAATTTGACTATTTTAAGTTAATGTTATGCTATTTTTGAATTATTTTGACTTGACAGTGTGATGCCATCAGTGTACTGGAGAAAGAGCACGACTACAGAGACGAGCATTTTGATTTTATCCAGTCACATATCCGCAAGTTCTGTTTGCAGTGTATCCTTTAATCATCAGTAACGATACAGTGTCCTGCCTGGTTTGTTTTTTAACAAAGGTATTAAATTGATGAACTTTAAGCTGGGTGTGGCGGTGCACTCTTGTGATCCCAGTACTTGGGAGACTGAGTCAAGAGATTGCAGGTCCATGGCCAGCCTCAGCTACTTAGTGAGGCTCCCACAACTTAGTGAGACCTTGTTTCCAGATAAGAAATAAAATCTTTGTGGGTATAATTTGGTGGTAGAATGGCTCCGGATTCCATCCCTAGTACCAAAAATTACAAAATAAAAATAAATAAATTGATGCACTTTAGAAATTCTTTTTTTTTTTTTTTTTTCGGTACTGGGGATGGAACACAGGGGCATTCCACCTCTGAACTACACTCCTGCCCTATTTTTTATTGTTTTTTGGTGATACTGGGGGTGGAACCCAGGGGCTTTTCTACCTCCGGGCTATACTCCCAGACCTTTTTTTTTTTTTAATATACTTTATTTGGAAACAGGGTCTCACTAAGTTGCTGAAAGCCTCACTAAGTAGGTGAGGCTGGCTTCGAATCTGTGCCAAACTCCTGTCTCAGCCTCCCAAGCGCTGGGATTACAAGTGTGTGCCACCACGCCCGGCTATATTCTTTATTTTGAAACAGGGTCTCACTAAGTTGCAGAGGGCCTCGCTAAGTAGCTGAGGCTGTCTGTGAACCACGATCCTCCTGTCTCAGCCTCCCAAATGCTGGGATTACAAGTGTGCGCCATCATGCCTGGCTTAGAAATTCTTTTATTTATTTATTTATTTATTTATTTATTTATTTTTATTTTTTTGGTGGTACTGGGGGTGGAACCCAGAGGCTTTCTACCTCCGGGCTGTACACCCAGACCTTTTTTATTTATTTCTTTTCTTTTCTTTTTTTTTTTTGGTGGTACTGTGGGTGGAACCCAGAGGCTTTCTACTTCCGGGCTATACTCCCAGACCTTTTTATATTTTATTTGGAAACAGGGTCTCACTAAGTTGCCAAAAGCCTCACTAAGTATCCGAGGCTGGCCTCGAACCGGTGCGATCCTCCTGTCTCAGCCTTCCAAGCGCGGGGATTACAAGTGTGCGCCACCACACCCGGCAGACCTTTTTTATATTTTATTTGGAGACAGGGTCTCACTAAGTTGCTGAGAGCCTCACTAAGTGGCTGAGGCTGGCTTCGAACCCGTGCGATCCTCCTGTCTCAGCCTCCCAAGCGCGGGGATTACAAGCGTGCGCCACCACGCCGGGCTCTGGCTTAGAAATTCTGTAAATGTTATTTCTCTTATCTCTCATGGGAAGTTTTGTATCTCAATATTTTGAAGTGAAAGCAAGTATTGAAATATATAACTTTGGTTTGCTATATTTAAAGTACTAAAGAAAAATACTCAGGAGTTGTTGCATGTGGAAAATTCTAATGCCAAGGCATTGTGGACATATTCTGATTAGAAATCGTTTATGGGGTGAAAGGCAGGGCGGATCAGTCTTTTATGTCTGTGCTTTTTTTTTTTTTTTTTTTTTTTTTAGGTACTGGGCTTGGAACCCAGGTGCATTCTGCCTTCCAGCTATACCCCAGCCCTGTTTTTTATTCTTTATGTGGAAACAGGGTCTCACTGAGTTGCAAAGGGCCTCACTCAGTAGTAGCGGAGGTTATCTGCAAACCGCGATCCTCCCGTCTCAGCCTCCCAAATGCTGGGATCACAAGTGTGCCCGCCACGCCCGGTTTATGCCTGTATTTTCATTTTTAATGTGTTTAGTATGTATCATCTTCTCCACCTAGAACCTAAATTATTGGTTGTAAAATGTGATTGTGTTTAACTGAGACCTGCTGGATTGGAACATTTTAAGGTGAGGGTGGAGAATCTGTATTTTAAAAAAACTTTCTGGGTGCCAGGCTGGCCGCACACACCTGGAATCCCAGTACTTGGGAGGCTAAGGCAAGACCCTGTTTCAAAATAAAAAATAAAAAGGGTCGGGGTGTAGCTGACAGGTAGAGTGTCCCTGGCTTTAGTCCTAGTAACCCCTTAACTTACTTCCTGGGTTCACTGTTAGGCTCGCAGAGTTGGAAAAGCTGCCGTAGCAAGTCGTTCTACTCTCGGTTCCAGGGATGAGGTGAGCCAGTGAGCAACACTGGCCTCTGCCAGGGGAAGCTGGGCGAGGTGGTATATGCCTAGAATCCCAGTATTTGGGAGGCTGAGGCAGAAGGATCACAGGTCTGAGGCCAGCCTCAACAATTTAGCAAGACCTTGTTCCAAAAAAAAAAAAAAAGAGTTGAGTTGTGTATGTAGCTCGCAGGTAGAACGCCCTTGGCTTTCTTTTTTTCTCTCTTTGGTACTGGGGGTGGGAACACAGGGGCTTCTTTTACCTCTGGGCTACACTCCCAGACCTATTTTATACTTTATTTGGAAACAGGGTCTCACTGAGTTGCTGGCAGCCTCACTAAGTAGCGGAGGCTGGCTTCGAACCCGTGCGATCCCCTGTCTCAGCCTCCCAAGCGCGGGGATTACACCCAGCTCTGCCCTTGGTTTTAATTCCCAGTACCAAAAATGAATGGATGAACAAAAAAATAAGTACTTTTTTTTGTAGTACTGGGGATGGAACCCAGGAGCATTCTACCTCTTGAGCTATAGCCCCGGCCCAATTTTTTTTTTTTTTTTTTTTTTTTTTTTTGAAACAGAGTCTCACTAAGTTGCGGAAAGCCTCACTAAGTAGCTGAGGCTGGCCGTGAACCAGTGGTCCTCCTGTCTCAGCCTCCCAAGTAATACAGGTTAGCTTGAAAACACAGAATTTTATGGTACCCATTCAGGAAACTTGTCCAGAATTTTCCTTAATACTATTATTCAGATGGTGCTGCACTTATTTACACGTCAGTAAAAGAAAGCAAAAATATAGACTTAGTATATAAATACATCGTTCAAAAACTCTACGGATTTCCCTATAAGCTCCCCGCCGTTGTGGTGGAGAAGGACGCAGTGTTTATGTAAGTACCCCCTTGGCGCCGCCTGCATGTGTTACTGCTGCCGCTTGAGGATGAGGACGCTCATTTCAGTGTTAGGCCTCTCTGCGGCGCCTTGGTGAGAACCTTCCTAGAGCACGGATTCATAACCTGCCAGGGCTTGTCATTGCATTTTAATTTTATTGTTGGCCTTATTGAAAGGATTTTGCTATTTTAGCTGAACTGTCTACTGGTGAATGTATATTATATCTGTTTATTCTTTAATTGAATATAATACAAAATGAACAAATATGTAAATATGTAACTTGGCATGCTTTTTTTGTTTTTCGTGTATGGGACTGGGGATGGAACTCAGAGGCATTCTACCTCTGAGCTACGCCTCCCAGCCCTATTTTTGAGTTTGGATTTTGAAACAAGGTCTCACTGAGTTGCACTGTTTGTGAACTGCGATCCTCCAGTCTCATCCTACTGAATTACAAGCCCTATTGAACGCTGGGATTACAAGCGTGTGCCATCATGCCTGGCCTGACATGCTTTTTTAAAAAGTGACATCAGCTGGGCGTGGTGGCGCATGCTTGTAATCCCAGTACTTGGGAGACAGAGACAGAAGAATCATACAGGTTCAAAGCCAGTCTCGGCTACTTAGTGAGGCTCTCAGCAACTTAGTGAGACCCTGTTTCCAAACAAGTATAAAATAGGTTTGGGAATGTAGCCCAGAACGCACAGGTTCGAAGCCAGCTTCAACTGTTTAGTGAGGCTCTCAGCAACTTAGACGCTGTTTCCAAATAAAACATAAAATAGGCCTGAGAGTATAGCCCAGGGGGAGAAAGCCCCTGGGTTTCATCCCCAGTCCCACAAAAAAATAAGATAAGGAGTATGTGTAATTATTTGAAGTGGAAATCAGTAAAATAAAAACTGGGCATTATTACTATTCATAATTATTACTATTCATAATTGGTCAGATTCATAAAAATCTCCCTTTATATTTCATGGACTGAATGAAAAAATTGGTGCTATAAATGTTTCTGAATTTATCATGTGCCTTTCCTTACAGTCCAGCAGGGTGGGATAACGATAAGAAAATAGGAATATTGCATGAAAATTTTCAAACATTGAAAGCAGAAGATAATTTTGAAGATATCATAACTAAGCCACCTGTCCGAAAGGTAATACCTTTAGTAAACAGTTTCTGTTTTTGGCTTTTAAGCATAAGGGGCAGTCTATGGCTGAGTAGAAAGGCAAGATGTCCTTTCCTGCCAGGGAAGTGTCTAAATATCACTTGGGTATCTCTGATGTACAGTTCACATAACGATTTGTTCACTTGAGGATTTTTTTAGCAAAATGTAAAGCAAACTATTCAGTCACCGAGTCTTCCTTTGGCATATTTATGTTAGGAAAAATGAGTGCTTCAATCCATACTCTAAGATAGTACTTTGGAAATGACGACCTGGCACAGGTGAGCGGGGGATCTCGGTCTGAACAGGCCAAGGGTCAGGATGTCTAGATGCCCCGGGCCGGCAGGCAGGCAGGCGTGTGTGGAGGTGTGAGCAGCCTTCACACTGGCCACATTGAGGACTTTGGAGTTCACTGAGCAAGATGGCAAGCGACTGGGGAGCTGGAGCTGAGGAGTGACCTTTTAAAAGGATCACCAAAGCCCGGCACGATGGCGCACACTTGGAATCCCAGTACTTGGGAGGCTGTGACAGGAGGATTACAGGTTTGAGGCCAGCCTCCGCTACTTAGACCCTTTGCAGCTTTTGAGATCCTGTTTCAAAATAAAGAATAAAAAATAGGACTAGGGTTGTAGCTGAAAGGTAGAAGGCCCCTGCGTTCCATCCCTGGTACCACACACAAAAAAGGGTCACTGACTTCTGAAAAGAAAGTAGGCTGAGTAGAAGTAGACTCCAGCAGGTCCTTTTCCTAATTCAGCTGGTAGAAGGGCCATTATAACATATTCCACTCACCTGGAACATTCCCGACCCCATTCAGACGCCCAACCGTTACTTAGCAGATTGAATAAGCATGATTAATGTATTTGTGGTTCTAGGTTTGCGCTGTTAAATACAGTGCTCACTAGTCAGGTATGACTTTTAGATGTAAAGTGGAATAAACTTTTAAAAGTCACTTCCTCAGCCGTACTGGCTGTATGTGAAGTGCCGCCCGCCGCAGCGGCTAGTGACTGCCACGCCACGCCACTCGAGCCCGCGCCCCGCGTGCGCGGTCATGGCCGGCGCTGCGCTCGGGCTGCAGTGCCTGGCTGGCGCGGCGTGAGTGGGCCGCGGCAGCGCTGTGTGAGCTGGTCTCAGCCGGGCTGATGCCGAGAGAAGGCTAGCGGTGGTGTCAGCAGAATGCATTGAATCGCTCACTTTTGCATGGCTCGTTTCAGTTTGTGCACGAGAAGGAAATTATGGCAGAAGATGACCAAGTATTTCTGATGAAGCTACAGGTATGAGTGATAACAGAGGCGCCTCGCTATGGTTCCCGAGGAAATCCTTCTTGTATGTATTTCCCTTAAACGTAGAGTTTACTGGGCATAGTGGTACACGCTGGCAATCCCAGTACTTGGGAGGCCAAGGCAGGAGGATTGTGGTTTGAGGCCAGCCTCAACAACTTGGCAAGACCCTATTTCAGAATAAGAAACAAAGTAGGTCTGAGGGTGCAGCTCAGTGGTAGAGCGTCCCTCGAGTCAAGCCCCAGCACCACACAAAAGAGAAAAGAAAAAGGAGAATGATGCATGCTGTGAATGTCTAAACTAGGATTCTCTCTTTCTCTTTCCAGTCTCTTTTAGCAAAACAACCACCAACTGCAGCTGGAAGGCCTGTGGTTAGTATTAATAAATTTTGACAAAAATCGTTAAAATTCAGCACATACTGCTTTAGTTCTTTTAGTCATGTACGTGTCTCATGGGTGTGCTTTGATATAAACTTGAAGCCGGGCGTGGTGGCGCACGCCCCAGCATTTGGGAGGGTGACGGGAGGACCATGGTTCGCAGACAGTCTCAGCCACTTAGGTCCTCCGCAATTCAGTGAAACCCTGTTTCAAAATAAAGACCAAAAAGTAGGGCTAGAGGTGTAGCTCGGAGGTCGAATGCCCCTGGGTTCCAGCCACAGTACTACAAAAAGCCACACGTATGTATATATATGTATGTATACATATTTCTACATAAACTTGAATTCAGATTTCTTCTGGAATTGTGACATTTTAAAAGACTATACTTTCCGGGTGTGGTGGCGCACGCTTGTAATCCCCGCGCTTGGGAGGCTGAGACAGGAGGATCGCGCAGGTTCGAAGCCAGCCTCGGGTACTTAGTGAGGCTCTCAGCGACTTAGTGAGACCCTGCTTCCAAGTAAAGTACAAAATAGGTCTGGGATTGTAGCCTGGAGGTAGAAAGCCCCTGGGTTCCATCCTCAGAACCCCCCCCCCCACATATTACTATTATTCTAAAATATGATGGATCTTTGATGCTCACTATTAACTGGGACAGGATTATCAGCGTTTCTGTCTGGGGTTGCAGTGTAAAGCAGAAGAGATGGCGGGGAGTTGCAGAGCAATTTCTTCTCATACTGCCAAGTGGCAAGCTGTGGGTCTGACGAGCTCTCCTGCTTCTCCTAGGACGCCTCACCCAGAGTCCCCGGAGGCTCCCCGCGAACACCAAACAGATCCGTGTCGTCCAACGTTGCCAGCGTCTCACCCATCCCTGCGGGGTCAAAAAAAATTGATCCAAACATGAAAGGTATTGCCCTCCTTTTTTGGAGAAAATAACACTATAATCTTTGCAATGGAAAAATATGCATATAGAATCCCGTCTAAACATAACTGTTCCCGTTTTGTGTGATACTTTCTGAGCTTTTTGTGTAGATATAATCGCATAGATTCTAAACCATAATATAGTTTTCTTGTTTTGTTTTTTTGTGGTACTGGGGGTGGAACCCAGGAGCATTCTTCCTCTGAGCCACACTCCCAACACTATTTTTTATTCTCTATTTTGAAACAGAGTCTCACTGAGTTGTGAAGGGCCTCGCGCCTGAGGCTGGCCGTGAACCTGCCATCCTCCTGTCTCAGCCTCCCAAGTACTGGGATTCCAAGTGTGTGCCACCATGCCCGGCTCCAGTGTATCCTTTCTTTCGTTATGCTTTGCTGTCCTGGGGATTGAACCCAGCAGTGCTCTATCACTAAGCTACATCCCCAGCTCCATTTGTTTTGCAGTTTGAGGCCGAATTGCCCAGGCTAGGCTTGGAACTGGATCCTCCTGACTCGGCCTCCCGAGCACTGGGATCACAGGCGTGTGCCACCATGCCCGGCCAGTTTATTTTTTATGTGTTTCTGTGTACATGGTGAAAGGTTTTTTGTTTTTTTAATATTCAATCCTCCTCCTATGATAGGTCATTGGAAAAAATTCGCTTTTATACTCTAGAAGGTAATAGCAGTTAAAGAAATAAAGTACGTATAGAGTAGTTATTTCTAGAGGACACTTGCTGTAGGTGAGCGCAGGTGGAGAGGTCGCCCAGGCCTTTGATGCCTCTCAGGCGCGTCGTCCAGCTTTGGCCATGGTCGGCAGCCAGCGCTGCGTTCTGCCACAGGCCAGCGGCTCCTCTCTGCCGAGGCTAGCCTGCCTTCTCTCTGTGTTTCTCTTCTTGAGTCACTGTGTGCTCTTTGCCCGTTATCTCTTAGAATTTCTACTGGTTGTCATGTAAGGACTGGGTAACTTTTCATAGTACTTGAGGCAAATATTTCTCAACAGCTGTAGCTTTAAATAATTCTTTTCAAGCAAGCATGGTGGCGCATGCTTGGAATCACAGTACTGGGAGGCTGAGACAGGAAGATCACAGGTTCGAAGCCAGCCTCAGTGAGTGGGGAGACCCTGTTTCAAAAAAGAGGAGGGTGTTGGGGGTATACCTCAATAGAATGCCCCTTGATTTAATCCCCAGTATCATACACACCAAAAAGAGAATTCTTTTCAAAAGAGAATAATGTAGTAGCATTTAGATATATTTGAAATGCTTTTTAAAAATAACATTCTATGTGTGTGTGTGTGTGTGTGTGTGTGTGTGTGTGTGTGTGTGTTGCACCGAGGATTGAACCCAGGGGCATTCTACCTCCAAGCTACACTCCCAGCCCTGTTTTATTTCTTATTTTTGAAACAGAATTTCACTAAGTTGCGGAGGGCCTCATTGAATAGCTAAGACTGGCTGGGAACCTGCGATCCTCCTGTCTCCGCCTCCCGAGTACTGGGATTACAACTGTGCGCCACCACGCCGCCTATAGTCTAATTTTTTAATTATCTTACACACTTTGTATGTGGTGTGTCAAGGGGAATTCTGCCTCCAAGCTACACTTGCAGCTGTTTTATTTTTTATTTTAAAATAGTGTCTCAGTAGGTTACTGAGAGTCTTGTTCAGACTGAGTCTTCCTCTCTGACTTGCTAGGCTGGTCTCAAATCTGCGATCTTCCTGTCTCAGCCTCCCAAGAGCTACGATTACCGGTATGTGCCACCATACCTGGGTTTTTTATACTCCTAGAGCTTACTCATTTGTTATTTGTATAAATAGGAAGCTGGGAGTGGTGGGGCACACTTGTAATCCCAGCATTTGGGAGGCTGAGACAGGAGGATCGCGGTTCACAGACAGCCTCAGCTACTTAGTGAGGCCCTTTGCAACTCAGTGAGACCCTGTTTCAAAATAAAGATTAAAAAATAGGCCTGGGGTATAGTTCAGAGGTAGAGTGCTTCTGGGTTCCATCCCCAACACTGCAAAAAAATAAAAAATAAATAAATAGATTAGAAAATATAAATAGTTGTTCATCATAAAAGATCAAACTGCACTTGAATTTGGAACATACAGTTGTTTTTGTTGTTGTTGTTCTTTATTTTGAAACAGGGTCTCACTAAGTTGTGGAGGGCCTCACTAAATAGCTGAGGCTGGCCTTGAAACTGCAGTCCTCCTGTCTCAGCCTCCCAAGTACTGGGATTACAAAACCTGCGCCACCACGCCCGGCTTGGGACTTAAAATTTTAAGCCCGTCATTTGTGTTCTGTGTTATTGCTAACACATAGAAACACCTACTGTTGCGTGTGTGTTTCGCAGCTGGAGCTACCAGTGAGGGCGTCCTGGCCAACTTCTTCAACAGCCTGCTGAGCAAGAAGACGGGCTCCCCCGGTGGCCCCGGCGTCGCCAGCCCTGGAGGCGGGGCTGCGGGCGGCAGTAGTGGCTTACCTCCATCCGCCAAGAAGTCAGGTATGCTGACTGGGAGTCACTTTTCTTCAGTTATCGTGATATAATTGACATACCATGAAGCTCACACACTTGAAGTGTATAGTTCAGTAGTTTTTACCTTTACAAAGTTACCGAAACTGTCACCATAACCTAATTTTAGAACATTTTATATCCTTGAAAAGAAACCTCAACCCAGCCTTCCCTTTCTCCTCGCCCCCGTGTCCTGGCACCCTCACTAAGTAGCTCAGGCTGGCCGCGAACCTGTGATCCCCATGTAATGGGATGATACTCGTGACACCACGTCTGGCTTAGCAACTCTTTTTTTTATGGTGCTGGGAGTGGAACCCGGGGACATACTACCTCCAAGCTATACTTCCAGCCCTTTTTTTTTTTTTTAGTTCTTTATTTTGAAACAAGGTCTCACTGTGGCTGGGAACCGTGATCCTCCTGTCTCAGCCTCCCGAATGCTGAACAGGCGTGCACCACCACCCACGCCCAGCAGCAACTCTATTTTTAACAATTGCCAAAAGTTTTCAAAATGTAACACCTTTTTACATCTCCATCAACAGTTAAGAAGGTTTCAGCTTCTCACATTTACCAAAGTCTGTTACTGTTTGTTGGTATGATTCATTCCCCGCCTTTTCATATTCCATGATTTTGTTGTTGTTTTCTTATTATGCTTCTCCTTTCTTTCTTTCTTTCTTTCTTTCTTTCTTTCTTTCTTTCTTTCTTTCTTTCTTTCTTTCTTTCTTTGTTTATTTTTGTGGTACTGGGGTTTGAACCAAGGGGCTTTCTATCTCCAAGCTCACCTCTAATACTTCATTTATTTATTTATTTATTTTTTGGTGGTACTGGGGTTCCTAGAAACCCTTCTGCCTCCGGGCTACACTCCCAGACACCTATTTTTTATATTTTTATTTGGAAACAGGGTCTCTTAAGCCAGTATGGCTGACTTCGAACCTGCGTGATCCTCCTGTCTTTGCCTCACAAGCGCGGGGGCGCCACCACACCTGGCTATTCTTTATTTTTAAACAGGGTCTCACTGAGTTGCAGAGGGCCTCACTAAGTAGCCGAGGCTGGCTGTAAACTCACATTCTCCTGTCTCAGCCTCCAAAGTCCTGGGATTACAAGTATGTGTCAACACACCCAGCTCAAAAAAAGTATTTTTACAAAGCACTTTCATGCTGAGCGTGGTGGCGCACGCTTGTAATCCCAGCCTTCGGGAGGCTGAGACAGGAGGATCGCGGTTCACGGACAGCCTCAGCTACTTAGGCCCTTTGCAACTCAGTTAGACCCTGTTTCAAAATAAAGAATAAAAAATAAAGCAGGGGGTATAGCTTGGAGGTAGAATGCTCCTGGGTTCTATCCCCAGTACTAAAAAAAACAAAAAAAGAAAAGGAAGGCACTATGCGTGTTTCAACCTCGTTTCTTCCCTTTTTCTTTGACACAGGCCAGAAGCCTGTCCTATCTGACGTTCATGCAGAACTAGACAGAATTACACGAAAACCAGTTTCAGTTTCTCCTACAACACCAACATCTCCTACGGAAGGAGAAGCTTCTTGAAGATACCAAATAAAGCCATTTATTCAGTTTTCTGGGATAATGTAAACTTGCCTCTGCCTTTTCCTTCCAAGGTGGCTTTAGGGAGCTGGAGTGCTTTTACAGACAGACTAAATTTATGTCTTTTTTTTTTTTGGCTGCCCATTTTTATAAAAGGAGCTATACAGAAGAAAAATTATTCTACATTATGTAGAATTGCTATTTGCATTGCCGTTTTGCATAAGGAGGTCATTTTGCATTTTGAAACAAATGTCAAAATTTATAGATCTGAAATAGAACCATGTGATCATATTCTGAGGGTTATGAAGACACAGGCGGGCTGAGGGGAGGGCAGAAAATGTGCGATTTGGGCATTTGACGACTTGGAAGTCCAAACTTGTTTTAGTTAAGACTATTAAAATCATTTTTAAAATTTTGTGTGTTTTGCTGAAAAAGAGAAAACGATTGTCAGATTTTGCACAGGAACATAAATGTACAACACCAGTGATACACTGAGAAAGCGCTCAGATCGCAGTTGATACGTGAGTCATCGTCAACCAGAGATCCTGCAAGTTACCAAAATATGACTTAGAATTATTGGCCAAGATGTTTCTTTAATTGAGAAGGAGAGAAGCACACTGCCTAAAAGTGTAAAAGAAAACGCAGAGGTTTTGAACATGTAAAGAGGTAACGGTCTCCGGATCTGTCTATACATATATATATATATGGCTCTGCCTTAATATACTTCTTTTTTTGTTTGTGACTTTCAACTGTAATCAGTTAATAAAGTATTTATTCTCTGCATTCAGGTTCAAATAACTTGTTGCATTCTCTTATATTTAAATTTGTATATTTCAGCCATTAAGATTTGTTAAAGTTCTGAAATGTCAAATACTTCTGGTCCAAGCATTTGTGAGTAAGAGACACTCAAGCTCTGTATGTGGAAGTGGATTGTTAGGTCCATATGCATTGGACTTTTCACAGATAAAGCCAGAATTCCCATTCCTGGGAAAAGATATCTGTAAGTCATATAAATGATAAGGTACGGAATAATGGGCGTCATATGATGATAGTGTATAGAATATATTAAAAAGTTTGAATAAGACACTAGCCCGTTTAAAAAATGGGCAAAGGGTTTGAATAGATATTTCTCCAAAGAAGATATATAGATGGCTCATAAGTCCATGAAGAGCCTGGCGTCCTGGTCACTGGGATGCGCAGATGAGGCCCACAGTGAGGCGCCACGCGCAGCCACTAGCGTGGCCGAGAAGTGTTGGCGAGGAGGCCGGGGAATCGGAACCCCTGACACTGCTGACGGAACGTGAAGTGGTGCAGCCGCCTTGGCAAACAGCGCGGCGGTTCCTCAGAGTTAATAGAGCCCGGCGTGGTGGCACACGCTTGTGATCTCAGCGCCTGGGAGGCTGAGACAGGAGGATCGCGCAGGTTCAAAGCCAGCCTCAGCTACTTAGTGAGGCTCTCAGCAACTTAGTGAGACCCTGTTTCCAAATAAAGTATAAAATGGGTCTGGGAGTATAGCCCAGAGGTAGAAAAGTCCCTGGGTTCCACCGAACCCAGCACCCCCCCCACACTATATGTATATGTGTATATATATGTATATATACACACACATATATGTATATATTGTATATATACACACATATATGTCTATATTTTAATAGCCCATGTTTTAAGGTATATGACAGTATGTGTCCTCACAGAAGTTTTATACAAATGTTTAAAGCAGCATTAGTCAAAGGTGCAAACAACCCAGACGTCTGTCAGCAGATATGTGCTGTGCCCATACGGCGAAATACTCAGACGTAGGAAAGAGAGAAGTGTGGATTGTGCTGCCCTGTGGACACGCCTTGAAGCTGCACTGTAGATCCTGCCTATAGGAGTGTCCCTAGGGAAGTCTGAAGGCTGCGGGTGAGCAGCCAGCGGGCGGGAAGCAGAGCGATGCAGCGGCTTCTGGGGGCATAAAAATGCTTCCGAATCATAGAGCGGTGGTGGTTGTGCAGTACTGTGAATATAACTGGCTTGTACACTTCAAAGGGTGAGTTTTCTCCGGGCGTGGTGGCGCACACTTGTCATCCCAGTACTTGGGAGGCTGAGACAGGAGAGTGGCAGGTTCATGTCCAGCCTCAGCTACTCAGGCCCTCTGCAAGCTAGTGAGACCCTGTTTCAAAATAAGGAATTAAAAAAAAAAAGTAGGCTGCCTGGTGTGGTAGCTCACGCTTGTAATTCCAGCATTTGGGAGGCTGAGACAGGAGGATCGCAGGTTCACAGCCAGCCTCAGCTACTTAATGAGGCCCTTTGCAACTCAGTGAGACCCTGTTTCAAAATAAAGAATAAAAAAATAGAGCTGGGGATGTAGCTTGAAGGTAGAATGTCCCTGGGTTCCATTCTCAGTACCAAAAAAGAAAAAAAATCAGGCTAGGGGTGTAGCTCAGAGGCAGAATGCCTCTGGGTTCAATCCCCAGTGAGCTGGGGGTGTGGTTCAGTAGTAGAGCACCCCTGGGTCAATCCTCACTACTAAAAAAAAAAAAAAAAAAAATCCAGAGCCAGCACAGCGGTGCACACCTATACACTACTTTGGGAGTGTGAGGTAGGAGGATCACTTCAGCCCAGTGGCCCTGGGCAATACAGTCAGACTTGTCTCAAGTAAAATAGCTCCCGTCAGTATGTAGAAGAGTTCTGATGTAATCGCTCCTTTTTTTTTTTTTTTTTTTTTTTTGGTGGTACTGGGGTTCCTGGAAGCCCTTCTACCTCCGGGCTACACTCCCAGACCTTTTTTTATATTTTTATTTGGAGACAGAGTAACCGCTCATGTTTAGCATGGATTTTTCTCCACGTGGTGATGTCATCTGTAAATAATAGATTTCTTTCTTCCTCTCTGATGCCCTGTTACTACCTGTACTCAGGATCGAAGGGTAGAGAACTGAGAAGGAGCTTGAGATGCTTGCTGTTAGGTGTGACTCCGTAGGCATGCGGTTAGTGAGTGGATACACACGTGCGCACAGACACACACACAGTCGTGTCTTGTTCCGTTCTATTACCACAGTCTGCATGTGTGTGTGACACTGGGGATGGAACCCAGGCGCGCTCCTCCACTGGTCTACACTCCCGGCCCTTTCTAGTTCTACTAGAAACGGGGTCTCCCTAAGTAGCCCAGGCTGGCCTCGAACCTGCCATCCTCCCATCTCGGCTTCCCAAGTCCTGGGGCCCCAGGCGTGCGCCTCCGCCCTGGCCACCTCAATCGCTCTAGGTTTAGTTGGCAATTCTCTCCGGCTGTGTCTCCCTGAAGTCTCATTGCTGAGTGAGAGACTCGGGCAGCTGGGGCTTTCTGAACTGCTATGCAGATGCAAATTGACAGCTGCCACCGAGGGATTTTATTTATTTGTGTGTCTGGCACCCAGGGCCCTTCTACCCCTGGGCTACACTCCCAGACCTATTTTATAGTTCTGCAGGATTATAAGCGTGTGCCACCACGCCCGGCCCTTTTGCACATTTCATTGCGGGAACCTTCATAAATGCTCGAGGTTGGGCCAGGATGGAGCTCCGTGGTCGAGTGCTTGCTTAGCATGCAGCAAGACCCGGGTTCCGTGCCCAGTACCAAACAAATACATGCTTCATATTGTTACCTGTTTGTGGTACTGGGGACTGAATCGGGCATTCTACCTCTGAGCTACACTCCCAGCTCCTTTTTTTTTTTTTTTTTTTTTTTTGGTGGTACTGGGGTTCCTGGAAGCCCTTCTACCTCCAGGCTACACTCCCAGACCTACTTTTTCATATTTGGAAGCAGGGTCTGTTAAGCCAGGGTGGCTGGCTTCGAACCTGCGCAGTCCTCCTGTCTCTCCACAAGGGTGGGATTACAAGCTTGCGCCACCAGGCCTGGCCTCCCAGCTCCTATTTTTAATTCCTTATTTTGAAACAGTGTCTCACTAAATTGGAGAGGGCCTCACTAAGTAGCTGAGGCTGGCTGAGAACCTGCGATCCTCCTCGGGTCTCCGCCTCCCCAGTACTGGGATTACAAACCTGGGCCACCACCATGTCTGGCTCTGCTTCATGTTTTCAGAAATTAAGACTTACGCAGCAGTAAGGAAGAACCTGAAGGCTGGTTATCTATTTATTTACTTATTTATTTATAAACTGGGGATTGAACTCAGGGTCCTTCTACCTCTGAGTTACACTCCCAGCCTTATTATTAGTTTTGTGGTACTGAGGATGGAACCCAGGGGCTTTCTACCTCTGAGCTATTTTATTTTATTTTAATTTTTTTGTTGGTCTGGGGATGGAACCTAGGGAGATTAGGCCTCCGAGCTACATCCCTGCCCTATTAGTTATTTTCTTTATTTTGAAACAGTCTCACTAAGTTGCAGAGGCTGAGGCTATCCAGGAACCACGATCCTCCAGGCTCGGCCTCCCAAGTACCGGGATGGCAGGCGTGCGCCACCCCGCGGCCATCTTGAATATTGCGCTCTGTAACCGCACTGAGTTGGAGCCGATGAAAGGATCCTGGACCAAAGTACCCAGCTAGCGATGGGAGCCTCTGGGACGCACTGTCCCGTTTCTTCCTAATATCGTTCTGGGTTCAACTCCCGCGCTGCTGGGAGCCGAAGCCCGAGGCGAGGCCTTCCTAATGTTCCCTCGCCTTCGTCGCCCTCTGCCGGTCGGGACCGATGTGGCCTTTGAGGCTGTTTCTTGCTTTTCCTAGTCTAGGCCGTGATAAACTGTCATCCCTAGAAGATTTCTGATCCAAGTTTCCTTGTTTATTTGGCTTCCTAGTCCACTCTGTGGAGTTCGGAAATGTTGGTTAAACTTCAGACTTGCTGGGCGTGGTGATGATTCCAGTACTTGGGAGGCTGGGACGGGAGGATCGCAGGTTGGAGGACAGTCGTAGCAATTTAGAAAGACCCTGTTTCAAAATTTTTTTTAAAAGCTAAAGAATAAAAAATGGGCCTGGGGGGTGTAGGTCGGAGGTAGAATGCCCCTGAGTTCAATCCCAGTAAATCACACACACACACACACACACACACACACACACACACACACAGAGCTAGGCGTGGTGGTAAGAGCCAGTAATCCCAGTACTTGGGAAGCTGAGACAGGAGGATTGCAGGTTGAAGGACAACTTCAACAATTTACTGTTTCAAAATGAAAAATAAAATAGGGCTAGGGGTGTAGCTGAGAAGTAAAATGTCCCTGATTCAATTCCCAGTACACACACAAATCAGACAAAAATAAACACGCTAGCCGGGCGTGGTGGTGCACACTTGTAATCCCAGCATTCTGATGGCTAAGACCCGAGGATCGCTGTTCAAGGACAGCCTCCCTACTTAGTGAGGCCCTTTGCAACTCAGTGAGACCCTGTTTCAAAATAAAGAATAAAAAATAGCGCAGGGGGTGTAGCTCGGAGGTCGAATGCCCCTGGGTTCCATTACCAGTAATCTCCCACCCAAAAAAGTAAAAGTTGGGATCATCAATAGTTTCATGTCATTTATCACTATCTGAAATTTGTATTAATCTGTTCACTTTTTTTTTTTATTAGCGGTTGTTCTGGAAGGTAGCACCCACAGGGCGAGGATCTTGAGTCTTTGATACATGGCTGTAACCCCAGCACCTACAACCAGGTTCACTGCACACCGTAGGCACTCAAAAAATAGTTTGGAGGAATAACACTCTTAATGTCTGGAAGATGAAATATAAAGAGAATCTTGAAAGAAATCAAAAGTCCCTGGTGGGACTGGGTGCAGTGGCACATTCCTATATCCCATCTACTACTCGGGATGCTGAGGCAGGAGGATTACGAATTCAAGGCTAGCTTGGCAAATTTAACTACATCCTGTCTCAAAAAATAAGAAGTGCTGGGGGATGTAGGTTAGCCTAGCATATGCGAGGGCCAAAGTTCCACCCCCAGCACCTCAGGAAAAGAAGAAAGTCCATGGAAAGTACCCAGATTTTGGTGAAAAGCCAGAATTCCAAGAACTGAGACTGGAGCTCGAGGGCCAAGGTGTGGAGAGTAGGGGCGTGGCGATGACGAGGACCTGTGACAGGAGGGGCGTGGCGATGACGAGGACCTGTGACAGGAGGGGCGTGGCGAGGGCGGAGGCCTGTGGCAGGAGGGGCGTGGCGAGGGCAGAGACCTCTGGCAGGAGGGAGCCTACGAGCAGGGGGCGTGGCAAGGACGGAGGCCTGTGGAAGGGGCGTGACAATTACGGAGGCTTGTGGCAGGAGGGGGCGTGGCGAGGAGGGGCGTGGCTAGGCCCAAGACCTGTGGCGGGAGGGGGCGTGACGAGGACGACGTGGGCGTGGCGAAGGCCGAGGCCTGGGGCGTGGCGAGGAGGGGGCGTGGCGAGGACGGAGGCCAGCGGCGGGAGGGCGTGGCGAGGAGGGGGCGTGGCGAGGAGGGGGCGTGGCTGCGGTCGGCCGGAAGCGGGGGTGGAGGCCCAGGAAGCGACGCCCCTCGCGGCGCTCGGGGACTTTTCCGGACGGAGCCGGACGCTCTCGCGGGTCCTCGGCGTTCCCGACGCTGGCGATGGAGAACGGAGCGGTGTACAGCCCCACCACGGAGGAGGACCCGGGCCCCGCCCGCGGCGCCCGGAGCGGCCTGGCCGCCTGCGTCTCCCTGGACCGGCTCCCGTGGCCCCGGCGCGTCCTCAAAGGCTTGCAGCTGGTGAGTGCGGGGCCGGGGTCCGCCGGCCGCGGGCTTGGGGGGCTGCCGGCCGCTGCGCCTCTTCGGGCGGCTGGGGAAGCCGCGGAGTCCACACCCCAGTTCCTCCCTCTGCACCTGGCAAGGGGGCGTTGCCCGCGCCCCTCCCGCCCCGGCCTCTTCGCGGCCGCCCTCCCGCATCCCGAGTGCCGGGAGGGGCCCCCGCGGGCCAGGCTCGCCCTGCCGGCCGGGAAGCGCGTCCGAGTGGCGCCCAGTAGGCGTCTTTCGCTTAGCGTCGGTGGCGACCTCCGTCTCTGCTCCCCACCGGCACCCCCGGCTGCCTGTGTGTAGACGACCCAGGGGTGTGCGTCTCCCTCTGGCTCCCGCGGCTTTCCCAGTGCTCAACCACGGGAGCAGTTTAACCTGTTGGGACCAACGTCCTGATCCCGCGCAAGGCCTGGGATGTGGCTGTGTTCACCAACTTCTCTCTCCGAAGTTTTGTATTGAAGCCGGGCGTGGTGGCGCACGCTTCGATCCCAGCATTTGGGAAGCTGAAACGGGAGGATCGCAGTTCGCGGCCAGCCTCAGTTACTTAGTGAGGTCCTCTGCAACTTAGTGAGACCCTGTTTCAAAATAAAGAATAAAAACAACAAACAAAAAAATAGGACGGGATATCGCTTGGAGGTAGAATGTCCCAGGATTCCATCCCCAGTAACACACACACACACACACACACACACACACACACACACACAAGAATTAACCGAGATACAATCCAGCCTAAAAAGGGATGTGTGAAGCCGGGCGTGGTGGCCCACGCTTGTAATCTCAGCATTCAGGAGGCTGAGACTGGAGGAACGCGGTTCCGGACAGCCTCAGCTACTTAGTGAGGCCCTCTGCAACTTAGTGAGACCCTGTTTCAAAATAAAAAGGAATAAAAAATGGGGCAGGGGGTGTAGCTCAGAGGTCAAATGCCCCTTGGTTCCATCCTCAAACCCGCAAAAACATAAATAAATAAATAAGTAAAATAAAAAGGGATGTGTGTGTGTGTGTGTGTGTGTGTGTGTGTGTGTGTGTGTGTTACTAGGGATGGAGCCCAGGGCCTTAATCCAAGCCTACAACCTGGCCCTATTTTATTTTTATTTGGAAACAGGGTCCCACTAAATTGCAGAGGGCCTAAATTGCTGAGGCTGGCCAGGAACCTGCCATCCTCCTGTCTTAGTCTCCCAAATACTGGGATCATAAACGTGCACCACCGTGCCCGGTTAGTTTTTTTGTTTTGAAACAGGGTCTGCCTAGGTTGTTGCATCTGCATAAATTGCTGAGGCTGATCTTGAACCTGTTATCCTCAGCCTGTCTCAGCCTCCCAAGTACTGGCATTACAGGTGTGTACCACCACATCCGTCCTCTCTTCATTTCATTGAGTTAAAAGTTTATTTGAAAGCCGAGCATGGTGGCACACACTTGTAATCACAACGTTCGGAATGCTGAGATAGGAGGATCCCGGTTCACCGACAGCCTCAGCTACTTAGGCCCTTTGCAACTTAGACCCTGTTTCAAAATAAAGAATAAAAAATAGGGCAGGGGTTGTAACTCGGAGGTAGAATGCCCCTGGGTTCCATCCCCAGTACCACACACCCAAGAAAAGTTTATTTTAGGCAGTGAAAGTCCCAGGGACCTATCCATCAGTGAAAATAACAGCATCTTGGAAATGTGAATTACAATTCAGTTAACCGTATTGAGCCCCTCTGTAGTGTTTGAACCACGGAGGATCTCATTTTTCACAAGAGGACCATGTTGGTTAGAAGATGGTTAGAGAAGTTTAGAATGCTTATGGGTTACATCTCATCATTCCTAAGAACCATTCCAAGTAAAAATAGCTCACGGGTTTCCTTGGGAAAAACTTAAGATTCTTACCATGCAGATGACCAGAACTTAAATTCTCAGAACTCAGATGACCTACTTTTGTTGAATAGAAAAACAGCAGTCAGAAAGTTGGCGCTGTTTTTATGAAGCGCTGCAAAGTGATCGTATCTGGAGATGGTTGGGAAATCACTTGGAGACAGGTGACAGTGTGGTCTGTGGAACCGGGCCTAGCAGGGCGTGGTCCTGCTGGTCTCTCCTTCTAGGTGGTTCCCGACTGGCCGCCCTGAGGCTCTTACCAGGTGTCAGCGCCTCCTCCTTCCTGCAGCTGTTCTTTCTGCCCAGAAGTGCTTCCTTCTGTTCTTCCTCTTGTCAGCTCACACGATTTTTAAATATCAGCTGTGCTTCTCTGCAGTAAGGCAAAAATGTTTCTCCGTGAGTAGAACTCTTGAGAACAGAAGAGAATCAACATCCATCTGAAGCGTTCTCACTGCTCAGAAGAAATCATCTATATTGATTTGCTGACTGTAAAACCTCCTAGTTTCTGTAGCCTTAATTTTTTCTTCCTAGTCAGGTGTGGCAATGCTAAAATATACAATTCTTTCTTTCTTTCTTTCTTTCTTTCTTTCTTTCTTTCTTTCTTTCTTTCTTTCTTGTGACACTGAGGGTGGAACCCAGGGGCTTTCTACCTCTGGGCTATACTCCCAGACCTATTTTATATTTTATTTGGAAACAGGGTCTCTAAATTGCTAAGAGCCTCACTAAGTAGCTGAGGCTGGCTTCGAACCTGCGCGATCCTCCTGTCTCAGCCTCCCAAGTTCTGGGATTACAAGCGTGCGCCACCATGCCTGGCTCCTAAAATACAATTTCTCATTACCTTATAGCTAAGTAAACCGTAGTCCCATATCTTCATTTCTTCATTTTTTTATTTTTATTTTTTTTGCAGTACCGGGGATGGAACCCAGGGGCATTTTACCTCCGAGCTACACCCCCAGCCCTATTTTTTATTCTTTCTTTATTTTGGCAGTACTGGGGTTGGAACCTAGGGGCATTTTACCTCTGAGCGATGCCCCAGCCCTATTTTTTATTCTTTATTTTGAAACAGGGTCTCACTGAGTTGCAGAGGACCTCACTAAGTAGCTGAGGCTGAGGCTGTCCGCCAACTGGGATCCTCCTGTCTCAGCTCCCCCACCCCATGCTGGAATTACAAGCATGCGCCACCACACCCGGCTAGTCCCATATATTTAGAATAAAAAGCAATCAAGCCCGGCGGTGGCACACACTTGTAATCCCAGCATTCAGCAGGCTGAGACTAGAGGATCTCGGTTCGTGGACAGCCTCAGCTACTTAGTGAGGCCCTCTGCAACTCAGTGAGACCCAGTTTCAAAATAAAGAATAAAAAATAGGGCAGGGGGTATAACTCGGAGGTCGAATGCCCCTGGGTTCCATCCCCAGACCGGCAAAAAAAAAAAAGAATAGAAAGCAATAAAAAATTTTGCTGGTAGACCCTTTACTTGAATGCAGAGAACAGTAGGTTGATTTGCCTTGCAAAAGCTCTTAGACTATTCCTGTTGGTTCGGGGAAAGAATAAAAACGAATGTCGCTTTAGAACGTTCACTTATTAGTTATGGGGATCTGGGGTGTTACAAGAATGCTTCCTTTAATATGTAGTTCTTAAAACCTCGTTTCATGGTTGCCTTTCCCTTGATGGCTGTCTTTTTGTCGCTGTTTAGTAATGTCTTCTCTCCCCACAATAACAAAGTGTGACAGGAGTTACCCAGAAAGCCCCGGGGGGTGTGTCCAGCCTGGGGCAGTAGGCAGGATCTTTGCCTTCATACAAACTCCGCCTTTAGGTTGTGTGTCATGTTTTTCGAGGTTCTGGGGTGGGGGCCCAGGGCCATTCTACTTCCCAGCTACATTTGTTTTTGAAACAGTGTCACTAGGTTGCTGAGAATGTTGCTATGTTGCTGAGGCCCGTCTGGATCCCTGTGTCTCAGCCTCCCAAGTACTGGGATTCCAGGAGTGGGCCATCAGGCTGAGCAAATAGCAGAGTTCTAGTAAAGGAAATTACTGTAATGGAAAAAGCCATAATCAGGAAAGTAGATAATAATATTTTAACAAGGATATTTTCTTTCCTTTTTTTTTTTTTTTTGGTACTGGGTATTGAACCCAGGAACATTGTATGTCTGAGAGACACCCCTAGCCCTATTTTATTTTTAATTTTTTTCTCTGTGTACTGGGGATTGAATCCAGGGGCATTCTACCTTCAAGCCATACTCCCAGCTCTATTTTATTATTTCGAAACAGGATCTTGCTAGGTTGATGAGCGTCTCACTGCTTGCTGAGGCTATCCTCGAACCTACGATCCTCCTGTGGCAGCCTCAGTACTGGGATTACAAGCGTGCACCACCATGCCCAGCTTTTATGTTCATATTTTATTTTGTGGACTTTGATTTTATCTTTGGGGGGAGTTGTTATTGCTTTAAGGGGAGAATTGACATTTGGCAGCCTAATTACTTGCTAATCCGCGGGTGCAGTGACCTAAATGAGTGTAATTTTCTCTCTGCGCCAAGCTGCACGCTGTCTGTGGGCCCGGCTGATCCCTGACGGCGGCACGGTCTTGGGATTGCGGTCATTCTTCAGGCACGCAGTTGGCTTTAGGATTCACCAGTAATTTCCGTTTACTCAATTACAAATAATGGTATTTTGTAGTCCTGAGAAATGAACCACTTAGAAGCAGTTTCTCATACTGATGCTCTTTTTCATCATTAAATGTGAAAAGTGGCCGGGCGTGGTGGCGCACACTTGTAATCCCAGTACTTGGGAGGCTGAGACAGGAGGATCATGGTTTGCAGCCAGCCTCAGCAACTTGGTGAGACCTTGTTTCAAAATAAAGAATAAAAAATAGGAGGGCTGGGGGTGTAGCTTGGAGGTTGAATGTCCCTGGGTTTTATCCCTAGTACCCCAAAAATAATATATATATTAATTTTCTTGTTGCACTGGGGATTGAACCCAGAGGCATTCCACATCCACGTTATACCCCAACACAATTTTATTTCTTATTTGGAAGTAGAGTCTCACTAAGTCACAGAGGGTGCTAAGTTTCCCAGGCTGGCTTCGAACCTGCGATCCTCCTGTCTCCGCTTCCCGAGTTCTGGGACTACAAGTGTGAGCCTTCATGCCTGGCTATCATTTATTTTGAAACAGGGCCTAGCTAGGTTGCCGAGAGTCTCACTAAGTTGCTGAGACTGGTCTTGAATCTGTGATCCTCCGGCCTCAGCTTCCCAAATACTGTGGTTACAGGTGTGTGCCACCTACACCTGGCTCCCTTTCTTTTCTTTCTTTCTTTCCTTCTTTCTTTTTTTATTCTTTGTTTTGAAACAGGGTCTCACTGAGTTGCGGAGGGCCTCACTAAGTAGTAGCTGAGGCTGTCAGTGAACCGCGATCCTCCTTTCTCAGTCTCCCGAATGCTGGGATTACGAATATGTGCCACCACTCCCAGCTTTTTTTTTTTTTGGTAGTACTGGGGTTCCTGGAAACCCTTCTACCTCCGGGCTACACTCCCAGACCTATTTTTTAATATTTTTATTTGGAAATAGGGTCTCTTAAACCAGCGTGGCTGGCTTCGAACCAGCGCGATCCTCCTGTCTCCGCCTCCCAAGCGCAGGGATTGCAAATTTGCGCCACCACGCCCCTGGCTCTTTTGTGTGTGTGTGTGGTACTGGGATTTCCTGGAAGCCCTTCTACCTCCGGGCTACACTCTCAGACCAATTTTTTTATTTTTGGAAACAGGGTCTCTTAAGCCAACGCGCTGGCTTCGAACCTGTGCGATCCGCCTCCCAAGCGCGGGGATTACAAGCGTGTGCCACCACGCCCGGCGATTTTTTTTTTTAACCTCCGAGCTACACCCCCTGTCCTATTTTTTGTTCTTTACTTTGAAACCAGGTCTCACTGAGTTGCAGAGGGCCTCACTAAGTAGCTGAGGCTGTCTGTGAACCGCCATCATTACAAGTGTGTGCCACCACGCCCAGCTAAAAAATGTCCCGTCCCCCCCCCCCCCTTATCGTGGATTGAACCCAGGGGCATTCTACCTTAAGCCTATTCCTACCCTATTTTATTTTTTTAATTAATTAAAAAACATTTTTTGCAGTACTGGGGATGGAACCCAGAAACATTCTACCTCCGAACCACACCCCCTGCCCTATTTTTTTCTTTATTTTGAAACAGGTTCTCACGGAGTTGCAGAGGGCCTCACTAAGTAGCTGAGGCTGTCTGCGAACCAAGATCCTCTAGTCTCAGCCTCCCGAATGCGGGGATTACAAGCGTGCTCACCACGCCCGGCTCGCGTTTTTTTACTCTTTGAAACAGAGTCTAAAGTTGCTGAGCTAGCTTTGAACTTGCAGTCTTCCTGTCTCAGGCTCCTCGTATTTCCCAGCAAAAGAGTAGTTTTTATTAAAAAAAAAAATTAAGCAATAGATTTAAGGATGAGCGATGGAGCGGTCGTATTGAATTATTGAACATAGTGGCGGTGAGCGGTCAGGAAGCTTTGACGTTTCAGCATAGCCAGTGAAACGGAAATGGCGGCGCGGGGGAGTCATCATGTGAATGTGTACGTGACCGGGACCACCTTTTAGTCACCGAGACTCCCAAGAGTGTTGACCCTAGCAAATGGTTTGTGATACATGATTTAGTAGCATTCAATGAAAGTTTCAAAACTGTGGCTGGAGCCGGGCACCGTGGTGGCGCACGCTTGTCATCCCCGAGCTTGGGAGGCGGAGGCAGGGGGATGGCGCAGGTTCGAAGCCAGCCGCGCTGGCTTAGGAGACCCTGTTTCCAAGTAAAAATATAAAATAGGTCTGGGAGTGTAGCCTGGAGGTAGAAGGGCTTCCAGGAGCCTCAGTACCACCAAAACCAAAACAGAACAACAAAAAGCCACTGTGGCTGTAATTTCAGTACCCCAGTCTTACCGGGCTGGGGACGGAGCTCCGTGGTCGAGTGCTTACCTGGCACACATGAGGCTCTGGGTTCTGTCCACAGCACCGCAACGAAACCAACACCCCCAAACCAAAAGCTCGCTTAAGGGAAAACCTACACGGAGGTACATAATTGTAAATGGACTTATTAACAGTGTTTTAGGGGGAACGAGTTCAGAGCAGGAGCTGGGGACTGGGTTCCTGTCCGCCTGGTGGCTGGGTGCTTAGTCCACCTGGAGCTTAGTTCTCTCTGTGAACCTGAGGGTGGGCACTGGATGTCCTCCAGAGCCCCCCCACCCCACCCCACCCCCTGGTCTAAAAGCTGTGTAGTATTTGGGTAAACTTGTCATTAGGAGGGGCTCCATGGGGTTCCGGGTAGATACTTGGCTTTTATTTAGCATGCAGAATATAGTATGATGACTTCTTGCAGTCAAGAGCTGTTTACCAGAAGGTAGTATTGAGCCGGGCGTGGTGGCACAGACCTGTAATCCCAGTGCCTGGGAGGCTGAGACCCAAGGATCACAGGTTCGAGGCCAGCCTCAGCAACTTAGTGAGAACCCTGTTTCAAAATAAAAAATAAAATAGCGCTGGAGTGTGTAGCTCAGAGGTAGGATGCCCCTGGGTTCAATCCCCTGTACCACCAAGGGAGAAAAAAAATTGAGCCTTTTACGGAAGGTTGCATTCATCATTAACTCTTTTTTTCCCTTTCCTTTCTTGTGTTACTGGGGATTGAGCCCACGACATTCTACATCTGAGCTACACCCTCAGCCTTATTTTATTTTTTCATTTTGAAGCAAGGCCTTGTTAGGCTGACGAGTCTCACTACTTGCTGAGGCTGTCCTCCAACCTGGGGCAATCCTCCTTTCTCAGCCTCCCAAGTACTGAGATTACAAGCGTGCGCCACCACAACCAGCTAACTTCTTACCTACATTAGTGACATTTTCTTCTTTCCTCCTATCCTGACTGTTTGGTATTTAAAGCTAGTGACTGCCAGGTGTGGTGGTGCATGCTTGTGGTCCCAGAAGTTGGGAGACTGAGAACGGAGGATTGTAGGTTTGAGGCCAGCTTCAGCAACTTAGAGAGGCCCTCCACAATTTACTGACACTTTATTTTTTGGGGGGAATACTGGGAATGGAATCCAGGGGCCTTCTGCCTCCGGGCTACACTCCCAGACCTATTTTCTATTTTATTTGGATACAGGGTCTCACTGAGTTGCTGAGAGCCTCACTAAGTAACTGAGGCTGGCTTCGAACCTGCGTGATCCTCCTGTCTCAGCCTCTCAAGTAGTACTGGGATTACAAGCGTGCACCACCATGCCCGGCTAACTTAACTGGCACTTTATTGCAAAATAAAAAGAATAAAATAAGGCTGGAGTCTAGCTTGGCAGTAGAATGCCCCTGGGCTCTATCTCCAGTACAATGACGACAACAAAAATAAGTAAATAAATAAATCTCCTGATCACCCATTTCTTGAAATTCTTCCTTCCCTCAACTATTACTCCCCTCCCCTTTCTTTGTACAAAAATGTATCTTCTTACCAAAAAAAAAAAAAAAATAGCCAGGCGTGGTGGTTCACGCTTGTGATCCCAGCATTTGGGAGGTGGAGACAGAAATATCAGGGTTCAAAGACAGCCTCAGCTACTTAGTGAGGCCCTTTGCAGCTCAGTGAGACCCTGTTTCAAAATAAAGAATAAAAAATAGGGCTGGGGGTGTAGCTTGGATGTAGATGCCCCTGGGTTCCATCCCTGGTACCAAAAAAAAAAAAAAAAAAAAAAAAAAATTAGTAGGAAATCAGGCCACCAGCCCTGCCTCCCGCCTCCCTGGCGGCACCATGGGGTTAATGGCTTGGAGGATGTTCGCTCTAGTTTCCCTAAGTTTTAAAACACTTCCTGACTCGCTTTTCCTGTCTGGTCACCCTTCTCCCTCCTACTCTTTTTTTTTTTTTGGGCTGTGCTTCCTTCCCTCCTACTCTTGGAGGGCCTCATTTCCTCAGGCCCCACCCGGCTCTGCTCCTCCAACCTGCTAGCCCAGCTGTGCCCAGCTGTGCGCGGGCTGCGCGCTGGCCTGGCCTGCTGCCCTCCGGCCACGCTCCCACCCAACGCCTTCACCATTAGCCCCGGCCTCCCCAGCCAGTTCTGTCAGTGACTGTATTATTCTTTGGATTTACCATGCAGTTTCTTTTGTTCACTGGTAATTGAATCCAGGAACATTCTACCTCTGAGCTACACCCCCAGCCCTATTTTATTTTTTATTTGGAAACAGGTTCTTACAAGTTGCTGAGGGCCTCACTAAGTAGCTGAGGCTGGCCACGAACCAGTGATCCTCCTGTCTCAGCCTCCCAAAGGCTGGGATTACAAGCGTGCGCCACCACGCCCGGCTCCATGTGTTCTTGTGCTGATTTCTTTTTTTTTTCTTTTTTTTTTGGTGCTACTGAGGGTGGAACCCAGGGGCTTTCTACCTCCAGGTTATATACTCCCAGACCTATTTTTTATATTTTATTTGGAAACAGGGCCTCACTAAGTTGCTGAGAGCCTCACTAAGCAGCTGAGGCTGGCTTCGAACCTGTGCGATCCTCCTGTCTCAGCCTCCCAAGCGCGGGGATTACAAGCGTGCGCCACCACGCCCGGCTTCCTTGTGCTGATTTCTTGACCTTTAAAAACTGGGAAGAGGACAGGAGAATCGCAGGTTCAAAGTGAGCCGCAGAATTTAGTGAGGCTCTATTTCAAAACAAAATAATAGAAGCCAGCGTAATCTTAAAAATAAGATCAGCTACTTAGTGAGGCCCTCCACAACTTAGCGAGACCTTGTTTCAAAATAAAGAATAAAAAATAGGGCAGGGGGTGTAGCTCGGAGGTTGAATGTCCCTGGGTTCAATCCCCAGACCCGCAATAAATAAATAAATACATACATACATGCATAAATAAATAAACAAATGAATAAATAAATAGATAAGGCTGGGATGTAGCTGGGAGTTAGAGTGCCCCTGGATTCAATCCTCAAACCTGGGGCTAGGAGCCGGCATATGCCTGTAATAGTATTTTCGAAGGCTGAGTCAGGAGAATCCCAGGTTCAAGGCCAGTGTGCAGGAACAGTGAGACCCTGTTTCCAAATAAAACATAAAACGGGCTGCCTCCTGATAAGCTGGACCCTGCCCCTCCTTACCAAGAGTAGACAAAAGTTACAAAAAATGGATTCCTGAGCTACCAGAAAGTTACAGAACGGAACTCTAAGCAGCTGTTACAAATGAATTCTGGTCAGTCTCCTGCAGTCTTCACCGTGTGTGGTCCCGATAGCTTAATTTTTAGAATAAGAAAGGTTCAGAGCAACGATTCTGAAACCTCAATTAGAGTTTCGGGCTGACTTTTATACACTTGAGGCATAGTTCGTAAATTTCTAGTAAATCCTTCAAACTTGGGCAAAACTTAGAGACAAGAATAAAGCAAGTGGGATGTTAGACATTTAGTGTGTTTTGGATATAGTCATTGCTAGATGCAGATTTTAGGGGAATACTGGATCAGGCAGGCCATGCGCCAGCCGGCCAGCGGGCTCCTCGTGGCCCCTGAGGTCGCCCACCGTGCCGTCCCCCCTGGCTGGGCCGGGGCCTCACCATCTACCCTGGTTGGCTAGTTTCCCATTGGGCAAGTTTTTTCTTTAGAACAAAGAAGAAATCGGAAACCTACGCGTGTACCAGATCGCTACAAGATGGACTTCTAAGCTCCTGGTACGAAATGAATGCTGGCCAGTGTTCACATGACCTTAGGACTTTGACAGCAAAGATCATTAGCTCTTTCTTACAATCACGTAAAAATGTATTCTGTAATTAAAGCCCAGGTAGTGCCTGCACTGGAGGGGCCCCACGAGGCCGCCTGGGGCCCCCCTTCTCCGCGAGTGTGTGAGGAGCGGGGTGGCCTCGCCCACAGCGGCCGGAGGAAGCGGTGCCGGCCTGGCCTCGCTAACTCAGGAAATGGAAATGGCCGCAGCGGTCTGTCTTGTGTTCTTGTGTTCGCGTAAGTTCTTTTTAGTTGTGCAGCTTGCGTTGCCAGTGCGTTGGGATCCCCAGGAGGCCGACTCTACCAGTCTGCATTTGCTGTCTCTGGTTTCCTTTCTCCTTTTCACCGTGTGTACCTGAGGATTGAACCCAGACGCATTGTGCCTCTGCGCCACACCCCCAGCCTTTATTTTTGTTTTGAAACAAGTCCTTGTTCTAGTAACCGTTCTCCACTCTTCATGCCAGGCCTTCTTTTGTCTCCCTCCTTCCCTCCCTCCCTGCTCCTCCTCCTCTTCCATTTATGGTGGCCCTGGGCAGTGAACCCAGCATCCTACTTCAGAGCTATACCTCCAGCCCTGTTTTATTTTTTGTGTTAAAACAGGGTCTCAGCCAGGCGTGGTGGCGCACGCTTGTAATCCCAGTACTTGGGCAGCTGAGACCAGAGGATCTGGCTTCACCGCCAGCCTCAGCTACTTAGTGAGGTCCTCTGCAACTCAGTGAGATCCGGTTTCAAAGGAAAGAATAAAAAGTAGGTCTGGGGATGTAGCTCAGAGGTAGAATGCCCCTGGGTTCCATCCCTAGAACTGTAAAAAAGAAGATTGGTGAGCAAGCGTGCCTTTTTGTTTTAACCAGAATAAAGCGTTCAGGTACATGCGTGTTCTGCCGGGCTCTGCTCTGTGCGAGCTCGTCCCGCCTCCCCCGAGGCACCGCCCTCCTCCCTCACCTGCCCTCGTAGGTAGCCCTCTTCTCCAAGCGCCTACCACAGCTTCCCAGCGGATGTCTGCCCCAGGTTGTGTACTAGCTCCAGTCCCTTATCCATATTGGAGCTCATAAGAACTAGAAGCGTAAACCTGCTGGGCGTGGTGGTGCGTGCTTGTAATCCCAGTACTGGGGAGGGCAACACAGGAGGATTGCTGGTTGGAGGTCAGTCTCAGCTAACCTTAGCGAGACCCTATTTCAAACCAAAAAAGTAAAATAGGGCTTAGGCAAAACTGGGCATGGGGGTGCACGCTTGTTATCCCAGCATTCGGGAGGCTGAGACAGCAGGATTGTGGTTTGCAGACAGCCTCAGCTACTCGGTGAGACCCTTTGCAACTCAGTGAGACCCTGTTTCAAAATAAAGAATAAAAAATTGGGCTGGGGGTGGAGCTCGTAGGTAGGATCCCCTTGAGTTCCACCCCCAGTACCACCAAAAAAAAAAAAAAAAGTAAAATAGGACTGAGGGTGTAGAAAGCTGACCAAACAAATCCTTTATCTGAAGTCTTTAAAACCTGACTCCCCGAGGGAGATGACCTTGGATGTGGCCTCTGCTTCCTCCCTAGTCTCTGTTCTCTCTTTTTTTCTTCAGTACTTGAATGGAACCCAGGGGCATTCTACCTCCGAGCTACATCCCCAGCCCTATTTTTGCTTCTTTATTTTGAAACAGGGTCTCACTGAGTCACAAAGGACCTCACTAAATAGCTGAGGCTGGCCGTGAACCTCAATCGTCCAGTCTCAGCTGCTCAAGTACTGGGATTACAAGCGTGCGCCACCACACCCTTTCCTTCCCTCAAACTGTACTGTATGCCGGGCGTGGTGGCGCACGCTTGTAATCCCCACTCTTGGGAGGCGGAGACAGAAGGATCGCGCAGGTTCGAAGCTAGCTGCTCTGGTTTAAGAGACCCTGTTTCCAAAAAAAAAAGTATAAAAATAGGTCTGGGAGTGTAGCTCAGAGGTAGAAGGGCTTCCAGCAACCCCAGTACCACCAAAAACAAAACAAAACAAAACAAAACAAAAAAACTACTGTGCTCATGCCAACGTGACTGGCTTTCACAGTTTGGGAGTGCTGTTTCACTGGTTTGGGAGTGCTAGGCTGTGTGTGTTTATGGGAGGCGTACCACGCTCTGTCATCTCTGGACCTTTCTAGAGACTACTTTTCTACCAGGAAGTTTTTTTGGTGGGGGAGTGCTGGGGATTGAACCCAGAGGCATTCTACCTCCAAGCCACACCCCAGCCCTATTTTATTTTATTTTTTTAAATTTGGAAACAGGGTCTCACTAAGTTGCTGAGACCCTTGCTAAGTTGCTGAGGTTGGCTTCATCCTCCTGTCTCAGCCTCCCGAGAACTCCTGAGCTATCTTTCACCCCAGAATGGCCCCTCTTTTCCTTCTGGAAGGCCTTGCCCTGGGCTTTTTCCTCGTGTGCGTGCTGTGGCACTTAGCTCCTGGTGGTCAGTCGCCTGCCTCCCTCGGAGCTCGCAGACTCTGGTTCCCCACGACGGAGGAGCGCGCACACCGGGAGCGCGTGGCCTCCGCAGGTGTTTGAGTGAGCGCTGTTTTGAATGCCGCAGGTTCTCCGCAAGTGATGGAGTGTCTTGCTTCCTTTGCAGTTGCTGTCCCTGCTGGCCTTTATCTGTGAAGAGGTCGTGATGCAGTGCACGCTGTGTGGAGGGCTGTACTTCTTTGAGTTCGTGAGCTGCAGTGCCTTTCTCCTGAGTCTCCTCCTGCTCATCGTGTATTGCACGTCTGTGTACGACCGAGTTGAAGCCACGAAAGTCAAGTCATCGGTGAGCGTGGGAAGCGGGCCCGCCAGGGCAGGGCTGCTCGGTGCTCTCGCGTGGTTTTGTTCAAAGCAGCTCTGCCTTCAGCACTGCTCCGTGAATGGGCAGTATCCATTTTCCCAGCCCTGCCCGAGCAACTTACTTTTTGCTGCCAAGGGGATACCAAGGAAAGAGGAGGAGAAGGGAAGGGGAAAGGGAAGAAGAAAGGAAGGAAAAGAAAAGATCTTTTTGCTGCCATGGCGCTGTTAGGGAGAAAGGAAGAGTTGATACCAAACCGCTAAAAAATCACCTAGAAACACAAGTCCGAAGCCGCACACGGTGGCGCACACCTACACCCCGGGACGCAGGCGGCCGAGACAGGAGCCTCAGCAGCTTAGTGAGACCCTCTTCCAATAAAAATAAAAATAGGCTGTCGGTGTAGCACAGAGGTAGGATGCCCCTGAGTGTGATCTCCAGATTCACACTCAAAATCAAACCCCTGAACCAGGCCCATCACGCACACCGGACCGTCCGGGAACTACAAGTGCGCTCTCAGATGCCTGGTGGATTCTGTGTTCAGGACACTTAGGTTCGGATGAAGATCAACACAGCTAGAGGTCAAGGAGACTTGCACTCAGCAAAGCCTTTGCGCTCCTTACTACCTGTGACCTGGGCAGACCCGCTTAGGACCGCGCCCTGGCAACGTGAGAGGCAGTCACGGCCGAGGCCATCGCTACAGGAACCTCCGTGCAGCCCCGACCACAAACCCATTGTTTTATGAAGGACATATCAAGAAAAGGATGCAGAGAATACCTTAAATTTTTGTAATGACGTGTAGAGTCTTTGAGAATTCTTCCTTTTTGTAGATAGGTGCGCCTTAAGATTTGAACAGTGAAATGTTCTTGCGTGTCTGAACTGCTTGATTTTTAGATTGTGGGAATTAATTTTTTAAACACCAGAAGTTGAAGTCGGCTGGGCGTGGTGGTGCACTCCTGGAATCCTAGTACTTGGAAGGTGGAGACAGGAGTTTCCCAGGTTTGTGACCAGCCTTGGCAACTTAGCGAGGCTCTCAGCAACTTAGCAAGACCGTTTCCATATAAAAAAATAAGGTAGGGCTGAGTGTAGCTTAGAGGTAGAACAATCAATCCTCAGTACCAAAAAAATGGTTGAAATCATTTCTTTATTTCTTAATAGCATCATTAAATAGCCACAAAACAACTTTAGAAATACTTAATTTTTACCTTAATGCCACTTCTGTAGTATTTGAAACACATTGATCTTTTTGAGAAGAAATGATTACAGTATTATTGTCTAGTTTAGTATAATTATCTAACTGATGTAAACACAAATACTTATTATATCTAACTTGAGCATATAGAAAATTAATTAATTTACTTATTAATTAATTTATTTTTGTGGTCCTGGGGATGAACCCAGGGGCATTCTACCTCCGAGCTATACCCCCGGCCCTATTTTTTTATTCTTTATTTTGAAACAGGGTCTCCCTGAGTTGCAAAGGGCCTCACTAAGTAGCCGAGGCTGTCTGTGAACCACGATCCTCCTGTCTCGGCCTCCCAAATGCTGAGATTGCAAGTGTGCGACACCACGCACAGCTAGAAAGTTAGTTTAGAGTAACTACATACAAAAGGATAAATACTAAAGTCATTTGATCCCCGAAACAGTTTTTTTTTGTTTGTTTGTTATTTTGTTACATTTCCTTTTGAATCTACAAGAAGATACTATTATTATCCCCTTCTTGCAGATGAACAAATCTGAGGTGCAGAGACATTAAGTCACTAGTTCCTAGTTACGTAGTGAGGAAGCGGCGTGCCTGGGATTTGAACTCAGGTAGTCTGGCTTCGGAGCTATGTGTGCTTATCTCAAAATGATTGTGTTGTTCAAATCTTTCCTTGAGTACACTCCACATATTAGTAAACAGAACTTTATATGTAAAGAAATTTGTGTGTGGGGGGATATTGGGGCATTCTGCCTCCAAGCTATGCCTCCTCCTTCCCTGTTTTTTATTTTTGTTTTGAAACACTGAGATTGAAGCTGAGCATGGTGGCGCACACGCTTGTCATCCCCACGCTTGGGAGGCAGAGACAGGAGGATCGCACAGGTTCAGAGCCAGCCTTGCTGGCTTAAGAGATCCTGTTTCCAAATAAAAATATAAAATAGGTCTGGAAGTGTAGCCCGGAGGTAGAAGGGCTTCCAGGAACCCCAGTACCACCAAAAAAAAAAAAAAAAAAAAAAAGGAAAAAAAAAAAGAAACACTAGGTTGATGAGTCTCACTACTTGCTGAAGCTGTCCTCGAACCTGCAATCCTCCTGTCTCAGCCTCCCAAGTACTGGGAATACAAGTGTGCGTCACCACGCCCAGCTTATGTAACAGGTTTGAAATAACCCCTCTTGTAGAAACAGAGGAAGCTCTTTACATTTGTTATGAATGTTAAGCTAATGATGCACAGTATAGAAATTCCGTGTTGGCCCGTTTTATCGATGCTAAGCCTAGTGGAAGTCACAGCTCGGGAAACTCAGCGTTGGCTTCGCTGCCTCCAAGCGGCCTTCCTTTGAGCCGTGACGCCGACTCTAGGGTGTTAAGCGCTGTTGATTTCCACAGTGCTCCGGAGAGCCCTCGAAAACCCAGGAAGAACTGGTGGGGCTGAGCTGCAGTGCCGTGAGACAGGGAAGTGTTCACTAGTAGATGGATTACCAGGAACAGGGCAGGTAGTGCAGCATTCCAGAAACCCACGTGTCTAACGAGCACACTGACATCCACTGAGATAACGATCTTTATTGAGATAATGATCAATGTGTGTGTTTTTAAATTTATTCTCTCAGAAGTGTCAAAGCATGTCCAGAGATGCTGCTCTAGTGTAGAATACCTTGAAAGGGCAGAAAAATCTTTTTGCTGGAAATAGGATGGAATTATAACACATCCTTTGATTGTGATCTTTTTTTTTTTTTTTTTTTTGGTGGTGGTGGTTCTGGGGTTCCTGGAACTCCTTCTACCGCTGGGTTTCACTCCCAGACGCTTATTTTTTATATTTTTTATTTGGAAACAGGGTCTCTTAAGCCAGCGTGGCTGGCTTCAAACCTGCGTGATCCTCCTGTCTCCACCTCTTAAGCATGGGGATTACAAGCGTGCGCCACCACGCCTGGCGATTGTGATCATTTTAATATGCTAGAGAAAAATAGGACAGACACACACACACACACACCAGTTTGGGGGGCTTTTGAAGATTATCTTATACTCTCTCAATATTATGCCCAGCCCAAAGTACAGATAGTGTTTGAGTGCCTAGTTTATTAAAAAGTTAGCAGCTGGGTTAGTGGGGCGCCCCCGTGCAGGCCCACGGGAGTATTTGGGAGACTTGAGGTGGGAGGATCGCCACATTCAGGGTCAACTTCAGAGATTTAGTGAGTAACTTAGTGAGATCCTGTTTCAAAATAAAAAATAAGCCGGGCGTGGTGGCGCACGCTTGTAATCCCCGCGCTTGGGAGGCGGAGACAGGAGGATCGCGCAGGTTCGAGGCCAGCCGCGCTGGCGTAAGAGACCCTGTTTCAAAAATATAAAATAGGTCTGGGAGTGTAGCCCGGAGGTAGAAGGGCTTCCAGGAACCCCAGTACCACCAAAAAAAAATAAATAAATAAAAATAACAATAAAAAATAAGCCGGGGGTGGTGGCGCACGCTTGTAAGCATTCGGGAGGCTGAGACGGGAGGATTTTGGTTCGCGGACGGCCTCAGCTCCTTAGTGAGGCCCTCTGCAACTCACTGAGACCCTGTTTCAAAATAGAGAATAAAAAATTGGGCAGGGGGTGTAGCTTGGAAGTCAGATGCCTCTGGGTTCCAGCCCCAGACCCGCCAAAAATAAAAAAAGAAAGAAAAGAAAAGAGGTTGGGGTATGTAACGTAGGGTGTTTTAATTAAAGATAAAAAAAAAAAGTTTTAATTAAAGGTCAAAAGCTGCGCATGAACTGACCGCGCTGCGGTCCTCTGTGCTTTGTGGTCCACAGGACTTCTACATCACCCTGGGCACCGGCTGTGTGTTTTTGTTGGCATCGATCATCTTTGTTTCCACCCATGACAGAACCTCGGCTGAAATCGCCGCGATCGTGAGTGCTTGTCTCCAGCCTTAACTTTGCTTGTTTGTGTTACCTTTGACATAGAGGCCTAGCCAGTCACAGGAAGGGTTTTCCTCCTCCTTCCTTCCTTTCCTTTCCTTTCCTTCCTTTTCTCTTTCTTTCTTTCTTTCTTTCTTTCTTTCTTTCTTTCTTTCTTTCTTTCTTTCTTTCTTTCTTTCTTTCGTGGTACTGGGGTTCCTGGAAGCCCTTCTACCTCTGGCTACACTCCCAGACCAATTTTTATATTTTTCTTATTTGGAAACAGGGTCTCTTAAGCCAGTGCAGCTGGCTTTGAACCTGTGTGATCCTCCTATCTCCGCCTCCCAAGCGCAGGGATTACAAGCATGCGCCACCACGCCCGGCTGAAATTTCTATTTTGATAGTAATAATTTCATTCATTTTTACCTAGGGTGAATTGCCTGCTCACCTATTTTTCTAACTGTGTTTTATATCATTTTATAGAGTTGCATATTTCATCTACTAACCTTATTTTCATACATTGACACCTTACATATAATACATGCATACATGAGACAAGACATTTATATTCTGTGGTACTTAGACTGATAGCTTTTATTTTGGAAATCTTTCTTTTGTAACTTTTGTGCGTGTGTGGTACTAGGATTGAACTCAGGGACATTCTGTCTCTGAGCTATATTCCCAGCCCCTTATTACTTTTGTATTTGGAAACAAGGTCTCGCTAGGTCGCTGAGAGTCCTGTTATGTTGCTGAGGCTGGTCTGGAACCTGTGATCCTTCTGCCTTAGCCTCCCAAGCACCAGAATCACAGGTGTGCACCGCCATGCCTGGCTCACTCGTGCGGGATCTGTGTGTGTGTGTGTGTGTGTGTGTGTGTGTGTGTGTCTGTCTGTCTGTCTGTCTGTCTCTCTCTCTCTCTCTCTCAAACCATTAAAGAGTAATAGGTGCCGGGGCTGCCGACATCCCTGTAACCTGGGGCCTTAGGCTGCCCAGACAGAGGATAGTGGGTTTGAGACCGGCCTCAGCAACTTAGTAAAACCCTCAGCATTAGCATTAACAAGACCTTTTGTTTCAAACTCAAAAAGAGTAAAAAGGGCTGGGGATGTACCTCTGAGGTAGGCTCCCTGGGTTCAATCCCCAGTGCCCCCCAGAGAAGCCGTAGGTATGAGGTGTCAGTGGCGGCTCGCCTCGCTGTGTGAGGCGCTCAGAGCCGCGGGGAGTGCGGCGTGTGACCTTCCTGCCTTCCCTCCTCAGGTGTTCGGGTTTATGGCCAGTCTCCTGTTCCTGTTTGACTTCGTTGCCATGCTCAGCGAAAGACGACAGGAGGCGCAGCTGAGGAAGCCCGAGAACCGCACCCGGGCCGAGGCCCTCACCCAGCCGCTCAATGCCTGAAGCCGGCGGCCCAGCGCCAGGTGCCTGAGCGCCCGCTGCCCTGTGTGACGTTTAAAGCACTTTTGGAGAGCGAGGGCTGTGGCAGGGAGGCAGCTTTACCACGGTTGGGCTGTGTGGCCGTCACCATAAATTAGGACAGTGGGTTTTCTTTAAATTGTTTGCTGGTTTTTGCCGGGTGTGATGGTCCACACTTGTCGTCCCGGTACTGGGGAGGCCGAGACCGGAGGATGGCAGGTCCTCAACAATTTAGTGAGGCCCTGTTTCTAAATAAAAATAAAGATTAAAAAAAGACAGCTGGGGGTGTAGCTCAGAGTTAGAAAAGCCCCTGAGTTCAATCCCCAGTACCACAAAAAAAAAAAAAGTTTTTTTCTTTTTCTTTTAAAGTTATGGAGGGTTTTTTTTTTGTTTGTTTGTTTGTTTTTTTTGAAGAGAGAGGCAGTTGTTTCTTTAAATCGACTCAGCTGGTGAAAAATTATTCCGTCTTCTGTGCCAGGCTTTCTCTTACTCGCTAGCGCCCACATTGTCCCGATAGCTGTATAAATCCATGTTACATTCCTCCACTTAGACGTTGTTTCCTTTTTAAATTAATTTGCTTAGCTATTAGTGTTTTTATTGGGATATGTTCTGTTCCCAGAAACTTAATGTGTGTTTAAGAGAGCAGCATTTAAAACGTTGGTCTAGGTTTTGTCCTTAATGCATTATACTTGGCTTCACTGGACCTCACTCAGCCTTACAACTATAAGGTAACATTTTAGGGTAACGGTTATTCTCCCTGTGACTTTTATCTCGCCTAGTGTAAAATGTATGGGGGATGTTGGTATTTTATGTGTATAAAAGCAGCATTATCAACAACCTCATATTTATACTGTAAACTTCGGTTGTTGAAGTCAGATTTTTAAAAAATGGTATGTAACACGTAGAAGAGCCGAAGAAAGCGATGCCACTTCTAAGGACCGGAGATGAGACGGGCTGCCGCCCGCGGGGTGAGCGCGATTGGAGAGCAGGCTCCGGCCGCCTACCGGGTGTGCGCGGGGTCTCAGCACCGTCAGGACGCGGCCGGCCGGTCCACACACACCGCGTGCGCTCGCCCCGCCGTCTGCCTGGGTTTAGGCAGTGAGGGTCCCGGCCTTCTTAAGGCTTCCTGACCCGTCTAGCGGCCGGGAAGCAGCGCTGTGGCTGGCGGGCTGTCTAGGGGCGCAGATGGGGCCGTGGACCAGGACCCTTCTGCCCGAGTCGCGCGCACAGACCCTTCTTGTCCTCCTCCTAGAGTTTTGATGGCCGGGGTTAAGGTCCTCCGTGCTCTGTGGCCGTCTCCCGAGCTGGGGCTCCCGTCCTTGCGTTCCCATCTGGTCTCTGGCTGTTACTTGCACGGACGTGGCTCATGTGGTCCTCAGACCACAGCTGCTGACTCAGTTACTGCCCTGCCCGTTGGTGCAAGAGGCCAGGTGCTCATGCTAGGGCCGTGTCGCCACACCGCCCCGCTGGGAGATGGCGACATCAGCCGTGGAGGCCGCGCCACCTAACGGAGGAGAAACCGCTGGGCCCGGCCGAGAATAAAGACTGATTCAGAGACAAGAAGTTCATGGGGGGCAGCTGGAGAGTTCACAGCAAACCACTTTCATTTTCAAAATGTCATCGACGCCCTGATAGGATCTGCTAGCACATCTCCTGGGCTACCTCGAGGTCACCACCTGTGTTAGTCAGCTTCCTGCGACTGTACCAAAATACCTGAGAAAACCAACTTAGAAGAGGGGAGGGTCGTGCGGGCCGAGTTGGAGGCCCGGCCATCCGTGGAGGCTGGATCACGGTGGCAGCGAAGGGTGGAGCAGCTGCTCCCCGCACCCAGGGGGCCCGGAGTCTGAGGTCACAGGGTGGCGCACGCTGACCCCACCACCGAGGGTCGCGGGTTCCAGCCCAGCCTCGGCAACTCTGTGAGAGCCTGTTTCAAAATAAAACATACACATGGCTGGGGGTGTGGCTCCGTGGTAGAAATGTCCCTGGGTTCATTCTCTCGTGCATGCACACACGCACACGCACACACACCAAGGTCTTACAACCCCGTTTGGAGGGCACAACAGTGACCGAGGCCTCCCCTAGGCCCCTCTTGAAGGTCCCCCCAGGCTCAGGAGCCCCACTCAGGAGGACAGGCCTTCACACGGCTGGTGCACAGCGCGGTGGCGCCGAGCTAGGCTTGCCCCGCCGAGCTAGGCTTGTCCCGCTGCAGCCTCCGGAGCAGCCTCTCAGGCCTTTCCTTTCTAGAGAGATTTCACTTGTACTTTTGGTCACATGAGAACCTTCTTTCACTTTGTCTTTTAGGGGACCCATGACTGGCAGCCTCTTTCCTATAAGGGAAGGAAATAGGGGGGAAGGATCATGGGGGAAGTGGGAGGAGAGCCGGGGCCAGCCACTGCTGTTACAGGAAAGGGCCGCCGCAGTGCGCGAATTGAAAGCCATTCTGTGTTAACAGGCATGGTCAATTTGAATTTTATATTTTATTACAAATTGTTTAGGATGGTTTCTAACAAATTTAAGGGAAATGTACTTACTATACAAAAATCTTATAATTACTAAAATTATGCCTTATTTGGGGACCGAGAAATGTATTTTTACATTGTCGATAGCTGATCATTGTTGTATATGTCAATTTAAATCCTGTGGGTCTTTTTATCTCTCTTAATGTAAAATTTTATAGTCTTTTAAAATAAATCCATTTAATTAAAACGTCTCTCCCCTTGCAGTTGTTTGCTGTAGAAGCGCTGCTGTCTGGTGACAGCTCTCCCCATAGTCACGGGAGCTGGCTGTAGCCTGCACCACTGCATACACTGTGGGTCTTCCCCGGGTAACAGGTGGCCACAAGACAAGAAACCAGTTCACTTCCTATGCAGGAGCCTCCATTGCGAAGCTGGGATACACACTGCAGTTACATTTTTAGGGGGGCCATAGATAAAGAGTTATAAAGTTACAGAATAAAGGCCTCCAAATACTTTCAAAGAAGCCAGGCGTGGTGGTGCAGGCCTGTGATCTTAGGATTCGAGAGGCTGAGACAGGAGGAGCGCAGGGTGGAGGACAGCCTTAGCTACTTGGTGAGACTCAGGAACCTAGTGAGATCCTGTCCCAAAATAAAAAGAGCCGGGAGTACAGCTCACAGGTAGATTAACCCTGAGCCCCAGCCCCAGCACCGAAACAAACACATTTATAAAAAAAACTTTCAAATAAGCAAAATTGGACCCTGCATTGTGTTCCTAGATGTGACTAACGATGTTTAAAAAAAAAAAAAAGACACATTCTGTTTGTGACTGGTAAGTGACTGGAAAAATGAGAAGCAAACTAGGGTGGTTCCGGTAAAGTTGCAACTATTTGTATCGTTTGCAAAATTCCTGCCTCCGTCTTTATGAGAATAACAAGGTCTTTATAGGCATCAGGGACTCACTGGAATGTGTGCGTTTTTCAAAGTTTTTTGTTTTGATAAAGAGCATTGTATCAATACATTAAGCTGCAAGGAGCAGAAAATCTAAACATGTCTTGAACAGGAAGTTTAATACCTAGTTTCAAGTCTAGTACTGGGGATGGAACCCAGGGGCATTCTACCTGGGGGGGGGGGGGTCAGAAGCCGGGTGTGGTGGTGCACGCTGTAATCCCAGCATTCGGGAGGCTGAGACTGGAGGATTGCGGTTTGCGGACAGCCTCAGCTACTTAGTGAGGCCCTTTGCAACTCAGCGAGACCCGGTTTCAAAATAAAGAATGAAAAATAGGGCAGAGGGTGTAGCTCGAATGCCCCTGGGTTCCATCCTCAGACCTGCCAAAAAAAAAAAAAAGTGTCAGAAGCTGGATGTGGAGGCACATGCTTGCAATCCCAGAATTCAGAGGCTGACACCGGAGGATGGCAGTTCGCAGATAACCTTGGCTACCTAGCGAGGCTCTTTGCAATTGAGACCCTGTTTCAAATATGAAAAATCTAAAAAATGGGGCTGGGGGTGTGTGGCTTGGAGGTAGAATGCCCCTGGGTTCCATCCCCAGTACCGCAAAAAAAAAAAAAAAAAAAAAAAAAGTATCAGAGCCGGTTGTGGTGGCACATGCTTAAAATCCCAGCACTTGGGAGGCTAAGACAAGAAGACCGCAGGTTTGGGGCCAGCCTCAGCCACTTAGTGAGGCCCTCTGCAACTTATTGAGACTCTTTTTAAAAATAAAGAATAAAATAGGGCTGGGATGTAGCTTGGAGGTAGAATGCCCCAGGGTTCCATCCCCAGTACTAAAAAACAGTATCAGCTGGGCGTCACAGTGCACTGCTGAGATACCGACAGGCTCAAGGACAGCCTCAGTAACACCGGGAGGCTCTCAGCAGCCTAGTGAGACTCTGTTTAAAGTACAAAGGATAGCCAGACGTGGTGGCGCACGCTTGTAATCCCAGCATTCGGGAGGCTGAGACAGGAGGATCACGGTTTGCGGACAGCCTCAGCTACTTAGGCCCTCTGCAACTCAGTGAGACCCGGTTTCAAAATAAAGAATAAAAAATAGGGCAGGGGCTGTAGCTCAGAAGTCAAATGCCCCTGGGTTCCATCCCCAGACCCGCAAAAAAAAAAAAAAAAAAAAAAAAAAAAAAAAAACACAAAAGATAAATAATGCGACCTAACTGAGGGGATGGGAGGGGGAAGAGGGAAATTCTCTAGTGCACATGATGTACTTTAACAGACATATCAAAGCCAATCACTAAGCAAAGCATGAGAGAGGGAGGGGAGGGACTGGGGTGGGGACTGGGAAGGGCTGATTGGGTGATGTCTGCATGTGTGTCTCTACCTCTTGTACTCCATTAAGATGAACACAATGCACCAATAAATAATTTTTAAAAAGAAAAATATTAGCCAAAATTTAAGCCAGGCGTGGTGGCTTAATCCTAGTACCTGGGAGGCTGAGACAGGAGGATTGCAGGTTTGGGGACAGACTCAGCAAGTAGTGAGACTCTCATCAACCTAGTGAGACTCTTTTCTTTTGGGGGGGGGGTTCCTGGAAGCCCTTCTACCTTCGGGCTACACTCCCAGACCTATTTTTACATTTTTATTTTGGAAACAGGGTCTCCTAAGCCAGCGCGCGTGGCTGGCTTCGAACCTGTGCGATCCTCCTGTCTCCGCCTCCCAAGCGCGGGGATGACAAGCGTGCGCCACCACGCCCGGCTTAGAGACTCTGTTTTAAACTCAACATAAAACAGGACGGGGAGTGTAGCTTGGAGGTAAAATACCCCTGGCCTCAATTTCCAGTAACACACACACACACACGCCGGGCACAAGCTTGTAATCCCAGTAACACACACACACACACACACACACACACACACACACACACACACACACACACACACACACGCCGGGCACAAGCTTGTAATCCCAGCCTTTAGAAGGCTGAGACCAGAGGATCACAGTTCCCGGACAGCCTCAGCTACATAGTGAGGCTCTCTGCAATGTAGTGAGACCCTGTTTCAAAATTAAGAATAAAAAAAAATAGGGCCGGTGGTGTAGCTCAGAGATAGAATGTCCCTGAGTTCCATCCCCAGTACAGAAAAAAAAAAAAAAAAAAAAAAAAAATAGGGCTGAGGCTATAGCTCAGAGGTAGAATGTCTCAGTCCTCGGTACCCTCCAGAAAAGTACCAATACACTAATCTCATTTTTCCTTCTACAGTAAATACTGTGAGCCGGGCGTGGTGGCACATTTGAGAGGCTGAGACAGGAGGATCGCAGTTCGAAGACAACCTCAGCTCCTACTTAGGCCCTTTGCAACTCAGTGAGACCCTGTTTCAAAATAAAGAATTGGGGGAAAAAAATAGGGCTGGGGGTGTAGATCAGCGAGAGACTGTCCCTGGGTTTCATCCCTAGTACCTCAAATAATAATAATAATAATAATAATAATAATAATTAATAAGATGGGCCTGATGGCGTACACTTGTAGTTTCAGTACTTGGCAGGCTGAGACAGGGGGATCGCAGGTTCACACCCAGCCTCAGCTACTCAGTGAGGTTTCTGCAACTTAGTTAGACCCTGTTTCAAAATAAAGAATAAAAAATAGGGTCAGGCATGGGTATGCTTGTAATCCCCGTGCTTGGGAGGCGGAAACAGGAGACCATGCAGGTTCGAAGCCAGCCTCGCTGGTTTAAGAGACCCTGTTTCCAAATAAAAATATAAAAAATAGGTCTGGGAATGTAGCCCGGAGTTAAAAGGGTCCATCCCCAGTACCACCAAAAACAACAACAACAACAACAACAACAAGGGGCTGGGGGTGTATTCGGAGGTAGAATGCCCTTGGGTTCAATCCCCAGCGTGGCTAAATAAATAAATCACTAATCAGAAGGGCGGGAGGGAGGAGCTGGCATGTGCCAGTGATCAAAGAGTGTAAAAATATCATGAACTGAGAACCGTGATTAACCTGTGCCCCTAAGGTCCACTGAAAAGTTGGTTCTTTGAACCGGTTCCGAGCGCCCGGCTCTCCGCAGGCCTCGGCCAGGCCCCGGGGTGCGCTGCTCGCCGTTGGCCGGCAGAGGGCGCGCGCTACCAGGCCGGAGCGCCAGGCCGCCCTCTGTGGAGTTTTTAATCTTTCTTTCTTTCTTTCTTTCTTTCTTTCTTTCTTTCTTTCTTTCTTTCTTTCTTTCTTTCTTTCTTTCTTTCTTTCTTTCTTTCTTTCTTTCTTTCTTTCTTTCTTTCTTCTTTCTTTCTTTCTTCCTTCTTTCTTTCTTCCTTCTTTCTCTCCTTTCTCTCCTTTCTCTTTCTCTCTCTTTTTCTTTATTTCTTTCTCTCTTCCTCTCTTCCTCTCCTTTCTTTCTTTTTCTTTCTCTCTCTTTCTTTCTCTTTCTTTCTTTTTTTTTTTTTTTTTTTGTGGGTCTGGGGATGGAACCCAGGGGCACTTAACCTCCGAGCTACACCCCCTGCCCTATTTTTTATTCTTTATTTTGAAACCGGGTCTCACTGAGTTGCAGAGGGCCTCACTAAGTAGCTGAGGCTGTCCACGAACCGCGATCCTCCGGTCTCAGCCTCCCGAATGCTGGGATTACAAGCGTGTGCCACCACGCCCAGCTCTTTCTTTCTTTCTTTCTTTCTTTCTTTCTTTCTTTCTTTCTTTCTTTCTTTCTTTCTTTCTTCCACAGTACTGGAGATGGAACCCAGGGGCATGCTGCCTCCGAGCTACACCCCCAGCCCTATTTTTTAATTCTTTATTGTGAAACAGGGTCTCACTGAGTTGCCAAGGGCCTCACTGAAGTAGCTGAGGCTGGCCGTGAACCCTCCGCCCCAGTGCTGGGATTACAAGCACCACCATGCCTGCCTGGCTGGGGTTTTGTTTTTGCAGCTGGGAGGAGCCGCTGTGGTTGTAAACCCGCACAGCTGTTGGCAGGGGACCCCAGGGGCTCCCCCAGGTTTCGGGAGGAAGCAGCTGGCAGCGACCTTGCCCTCTGGGTCTCGGCCTTGGCTTTCTACCTCTGAGCAGAGACCTTGAAGGGCAGTGCTTGAAGGCCTTCCAAGACAAGGTCTCAAACTGGGGGCCGCCTGGGAGTGTGTGTGTGTGTGTGTGTGTGTGTGTGTGTGTGTGTGTGTGTTACTGGGGATGGAGCCCAAGGACATTCTACCTCCAAGCTACACCCCCTGCCCTAGTTTTTATTCTTTATTTTGAAACCGGGTCTCACTGAGTTGCAGAGGGCCTAAGTAGCTGAGGCTGTCTGAGAACTGCGATCCTTCCATCTCAGCCTCCCGAATGCTGGGATTACAAGCATGTGCCACCACGCCCGGCTGAGACAAATTTTATTTATTTATTTATTTTTAAATTTTGCGGTACGGAGGATTGAACCAGGGGCATCCTACCTCTGAGCTACACCCCAGCCCTATTTTTTACTCTTTATTTATTTATTTATTTATTTATTTATTTATTTATTTGCGGGTCTGGGGATGGAACCTAGGGACATTTTACCTCCGAGCTACACTCCCTGCCCTAGTTTTTATTCTTTATTTTGAAACCGGGTCTCACTGAGTTGTGGAGGGCCTCACTAGGCAGCTGAGGCTGTCCGTGGACGCGATCCTCCTGTCTCAGCCTCCCAAGTACTGGGATTACAAGCATGTGCCACCCCACTGGCTGTGTTAACACGATTTACCCACGCAGTCCTATATCTGGGAGTCCCTGGAGCCCTCAGACTTCACAAGGCGCAGTACAGAAGCTACCAGAAAGGAGGAAGTGGTGGTTTTGGGGGAGGAGTCCCAATGCCCACGGGTGTTTCCATGGCCACAGAAGTTTGCTTTTTAAACTAGAAAAGCGGCCTGGGGGTGGGTGCCCAAGGAAGTGGCCAACTCTGGGTCTCTGTTCCCCCAACTTGGGCCTGTCTGCAGACATCAGGGCCAACAGCCCGTGAACGAAGCCAGTTGGCACTCTGCGTCCCCGGGGCCCTGGATGCAGGGTCGCAGCCGGCCCCAGGAGACAGCCAGGCCTGCGCTCCAACCGACTCTGACCCCATCAATAATCTCACTTACGTTCTGCACCCCCCCCCCAGGTGCCGCGGACACGGAAACCTACCCGGAGTCCTATAAAGGTTCCCTCGCCACCCTGCGCCCACAATGTGTCCCAGAGTCTGCTGAAAACTGCCCCTGCCCCCACCCTAACTTTAAGAGTTTTAGGTAGGCAGGCACGGTGGCATATGCCTATAATCCCAGTCCTTGGGAGGCTAAAACCACGGAGGGTTGCAGGTCTGAAGGCAGCCTCAGCAATTTAGTGAGACCCCGTTTTCAAATAAAAAAATAGGCCACGCGTGGTGGCGCACGCTTGTAATCCCTGCGCTTGGGAGGCTGAGACAGGAGGATCGCAGGTTTGAAGCCAGCCTCAGCTACTTAGTGAGGCTCTCAGCAACTTAGTGAGACCCTGTTTCCAAATCAATATAAAAAAATATGTCTGGGGCCGGGCGTGGTGGCGCACACTTGTAATCCCCGCGCTTGGGAGGCAGAGACAGGAGGTTCGCGCGCTGGCTTGGGAGACCCTGTTTCCAAATAAAAATGTAAAAATAGGTCTGGGAATGTAGCCCGGAATGTAGCCCAGAGGTGGAAGGGCTTCCAGGAACTCCAGTACCACACACACACACACACACACACACACACACACACACACACACACAAAATACGTCTGGGAGTGTAGCTTGGAGGTAGAAAGCCCCTGGGTTCCATCCCCAGTACCACAAAAAAAGAAAAAAAAATAGGGTTGCGGGTGTATCTTGGGGGTAGAATGCCTCTGGGTTCAATTCCCATCACGAGCATGTGCGTCTGTGCGCACACACACACATGTGCACATACACAGTTTAAGGCTTTAAGACCCAGAAAACTAAGTCAAGGTGTTTTCCAGCAGCCTCCCTCCTCTCCCCCTCCCCAGCAACTTAACAATAATTTTTTTGTGTGTGTGGTACTGGGGATGGAACTCAGGGTCACTCTACCTCTGAGCTACACCCCAGCCCTAATTTTTTTTTTTTTTTTTTTTTTTTTTTGGTGGTACTGAGGTTCCTGGAAGCCTTTCTACCTCCGGGCTACACTCCCAGACCTATTTTATGCTTTTTTATTTTTGGAAACAGGGTCTCCTAAACCAGCGGTGGCTGGCTTTGAACCTGCGCGATCCTCCTGTTTCTGCCTCCCAAGCACGGGGATTACAAGTGTGTGCCACCACGCCTGGCTTAATTTTTATTCTTTTTTTATTTTTTATTTTGTGTGTGTGTGTGTGTGTGTGTGTGTGTGTGTGTGTGTGTGTGTGATACTGGGAATGGAACCTGGGGCCTTCTACCTCTGGGCTTTACTCCCAGACCTATTTTTATATTTTATTTGGAAACAGGGTCTCACTAAGCTGCTGAGAGCCTCACTAAGTAGCTGGGGCTGGCTTCGAACCTGCGTGATACTCCTGTCTCAGCCTCCCAAGTACTGGGATTACAAGTGTGTAATTAAAAGCCTGGCCTTTTTAATTCTGTATCTTGAAACAGGGTCTCACTGAGTTGTGGAGGGCCTCACTAAGTAGCTGAGGCTGGCCGCGAACCACAATCCTCCTGTCTGAGCCTCCCAAATGCTGGGATTACAGCGTGTGCCACCACACCGGGCCTTATTCTTTTATTTTCAAATAGGGTCTAAGTAGCAGAGGCCTCACTAAGTAGCTGAGACTATCCTTGAACCTGCGATCCTACTGTCTCAGCCTCACAAGTACTGGGATTATAAACCTCCACCACCACGTCCAGCAGACCTCTATTTCAGCAAGAAAGCCTTCCATGCTCAGCCAAAATTTTATTTAAAAAAACACAAACACACATACAAAGGTATCAAAGGCAGACGAGAAGACGACCGGTGACCACTGGGTGTGTCCACAAGCTGGCCGCCTTGCCCACAGGGAGGGCGGCCTTGACACCCTCCAGGGACTTTAGGGGGTGTCTAGCTTTAACGAGGACTGGCGGCCGCTTCTCTCCCTGCGGAGCGTGAGGAGGCTTTGCCAGGGGCACACAGGCTCCCCTCGCTGGGTTTGGGGCCTCAGCACCCAAGGGGTGCCAGGGAACCCTGAGGACGGGGCTGTGGCCGCGCAGGAGCCCAGGCCCAGCGTCTTGGGAAGCAGGAGGACAGGGCGGCCTTCCTGCGGCCCCAGCCCCTGCAGGGCCTTGGCACGGGAACGCAGTCCGGAAGCCGCGCCTAGGGTCTTTGGTCTTCCTGTCTGCTGAGTCTCATGCCCGCAGATCCTTCCAAGGGGCAGGGTGCCACAGCTCGTCAGACAGCTGCATCTTGGGAAGGAAATGGCGAAGTCAGGTCAGCTTGCTGGGGATGGAGCCTGCCCAGAAACCGCAGGCAATACCCCAAGGGCCGCTCCACACATTTCTCTTCCACCCAGGACAAACTTTCATTGGAATTATTTCTCCTCCTCCTGTCCCTCCTCCTTCTGAGTACTGGGGTTGAGCCCAGGGACATGCTACCTCCAAGCTCCACCCTCAGACCTTTTTATTTTTATTTGGAAACAGGGTTTTGCTGAATTGCTCAGGGTCTCGCTAAATTGCTGAAACTGGTCTCAAACCTGTGATCCTCCCGTCTCAGCCTCCCTTATACTGGGATTACAGGCATGCACCACCACACCTGGTCCTCCATCATTTTAAATAATGGAGTTATACAGATATTTATAGATCCATTATTATTATTTTGTATGCTACTGGGGATTGCATACAATTACAATTGTATGCAATATTACTTCTGAGTAATATGAAAACTGCCCCTGCCCCCATCCTAACTTTAAGAGTTTTAGGTAGGCAGGCACGGTGGCATATGCCTATAATCCCAGTCCTTGGGAGGCTAAAACCACGGAGGGTTGCAGGTCTGAAGGCAGCCTCAGCAATTTAGTGAGACCCCGTTTTCAAATAAAAAATAAAATAGGCCAGGCGTGGTGGCTCACGCTTGTAATCCCTGCGCTTGGAAGGCTGAGATAGGGCATATTACTGTGTCGCGATGTGGTAATATTACTTCTGAGTAATATTACTCAGGGGTATATTACTTCTGAGCTATATACCTCCAGCTCTATTTAGTTTTTTTATTTTATTATTTTTTATTATTTTTGGTGGTACTGGGGTTCCTGGAAGCCCTTCTACCTCCGGGCTACACTCCCAGACCTATTTTATACTTTTTTATTTTTGGAAACAGGGTCTCCTAAGCCAGCGCGGCTGGCTTCTTCGAACCTGCGCAATCCTCCTGTCTCCGCCTCCCAAGTGCGGGGATTACAAGCGTGCGCCACCACCGCGCCCGGCTAGTTTTTTTATCTTGAAAAACAAGTAGCTGGGCGTGGTGGCGCACGCTTGTAATCCCAGCATTTGGGAGGCTGAGACAGGAGGTTCACAGTTCGAGGACAGCCTCAGCTACTTAAGACCCTTTTTACTCATTGAGACCCTGTTTCAAAATAAAGAATAAAAATCTAGAGCTAGAGGTGTAGCTCAGAGGTAGAATGCCCCCGGGTTCCATTCCCAGTACTGCAAAAACAAAAAAACAACAACAAGAAGGTCTCACTAGGTTGTGGAGGGACTTGCTAAATTGCTGAGACTGGCCTCAAATTGGCAGTCTTTCTATCACAGCCTCCCAAGTACTGGGATTATACTGTGGGCCACCATGCGGGCTTGGAAAAGGTTTTGGTGGGTGGTTAAGTAAGAGAAAAATAGCAGGTTACAAAATAGCAAAATATCTGATCCTTTTTATATAAACTATATATATATATATAATATTTATTTCAAGGAAATACTAAGATGATATTTATCTGGGTGCTATGTGTGTGATATTTTATAATGACAGGTGGTTTTTTATTTCTACGAGTTCTTGTCTATATTTTCTTCTTTTTTTTCCTTTATAGTACTGGGTATAGAACTCAGGGGCATTCTACCTCCGAGCTACACCCCAGCCCTATTTTTTATTCTTTATTTTGAAACAGGGTCTCACTAAGTTGCTGAGAGCCTCACTAAGTAGCTGAGGCTGGCTTCGAACCCGTGCAATCCTCCTGTCTCAGCCTCCCAAGCGCGGGGATTACATACATGCGCCACCAAGCCTGGCTACCTGCATTTTCTAAAAGCTCTACATTTTATTTCTGTTATTAGAAAATGCTTGCTCTCAGAGGCGGAAGGGCCAGGGCATCCCTGGGCGAGTGGACATGGCACAGAGCTTGGGTCTGGGGTAGCACCTTTGCTTTGCCGGGCCAGCACGGTGACACCATGCCCGAGTTCCGGGGCCACGGCAGGAGCATCCTCTCGGCCAAAGCCCGGGACAGGCAGTCCTGCGCCTGGGCAGCGGCTCTGAGACCCCCACGGACAGACAAGCAGAACACACCTGTGGACTGGGCTACACACGAGATCTTGTAGGACAGCCACACACTTGCCAGGCAGAGGAAGGTGGCGATGAACCCGAAAATCTGCAGGGGAGAGGGGAGAGCGGTGCTCAGGGCCTCAACCGGGCGACCAGTCTCCGCTCGGAGTGAGCAATCCCCGCACAGTCTGCGGCGCCTGCCGGCCTCACCCCGGCTCAGGTGCAAGGTCTGGAGGGGGCTGGTCATCACCACTCCAGGCCCCTGGGTCCTGGCTGCCCCCGCCTGGAAGCCTGGCCCTTCTCACTCTGGGCGGCCCCAGTCCCTGGGCTTGGGTCTATTTACAACAGAGTTGGGGTCCACCCGCTGGACTTCGGCTATCCTAATACAGAAGGAAAAGGTGGAATTGTAAATTATTATTATTTTTTCTGTGTGTGGTACTGGGATGGAACCCAGGGGCATTCTATCTCCAAGCTACACCCCATCCCCATTTTTTTTTTCAGTACTGGGGATGGAACCCAGGGGCATTCTAACTTTCAGCTCCACCCCCAGCCTTATTTTTGTCTTTATTTTGAAACAGGATCTCATTGAGTTGCAAAGGGCCTAACGCTGGGCTCCCCAGCCCTATTTTTTATTCTTTACTTTGAAACAGGGCCTCACTAAGTAGCTGAGGCTGTCTGCGAACCGCTATCCTCCCATCTCAGCCTCCCAAATGCTGGGATTACAAGTGTGCGCCACCACGCCTGGCTTAGGGTGCATTTCAACAGGGTTTTGCTCCTCTTTCCAAGCCAGGCTGCGGGCTTAGGTGCCCAGGGCGCTGCCCGCGCCCCGTCTCCCAGCCTCTTCTAGGCTCCCTTTGTACAGATTGTCTGCACCTTGTAATTAGCCCATTCGACCCCGTCCAGGCTTCCAATTGTCTGCACAATGAGCACATTATATACCACCCCGGCCCCAGGCTGTCCGCTCTGCATAATTGAGCAGTTTATTACCACATCCCGACACAGCCTTATTCTAGACAGCCATGCCCGTTTGCTAATTGTGTCTTGTGCCCCAGCCTCGGCTCCTGAGCTAGATGCCCAGTTTCTCAGAAGCAGGACCAGAGGTATTTTGACGTGCTCTGGTTTCTCCGTAGCCCAGGTTTGGCCTGAGGCACAAAGCCGGCATCCAATAAATATTAGCTATTAGGACACCGGGGTTAACACGGTTATGTGCAACCTAATTACAAAACCCAGCGGGGCTCTCCCTCCCATCTGCGCCCGAAGCAGAGGCAGTTCTTGCAGCCGGCACTGCTCTTGGGCAGGTGCTAACCTGCAGGTGGCGGTCACTGCCTGCCTCAGACGCTGCACAGGGCTGGGGACACTTTTTAGGGGCTTGGCCACCCTGGTGCAGAGATGTTCAGCTCCCAGGCCGACCTTCAGAGGAGAGACTCTATTGGTGAAACTTCCAGAAGCAAAGTCACTCCAGGTCAGAGTCACGGGAATTTTTTTTTTTTTTTTTTTTGCGGGGCTGGGGATGGAAACCAGGTGCATTAGACCTCGGAGCTACACCCCCTGCCCTATTTTTTTTATTCCTTATTTTGAAACGGGGTCTCACTAAGTAGCTGAGGCTGTCCGTGAACCACGATCCTCCTGTCTCAGCCTCCCGAGTACCGGGATAACAAGCGTGGGCCACCACGCCCGTCTAGAGTCAATGAAACTCACATACAGAACTCTTCTTTTTTCTTTTCTTTCTTTCTTTCTTTCTTTCTTTCTTTCTTTCTTTCTTTCTTTTTTTTTTTTTTTTTTTTTTTGCGGTACTGGGGATGGAACCCAGAGGCATTCTACCTCCAAGCTACACCCTCAGCCCTATTTTTTTCGTCACTTTATTTTTCAAACAGGATCTCACTGAGTTGTGAAGGGCCTAAGCAGCTGAGGCTGTCCGTGAACCACGATCCTCCTGCCTCAGCCTCCCCAATGCCGGGATTACAAGCGTGGGCCACCTCCATTTTTTCTTTTTTTTTGTAGTGGAGATTGAACCCAGGGTTGTTCTACCTCTGAGCTATGCCCCATCTCAATATATATATATATATATATATATATATGATATAAACATGCAAATATATATTCTTTATTGCAGTACTGGGGATTGAACCGAGGGGCATTCTTTCTCTGAGCTACACCACCAGTCCTATTTTTTATTCTTTATTTTGAAACAGGGTCTCACTAAGTTGCAGAGGGCCTTACTAAGTAGCTGAGGCTGGCTGCAAACCTGGGATCCTTCTGTCTCAGTCTCCCCAAGTTCTGGGATTACAAACATATGCCACCACACATGGCTCCGATTTATTTATTATTTTTTTTGTTTTGAAGCAGGGTCTCCCTATGTTGCTGAGCGTCTTGCTAATTTGCTGAGGCTGGTCTTGAATCTGTGATTTTCTTGTCTCAGTCTCCCAAGTACTAGGATTATAGCCATCCACCTACCACCTACCATGTCTGGTTCACAGAACTTAAAATTCACTTTAAACATCTTGCCTATTCATCGGTGAAGCCAATCTGTACAGGCCTACAGGCTACTGAATGAAGTAGCCAAATCTGAAATTGAACAACAGGAACCTATGAATCGTTAAAAAATATATATATATTCAAGGCCGGGCGTGGTGGCGCACGCTTGTAATCCCCGTGCTTGGGAGGCGGAGACAGGAGGATCGCGCAGGTTCGAAGCCAGCCGCGCCTGGCTTAAGAGACCCTGTTTCAAAAATATAAAATAGGTCTGGGAGTGTAGCCCGGAGGTAGAAGGGCTTCCAGGAACCCCAGTACCACCAAAAAGAAAAAAAAAGAAAGAAAAAATATATATATATTCAGCTGGGCTTGAGTGGCGTAAGTCTCTAATCCTAGCAGTGAGGAGGCTGAGATAGGAGGATTGGAGGCTTGAGATCCGATTTCAAAATAAAAAATAAAATAGAGCTGGAGGTGTCGCCCAGAAGCAGTATGCCCCCTGGATTCCATTCCTAGCACTCCCCCCACAAAAAGCATTCATCATCCATACATATGAATACATGGATATGTTTCCACAGCACCGCATTTTTGGACAGTTCCAGGTACTTCCCTTGAGGGCTAGTTATTACCTCTGAAAGCGTGGGCATGCAAATTAAAACCCCTTCCCAGCCGGGCGTGGTGGCGCACGCTTATAATCCCAGCATTCGGGAGGCTGAGACCGGACCGGAGGATCGTGGTTTGCGTATAGCCTCAGCTACTTAGTGAGGCTCTCTGCAACTTAGTGAGACCCTGTTTCAAAATAAAGAAGAAAATATAGGCCAGGAGGTATAGCTTGGAGGTCAAATGTTCCCCGGGTTCCACCCCAGAACCATAAAAACAAAAACAGAACAACAACAACAACAACAACAAAAACCCTTCCCAAGCCGGTGGTGGCGCACGCTTGTAATCCCAGCATTTGGGAGGCTGAGACAGGAGCATTGTGCAGGTTTGAAGACAGCCTCAGCTACTTAGTAAGGCCCCTTGCAACTGAGACTCTCTTCCAAAATAAAGAATAAAAAATAGGGCTGGGGGTGTCGCTCAGAGGTAGAATGCCCCTGGGTTCCATCCCCGTTATCCCCCCCAAAAGCCTTCTCCTCCAATTTAAGCAGCAGCTATAGGTGAGGCCCGGGCTGCTGGGCCTTCTGAATTTGCCAACATCCCTGACAATCCACCTTCGGGGACCATCTGCCCTGAGCAGAAGTGTCAGGCTTTTTGGAGACAGCGGCTGGGGGTACTGGGGTGGGTAGTGACTCCAGAGGGCAGATCCCAGAAAGCCAGCCCCGTGGGGAGGAGGGAGCGGCCCCAGGGGCACCGGGAGGGTGCTCACCGCGCCGGCCACCAGTCCACTCTGGCTGTAGCTCTTGGAGGCGGCGACGATGGAGGCGATGAACAGGAGCAGGGTGCCGATCAGGTAGTGCAGGAGCTCCTGCGGAAACAGAGGGGGGTGGGCGCTCGGCGGCCTTAGGAAGGGAGCAGCCGCTTCCTCGCCGTCCTGCACACCCTGGACCAGGAACAGCTCGCCGCGGCCAGCAGGAGGCCGGCCGGGAAGAGGCCACGCGGAAGAGAGATGAGGCGCGCTCGGGAGGCTGAGGCAGGAGGATCGCGGTTCGCGGACAGCCTCAGCTACTTAGTGAGGTCTCTGCAACTCACTGAGACCCTGTTTCAAATTAAGAATAAAAAATAGGTCTGGGAGTGTAGCTTGGAGGTTGAATGCCCCTGGGTTCCAATCCCAGACCCGCAAAAAAAAAAAAAAAAAAAAAAAGGACTATGATGATTATGATGATGGTTACAGAAAGTCTAAAAATAAAGTACAACCTTTGAAATGTGTATTTTAAACGGGCGACTGGCATAACATGAGAACTACACTGCAATAAGGCTTCTAAAAAATAATGTTGCAAGCCGGGCACGGTGGCGCACGCTTGTAATCCCTGCATTTGGGAGGCTGAGGCAGGGGGATCGCGGTTCGCGGCCAGCCTCGGCTACTTAGGCCCTTTGCAAGTTAGTGAGACCCTGTTTCAAAAATAAAGGATAAGCTGGGCGTGGTGGCGCACGCTTGTAATCCCAGCACTTGGAAGGTTGGGATCCAGGTTCTCTGCCAGCCTCAGCTACTTAGTGAGGCCCTTTGCAACTTAGTGAGGCCCTGTTTTAAAAAAAAGACGCCGGGCGTGGTGGTGCACGCTTGTAATCCCCGCGCTTGGGAGGCAGAGACAGGAGGATCGCGCAGGTTCGAAGCCAGCCGCGCGCGCTGGCTTAGGAGACCCTGTTTCCAAATAAAAATGTAAAAATAGGTCTGGGAGTGTAGCCCGGAGGTAGAAGGGCTTCCAGGAACCCCAATACCACCAAAAAAATAAATAAATAAAAAATTGAACTGAGGGCATAGCTGGGAAGTAGAATGCCCCTGGGTTCCATCACCAGTACTGCTAAATAAATAAATACTTTAAAAAATAGGGCTGGGACTTTAGCTCAGAGGTAGAGCAACCCTGGGTTCAGTCTTCAGTACTCCCCAAGTAAATAAATAATATATGCATATATATGTACGTATGTATATAAAAAAAAATCTGGCAACTTCTGAGTTCCAGAAAGCAAATGTTTGGAAATCCGGGGCTGAGGCAGCAGAGTCGGGAGTGGGGTGGGTGAGGGCTGGGCTCCGACCCCTGCGCCCCGTACCGCCTCCCCGCGGAGGGCAGGCAGGGCCTCGGCCCTTACCGACAGCGGCCAGCTGATACAGGTGAGCACGCGGTAGAGGCGGAAGAGGTGGACCAGGTAAAAGGCCAGGATCATGAGCAGGTCGCAGAGGCTGACGACTTCAAAGTAGCTGTAAGCGCTGTAGTCGGTCCACACCGAGCCCCGCACGCAGAGGAAGGCGATGAGCAGGGTGACCTGGCGTGGATACGGAGCCATCAGAGAAACCAGTGCCTGGGGGGCACTGGAGCCGCCCTGCCGCCCGCACCCACGCATGCGCGCGTGCACACACACACACACACACACACACACACACACACACACGGCCGGAAGGACGGGAGAGGGCGGTTTCAGGTAGTGCAAGCTTTGAGGACCCACCGGGGGCTGCAGCGGCGACTCTGGAGTGTGTTAATGTGCTGTGCAGGCAGTATGCCCTCTCAGCTGTCTGTGAACAGTGATCCTCCTGTCTCAGCCTCCCAAATGCTGGGATTACAAGCGTGTGCCCCAGGGTTCAGTTCTGAGCACAAAACACACACTCTCTACCTCTGAGCTATACCCTAACCCTATTTTTTTTGGGGGGGGTACAGGGAATGGAACCCAAAGTAATTCTACTGCCGAGTTACACTCCCAGCCCTATTTTTATTTTTATTTTTTTGCCGGTCTGGGGATGGAACCCAGGGGCATTCGACCTCTGAGCTACACTCCCTGCCCTAATTTTTTTATTCTTTATTTTGAAACCGGGTCTCACTGAGTTGCAGAGGGTCTCACTAAGTAGCTGAGGCTGTCCGCGAACCGCGATCCTCCTGTCTCAGCCTCCAGAATGCTGAGATTACAAGCGTGCGCCACCGCGCCTGACTACCCTAGTAAACTTTATTTACCTGGTTTCTGAGAGTCTCACTACTTGCTGAGGCTGTCATCATACCTGTGATCCTCCTGTCTCAACCCCCAACTGCTGGGATTACAGGCATGGGCCACCATGCCCAGCTTGCAATGAGAATTAAATCATCAAATGGATCTAAACTGTGATTACAGTGGTCAGTGCTGAAAGGCTGTTATTTTGTACAGACCCTCATTTCTACCCATCTACCAAGTTCTTCAGTCACCCTTGCAGCGTGGCCAAAGGGTGCTCTGCTTAACAGATCAAAACAGAGGCGTGCGCTCGGCCAGAGAGAGGCCCTCAGTATCTGCATACTTCCCGTTGCTAATGAGCCACGAGTATTTTCATTTTTTCAGTTCCTCTGCAGCCAGCCAGCCGTGGTAATGGAATGATTCATACCTGAAGGGCGATTCAAAACTCAAAGGGTGTGCACGCAGCCGGGGGTGGTGGTGCATGCCTGTAATCCCAGTACTCGGGAGGCTGAGATAGGAGGATCGCTGTTTCAAGCTCACCAATTTAGCAAGACCCTTAGCAAATTAGTGAGACCCCGTTTCCAAATTTAAAAATAAAACAAAAAAGCCAGGTGTGATGGCATACACTTTTAATCCTAGCCAAAAAATATTTTTTAAAAATAGGGTTGGGGGTGTAACTCGGATGTAGAATGCCCCTGGGTTCCATCCCCAGCATTGCAAAATAAATAAAGAAATAAAGAAAGAGACTGGGCGTGGTGGCGCACGCTTGTAATCCCAGCATTCGGAAGGCTGAGACAGGAGGATTGCGGTTCACAGACAGCCCCAGCTACTTAGTGAGGCCCTCTGCAACTCAGTGAGACCCTATTTCAAAATAAAGAATAATAAGAGCCGGGCGTGGTGGCGCACGCTTGTAATCCCAGTGCTTGGGAGGCTGAGACAGGAGGATCACGCAGGTTTGAAGCCAGCCTCAGCTACTTAGTGAGGCTCTCAGCAACTTAGTGAGACCCTGTTTCCAAATAAAACACAAAAATAGGTCTGGGAGTGTAGGCTGGAGGTAGAAAGCCCCTGAGTTCCATCCTCAGTAACACACACACACACACACACACACACACACACACACAGAATAAAAAATAGGGCAGGGGGTATAGCTCAGAGGTTGAATGCCCCTGGGTTTCACCCCCAGACCCGTGGGAGGAGGGAGAAAGAAAGGGAGGAAGGAAGGAAGGAAGGAAGGAAGGAAGAAATAGGAAAGGAGAATAAAGTTATTTCCTCAATGATTACTAGTTGGGTACCAACCACACACGCCCAGCCCTGCGCCGTTACTAGGGAGACGAGACACTGGTCCCCGGAATGCCACAGCAAATGTGAGGGACCCTTGACCCGGAGCAGAGCTCGGCCCGTGAGTTCTCTGGCCACAGTCCTGAAACATGACTCTTTGGAGAGGCGAGCGGCGAGCCGGCCAGCCCCAGCCAGAGGCCTGGCCGCCGGCCCTGGGCACGTGCCAGGACCGAGTGCCGGCCGAGGTCCACGCTGCGGCGGGAGGAGGCTGGGACAACACCCAGGAAGCCCAGGGGGGTCAGCGCCAGCATCAGCCTGGGATGGAAAAGGAAGAAGCGAATCTGCGGGACAGCGGCGGGCTGGGAGTGCTGCCAGAGATGGAAACCACAAGCGCTGGGGAAGGGCGAGGGCCACACGGGGCCCAGGGCGCCATGGAGGAAGGTGCAGAGGCGGGTCTTCCATCAGCATACACGACATTGGTAATGCTAGCAACCCCAGCAGGTCAGACCAGTTACAACAACCACAGTTACAAGTGGGCCATTACTCTCCTCCAGCCTCAGTTTCCTAATTTTTTTTTTTTTATTGGTGGTACTGGGGTTCCTGGAAACCCTTCTGCCTTGGGTTACACTCCCAGACCTATTTTTTATATTTTTATTTGGAAACAGGGTCTCGTAAGCCAGCGCGGCTGGCTTCGAACCTGCGCGATCCTCCTGTCTCTGCCTCCGAAGCGCGGGGATGACAAGCGTGCGCCACCACGCCCAGCATAATTTTTTTTTTTTTTCCGGTACTGGGAATGGAACCCAGGGGCATTCTACCTTTGAGCTACACCCCCAGCCCTATCTTTTTTAACTTTTTATTTTGAGACAGGGTCTTACTGAGTTGCAAGGACCTCACCAAGTAGCTGATGCTGTCCTCGAACTGTGATCCTCCTGTCTCAGCCTCCCAAATGCTGGGATTACAAACGTGCTCACCACGCCCGGCTCCTAATCTTTTTTGTTGGTGGTGGTACTGGGGACGGAACTCCAGGGCATTCTACCTCCAAGCTATACCCTCAGCCCTTTTTTGTTTTGAAACAGGATCTCAATAAGTTGCTGAGGGTCTTGTTAAGTTGGCGAGGCTGGCTGGGGCCTGAGATCTTTCTGTCTCAGCCTCCCAAGTACCAGGACTACAGGTGCACACCACCCCTTCTGGGCTAGCTCTTCTTCTTTTGAATGGGGATAAAAATAAGGCCTGTCACATGAGCTGACACAAGGATCAAATAAGCTAGTTCAGCCTGGTGCAGCTCTAGTACATGTCCGACAAATGGTAGGTATTAAAACTCTTTTCACACCGGGCGTGAGGCGCAGGGAGGTGCGGCCTGTGACCCCAGGGCTGTGGGGAGCCAGAGAAAGCTCTGGAGCCATGAGCAGGGGCGCACGCACTTCAGCAGAATCAACTCACAGCAGTTAATTCTGGAAACGGGGGAGGTGAGACCCGCGAGCCTGTTAGAGGGGGCCTTGCGAGTCCCAGCCATGTATGGGGACCAGAGGCAGCGTGGCTGGAGGGCTGGGGAGGGGGCAGGGAGCAGCCGCCTCGTCCCCCAACAGCCATGCCACGCCCCCGGCCACCTTGTAAGCTCAGGTTCCTGACCTGAGCCGGGATTCCACATCCAAATGCTTCCACAGACTAACGCCCCCATCGGGCCATCCATTAGCTGCCTCCCCACCTCCTGGGGGTCAGAGGAACAGCCCCCAAAGGGGCCTCTGCCCAGGCGGGTGGACGGCGCCCCTTCTGCCTCCCTCCCTCCCTCGCCCAGATCGGAGCCAAGGGCATGATTATTATTACTATTATTATTATTTGCGGTACTGGGGATGGAACCCAGGGGCATTCTACCTCCCAGCTACACCCCCAGCCCTATTTTTTATTCTTTATTTTGAAACAGGGTCTCACTGAGTTGCAAAGGGCCTCACTAAGTAGCCAAGGCTGTCCATGAACCCCAATCCTCATGTGTCAGCCTCCTGAATGCCGGGATCACAAGCGTGCGCCAGTGCGCCAGTGCCCCCGGCTCAAGGTCATGATTATTGTAACCCTGGGGCCCGGTAGGAGCCATTTCAGAAGGCAGGCGTGGAGTCTTCCTCCTCTGCCGCCGGTCCTCTCCTCTGCTCTCTAGCTTGGAGTCCTCCCAGTGCCAAGTGAGCACAAAGACTGCCCTTCAGAAAGCTCCCAGCCCCTGGCCTCCACTTATTAAATAACCCGGCAAGGCCGGATCCTGGCCACTCTCAAATTCCCCCCCACCCAGCCTGCAGGGTCACTCTGAGGCCTCCTGGTCGCGGTAAAAGCCACGTGGGAATAGACAAAGAGGGCCTTTCAGGTCTCAGGGCGGGTCTGATGCAGCCAGGGAGGCCAGCCAAGGGTTTGTCCTTAACAATGCCGCCCTGTGCTCACCTGCTCGGTCGCCGGGTCGGTGCCGGGTCTGTCCAGCCACCCGGACACTAACTCACCGTGCCGCGGGGGTCAGGGGCACCACGGTGAAGGCCTGTTTTGGAATCCAGTTGTGTAACTTCATGCTTTTCAAACACGTGAGCCGAATCGAGAAAAAGGCAAAGCCAAAAGGTACAGCGACCACAGAAAGGTGTCAGAGAAAACAACGATTCAGAAGAAAACGCTGAGCCGGGCGTGGTGGCGCACGCTTGTAATCCCCGCACTTGGGAGGCTGAGACAGGAGGATCGCATGGGTTCGAAGCCAGCCTCAGCTACTTAGTGAGGCTTTCAGCAACTTAGTGAGACCCTGTTTCCAAATAAAATATAAAAAAAAGGTCTGGGAGGATAGTCCAGAGGTAGAAAGCCTCTAGGCTCCACCTCCAGTACCACCACCAAAAAAAAAAAAAAAAAAAAAGAATAAAAAGTGCTGTCCTTTGGTATGTGAATGTCTCAGCAGGATGGGCTGAAAGCGGGTCAGGTCATCAGAGAGGGTGCAGAGAAACCCTCGGCAAAATATCAGCATCTCCAATCCGATAAGAGATAAGAATGAGGAACGCGCCGGCACAGGCTCAAGTTTATTCCAGAAATGCACAAGCAGTTCAACATTTTCAAATGTTTCAAATATAGGCACCCTCTAAAGAGACAAAAGAAGACCCACATATTCATAATGATTCATGCAGAAAAGGTATTTGACAAGATACAATATCCATTTGTGATTAGAAAAAATTTTAGCAAGCTATGATAGTAGAAAATTTCTTTAAAAAAATTTTTTTTGCAGTACCTGGTATGGAACCCAGGGGCATTTGACCTCCGAGCTACACCCCCAGCCCAGTTTTTATTCTTTATTTTGTTTTGGGGGTTTTTTTTTTGGTGGTACTGGGGGTGGAACCCAGAGGCTTTATTCTTTATTTTGAAACAGGGTCTCACTGAGCTGCAAAGGGCCTCATTAAGTAGCTGAGGTTGTCTGTGAACTGCGATCCTCCTGTCTCTGCCTCCCCAATGCTGGGATTAACAAGCGTGCGCCACCACGCCCGGCTTATTTTTATTTTTGAAACAGGATCTCACTCAGTTGATGAGAATGTCACAACTTGCTGAGGCTGTCCTTGAGCCTGCGATCCTCCTGTCTCAGCCTCCCAAGTACTGGGATTACTGACATGCACCAGCACACCCAGCAGATGTTAAGTTCGGGGCTCAACTCCTCCCTCTGCACCACCCTGCCTGGCTCACACCCACAGCTGTTTTCGGGAGGTCACCCCCAGCGAGCTTTCTGCCCGCAGATCTCTGGCTCAGCGCGTTTCCAGGGAAAGCCTCGCACCCAGGTGGCCAGCCGAAGCGTTGTTGGTTCAGTTTCTTCCGAGACTTTCCCGCCTTGGAAAGCCCGCACCTTCTCGCAGCCCGCCGAGGCCAGCACGGCTCTCGGATCCGACACTGCCGACTAGACCTCTTCTACTGACTCATTCCTTTAGGACGAGGTGAAGCACAAACGGCGGAGATAATAAATATTCAAATTGCGCGGGCCATCTGCCCCTGAACAGATGTCCACTCTAAAATCCATACCAACCTTCCCTCCTCGGGGCACCGGGGAGGGGAAGGAACAGAAAGGCCAGAAGGGATGGGGGCGGCCTTGGGGCTTCTAGTGATTTTTTGTGTGTGTGGTACTGGAGATTGAACCCAGGGGCATTTGACCTCCGAACTACACCCCCTGCCCTGTTTTTTATCCCTTATTTTGAAACAGGGTCTTACTAAGTTGCAGAGGGCCTAAGTAGCTGAGGCTGTCTGCAAACCATGATCCTCCTGTCTCAGCCTCCCGAATGTTGGGATTACAAGCGTGCGCCACTACACCTGGCTTATTCTTAATTTTGAAACAGGGTCTCACTAAGTTGCAGGGGCCTCACTAAGTACCTGAGGTTGGCCACAAACCTCTGACCCTCCTGTCTCAGCCTCCCAAGTACTGAGATTACAACTATGTGAAACCATGCCCAGCTCCTAACCGTATTTTTTATTTTTATTTTTATGCATACTAGGGATGGAATCCAGGGGCATTTTACCTCTGAGCTACACCCTCAACCCCTATTTTTTAGTATATATATATATATTTATTTATTTATTTATTTATTTATTTATTTTTGTGGTGGTACTGGGGTTCCTGGAAGCCCTTCTACCTCCCCAGACCTATTTTTTATACTTTTTCTTTGGAAACAGGGTCTCATAAACCAGCGCGGCTGGCTTCGAACCTGCGCGATCCTCCTGTCTCCGCCTCTTCTGGGATTACAAGCGTGCGCCACCACGCCCGGCTAGTCTTTTTATTTTTTGAAACGGGGTCTCACTGAGTTGTGAAGGACCTTGCTAAGTAGCTGAGGCTATTTGGGAACCTCCAGTCTCCAATTCTGGGAGTGGCCTGGTGTAGGATTACAAACTTGCCGCCAACAAGCCCAGCTTTTAACTTTATCTAAATGGTTGCAGCTAGACCAAGCGCTCAGTGTAGTTGCCAGTGTGCGCATGCGCGGGTGTCAAACACACCAGCATCGCAGAATAGATGCTAGATGTTTAAGAAAGTCCCAAGACGAGATGTTAAGAAAGTCTCCAAGACGAGGGCGGAGCTCTCTTAGCCCCTGGGAGCCTGACAGTTGAGGGGCTGAGACGGCAGGAATGAGACTCTCGTTCTAAAGTGGGAGTCAAAAGAAATTCTATGTGGTTCACACTTTTGGGGGGGGAGCTGGGGATTGAACCCAGAGGCAGTCTACCTCTGAGTTACACCCCCAGCCCCTTTTATTTATTTATTTTATTTTGAAACAAGTTCTCGCTAATTTGCCGAGGTTGGCCTCGAACCTGCAATCGTCTTGTCTCAGGCTCCCAAGTCCTGGGACGGCAGGTGTGGGCCACCCTGCACAACATGCCTGGCCTGCCCCCCTTTATTTTGAAACAGGGTCTCACTGAGTTGCAGAGGGCCTCACCAAGTAGCCGAGGCTGTCCGTGAACTGCGATCCTCCTGTTTCAGTCTCCCAAATGCTGGGATCACAAGCGTGCGCCACCACGTCCGGCTCTGAAAATATTCTAAAGAAGAGACTTAGAAGACGAGAGCTCCGGCTATTAAAAAAAGAAAGGAAAAAAAACCCAAAAAACTTAGGAATATCTTAACCAATTTATTTTCCTTCACCAATTTCCCTTCTTAAGTATTCACAAGAATATCTACAATCCACATTTAATTAAATCTAAACTCTTCCAATAAGCGTAACACAAAATTCTAAATGAGAAGGAAGTTTTGGATCATCACGTGCAACTTTTTTTTTTTCTTTTCTTTTTCAGGGTGCTTGAAATCGTGGTATATAAATGGCAGCTTTTCGGTGCCTAGATTTGCTGGATCTGGGTGGAGGCACCCGGGGTCCCCAGCAGCTGGCACAGGGCTGGAACAGCGGGAGACTGACTATCTACCAAAGTGGCTTGAAGCGGAGCCCCTGCCGGGCAGAGAGCCCAGACCAGGACCGCACCAAAGGCTGGCACCGCGCGTTAAGTGGAAATCAGAAGCCAGCCTGCCGCTGCGGCCTGCGGCCGTCGCAGTCTTTTGTCCCACAGTAATACCACTATTCAGTGTTGGTTTGTGCTGATTAATCAGGGGCCTGCCCCGGTGGCTTGACAGACCACAGACCCTACTCTCCCCCCTCTGCTTTCCCCGCTGTGGCCTGGGAGCCCACTGTTTTGATTCTGTCAGCTGATGCAAATCTGTTAACTCAGAAAGGAAGGTTCTAAGCTGGGCCTGGAGATGCAGGCTTGTAATCCCAGTAGTTGGGAGGTTGAGACAGGAGGATCGCAGGTCTGTGGCCAGCTTCAGTTACGTGGTGAGGCCCTCCGCAACTTAGTGAGACCCTGTTTCAAAATAAAAATAAATAAATAAAGTTAGGCGTGGTGGCGCACGCTTGGAATCCCAGCATTTGAGAGGCTGAGACAGGAGGATCCGGGTCCCAGGACAGCCTCGGCTACTTAGTGAGGCCCTTTGCAACTCAGGGAGACCCTGTTTCAAAATAAAGAATTTAAAAAATAGGGCTGGGGGGTGTAGCTTGGAGGCAGAATGCCCCTGGGTTCCATCCCCAGTTCTAAAATTAAAAAAAAGAAGAAGGTTCTATCTTAGAAGGCTACAGAAACTGCAGGTCAGCTTTTCATAAACAACTTCAAGGAGGAAAAATATACTTTGGTTCAGGTTTCAGAGGTGCAGGGTGGGCTGGCTCCAAGGCTCTGGGCCTGAGGTGAGACAGACCGCCATGGCCGAGGAGAGCTGCTCCACTCATGGCGGCTGGGAAGCCAAGAGAGAGACAGACAGACAGACAGACAGAGAGGGGAAGAGGCCAGGTACGAGAAATACTCGTTGAGGGCTCAACCCCAGTGACCACAACAACAACAAATAACGATGAAGGCAGGTGGGGTGGCGCATGCCCGTAACCCCTGTATCTGGGAGGCTGAGCAGGAGGCTCAATCACAGGTTCAAGGCCAGCTTCAACAATTTAGCGAGGCCCTCTGCAACTTCATGAGACCCTGTTTCGAAATTAAAAAATAAGCTGGCCATGGTAATACATGCCTGTAACCTCGGTATTTGGGAGGCTGAGACAGGAAGATTGCAGGTTCAAGACCAGCCTCAGCAACTTAGTGAGTCTCTCAGCAACCTAGCAAGACTCTGTTTCAAAACAAAAAATAAAAAGGTCTGGGTGTATAGCTTGGAGGTAGAATGCTACTGGGTTCAGTTCAATCCTCAGCATAAAGAAAAAAAGAAAAGAGGCTACTCTCTCTGGACTCTGTACAAATTTCCAGGTCATGAAAGACAAGAAGCTATTCCAGATGAAGGAGATTCAGACAGGACCGCTGAATACGCCCTGAGATCTGGGGCAGGATCCTAGGTAAGTCAATGGTGAAATCTGAATCAGACTCGGAGAAACCAGCAGGGGTGTCTCCCACGCCCTGGTGTGGGTGTCCGGCAGCAACCTGCGAGAAGCTGCTTCAGCCACACGAGGGCGCACGCTTGGAATCACAGCACTGGGAGGCCGAGACGGGAGGATCGCGGTTCGTGGACAGCCTCAGCCTAGTGAGGCCCTCCGCAACTCAGCGAGACCCTGTTTCAAAATAAAGAATACAAAATAGGGCAGGGGGTGTCGCTCGGAGGTAGAATGTCTCTGGGTTCCATCCCCAGACCCGCAAAAAACAGAAAACAAAACAAAACAAAAAAAACCCCAGTCTATCCTAACTCAATAGAAAGAGACAGAGGGAAAGAGGTAAAGGTGGAAGGTGGGGGGCCAGAGATAGATAGGTAGATAGATAGATAGATAGGAGAGGAGAGAGAAAGAGAGAGAAAGAAAGACAGGAGGAAGAGGAAGGGGAGGAAGAGATGAAGAAAAAGGAGGAGATAAAGGAGGAAGAAGAGATGTAGAGAAGAGGAGGAGGAGGAGGAAGAAGAGGAAGAGGAGGAGGAGGAGGAGGAGGAGGAGGAGGAGGGAGGTTGGTCCATCAGACCCCAGGAACAAAGAGCCCTTGGCTTGGCCTGGGGGGGCAGGTGGCAAGGACTGTCCGGCCCCGGGCTGTGCTCGGAGCCAGGCCTGGCTGATGGAGTGAGGGACCCTGGGGAGCGTGCAGCAGCCAGGCGACCCCTGGCCACACTGGTGACCACACCGCAGGAGGAGACGGCACACAGCTTGGCGAGCAGATGGCAGCGGGAGGAAGCAGATGTGCAGCGGGCTGGACAGGAAGCGCCGGCTGCGGGAGGGAGGAGCCTTCCCTCCAACTAGAATTTAGGACACTGCGCTGGCCCACGCGGAATCCCCCTGGAGGGTCTCTGGGACCCACTGTAGTGCCAGAAAACAGGGACCACCTCGCGCCCCCTCTGCTGGCTCCTGCGTCTGATGCTCCCTCAAGGGGCTGTCTGCACTGTATCACCGTGTCTCTGGCCAGTGGCTCACCAGCCCCCAACAGGTGGCTATTTGGGGTGCCCTGGAGGGGAATTCTCCCCAGGGATTACAAAACCTTGCATCCTGAATACAGAGGTCTCCTCTGTGCACGGGAGTACCACTCCTTAGGTGTCCACAGATACTGTGGACATGACTTAAGTAAAAGCGCATTTAAAAGCACAACTGAGCCGGGCGTGGTGGCGCACGCTTGTAATCCCAGCATTCGGGAGGCTGAGACAGGAGGATCACAGTTCGAGGACAGCCTCAGCTACTTAGTGAGGCCCTCCGCAACTAGGGAGACCCTGTTTCAAAATAAAGAATAAAAAATAGGGCAGGGGGTGTAGCTCGGAAGTCGAATGCCCCTGGGTTCCATCCCCAGACCCCAAAAAAGACCAGACCCAGAAAAAGAGAAAAAGAAAAAAAAAAAAAGAAAAAGAAAGAAAGAAAAAAAAAGCACGACCGAAGCATTCTTGCAATCCTAGTACTTGGGAGGCTAAGACAGGAAAACCACAGGTTAGAGGCCAGAGCCTCAGCAATTTAGTGAGACTCTATTTCTAAATAAAAAGTCAAATAGGGCAGGGGTGTAGCTCAGAGGTAGAATGCCCCTGGGTTCAATCCCCAGCAACAACAACAACACACACACACACACACACACACACACACACACACGTCAAGTGTAACTGAAGGGACATGGTGGTACACAGCTATAATCATAACACTTGGGAGACTGAGACAGGACGATCACAGGTTAGAAGCCACACTTTGCTTCTAAATAAAAAATAAAATAGGGCTGGGGTAGCTCAGAGGTAGAATACCCCTGGTTCCATCCCCAGTAACACACACACGCACACACATACACACGAATAAAAAAGAGGGCTGGGGGTATAGCTGGGAAGTAGAATGCCCCTCTTCTGTAACAAGCAAATATCACTTTTGTTAAGAAGAAAGCCGAGCCGGGGATGGTTGTACACACTTGTAAACCCAGTACTTGGGAGGCTAAGATGGAAGGATGGCGGGTTGGTGGCCAGCCTCAGCAACTTAGCGAGGCTCTCCGCAACTTAGGGAGACCCCGTTTCAAAATAAAAGAGGGCTGGAGGTGTAGCCGGGATACCACTGGGTTCAATCCCCAGTGCTGCAAGAAGAAGGAAAAAGAGGGGAAAAAAAAGGAAGAGTCCAGAACTTGTCTTATAAATTTTATTTGTTTGGTCTTAGTTATACAGGAGGAGGAAGAGGAGGAGGAGGAGGAGGAGGAGGAGGAGGAGGAGGAGGAGGAGGAGGAGGAGGAGGAGGAGCCCAGAATTTGTTTTTATTTGTTTGGTCAATGGCAGACAGTCGTTTCTTGTTACTGGATGGGGACTGTGGTTTGAGGGTGTGGGGTGGTAGGGATCTTGGCAGTGAGGCTCTCTGCTGCCTTTAACTCTCCATATTCCAGAATATTCCATATGCCATGGCTGTGCAGATGAGGACTATATTAGTCCATTTTTCCTTACTATAACAAAATGCCTGAAGCAGGCAAAGTTCATAAAGCAGCTTTTTTTTTTGGCAGTACTGGAGATGGAACCCAGGGGAATTCTACCTTCAAGCTATACCCCCAGCCCTATTTTTTTTTTTTTAATTCTTTATTTTGAAACAGGATCTCACTGAGTTGCAAAGGGTCTTACTAAGTAGCTGAGGCTGGCCGCGAACTATGATCCTCCTGTCTCAGCCTCCCAAATGCTGGGATTACAAGCGTGCGCCATCATGCTTGGCTAAGAAGCTCATTCAGCTCAGAGTTTTGGAGGCTGAAAATACAGATGGCGCTGTGGAGGCTCTTGTAGGGGCCTCGGCACATGGTAAAATGTGTGCGGGGGAAGAAATCACATCGCAGTAAGAGAGGCCAGAGTGAGAGGCCGCGGTCCCAGAATCCCTTCTGAGGCCCTGTCCTCCAAGCCACAGACCCCTTGGTAGGCTCCGCCTCTTAGAGGTCCACTGCGTCCTATTGCTAAAGCGAGGACCCCGTTTCCAACACATGAATCTCTGGGAGGCAACACCCAAGCTGTATCCGGAACCAAGCCCGAGCTTAGAACCGGCCCCTGGCTCCAAAGCAACTCCAGGAGGTGGCCGCTCTGGCTGCCCCGGGCCACTCCCGGGCTTAGTTCTGTTCACAGCTCTACCAGAGGCTGAGACCCACCCCAGTCTAGTTCCATTTGGCCTCTGAGCTATGAATTCCCAAAGTGAAGCCCAGAGTTGCCCTGGCCTCCTCCAAGGTCTTTATGACCCACTCTCCTGCCGGTAAACTGGTGCCACCCCCCAGGCGTGCTCGTACGGCGGCCAAAAACCTGCCTTCCACCCTGGGCAGCTGCCTTCCATCTTATTCAAGATCCCCCATCCCCCCAAAAAAATCCTCTTAACCCAGGCGTGGTGGCGCACTTGTAATCCCAGTACTTGAGAGGCTGAGACACAAGGACCACAGCTCTGCTGCCAGCCTCAGCAACTTGTGGGGCTCTCTGCAACTTGGTAACAACGTGTTTCAAAATAAAGACTAAAAAATCAGGCTGGAGGTGGAGCTCAGAGGAAGAATGCCCCTGGGTTCCATCCCCAGCACCACACACACACATGCATACACACACACACACACACACACCCTCTTAGGATATAAAGTGTTGTGATATTCTGAGTATTATCCTGCAGCCAATAAAATGCGTATGTAATATAACCCTCATCCCTGAGACAAGGGGAAAGTTTTCATGCAATTCCACAATGACCCCTAGGGGGCGGCACAGCCTCTGCTTGAGGACTAACTACATCAACGGTGAGATGGACTGACAAGACTCTCCCCTGACTCCCCCACATCAGGGGCGCATGCTCACCGCGATCAGGCCGCCTTGGGGTCTGGACCCTGCTTCCTTCTCCATATCTGTCCATTCTCACCCACGATCCTGCTGCCTTCGGACTCATCGCCGTCGCCCAGGCTTTCTTTTGCTTCCGTGCTGTTTTTTTGTTTTGTTTCGGTACTGGGAATTGAACCCAGGGGGCATTCTACCTCTTATTGTGAAACAGGGTCTCACAAAAGTGTGGAGGGCCTAAGTACCTGAGGCTGGCCTTGAACCTGCAACCCTCCCGTTTCAGCCTCCCGAGTGCTGGGATCACCATCACGCAGCACCCCTGCCTCGCTTTGTGTTTTGGTTTGTGTTCAGCCCAAATGTCCCATCCTCAGGAAGTTTTTTTCTGGACTTCCCAGAAAGGCCACCCTCTCTCGGCCGTGTTCTCTGCCACCAGCTTCTCTCCTGCAGCGTCTTAGTTGTAACCACGGTTGGCCCTCTGTGTTGCCGGGTTCCGCATCAGGGGATTCAACCAAGCAGCGGATCGAGAAATTTGAAAAAAAACAACAACAACCGAAAAAACAACCCCAGCTGGGTCTGCACTGAACACAAACAGACTTTTCTTTTCTTGTTAAAACTCCCTAAACAGAGCCAGACGTGGTGGCACATGCTTGTAATCCCCGCGCTTGGGAGGCTGAGACAGGAGGATCGCACGGGTTTGAACCCAGCCTCAGCTACTGAGTGAGGCTCTCAGCAACTTAGTGAGACCCTGTTTCCAAATAAAATATAAAAAAGGTCTGGGAGTATAGCCCGGAGGTAGAAAGCCTCTGGGTTCCACCCCCAGTACCACCAAATAAAATAAAAACTCCCTAAACAATACAGATACAACCACTTACATTGCATTTGGTATTGTAAAGTTTACCTCGAGATGATTTAAATAACTGGAGAATGTGCACAGGTTATATGCAAATATGGCTTTTTTTTTTTTCCTTTGGCGGGTCTGGGGATGGAACTCAGGGGCATTCGACCTCTGAGCTACACCCCAGGCCTATTTTTTTATTCTTTATCTTGAAACAGGGTCTCACTGAGTTGCGGAGGGCCTCACTAAGTAGCCGAGGCTGTCTGCGAACCTCGATCCTCCTGTCTCAGCCTCCCGAATGCTGGGATTACAAGTGTATGCAACCATGCGGGTCTTGGCATGGTTTAAATAAGGGTCTTGAGAATTCATGTATTTTCGTATAGCAATTTTTTTTTTTTTTAGGTGCTAGATATTGAACCTAGGGGAATTCTACCTCTGAGTTACACCTCTAGCCCTATTTTATTTTTTATTTTGAAATAGGGTCTTGTTAAGTTGCTGAGAGCCTTGCAAAGTTGCTAAGGTTGGTTTGGAATCTGCACTACTCTTGTCTCAGCCCCCACGTATTGGAATTGCAGGTATGCCCCACCACACCCGGCTGATATGGCAATTTTTTATTTTTTACTTTTTTGCTGGTATCAGGGATTGGACCTAGTGGCATTTTACCTCCAAGCTACACACCCAGCCCTATTTTCTATTCTTTATTTTGAAACAGGGCATCACTGAGTTGCAAAGGGCCTTCACTAAGTAACTGAGGCTGGCCATGAACCAGTGATCCTCTTGTCTCAGCCTCCTAAGTACTGGGATTACAAGTATGCACCACCACGCCTGGCTTGGCATAGCAATTTTTTTTTGCAGTACTAGGAATGGAACCCAGGGCCACTGTACCTCTGAGCTACACCCTTAGCCCTATTTTTTAGTCTTTTTATTTATTTATTTATTTTATTTTATTTTATTTATTTTTATTTTTTGGTGGTACTGGGGTTCCTGGAAGCCCTTCTACCTCCGGGCTACACTCCCAGACCTATTTTGTATTTTTGAAACAGGGTCTCTTACGCCAGCGCAGCTGGCTTCGACCTGCGTAATCCTCCTGTTTCAGCCTCCCAAGCGCGGGGATTACAAGCGTGCGCCACCACGCCTGGCTAGTCTTTTTATTTTTGAAACCTGGTCTCACTGAGTCGCAATGGGCCTCACTAAGTAGCTGAGGCTGGCCGCGAACTGCGATCCTCCGGTCTCAGCCTCCTGAATGCTGGGATTACAAGCGTGCGCCACCACACCCGGCTTGTATAGCAATTTTTAAAGTAAAAAGTTCTACAGGTCAGTAACTGTGACTATGTCTCTAATAAGAAAGATCAAAAAAACAAAGCGCTCATGGCCACCAGTTTATAAGAACCACACATGGCTAAGTACCTGCACCCACCCAGAGACCCACCTGCTTCCGACTTTCACGCCTTTTTCTTTCCTAGTAGTGATGGGTCTGAGGCGACCCGCCAAGGCAAGGAAGAAAGCGTTCTCCAAAGGAACAACCTTTGCAATGATTTCTTAATGCAAGATCTGGGAAAACACTTCATGGGAATTTAAGGACGGGCAAAAGGGTCTGCGCACTGGACAGCTGCAGTCAGATGAGACCCACAGGCGGAGCGCCCACAGGCTGGTACCATTTTAGCTGCTTCTGTCCTTTCTCAAGCTTCTCAAGTTTTCTTAAAACTTGGCTAAGCAAGTGCTAGCCGGAGATGAAGACATGAACATCGAGCGTCCAGGTGGGAGCCCCAGAATAGAGACCCAGGAGGCCAAGCACACAGTCCGAAATGGTCTCTGACATTACACGTCCACCCCGGGAAGGCAACTCTATTCCCACACGGCCTGGCCAAACTAGGCGCAGCTGCGGGCATCCTGCACAAGCGGCAGATGGGCAGATAGAAAGAGCTGGATGTGTAGCTCGGAGGCAGAAGGTGGCCGCTGGGTTCGTTCCCCAGAACAACAACAGAAAAAGCCAGGCGTGTCGACCCACTCCTGTAACCCCAGTACTTGGGAGGCTGAGACTGGCGGGTCACAGGTGCAAGGCCGGCCTCAGTGAGCTGTGAGACTCTCCTCAATCTAGAGAGACCCCGTTTCAAAGTAAAAATAAAAATAGGATTGAGGTAGAATGTCCCATGTTCCTGGGTTTACTTTACATTAAAAACACTCATGCGCAGACACACACACACACACACACACACACACACACACACACACACACAGTGTATGCTCAGCCAGATACAGCACTGTTCAAGTTTTTTTTTAAACAAGTCCTTTTAAACAACTGGCTCCATTAATGCCTCTGGAGACAGGGCACAAGGCCACGGGTGAGAGGCCACTGAGGAGCTCAAGGCCGGTGGAGGCGTCTCATCTCCCAACACCAGATCTAATTATTGCTCCTCAAACCCGCGGGCCATCCCTGAATTCCCTCTGGGTTGCAAGCCAGAGACCGAGAAGCAGACTCCTCATCTCCCGGGGTCTTTGTGTACCGCACACCTGGGCTGTGTGTGTGTGTGTGTGTGTGTGTGTGTGTGTTCCTGGGGGTTGAACCCAGGAGCATTCTACTTCTAAGCTACATCCCCAGCCCTATTTTATTTTATTTTTTTGTTTGGAAATCAGGTCTCAATAAATTGCTGAGAGCCGGGCGTGGTGGCGCACGCTTGTCATCCCAGCATTAGGGAGGCTGAGACTTGGAGGATCACGGTTCGAGGACGGCCTCAGCTACTTAGGCCCTGTGCAACTCAGTGAGACCCGGTTTCAAAATAAAGAATAAAAAATAGGGCAGGGGGTGTAGCTCGGAGGTCAAATGCCCCTGGGTTCCATCCCCAGACCCGCAAAAAAATAAATAAATAAGTAAATAAATAAATTGCTGAGGCTAGCCTGCACCCTATGATCCTCCTGCTTCAACCTTCCAAGTACTAGGATTACAGGCGTGCTCCACCACAGCGGGCTCTGCCGCTCATCTTTTAAGAATAGGGGAGGTGGACTGCCTGCCCTCTTTGGCTGATCAAATCTCAGCCTGCGCCCCCCAAAAACCTGCCCTGCTCAAACCCAACACTGCTCACACACAGACTTTTTTGCTATGTTGAACAAACCCCTCTACTTCCTAGTTTTGGTCCATCCAGGCACCCTTCTTAGAGAGGAGGGCACCGAGTTCCCCTTCCCTGCAGGTCCAGCCAGAGTAAAGAAAGAGCCGAACATCTGGAATGGCAGCTGGCAGCTGGGACCGAGGGCGGCCCTGGCCCGGCCGCCAGCTCCCGGCTGCCCCAGCCTCTGGCTCTGGGGCCCCGCGCCCGCTCCTGCGCTTTTTTTTTGGCCCACAACCCATTACAAAACTACCGCGCCCCTCTTCACCACTCTAAACATACGAAGTCACAAACTGCCCAACCCAGTTTCAAAACAGATCACACAGGTGGGAAAAAGTGTTTAAACATTTTCAAAGACGAAGAAACTAGGACGGAGACGAGACTGGGCAGGGGAGGGCAGGTCCAGCGCCTTCTGGGGGGTGCGAGGCCCTGGTGGTCGCTGGACACACTCAGGGCCCGGACCTCTGCCACCCCCTCCCAGGAAGGAGGCCGGCTCCCCCAGGAGGGCTGCCACCCCCTCCCACGAAGGAGGCCGGCTCCCCCAGGAGGCCTGCCACCCCCTCCCACGAAGGAGGCCGGCTCCCCCAGGAGGCCTGCCACCCCCTCCCAGGAAGGAGGCCGGCTCCCCCAGGAGGCCTGCCACCCCCTCCCACGAAGGAGGCCGGCTCCCCCAGGAGGCCTGCCACCCCCTCCCAGGAAGGAGGCCGGCTCCCCCAGGAGGCCTGCCACCCCCTCCCACGAAGGAGGCCGGCTCCCCCAGGAGGCCTGCCACCCCCTCCCACGAAGGAGGCCGGCTCCCCAAAGAGCCCCGGCCTCGCAACTTGAGCGCGCAGGGTCCCGGATCCCTCGCCCACCCTGCGCGCACTGACCTCGGGCGACCCCGGGCCTCCCTCCGCAGAGGCCGCGGGTGGTGGGCGTCGAGGCTCAGCGCGGAGGCCGGCGGCCCTCCCTCCCCGGCTCGGGTTCGAGGCGGCGCGGGCTGGAGAGGGGTAAAGAAGGAAGGAAGGCAAGAAGGAAGGAAGAAGGAAGGACGGACGGACGGAGACCAGGACCTTGCCGCGGCGATCGGGCCCTGCGGAGCGCCCTGGGGGGCCCTGGGGGGGCCGGGCCGAGCCTCCGGCCGCGCGGCCCCCGCCCCGAGCCCCGGGGTCCCACCCGCCCTCGCTCACCATCTGCACCACCTGGAGCAGCGCCGCCGCGGTGCGCGGGTAGCCGGCGTCCAGCAGCCCCTCGGAGGGCCGGCCCGCGCCCGCCCCCGGCCCCGGCGCGCCGCCGCTGCTGCACGAGGTGCGCACGAGCCCCGCCGCCTGCGACATCGCGCGGCCGCAGCGCGCCCGCCGCCGGGGCCGGAGCTCCGGGCCGGCCGGGGCGGGGCACGAGTGGGCGTGGCCAGGGTGTTGTGGGTGTGGTTTGTAAGAGGGGCCTGGAGGGGGCGGAGCCCGAGAGAGGCCTGGGTGGGCGGGGCCAGGGATGGTGTGGGTGTGGTTTGTAAGAGGGGCCTGGAGGGGGCGGAGCCTGAGAGAGGCCTGGGTGGGCGGAGCCCGGAGGGGCGGGACCTGGACACACGGTGGGTGTGGCTGGGGGCGGGGCCTGGTGGCTGCTGGGCATTTGGGGCGTGACTTGATGGAGGGGGCGGAGCGCCCCAGCTGCTCAGCTCCAAGGCGCGCGGAAGTGGTCTGGTCCCAGGAGAAGACTGGGCGCCCAGGGCCTGGGCCTGAGCCTCTCCCGAGCCGGCCGGACCCCATGGCAGCTGGCCCCGAGCCTCCCGGGATTCGGTGCTGGTGAGGATGTGTGCTCCGAGCGCCCCGCCCGAGTTTACACTTCACACGCAGGGCAATGCCCCGGCCCGGACTGTGCAGCAACATTAATTTTTTATGGCCGGCGCGTGCACACCTGTGTAGCCAGGGCCCATCAACGGGTGGAAAGCATCCGCGCCTCAGAAAGTTCCCTGGAGGGCCTTTGCAACCCTCCCTCCTCCCCAGCCGGCTCCTCAACACACCCCGGTGTGTCTTCAGGCGACGGCCCTGTTTTGCTGTCTCTGTAGATTACATTTTGCCGGATCTGGGATGTCATGTACTTAAAATAATACAGAAGTTCTCGTTTGTGTTGGCTTCGCTTACTCAGCGTAACTCATCTGAGATTCATCCTGTTGGGAAGATGAGCGGTTCATATCCGTGGTTCCTTCCTTTTTGTTGCTGAGTAATAGTCTACCGTGTCAAAACATTGCATTTAAAACTTTCGTTTCGTCGGATGTGGTGCCAAGCGCTTGGAATCCCAGCACTTGCGAGGCTGAGACAGGAGGGTCGCAGTTCGCAGCCAGCCTCAGCTACTTCATGAGCCCCTCTACAACTCAGTGAGACCCTGTTTCACAACAAAGAATAAAAAAAAATCGGGCTGAGGATGTAGCTCAGAGGTAGAACCCCTATGGACGGGTCCCCACCTCTGTGCTGATCTGTCTCTCAGGAGAGCCTGCTGTGCCCTCAAGTTTGAGAACCGCCATCATTGCCAGAGCCCACTAGAGGAGACCTTTGGGGACCCCCTACAGCATTTATACTATGTCGTACCCCTTCTGGGACAGGCCCATACAAAACAAGTTAGAGTTTTGCTGTTGTTAAGAGATGGGGGTCTCCACTGATCACGGGAGTGTAAACCTGCAATCCCCATACTTGGAAGCATGAGACAGGAGAATCGCAGCTTAAAGGCCAGCCCACATGGTAATTTAGCAAGACCTTTTTTCAAAATAAAAAAAAATGCAGCCGGGTGTGGTGGCGCACTCCTGTAATCCCAGCATTTGGGAGGCTGAGACAGGAGGATTGTGATTCAACACCAGCCTCAGCTACTTAGCAAGGCCCTTTGCAAGTCAGTGAGACCCTGTTTCAAAATAAAGAATAAAAAATAGGGCTGGGGGTGGAGCTCGGAGGTAGAATGCCCCTGGGTTACATCCCCAGTAACACACACACACACACACACACACACACACACACACACACCAAAAAAATTAAAATACTAGCTGGACATGGTGGTACACGCCTGTAGTCTCAGTACTTGGGAGGCTGAGACAGGAGAATCGCAGTTTCGTGGCCAGCCTCAGCAACTTAGTGAGGACTTCCGCAATGTAGTGAGACCCTGTTTTAAAATAAAAAAAATAGCCGGGCATGGTGGCGCACGCTTGTAATCCCCACGCTTGGGAGGTAGAGACAGGAGGATCGCGCTGGTTCGAAGCCAGCCTTGCTGGCATTTGGAGACCCTGTTTCCAAATAAAACTAATAAAAAAAAGGTCTGGGAGTGTAGCCCAGAGGTAGAAGGGCTTCCAGGAACCCCAGTACCACCAAAAAAATACAATAAAATAAAATAAAAATAAAAAAATCGGGCTGGGGATGTAGCTCAGAGGAAGAATGCCTCTGGGTCCAAACCCCACTATCACAATCAATCAATCAATCAATTGTGCTGGGGGAGTAGTTCAGTGGTAGTGCACCTGGGTTCAATCCCCAGTAACAGAGAGAGAGAGACAGAGACAGAGAGACAGACAGAGAGAGAGAGAGAGAGCGTGCAATGTTGCCCTGGCCGGGGCCTGGACCTCCGGGCCTCAAGCCAGCCTCTCCTCTCAGCCTCCAAGTAACTGGGACTCCAGGAGCACAGCCCAAGCCCAGCCCCCAATGTGTTTCGTTATCATCGTTGTCTTTCAGCAGTGTCCCCCATGGCTATGTTTACATTTACCTGTCTAGGGAGAACAGCAAAAACCTCCCTGGGTTTGAGCCTGAGCGCACGCACGCGCACACACACACACACACACACACACACACACACTATCTGTGTGCTCTTTGGAGGCCAGGCCATTCCGTCCTCAGATGTCCCCAGATGTCCCGGTCTCTTCAGGTCTGGACTGTGGCGGGTCCCCACCTCTGTGCTGACCTGCTGTGCCCTTAAGTTTGAGAACCGCCGTCATTGCCAGAGCCCACTAGAGTCAGACCTTTGGGGATCCCCTAGAGTGCTTATTATATTTCCCACTTTCATATATACTTGGTAGTTTTCAGGACCAAAACAAAAAAGAAAACTTGCTTTCCATACGTGTCTTCTCTTGACACCAGCGGCAGCGCCTGGCTCCTCCGCTTCTCCCTGTAAAGCAGGAAGGCACGCGCACCGGGCACTGGGACGGTGCCAGACGAGGTGTGAGACACGCGAACACTTGCTGCTCGGCCTGCAGAGCGGAGCTGGTTTTCTTGAAGATTCACATTTTCACTTCTGTTCTTGTTCAAGGCTTCAAAACCCACAAGAGAGGTGGCAGGAGGATTTCTCCTCAGAGAGACCTTCATTCCAGGCTCTTGCAACCTTTCATTATTACTATTATTATTATTGTTATTTTTGCGAGTCTGGGGATGGAACCCAGGGGCATTCGACCTCCAAACTACACCCCCTGTCCTATATTTTATTCTTTCTTTCTTTCTTTTATTATTATTATTTTTTATTTTATTTATTTATTTATTTATTTATTTATTTATTTATTTTGTGGTACTGGGGTTCCTGGAAGCCCTTCTACTTCCGGGCTACACTCGCAGACCTATTTTATATTTTTATTTGGAAACAGTGTCTCTTAGCGGCTGGCTTCGAACCTGCGCGATCCTCCTGTCTCTGCCTCCCAAGCATGGGGATTACAAGTGTGTGCCACCACGCCAGGCTTTATTCTTTATTTTGAAACAGGGTTTCACTAAGTTGCAGAAAGCCTCACTAAGTAGCTGAGGCTGTCCGCAAACTGCAATCCTATCTCAGCCTCCCAAATGCTGGGATTACAAGCGTGCACCACCACACCCAGCTTATTATTATTATTATTAGTAGTAGTAGTAGTAGTAGTAGTAGTAGTAGTAATAGTAGTCCTGGGGATGGAACCCGGGGCATTCTACCTCCGAGCGACACCTCAGCCCTATTTTTTATTCTTTATTTTAAAACAGGGTCTCACTGAGTTGCAAAGGGCCTCACTAAGTAGCTGAGGTAGTCCACGAACTGTGATCCTTCTGTCTCAGCCTCTCAAATGCTGGGACTGCAAGCATGCACCACTACGCCCGGCTCTATTTCTCTACTTTTTTTATTTTTTATTTTTGAAACAGGGTCTCACCAGGCATAGTGGTGCGCACAAGCCTGTAACCCCAGTACTTGGGAGGCTGAGACAGGAGGATTACAGGTTCAAGGTCAATTTCAGGAATTTAGCAAGACACTGTTTCAAATTAAAAAAAAATAAAAAAGCCGGTGTGGTGGTGCACACTTGCAATCCCAGCATTTGGGAGGCTGAGACAGGAGGATCACAGTTTACAGACAGCCTCTGCTACTTAGGCCCTTTGCAACTCAGTGAGACCCTGTTTCAAAGTAAAGAATAAAAAATAGGGCTGGGGTTGTAGCCCAGAGGTAGGATGGCCTTGGGTTCCATCCCCAGTACCACAAAAATTTTTTTATAAATAAATAAAAAGTAAAATAAGACTGGGGATGTAGCTTGGAGGTAAAATGTTCCTGGGTTCCATCCCAAAACCAAAAAAAAGTAGGGGCACGAGCTGACAGCATGAGGGAACATTTGCTGGCTCGACACCCAAGAGAAGGCTGCAGAGCTCAGGCCTTGCCAAGCACAGAGATGTCTTTGTTGGTGCCCTGCCTGCTGGGTGCGCATGGCTGCCACGTGGGGGAGCAGGGCTCGGGCAAAGGACTCCTTGGCCCTCTTTAGAAAGTTCAGGCTCTGAGGTGTCAGTCAGCAGGGAGTCTCTGAGTAGCTGTTGGGAGAGTTCAAGAATTTCTGAGTTCTGCTGGGTGTGGTGGTGCACACTTGTAATCCCAGTACTTGGGAGGCAGAGACAGTAAGATCGTGGTTTGTGGACAGCCTCAGCTACTCAGTGAGGCACTCTGCAATTCAGTGAGACTGTTTCAAAATAAAGAATAAAAAAATTGAGCTGGGGATATAGCTCGGAGGTAGAATACTCCTGGATTCAATCCTCAGTATCACAAAATTTTTTTTTTTTTTTTAGTTCGTGAAAGCAATCACTCTAATAGGAGAAGGAGGGTTGCCCGGTTTGGGTAAGTGTCCTGCAAAGGCCGGCATGTTGGCATGTTCAGTGTTTGGTCTTCTGTTTTGTACTATTGAAAGGCGGTGGACACCCTCAGAGGTGGGGCTCAGTGGCAGGTTTTTGCTTCCAGGATGCGCTGACATGAATGATGGTTTCACCAGGGGCTTCCACCTTGCCAATTAAGCACAGATCGAAAACTCTGAAACTGTGAGCCAAAATGAACCTTTCCTTTTGTAAAATTGAATGTCTCGGGGATCTTGTTACAGAACAGAAAGCTGACTAACACACGGGTGGGATTTTGTGTGCCTGGTACTGAAGAATTGAACCCACGGATGCTCTACCGCTGAGCTACACCCCCAGCCCTTTTTATTTTTATTTATCTGTTTTTTATTTTTTTATAGTATTGGGGACTAAATTCAGAGGCATTCTCCCTCCGAGCTATATCCCTGGCCTTTTCTTTTTGTTGTTTTTGTTTTGAAACAGGGTCTTGCTAGGTTGCTGACAGCCTTACTAAGTTGATTCCTGAGGCTGTTTTTGAACCTGCTAAACTCCTGTCTCAGCCTCTCAAATACTGGGATTACAGGCATATGCCACCGTGTGTGTGTGTGTGTGTGTGTGTGTGTGTGTGTGTGTGTGTGACTGGGCATTGAACCCAGGGGCATTCTACCTTAAGGCTACACCCTTATCCCTTTTTTATTCTTTTATTTTGAAACAGGGTCTCACTAAGTTGAGGAGGGCCTCACTAAGTTGCTGAGGCTGGCCATGAACCTGAGGTCCTCCTGTTGCAGCCTCCCAAGTACTAGAATTACAAGCACACATCACCATATTTCGCTCCTGTCTTTATCTATTTATCTATCTATCTATCTATCTATCTATCTATCTATTTAGAAACAGAGTCTCACTGGGATAGCTCACACTGGCCTCAAACGTCTGTTCCTCCTGCCCTAATCTTTCAAGTGCTGGGGTTACAGGTGTGCGCCACCATTCCCATCAGAGGTGGAACCTCTTTATCGGTTAGGTAAAAGTTCTATCTGCCCAGAGAGCTGGGTTGCTGTGGGCCACAATCATCCGAAGCCTTACTGGGTTGGCCATCCAAGATGGCGCTCTCAATGGCTGATGGTTGGTGCTGGCCACCGGCTGGGAGCTCAGCTGGGCCTTTGACTGGAGAGCCGCCGGCGGCCTCTCCACAAGGCCTGGGCCCCTTCGCGTGTGGCGGCTGGGTGCTGAGAGGGAGGGACGCAGAGTCAGCTTTCCAGGAAGCTGCGGACAGCTAGGGGTTATTTCTGGAGTCAGAACATCCTTCCTTCCTCTGTACCCTGCTAGTCAGACGTTCACAGGGCCTGGGCCATGGAAGGGGCCGGAATGAACCCCATCACTCCCTGACTATCTTAGAAAGTACAACCCGCCTCGCCTCTGTGGGGGCTTAGTGAACGAAGCTCTCATCGCAGTCTGGCCTAAGGTCTTCAAGCAAGCTGGCTGTTTTTTTTTTTTGTTTTTTTTTTTTCGGGTCTTGGGATGGAACCCAGGGGCATTTGACCTCCGAGTTACACCCCCTGCCCTATGGGTTTTTTTTTCTTTTTTTTTTTTTTTTTGGTGGTACTGGGGTTCCTGGAAACCCTTCTACCTCCAGGCTACACTCCCAGACCTATTTTATACTTTTTTTTTTTATATTTGGAAACAGGGTCTCTTAAGCTAGCGCCACTGGCTTCGAACCCGCGAGATTCTCCTGTCTCCGCCTCCCAAGTGTGGGGATTACAAGCGTGTGCCACCACGCCCGGCCCCCTGTCCTATTTTTTATTCTTTGTTTTGAAACTGGGTCTCATTGAGTTGCAGAGGGCCTCACTAAGTAGCTGAGGCTGTCTGCGAACTACGATCCTCCTGTCTCAGCCTCCTGAATGCTTGGATTAAAGTGTGCGCCACCACGCCTGGCTCAAACACGCTGGCTTTTGTGGACTTCTTAACTCTTGGTGTTTTGGTACTGGGGATGGAAGCCAGGGGCATTCTACCTCCGAGCCCTTTATATTTTTTTTATTTTGAGACAAGGTCTCGCTGAGATGCGGAGAATCTTGCTAAGTTGCTGAGGCTGGCCTCCAACCTGTGATCTTCCGGTCTCAGCCTCCCAAGTACTGGGATCACAGGCCTGCGCCACCGTGCCCGGCTCTTCTTGGCCTTTCTGTTGCCATCCTCAGCGCAGCCACAGAGCCTGGTATGTAGCGGTACATCTTTATCATGTTCAGACTCGAGTTGTCTGCCATTTAGTTATGCTTAATGACCACGCAGTCCATGAATAATTATGACTATGATTAAACAGGCCGAATCAACTTTGCTGTTCTATTAAATTAAAACGAACTGTAAACATGAATTCTCGGCCTGCATTATTTGTTGAACATACAGAATAATCCTCAACTGGAAAAGGGGAGAGATATTGGAGAAAATCTATCTGGGGATTTAAAAAAAAAAAAAGAGTAGAACGTAACAGGTGTTGGATGGAGAGTTAGCAGATGGGGCTTGGAACCCAGGAGCCCAGCGATGTTCTGAGTGTCGGTTTCCCCATCTGCAAAGATCACACCTGTTCAGGCAATCGGTATCCATTTCAGTGGGAATTGAATTAGGCCAGCGCGAAGGGTGGCTGGGTTTGGGGTGCTGGGGAATCAACAGGTGCGAATAGCATTTGGAGCCAGGACCCAGAAAAGCAAAAGAGAACGAATGGTCCTCAGGGCCCCCCTCGCTCAGGCTCCGGCTTCGCTCAGGACCCTCCTCCAGGCTTAGTGCCTTGCCAAGGGTGCACTTGGGAACCAAAGAGCCCTGTGCACCATGGAGGAACCAGGCAGCGGTGGCACCTGTTTCCCCGCTCAGGCCCCGGTGCTTGCTCCAGCCTGCTGCCGGAGGGATCTGAGCTGCGCACACGGGCGGTCCGTCCCTGTCCTTCTTCCCCCTCCCTGCCATGCGTCCCTGGGAAAGCCACCATAAGGCGCTTTGGCATCTGGCTGACTGGCACCAGCTGACATCTGTGGACATTAACACCACTAGCAAAAAGGCAGGCTGGCCCTGAGGCTCGGGGAGCTTTGGTATTTCAGGTGGGGGAGCCTGTAACACTTGTTTTTCACTTTCTGATGATTTCCTGTGCTTGCAGGTCTCCCCAAGGAACCTGGGGGCTCCTTGAGGACAGTTAGTATGTGTGCACTGGGAATTTACCCAGGGGCCTTCTACCTCTGAGCCACACCCTCAGCCCTATTTTATTTTTATTTTTATTTATTTTTGTGTGGTACTGGAGATGGAACCCAGGGGCATTCTACCTCCAGGCCATAACCCAGACCTCTTTTATATTTTATTTGGAAGCAGGGTCTCAAGTTGCTGAAAGCCTCACTAAGTAGATGAGGCTGGCTTCGAACCTGTGTGATTCTCCTCTCAGCCTCCCTCCCAAGTACTGGGATTACAAGTGCGTGCTACCACGCCTGGCTTGTTATTTTATTCTTTTTATTTTGAAACAGGGTCGCACCACATTGCAGAGGGCCTCACTAAGCTGCTGGGGCTGGCCTCAAACCTGTGATCCTCCTGTCTCAAACTCCCAAGTACTGGAATTAGAAGTGTGTGCTACCATGCTACCACACCCAACTTTATTTTTCTATTTAGAAACAGGGTCTCACTAAGTAAGTTGCTCAGGGTGACTGAGAACCTGCAGTCCTCCTGTCTCAGCCTTCCAGGTATTGAGATCACAAGTGTGCACCACCATGCCTGGCAGGCTATATTCTGGTTATGAATCCCTCCTTAACTGTGTTTTCAAATATTTTCTCCTTAAACTTTTGTTATTGTTGTTATTGTGGTACTGGGAATGGAATCCAGGGACATTCTACCCCCTGCCCTATTTTTTATTCTTTATTTTGAAACAGGGTCTCATTGAGTTGCAAAGGGCGTCACTAAGTAGCTGAGTCTGGTCTTGAACTGTGATCCTCCTGTCTCAGCCTCCCAAATGCTGGGATTACAAGCGTGCGCCACCACGCCCGGCTCTCTCCTTAAACTTTTTTTTTTTTTTTTTTTTTTGTGATACTGGAACCCAGGGGCTTTGATTAAATGGGCTGAATCAACTTTGCTGTTTTATTAAATTAAAACGAACTGTAAACATGATTTCTCAGCCTGCATTATTTGTTGTACATATTGTACATCTTTCAAAATAAAGAATAAAAATAGGGCCGCGGGTATAGCTTAGGGGTAGAATGCTCCTGGGGTCCATCCCGGTATCTAAAAAAAAAAAAAAAAAAAAAAAAAAAAAGCGCCCAACACTCTCCAGGAAATCAGGGAAGACTATTACAGGGTTTACCAAGATTTCTAGCCCAAATGTCAGCTTTGGTCATCTGTAGACCAAAACAAACTATAATTACAGTGGAAGAGTGTTTCAGAATGATGTAAGTAGAATAGTGTGAATGTAAGAACATCTGTCTGTGTAGGCCTGGTCAGCAGATGCAAATTCAGGCAGTTTCTTTTCTATTACGTGTACGTGTGTGTGTGTGTGTGTGTGTGTGTGTGTGTGTGTGTGTGTGTGCTCGGGATTGTACCCAGGGGCATTCTACCTCTGAGCTACACCCCCAGTCAGTCAGCTAGCTAGCTAGCTAGCTATTATCTATTTATTATCATCTATATTTTTTGTGGTACTGGGGGTGGAACCCAGGGGCTTTTCTACCTCCAGGCTATACTCCCAGACCTATTTTATATATTTTTTTAAATTTGAAAACAGGGTCTCACAAAGTTGCTGAGAGCCTCACTAAGTCACTGAGACTGGCTTCGAACCTGTGTGATCCTCCTGTTTCAGCCTCCCAAGTGCTGGGATTGCACATGTGCGCCACCACGCCCGGCTTTATATATATGTAAATAGTATTTTTTCTTTTTTTTTTTCAGGTTTGGGGATGAAACCCAGGGGCATTCGACCTCCGAGCTACACCCCCTGCCCTATTTTTTATTCTTTATTTTGAAACAGGGTCTCACTGAGTTGCCGAGGGCCTCACTAAGTAGCTGAGGCTGTCCGCGAACCAGAGGATCTCCCGAATGCTGAGATTACAAGCGTGCGCCACCATGCCCGGCTTGTAAATAGGATTTAACTAAGTTGCTGAAGGCCTCACTAAGTTGCTTAACTGGTCTCAAACCTGCAATCCTTATCTCAGCCTGCAAAGTATCAGAATTTAAAAGTGCCACCATGCCTGGCTCCACACTAACCTTTTTTGAATCAAAATTTGTAGCCAGCCAGGTGTGGGGGTGCACGCTTGTAATCCCAGTACTTGGGAGGCTGACACAAGAGAATTATAGGTTCGCAGCCAGCCTTAGCTACTTAGTGAGACCCTAGGTACTGGGATTACAAGCACGTGCCTCCACGCCAGGTTTAGGACTAACATCTTTGTGTATAATTGGATTCTGAAGAGGGGCATTCCCATGTCCAAGGGAAAAAACATTGTGTGTGTGTGGCACTGGGGATGGAACCCAGGGGCTTTTCTACCTCTGGGCTACACTCCCAGACCTATTTTTATATTTTATTGGAAACAGGGTTTCACTAAGAGACCCTTGCTCAGAGCCTCACTAAGTAGCTGAGGCTGGCTTTGAACCTAGGCTCTCAAGTACTGGGATTGTAAGCCTGTGCCACCACGCCCAGTTGGGAAGAAACATTTTTAAGGGTGTTCATATAGATTGCCAAATGGATTGCGGGAAATGTTTCCCTGTGTGATCTCCATCCTATACAGTTTTTACCTGATTCTTTTTCTCACAGTCCAGATGTTTCTAAAAGATTAGGCTAAGAGGAATCAGGACAGGAGTGAAAAATTAAATCTCAGCCCAAGCTGTTTTTTCTTTTCTTTCTGCCTGGGTCTCCTTCTTTCCTTCCTTCCTTCCTTCCTTCCTTCCTTCCTTCCTTCCTTTCTTCTTCCTTCCTTCCTTCCTTCCTTCCTTCCTTCCTTCCTTCCTTCCTTCTTTCCTTTGTTTCTTTTTTACTTTGTACTGAGGTTTGAACCCAGAGGCAGTCTACCTCTAAATTACACCCTTGGCCTTTTTTTTTTTTTTCAGTTTAAGCAATCTTTATTATTACAAAGACAGAAAGAAGGGATAGAACTCCGCTTGCAGGCGTTGCTCCTGCCGCCACCGCTGCCACTGCTGCGGTGTGCAGGCTCTGCTGGCCGCCAGGCTGCCAGTTGCACCTGCCCCAAGCCAGGCTCATGGGGGGTGCACGCCCCGCGGCCGCTGGTGCCTGCACTGCCCGCCGACCACCTGCGCGGGCCAGGACCTCCACTCGCTGCTTGGACCTCCCACAAGCACCGGTCCGGCTCGGCGCTCCGGTCACCGCCGGGACCTCTGGCCATTCTGTTCCGCCCGCCCGAGCCAGATTCGTTGGGCGGTGCACAGCCCGTTTTCGGCGTCCACTACAGTCACTGGCGCCAGGTTTGACTTGCAGGCGTAGCTCCACTCGCTGCCGCCACTCCGTTCCACCTGCCCCCAAGCCAGGCTTGCTGGGCTGTGTGCCCAGTGGCCCAGCCTCAGCGTCTGCTGCATGCCTGGAAGCCATTTTGTTTCCACGCCGTGGGCCCCGAAAGCCATACCACCTGCGCGCCACCGTTTGATTCCGCCTGCGTCAGCTGCCAGTGCCGCCCACACCACACACAGACGCCACATGCCCCAGCTCCACTGCGCCCCCAGCAGCTTCTCAGTGCTTCTGCCACAGCTGGCGCTGGCCGGCAACACTTCACTCCGGTAAGCTGCCTCTCCTTTCCTTGATTAGTGGATTCCGGACTTGGGTCTTCCGGTCCACTGGGACCCCGAAATCTAAGCACTTGGTGACTCATTGGTCCCTGGTCCACTGGGACCACTCTCTGGATGACCAGGTCATCCTCCGGTTTTGAGAAGGATGGAGATGTCCTTTCCGATCTCTTAACCCCCGTTTCTGAACGATTGATCAGGAAAATGGGGACGCCTGTTTCCTATTCTTCGTTTTTACCCGTGAACCAATTATGGGAAGTCAAACCTTTAAACTAGCACATGCCCTGAGCGCCGTTCTAGCCTTGATACGAGTTGGGTAATTGGTTGCGGTGGCCCAAGGATGGTTAAGAACTTTTGTAAACGGTCTGGTAAATGGTCAGAAGTCTTTATGTCCAGGTTTTCCCCCCTGCATTCCGTCCCTCCAAATGCTCTCCCTCATCAGCTGCCATTTTGTGAGGGCGCCTAGTCACTGCCTGGTGACATCACAGTCGCCATCTTGTGACATTACACAGTCGTGACCATGTGACGTTATGCAGCTGCCATCTTGGCCTGCGCCAGCCTGCAATTTTGCTGAGTCACAGGCACAGTCCACATTTTGTGGCAATAAATACGTGGATGCCAGAGTCTGACTGGGCTGCCTTGTAGGCGCTGCTTTCTGCCGACACTGATTTACAGGTTCTCTCCTCACCGCCCGGTCACCATCCTATCCCAGGGCAGCCTCCCACTCTAACCTGCTCTGTTCCCCCTGCCTTCCTCCCTTAAGGAGCCAACTCAGGAGGCTTTTCAAAAAATTAAGAGAGGCTGAAGACGGTCCTCAAACTCCTATCCGAGATTTGGTTGACATGGCATTTAAAGTTTTAATTCCAGCCGGGCGTGGTGGCGCACGCTTGTAATACCAGCATTTGAGAGGCGGAGACCGGAGGATCGCGGTTCGCAGACAGCCTCAGCTACTTAGTGAGGGCCTCTGCAACTCAGTGAGACCTGGTTTCAAAATAAGAATAAAAAATAGGGCAGGGGCTGTAGCTCAGAGGTAGCATGCCCCTGGGTTCCATCCCCAGACCCCCCCACCCGCAAAAAAAAAAAAGAATAAAGTTTTAATTCCAGAGAGGAATGGAGTATACACTCTGACTTTGCCAAAAGGCAGATCCCTGGTAACTGCCCTTCAGCTGGCGATGGCGGCTCAGCCATCTGGAGCGCCACCTAGGGGTGGAGGACAGAAACGGCGACTACCTCCAGGAGCCTGCCTCAAGTGCGGCAAGGCCACGCACACCAATCAGACTGTGCCTAGCGTGTGGCCAGGAGGGCCACTGAAACAGTGCCCTTGGAAAAGCGGTGAGCCCCAGGTGCCTCAGGACAGGGGACCACCTTTCCAGATCAGGCCCTGCCGCTGGCCCTACTCAGCCTGGCTGAAGACTGACAGCTCCTGGATCCCTCAACCTCCATCCTCCTTGCCAGCCCAGGGTAACTCTCAGGGTAGCTGGTAATCCAGTCTACTTTTTGGTTGCCTGCTCAGTCCTTCCGTCCTTTCAGGTTCTAGTTTTTCATTTTCCGATCTCGGTACAGGGGGTTGACGGCAAGCTCTCATGGCCACGTACTGCAAAGCCCTCTTTTACAGGACAAAATTGCTCTGCCTGAAACTTAGGCCAAATCTAAAAGGGCTCTGTTATAATAGCCTCATGACAAATTCTCTTCACAGTGTTGGGGCCTACTAAGCTTCGTTTTTCGTGGATTAATTATTTTTTATGTTATTTTAGCAGGTTCACTTGTTTACATACTACGGTGCTCTTCCTCTTTGGATGCCAAACTGCCATAAGTATTAAACCTCTGAAATCCGTTACTGATGCTCCTGACCCAATAGCATGTTTTCATTTGACGAGACAGACCCAAACCCACTCACTGCTGAAAAGAGTGGTGTGTGTCTCTCTCAGGAAAATGCTGCTATTAATGATTCTGGTCTAATGAAACAAACTGCTAAATGGGCAGTGTATGTCGTTCTCAGAAAAAATGCTACTATATATTAATTAATCCAGTGACAATCTACCTCATATCTCGAAGGGCTCCAAGGTCCAGCAGTTGCTGGGCCCCTTTTCTTCTGGGCAAGGGCCAGTAGCTGATGGGCTCCTGCCTTTCCCAGGACCTGCTCTCACTATTTGCCTTTTCTTTTAATAGCTCCTCGTCTGTTAAAGTCTCCTCAAACGCATGTCACCAAGCTGTCCAGGGTAACCTCCGACTCCCGCTGCAGCCATACTCTTACCTGCCCACTTCCAGAGGACCCAACCTCTCCCGGCCAAGGGGCCCTCCTCACGACACCCCTTGACAGCAGGAAGTAGTTCAAGAGTCGATCTCCGCCCATTATCACCAAAAGGCCGGGATGATAAGTTGGGTCCCTCCCCTATGTGATCTTGCAGCGGAAGCCAGAGCAGAGATATCGCGAGACTCCAGGTGCCTCAAGACTCCAAACATCGCGGTGCTACAGATGTCGCGAGAGAATCGGCATGCCTATAAAACAGCGGTGCCGCCGATCCCCCATGTGACTCAGCCGGCCGATCAGGACTATGTGCAACTCTCCAGATGCGTGGCCCGTCGGTCCCTTCCCCCATGGCCGGCTGACTCTCTGGAGGGTGCCAGGTCCAAATAAAGCAGCGGTCTCTGATAACCCGGTTGGTGTTTGTACCTCCCTCCCAAACTCCCTAACTCTATTTCCAACTATGCAGGTTTCTTTTGCAGAGCTGGACGGACCCCAGGGCCTTGTGCACACTGGGCAAACACTCTCAATGGAAGTATGCCCCCAGCCCAAGGGGAAGAGTTTTGAGGACTGATTCACCCTTCCTTGACAGCAACTTGTCAAGTATACGCTTGTAGATCGAATCCCATAAAATTGCCATTTTTATAGGTCAAAGAGTCTAATTGTGGTCATTTTACATGGCTCAGCCTAATAGTGCATCATTAAATGGCTGGACACTATTAGGCCCTACGGATCGTAAATGAGTAGTCCATTTATATGTTCTGGAAGCCCATCAGCTAAACTGTCTGCTTTCCAAGGTACCCAGCTCATTAACCACTTGATAGCTCTCATTTATTAAGCACTTTTCTGACGATCTATTTCCGAGCGCAGTAAAAGCAACCGCAGATTCAGCTCTTCACATCCAGGTCTCTGCCGGCCCGCTCAGCGCTGGGCTCCCTGGGACCCATCTAACCTCCCGCGTGCCCTTGGCAGGCTCCCATTCTTGTGCTCTGGTTCCATGGACCACTCCCAGGATGGCCCTCTCTTGCTTACCCTCATCTTCTTACTGGTCCTTCAGGGAGTTCCAACTCTCAGCTCACCTCCCTGCATCCTCAACTCCGTGATGCTCGCTGGGCACCGACTGTATCCCAGGCACTGTGCCGAGCATCAGAGGAAGGGAGGGATTGATGGAGTCTATGGGGGCGAAGAAAACATGGCCCGGCGCAGGGAACAGGCTTTATTTAGGAATGAAGCCTGGACGAAGCATCTGACTGGGGAGAGAGCCCGTGAGAGTCAGGAGCCGGCCTCCTTACAGGCTGGGGATTTTTATGGGGCAAGGAAGGGAGTAGTCATAGAAGCTGCTGGTTGGTTTGCTAGTGGCCACACTGTCTCAGGGCATGGCGATGGTCAGGGGGTATTCCTCCTTCTAAGTTTCTTTGTTACTGATCCTCCTCTGGTATGACCTCCTGGCCGGTCCTCACAGTGCCCACAGGGATGAAACCCCCCACCCCAACTTAACTTCCCCCAAATCACAAACCAGAAGAGAGATAGGTTGGACAGACTGGCAGGTGGGATACGGGCTACAAGGGATGTTTTTAAATCGCACTGTTTTTCTTTTGAAATCAATTTTATTAAGGTAGACTTTTTTTTTTTATAGCTCTGGGGGTTGAACCCAAAGACATTCTAATTCTGAACTACACTCCCGGCCCTATTTCATTTTTTATTCTGAAATAGGGTCTCACAGCTGGGCATGGTGGCACATGCTTGTAATCCCAGTACTTGAAAGGCCAAGACAGGAGGATCACAGGTTTGGCAGCCAGCCTCAGCTACTTAGTGAGGTCCTCTGCAACTTAGTGAGACCCTGTTTCAAAATAAAGAATAAACCGGGCATGGTGGTGCATGCTTGTAATCCTACTACTTGGGAGGCTGAGACAGGAGGATGACAGGTTTGAAGCCATCCTTGACAATTTAGCGAGGATGTTCACAACTTAGTGAGACCCTGTTTCCAATAAGAAATAAAATCAGGCTGGGGATTTAGTTTAGTTTAGAGGTAGAATGCCTCTGGGTTCAGTCCCCAGTCTCACACACACACACACACACACACACACACACACACACACACACGAAGAAGAAGAAGAAGAAGAAGAAGAAGAAGAAGAAGAAGAAGAAGAAGAGGAGGAGGAGGAGGAGGAGGAGGAGGAGGAGGAGGAGGAGGAGGAGGAGGAGGAGGAGGAGGAGGAGAAGGAAGAAGAGGAGGAGGAGGAGGAGGAGAAAAAGGAAGAAAGAAAGAAAGAAAAAAAGAAAGAAAGAAAACAGGACTGGGTTGTAGTTCAGAGGTAGAATGCCCCTGGGTTTGATCCTCAATACCTCAAAACAGAAAAAAAAAATTATTTTTTAAAAAGAAAGAAAGAATAAAAAACAGGGCTGGGGTTGTAGCTTGGAGGTAGAATGTTCCTGGGTTCAATCCCAAGTTCCAAAGAAAATAAAATATAAAAATAAAATAAAAATTAAAAATAGGGTTTCACTAAGTTGCTGAGGCTGGCTTCAAAACTACAACCCTCCTGTCTCAGCCTCCCAAGTACTGGGACTACAGGTGAGTGCCCGGCTTGTCAGGTATTTAAATACAGAATTTAATATAATTCTCACATTAACTCCTACAATTGGTATGCTCACGCGTCACATTTGGTAGCTGGATGTCATTTATACAATTGCTTAATTAACCTCATTGGTGTCTCAGTTTCCTCGTCTGTAAAATGAGAATCATCTAGTATCTAGTCCATAGGCTTGTTCAGAGGAGTAAACGGGATAAAAGGTGCAGCCCCTTAACACGGTGCCTTACATCACTACAGGTGTCTCACACACAGTAAGCTTGTTTCTTTCCCAGAATCCCTTAGCAAGCCCCTATCACATGACCATCCCTGAACCAATCACTGTGGCCAGGGGGCGGTACTATGCTGATTAGGCCAGGCCAGTCCTGGTGGCGGGTCCCTTCCCAGGTTCCCCGGATGTAGGTGGGTGGCTGGACACTGAATCATAACTAGAAGACAACATGGTGGAGCACACCTGGAATCTCAGTACTTGGGAGGCTGAGGCAGGAGGATCACAGGTTCAAGGCCAACCTCAGCAACTTAGAGAGCCCTTGTTTCCAGATAAAAATTAAAATGAGTTGGGGGTATAGCACTGAGGTAGAATGCCCCTGGGTTCAATCCCCAGTAACACACACACACACACACACACACACACACACACACACACCATCTTTTTAACTCATTTTCAACAAAATCCACTTTTTTTCTCTGAAAACTCATCTTTTCAATTAAAACAATAATTATCTCGAGGCAGAAATATGGACTTTAAATTGACTTTCTATCCCGAGCTGCATCTTCCATTAGCATTTTAAAATGTCGGTGTGCCACAGGGATATTTTATGTTTTTCAGATCTTGTGTGTGCTAACACCCTGAAGGGATTTGGCTAGGAAGGGAGCATTTTAAAAATCTGAAAATAAATTATCAGCATTGGACATCCTCCTCTCTTGATTTTCTTTGTCATTTTCAAATATTGGCTAAATATTTATCTTTTGGGGGTATGAGTTGGAAAAAAGAAAGAGAGAGAGAGAGAGAGAGAAGAGAGACAGAGAGAGGGAGAGAGACAGAAAGGAGAGAGAGGGAGAGACAGAGAGACAGAGAGAAAGGAGAGAGAGACAGAGAGAGAGAGTTAGAGAGAGAAAGGAGAGAGATAGAGACAGAGAGAGAAAAAGGAGAGATAGAGAGAGAGATAGAGAGACAGAGAGAGAAAGGAGAGAGAGAGACAGAGAGAGAGAAAGGAGAGAGAGACAGAGAGAAAGGAGAGAGAGAGTGTGTGAGTGTGAGTGTGTGTGTGTGTGTGTGTGTGTGTGTGTGTGTGTTATGGAGCAATTGCCTAAAGCATTTTATTGATTGGCTGTGAGTGGGTGAATACATCAAATTAAAAACCCACCCAGCTCCATCAAGAGGCCACGAAAGGCTGAGAGACAAACAAGGGTGTGGAACACAGATAAAGGTAGAAATGAGTTTAAGCGTATGATCCATGTAATGCTATTTCTCAGACCCCAGAAACCTATTCTTGTAAGCCATATGGTGCGAGGCCTTTTTAAATTTTTATTTATTTATTTATTTTGCCTGTTATTATTTGTTTTCCTCCCTCCTTTCCTCTTTCTCTCTTTTTCTCTGTAACTGGGATTGAACCCAGGGCCATTCCACCTCTGAACTGTAACTCCCAGCCCCTTTTTAGTTTTTTCTTTTGAGGCTGGCCTCAAACCTGAGATTCTCCGAGCCCAGCTTCCCAAGTACTGGGATTACAGGCCTGCACCACCAAGCCCGGCTCAGCTGTCTTGTATGGGGTGAAACAGAGCTTGGAGAAGGAATCAGAGGTGGAGAAAGAGGAGAATCAACACGAATCGCAAGCAACAGAAGCAACCGCACCAAAAGGAGGCCAAGAGACGGAGGTCACCGGAAGCCGCCTGACTGCGCCCACGGCTTCGCCCGTGTTGTCAGCGCTACTCACATTTCTGTGGGGTTTTTTTTTTTTTGCTTTGTTTTGATTTTCAAAAGCTCACATCAGAAAACCACCCAACATAACCGCTGAACCAGCAGGAACCAGTTTGTGCCTGAAAACATTTCCTCTACTTGCAACTGTGACCTGTGTGTGTGGTTCTGGGGATGGAACCCAGAGGCTTCTGCCTCGGAGCTACAGCCCAGTCCTGTTTTATTCTTTTGTTTTTGAAACAGGGTCTCACTAAGTTGCAGAGAGCCTCACTGTGGCTGGCCGAGAAACTGGGATCCTCCTGTCTTAGCCTCCCAAATACTAGGATTAGAAGTGTGTGCCACATGCCCAGCTTGATTTGAGTTCTTTCTACCACCTGATAACATCTACTAATATAGATGGTGTTAATGATTTGAGATATTGAGACTTTTCGGACTGGAAATTTCTGGGTTTTTTTTGTTTTATTGTTTTTGGTGGTGGTACTTTGGGTGGAACCCAGGGGCTTTTCTACCTCCGGGCTATACTCCCAGACCTATTTTATATTTTATTTGGAAACAGGGTCTCACTAAGCTGCTGGAGCCTCACTAAGTAGCTGAGGCTGGTTTCGAACCTGCGTGATCCTCCTGTCTCAGCCTCCCAAATGTGGGGATTGCAAGTGTGTGCCACCACGCCTGGCATTGGAAATTTCAATATAATATGGTACATATCATTGTGGTCAGCAAGATGATTTTAAAGTATATGCAAATATTAATCTTTTTCATAGTTACAAACTTCTTTTAACATGTATTAGATTTTGTTTGTTTGCTACTGGGGATTGAATTCAGGGGACTTTCTTCTCCAAGCACACCCCCAGCCCTATTTTTTATTCTTTAATTCGAAACATAGTCTCACTGAGTTGCAAAGGGCCTCACTAAGTAGCTGAGGCTGTCTGCAAACAGTGATCCTCCGGTCTCAGCCTCTCAAATGCTGGGATTACAAGTGTGCGCCACCACGCCCAGCTTTTAGTTTTATTTTGAAACAGGGTCTCAGTAGGTTAATGAGAATTTCACTACTTGCTGAACCTGTCCTCAAACTTGTGGTCCTCCTGTCTCAGCCTCCCAAGTTCTAGGAGTATAGGTGTATGCGACCATGCTCGGCTTGTTTATTTTATTTTTTTTAATTTGAGATAGGGTCTAAGTTGCTAATAATCTCACTGAATTGTTGAGACTGGCCTCAAACCTGTGATCCTCCTGTCTCAGCCTCCCAAGTACTAAGATTACAAGCATGTGCCACCACGGCTGGCTTCATCTATATTAGAAAAAGCACCAGTTCCCAGCTAGGCGTGGTGGCGCACGCTTGTAGTCCCAGTATTCGGGAGGCTGAGACAGGAGACTCATGGTTTATGAACAGCCTCAGCTGCTTTATGAGACTTTGCAACTCAGTGAGGCCCTGTTTCAAAATAAAGAATAGAGCCGGGCATGGTGGCGCATGCTTGTAATCCCAGCACTTGAGAGACTGAGACAGGAGTATTGGGCAGGTTCGAAGCCAGCCTCAGCTACTTAGTGAGGCTCTCAGCAACTTAGTGAGACCCTGTTTCCAAATAAAGTATAAAATAGGTCTGGGAATAGCCCGGAGGTAGAAAGCCCCTGGGTTCCACCCCCAGTACCACAAAATAATAATAATAATAATAATAATAATAATAATAATAATAATAAGGCTGGAGGTATAGCTCAGAGGTAGAATGCCTATGGGTTCTATTAAAAAAAAAAAAAAAAAGCACCAGTCCCATAATTCCCTGCACATCCCTTAATAAAAGCTCATTGCCAAATTCTAAAGCCAGGTCTCAATAGGTGCTTCCTGGATCAGCTTGTTGAAAACCGAGAATTGTGAATGAGAATGAGAATTGTGGAGCTGAGTCTCTCCTGCCGCCGCGCCCTGGTGTCTGTGTCCAAATGTCCCCCGACAATCACACCCGGGCACCCCCTTGAGTAGAAACACCTCCCACAGCGTCTATACTGCCCACAGCGTCCGGCCCCTGCCTCCCACCGATGCAGGCCACTTTTCTTGAATCAGACACACTAGCTGGGGTTTTACAACATTTAATCACAAAAGAATCTGCCATCTTAAAAGTGAGGTTTACAAACTGGACATGGTCTTCAGAGTGGCAACCAGGTCTATTTATACATTGTCTAAGAAAATAAGATCTAGGAAGAAGCAAGGAGGTGCGGGTTCCTTACAAGCAGCAGCATTTGAAACTGGAGGATCCGGTTTAATTGTAACACGACACTGAGAGCAAATTTAACTAAGTATATAAAAACATTAGTTAAATACAATTCTCTGAAAATATACATTATACCTACAGTTGTTTTTACAGCAAGATTCTTCCTGGGTATGTTTTTTCCCCTCCCTTCCTCTTAATTATCAAAGTGGTAAATCACTGTACGGTCCTGGATTTCCATGCTATAAAACTGAAATATGTGTTTCCAGCGTAGCAGATGGTGACCAGGAAGGCAAAAAACTGGAAAAATAAAGCAAAATACAGAAGGGGTTGAGGGCACATTCTAATTAGCCAGAGTCATTTCACCTCCGCTGAATCGTGCGCTCACGATATCCCCCGACCGCTGGCAGGCTTCCTCCTCTAAAATTACTTTATTGGTCCAATGACCTTTCTTCTCAAGCAATTTCTGGCCATGCTGTTTTTATTTTCTGCAACATATCTGGAAAGCCTGTGGTCCTGCTCACATCACCTCAGGGTTCACTGAGGAGGAGATGGTGGCGGGGCATCCGCCAAAGCCCCTCCGTTCTCCTGGAGCCGGGCCATTTCCCACCCGGCTCAACAGGGACTGCTGGGGTCAGGGCAGGGAATGAGCTGGGCGGGGCCATGATGGGGGACACGAGATGATGCATGCAGTGTGTGTGTGTGTGTGTGTGTGTGTGTGTGTGTGTGTGTATGTGTGTGTGTGTGAAGGCCCTCTTAAAGGGGCAGCTCATGCAGGTCCACACATTCCTGCTGCTGTATTAACCAGGGCCCAGTCTTATCAAAGCCTGAAATGTTTCTTTTTCTTTCTTTTTTTTGCAATAGTAGGAGCAGAACCCAGGCACATTGTAAGCTACACCCCCAGCCCAGCCCAATTTATTATTGTTGCCGTTATTATTATTATTATTATTATTATTATTATTATTATTTGCAGTACTGGGGATGGAACCCAGGGGCATTCGACCTCCGAGCTACACCCCAGCCCTATTTTTTATTCTTTATTTTGGAACAGGGTCTCACTGAGTTGCAGAGGGCCTCACTAAGTAGCTGAGGCTGCCCACGAACCCGGATCCTCCTGTCTCAGCCTCCCAAATGCTGGGATTACAAGCGTGTGCCACCACGCCCGGCTTTGCTTTTCCTTTCTAAGGGATTTCTTTTTGTTTTTTCTTTCCTTTTGTACTGGGGACATTCTTTCTTTCTGTACTAGGAATCTGTACCTCTGAGCCACTTAGTATTTCATTGTTTTGTGGTACTGGGGATGGAATCCAGGGGCATTCCACCTCTGAGCTACACCTCCAGCCCTATTTTATTGTATGTTTTTATTTGGAAAGAGGGTCTCGCTAAGTTGCTGAGGCTGGCCACGAACCTGCGACCCTCCTGTCTGAGCCTCCCAGGTACCAGGATCACAGGTGTGCACCACCATGCCTGGCTCCCACCAATTTTTGATGTTTCCAATTCATGAAGCCCATTGCCCGTTTGTCAAGACTGCAAGGGGCCCTCTTTCCCGGGTGACTTTGCTCTCCTCTCTGCTCCCTGGGCAGCGGGGAAGGGAGGGAGGATGGCGAGGGTGCTCACTCACCGACGAGGCTGCCCAGCTGTTGAAGTTGTGACTGTCCCTCTCCGGGGACACAGACGTCGCGTCTACGACAGCGGCCGAGAGGTACAAGACGAAGGCGCTGCCGTTGAAGCACAGGCCCTGGGAGGGCGGGGGCAGGTTAGCGAGGGGGGCCTCAGAGGTGGAGCGAAGGGGCCACCTGGGCAGCGGGGGCTCGGGGACCAGTCTGTGAAGCCCCTGCTGGAGGCCACGGCCCACAAGGTGCCCCCATGCCCCCCCCTTCCTGTGCTCCCTGTTGGTTCTTCTCTCATGTAGGCTTGGTGCGGGTGAGTCCTGTCCCCCCCTGCGGCCCCTGAGCGTGTGTCCTGCCAGAGCTGGGGGGACCTTCCTCCAAGCCCCGGCTCTCAGCAGGGAGGGTATCTAAGTGAGCCCCTGGGCCAGGCGACCAGTTTTATTTATTTATTTATTTATTTATTTATTTATTTATTTATTTATTTTAGGCACCAGAGTTGGAACCCAGGGGCATTCTATCTCCGAGCTCCACCCCCAGCCTATTTTTTTATTCCTTATTTTGAAATAGGGTCTCAGCCGGGCATGGTGGCACATACTTGTAATCCCAGCATTTGGGAAGCTGAGATAGGAGGATCGCGATTCGCGGACAGCCTCAGCTACTTAGTGAGGCCCTCTGCAACTCAGTGAGACCCTGTTTCAAAATAAAGAATCAAAAATAGGGCAGGGGGTGTAGCTCTGAGGTCGAATACCCCTGGGTTCCATCCCCAGATCTGCCAAAAAAAAAAAGAAAAAAAAAGAAATAGGGTCTCACTAAGTCGCAGAGGCCTTATTAAGTAGCTGAGGCTGGATGCAAACCTGTGGTCCTCCGCCTCAGCCTCCTGAGTACTGGGATTACAAGTGTGCACTAGCCACCACGCCCAGCTCAGGCAACCAGTTCTTAAAAATAAAAAGGAGATGAGAGCTGCGGTGGTTCCCGCCCGCTGGGAACTAATCTTGGCCTTGGCTTCACCTTCCTTTTTCCTACACTTAGAGAAAAGAGATATGCAAATGCACATAGGTAATTGGTTTTGGGTTATATTTAAACTCTAAGAAACCAAGCTCTGAACTCTGCAAAGTGTGGTCCTCCTGTCTGAAGACGGGGGTGGAGAGGGACCGATGAAACCCACGGCCACGCGGTAGGACGAGGATGAAACCGAGAAGCAGCTCCCGCTCTGTGCCAGCACCTTCCTCTAAGAAGCTCAGAGACGCAGAGCAGAGGGGAAGGGGAATGGGAGGAGCAATCTTTTTCTTTTCAGAGAAGAAAAGGTGCAGACTTGTCCAGGCGCGGGCCCCAGCGCTCTGGCATGAGCTGGGCATCCTGGTTACTGCCTCTGCCCTCGTCAGGCGGTCCCCAGGTCAGGGGCCCCAGGAGGAGGGCTTTGTTAGGGTCAGAGCCGGTGTTCAGGCTGCACTGATGCTCACGGGCCATGGAGCTCTGTCCCCAAGAAGCCCTGCTGTCTCTGGGTGACGCCTTATGATGGGTGGCTGTCTGCGCATTTTTTGGAACTAGGAACACATCTGCACGTTAAAAAATAATAATAATTTTTTAAAAAGCTAGGCATTGTGGTGCATGCCTGTAATTCCAGCACTTGGGAGGCTAAGATAGGAAGATTGCAGGTTCAAGGCCTCTGGGTTCAATCCCCAGAACCACACACACACACACACACACAAATTAAATACTTAAAAAAGAAAACTCTGTCTTTTTCCAATCACCTTAGAATATAGAGTATAAAGGACTCCCACCTATTTATTTATTTATTTAGTGGGTCTGGAGATGGAACCCAGAGGCATTTGATCTCTGAGCTATGCCCCCTGCCTTATTTTTTAATTCTTTATTTTGAAACAAGGTCTCACTAAGTAGCTGAGGCTGTCCACAAATTGTGAACCTCCCGTCTCAGCCTCCCAAGTACTGGGATTACAAGCATGCGCCACCACACCTGGCTGATCCAGTCTCCGAAGGTCTGGGTTTTGCTATTGGCCTGAAATGAAATCCTGGACCTTTCCACGTGTCTGGTTCTAGCTCAAGTCTAAAATGCTTGAGAAGCGAGAGGATGTTGATAACTATCCGCTGGTGGGCCCACCCTGAGCAGTGGGCACGACCCCTGCTTACCACAGTCGTCCAGGGCACCTGGGGAATCCTGGTGTAGGTCATAGTTATGTAGATGATGAGGAAGAAGACGGTGAGGACCCAGTAAAACACAGCTACGAACATGACCCAGCCGAAGGCGGGGACCCGGAAGTACTCGGTGCCAGCAATCAGCGTCCAGACAAGCAGACCCAGGATCTGTTTAGGAGTGGGAGTGGTGGAAAAGCAAGAAAAAGGAAAAAGAGAGGAAAGATCATTATAAAGAGCGCCAGTGACAACCAGGTTGGATAGTCACACATAAAACTTAAAAGCAGGGCTTGCAAACTCACGTGCAAAGCCAGGAGGGGCAGGGCAGGGCCAGGGCACGTGATACAATCCATGCTTAGTCAGGTGTGCTGGCCGCATGCAACCCTGCCCAGCTCCCCCCAGGAGCAGTCATTCCTTCCTTCCTTCATTCCTCCATTGAGTGGTACTGGGGATTGGACCCGGGGCATTCTACCTCCCCAACCCAATTTTAGTTTTTAATTAATTAATTAATTAATTACGGGTCTGGGGATGGAACCCAGGGGCATTCGACCTCCAAGCTACACCCCCTGCCCTATTTTTTATCCTTTATTTTGAAACCAGGTCTCACTGAGTTGCAGAGGGCCTCACTAAGTAGCCGAGGCTGTCCGCAAACCCCGATCTTCCAGTCTCAGCCTCCTGAATGCTGGGATTCCAAGCGTGCGCCATCACGCCCGGCTTAGTTTTAATTTTGAAACAGAACATTGCTAGGCTGATGAGAGTCAACACCCCACAACCCGATTTTATTTTTAGTTTTGAAATAAATTATTTCTAGGTTGATGAGAGTCTTTTTTTTTTTGTTGGTAGTACTGGGGATGGAACCCAGGGGCATTCAACCTTTGAGCTACACCCCCTGCCCTGTTTTTATTCTTGCTTTCTTGCTTTCTTGCTTTTGTGGTACTGGGGGTGGAACCTAGGGGCTTTCTGTGGCTGGGCTATACTCCCAGACCTATTTTACATTTTATTTGGAAACAGGGTCTCACTAAGTTGCTGAGAGCCTCACTAAGTGCTGGCTTCGAACCTGTGCGATCCTCCTATCTCAGACTCCCAAGCACTGGGATTACAAGCGTGCGCCACCACGCCCGGCTATTCTTTATTTTGAAACAGATCTCACTAAGTTGCAGAGGGCCTCACTAAGTAGCTGAGGCTGTCTGCAAACTGCGATCTTCCAGTCTCAGCCTCCAAATGCTGGGATTCCAAGCATGCGCCACCAAGCCCGGTTCTAGTCTTCATTTTGTAACAGGGTTTCACTAAGTTGCAGAGGCCTCACCAAGTAGCTGAGGCTGACCATGAACCACAATCCTTCTGTCTCAACCTCCCATAGGCTGGGAATACAAGCCTGCACCACCACGCCCGGCTTTGATGAGAGTCTTCCTACATTGCTGGGGCTGTCCTTGAACCTATGATCCTTCTGTCTCAGTCTCCCCAAGTTCCAGAATTTCAGGTGTGTGCCACATACCCAGATCCCAGGAACCGTTTAAATTGTTTCCTGGGAGATGCACCCCTTTCTTCTCCAGGAGAGCTTGGCTGCCTCTGCGGGGGAGCAGGGAACAGACTCCATAAGCTTGTGGCTTCTCCTTTAGAGTTGAACACTGACTCTCTTTTATATGCTTGATACTGTATATAAATTCCCAAGAAAAGGCAGTTCATGGAGATGTGTTTTTGTGCTTACATCTGCGGCCACGAAAATTTATCGAGAGGGAAGATGAAGGAGGACATAATTCCAGGAAGCAGTAAGCCTCACAATAATGGGGTTTTTGAGCCCAAATTCCTCCCGACTGACAGATAATCTATACACCTGTACTTGACATTCTGGGGAACCAGTGAGCAGGTAATGGCCGTCATCAGGCACAGCCGTGTCGACAGCAGTGCCGGGGCCTCTGGATTCACAGCAAAAGGGTCAGCTGGGTGCTCAGTGGACGACTCGCGCAGAGACCTAAGAGAGGGTCAAGTCTTGCAAATGTGTCTATGGCGCTTCTCGATCGCAAGGGTTTAAGGTTAACCCACAGCTCTGGGCTCAGAGTGCAAAGATGTTTTTCATCAGGAAGCAAGATGAGCTGCGGTCAGAGTTGCTGGCCAGGGCCCCTCACAGGCAAGGACGGTATTGTTAACGGAGGAATATGGGCAGCGAGCAGGAATACTTGGCCCCCGACCTCCACAGCAAACACAAAGGATGTCCCTGTCGGGGAGGAAATTGGTCTGGTCAGGTAGATTTCCCGGGTAACTGAAATCTATCCAGAGGCGAACTTTTGATCTCCGGCTGCGGCCAATACTGATGAACATTACTCTACAGAAGCCGGTCTCATCCTTTACGTGCCTGGTGCATGTGTGCGCTTAGGAAAAATCTTACATTTTATTTTCTTCGACTATACAAATGCTATCCTATCTTTCCGTCTCTGTAATAATAAAAATTGCTTAAGCTCACAGAGATCAGGCGAGTATTTTCTACACCTAGCTTAGAACAAGAACCCGCGGCTACATTTCTCAGCGAAACAGCTTCGGGAGCAGCGTTGGGGGCCCAGCGGGGCCCCCAGAGCAGTTTCCCCACCGCTACACAGACTGCTGTTTGCCGGAAGCCTTTCAGTTCTACCGGTATTTCATTACCTGACTGACATCAGTCGCCAATCAGTTCCCTGGAATTTTCTGGCTAAGACATCAACAGCGAGAACCATGAAAATAAACCGGGCTGCTAGGTGAACACAGGTACAAAGATCCAGCTAAGCCTGCAGGGCTGGAGGGGGCTGAGATTGAAACAGGTGAAAAGGAGTCAGCCGGGCAAAGTCTGCGGGGTGGAAGGAACCAGACTTTTTTTTTTTTTGATGGTACTGGGGGTGGAACCCAGGGGCTTTCTACCTCCGGGCTATACTCCCAGACCTTTTTTATATTTTATTTGGAAACAGGGTCTCACTAAGTTGCTGAGAGCCTCACTCAGTAGCTGAGGCTGGCTTCGAACCTGCGCGATCCTCCTGTCTCAGCCTCCTCCCAAGCGCGGGGATTACAAGCGTGCGCCATCACACCCGGCTGGAACCAGACTCTTGAGACAGACACTCCGACAGGTAACATGGGTCGCATCTAAGTCCTGACCTGATCCGGGAGGGCCAGCTTGGGAAGAGGTGGGCCAGTCTCCGAGAATGGCATCTTTTCCTGAAGTCAAGACTTATTCCCTAACATTGCTTCAGGACCAAAACGGTGCTTGTACCTGAAATGACTAATTCCTCATTTTATAGATGCTAAATTCTGGAGATGCTGAGGGGTAGCCAGCCTAGAGTTAGTAGTTAGATTACTAAACTCTTCCTCAGATGCACCATTTATTTATTTATTTTTGTGGTACTGGGGGTGGAGCCCAGAGGCTTTCTACCTATTTTATATTTTATTTGGAAACAGGGTCTCACTAAGTTGCAGAGAGCCTAAGTAGCTGGGGCTGGCTTCGAACCTGTGTGATCCTCCTGTCTCAGCCGCCCAAGCGCAGGGATTACAAGCGTGCAGCACCACACCCGGCTCAGATGCATCTTTTAGACTGCTGATTATTTTTTTTTCTGGGGGGGGGGGTAGGGAAACAGGGTCTCACTACATTGCTGAGGGTGCCCTCAAACCTGCTATCCTCCTGTCTCAGCCTCTCAAGTACTGAGATTATAGGTGTGTGCCACCAAACCCAGTTTAGCTTGCTGCTAGCTTAATTTACACTGGAAGTCTCAAGTTCTCTTTCCTCCTTCTTTTCTTCTCCTTCCTCTCCAGCTGGTAGATGATGCTGGCACTGGTCCAGGTACCTATTTCTGAGTCCCTGCGTATACAGACTGAGTTCGAGGGCCGGCTGTCCACTGAGCAACAAAACCAACAAGAAAGAGGCCAACGAGCCCCTCCCCACGTCCACACCCGAAAGCCATAACGTCCGCCAAACAGAAAGGTACCCCCCAAAAAGTCAGCCAACCTACCTGCCATCACACAGTCTCCGTATCAGGACATGGTTACAGATCTACACACAAACGTACACGTGCATTTGTGGCTTTTTCTTGGATACTTTCAAATAAACCACGTTTGAATACATCCAGCTAGAGAAAGAGGTCAGGACAAAAGTCAGGCGTAGGGCTGCACACCTGTAACCTTAGTGCTTGGGAGGCTGAGACAGGAGGATCGTAGGTTCATGGCCAGCCTCGGCAATTTACTGGGGCCCTGTTCCAAAGTAAAAAAATAAATAAAAGAGGGCTGGGGGTGTAGCTCAGAGGCCGAATAATGACCCTGGGTTCAATCCTCAGTACCACAATAACAAAATAAAACCAGAGTTGTCTCCCTTTCTCCTGTACCTCAGAGAGCCACGCTACCCACAAGCTGTCCTCTCGCCCTGCCTCGGGAGACTTTCTCTTTCTCCAGGGGCATTCTACCTCTGAGTTACGCGTGGAGGGCCTCACTAAGTAGCTGAGGCTGTCCGCAAACCGCGATCCTCCTGTCTCACTAAGTTGCAAAGGACCTAAGTAGCTGAGGCTGGCTGCGAACTTGCGATCCTCCCATCTCAGCTTCCCAAGTACAGGGATGACAAGCGTGTGCCACCAAGCAGGCTCGGATTTTCTTTCTGGAGTCCCAGTGCTCTTTCATCCATGCGCGTTCACGGCCAAGCTCAGCAAGGGGGGCGGCCACTTCCACGTGTCCACTAGGGGACGCCCCAACACCGCTCATGAAGGCGCAGGCCAGCCCTGCTCAGCGAGCAGAGAACGGGAGTTGGTCTGTGTAGACCGGTTCCTGCACCGGGGATGTCAGGGCACGGAGGAATAAACTTGTCCTTCCCCATCAGCACCAGACGTTGCCTGGAAACACACATCTAACGCAAAACGCATCCAGCTGGCTGAGATCAGGGTGAGTTAGTCCGAAGGAAGTCAGTACAAAGGCAAATGGAATCCCCGCGTTCCTCCGCTGCGGCCTCCTGGAGCCCCCCAGGCGTGGCTGAAGCCACTGAATGCCCTATGGGGGCCGTGAGCAGGGCAGCCCAGGGGCCCAGCCTTGGCGCTGTCTCTAACCAGGCGCCTGGCCCCTTTGGGCCTCTGCTTTCTCAATCTGGGAAAAAGTGGGGAGGGCGTCCAGCACCCAGGAGGAGCGTATCCAGAGCCCCGGGGGAATTCAAAATACACAGAGCCCTGCGTGGTGGCGCACGATTGTAATCTCAGCTTTTGGGAGGCTGAGACAGGAGGATCACGGGCAGCCGCAGCTACTTAGTGAGGTCCTCCGCAACTCAGTGAGACCCTGTTTCAAAATAAAGAATAAAAAATTGGACTGGGGGTGTATATATATACACATATATGTGTGTGTATAATTATGCAACATATATAAGCTATATAAATATATAAAATTTTCAGTGTTCCTCTTGACTGCAGGCTTGACTAAAATGACTTGCCTCTGTACAGAATGTGATGTAAATGGCTAGGAGTTGGACGTGAGGTTGGGTTGGGGAGAGGACACAGCGTCCCCTGGCGTCTGGCGCCTGCATGGCTCGCTCCGGGGTAGGTGCCCTGTGCTGAGGAGCCTCCGCCACCAGTGCCCAGCGCCGTGGGGAAGGAGCCCAGGCCACCGTCCACCGCCAGCATCAACCTGCCGGCCACCAGCGTAGCACTTTGGAAGCAGATACCCCAGCCCTTCCTCACACCTTAAGTGACTCCAGCCCTGGCCGCCATCTTCCTGAGTCTCAGGAAGAAGACACCCGGGCCAGAAGTTCCCAGCCAACTCGATCCTGAATCCCTCACCCGAAGAGAGCAGGCGTGACAACGAATGTCCACTGTTGTTTTACGCCATTCATTTTGGGGTCACGTGCAACGGGCAACTAATATATCAAATACTGTCCAATTCTGACGTGTATACAAGATCCAGCGTGGCAGGTGGGAGGGACAGGTGGGAGGGACAGGAACCCTGGGCTTGCCACTAGTAATTCGTGTGGCCGCAGGCGCCTGAGCCTCAGTTGCACCTCCGTAAGATGGTACCGCACCGTCCAGGCTGCTGCGGGCCTGGCGGTGTTTCGTGGTGCCCTAAGATATAGGGTACCAGCTGTGGTGACTAACCTCATGCCTATTTCTTCCAGGAAATGGGCTTAATGCTTACCAGGGCTGGCCTCTTAGTAGTTAGAGCGCTGAACCAGGCCCAGGAAGTGGGGTGGCAGGCGCTCCATGCCCCCAGTTAGAGCCACGGGGCTCAGGGGGCTGCGGCTCCGCTACAGCAGAGCTTTGCACACTTTCCTGGAAAAGCACCCAAGAGTAAATACCTTCGGCTTTGGGGGCCATATGGTCTGGAAGGTCACTGCTCCTCACTTCGCTATTGACGTAAGGACGCGGCCACAGACGTCGTGTCAATACCTGGGACTGGCTGTGCGCCACTAACACTTTATTTACTAACAGGAGCCAGGCTGGATCCGGCTGCCAGGCCACAGTGAGCTTGGCTTCTCCAAGTGTGTGGTCCAGACCGGCAGGACCAGCACCGGCCGGTCAGAAGCTGTCGCAAGGGCTCCTCCCGGAGCTGCGCCTTATGCAAAGAGGCTCAGCAAGGTTTTCATGGGTGCCCAGGTGGCTCCAGTTAGACCAGTCCTACCTCCCTTCCCTCCCTTCCATGGGGTGCCCCAGATACTCCTGGACTCCTAGGAATCCTGGAAGCCGGAGCAAAATGATTCCCGGTCTTCACAAAGCGCACACATCATCATCTCAATATTCCTGTGAATCAAAGAAAACACCAGGTTCCCAGTCCTGGCTGCCCATGCAAAGAAGCAGGACGTCCAACGAAACAGTCTGCAGAAACGCTTGTGATCCTAGTGCTTGGGAGGCTGAGACCGGAGGATCATGGTTTGAGGACAGCTTCAGCTACTTAGTGAGGCCCTCTGCAACTCAGTGAGACCCTGTTTCAAAATAATAATAAAAAATAGGGCAGGGGGTGTAGCTCGGAGGTCGAATGCCCCTGGGTTCCATCCCGCACTAAACTGGAACTCAAGGCGCAGCGAGAGACACTCCCTCCTTCAAAGCTGCAGGGGTGCCCAGCCGCCCTCTGGCGCCCCCTGGCGGGGAGGAGGCTCTTCCTCCAGCCGTCTGGGCGGCTGATTTCTGGAGTCTGCCCTTCCCCTCGATCGACTTCTCCTGGAAATTCACCTGCCTGTGTGGGAAGCAAGATCGCCATATCGCATCTTTGATGGAGTGTTGACCTCCCCGCTGCAGGCCGCCCTGCTCCCGTGGAGCTGAAAGGGCCCTGGCAGCCATCTGCCTCTTAGGATTCCCACACCTTGTTCGTCATGATGGGCGTTCCCAGGAAACGCCCGGGCACAGGTGTGGTAGGCACAGCCTGGCACCAAGTGGGGCCCAAGAGTGTCCTGGAGAGCACGCCGGGCCCTGTGCTTCCCTAGCTCAGACACAAAGCCCTGGGAGGACGGAGTCCTAGCCTGTGGCTGGGGTTTCGTTCTCCTCCCTGAGCAGAGCTGAGCTCTGGTCCAGGAGCCAGAGACACAGCTTCCAAGGGCCAAGGGATCTTCCTCCTCCCTCCCTCCCTAAGATGTCCCAGGGGCTGGGACAGCAAAAGCCCGGGAGACCCTTAAACCTGTGGCACCCGCTGCTCTTTTAATGTCTCCAAAGTTTTTGCTTTTTCCTTATAGGGTTTTTGGTGGAAGAGTGAAGAAGAAATACTGTGCTTCAGTGAGAAGCAATGCATGAGTTGTACGGCCCAAACCACAAATCTATAGATCAGAGAACATGATTATTTCTTTTTTGGAGCAGAAATTTTAAGTTGGACATAGTCCTACTTGTCTTTTTTTTTTTTTCCCCCCTTCGTACTGGGGATGGAACCCAGGGGCATCTACTTCTGAGCTACACCCCCAGCCCTATTTTTTATTCTTTATTTTGAAACAGGGTCTCACTGAGTTGCAAAGGGCCTCACTAAGTAGCTGAGGCTGTCCACGAGCCATGATCCTCCTGTCTCAGCCTCCCAAATGCTGGGATTACAGCCGTGCACCACCACGCCCAGCTCTCTAACTACTTCTACTTTTTTTTTTTTTTTTGGTGGTACTGGGGTTCCTGGAAACCCTTCTACCTCCGGGCTACACTCCCAGACCTATTTTTTTTTATACTTTTTTATTTTGGAAACAGGGTCTCTTAAACCAGCGCGGCTGGCTTCGAACCTGCGCGATCCTCCTATCTCCGCCTCCCAAGCGCAGGGATTACAAGCGTGCGCCACCACGCCCGGCTGTCTAACTACCTTTTAAAAATGCATTTACAACTATGTTTTCAAATCTGGCTGATCCCTGACATTTTACAAACACTTTTTCTAAAAGACTTCATTAAGTTGCTGTAAATCAAAAATTTGTTTTACAAGCTGTAGGGAAGAGAGGTTCACAAGGGGCTGCCAGTGCACCATCCTTTGGGGGGGTGTAACGCTTTCTAACTTAGTTCTCATGTAAACTTTAGTTTTCCTGGGTTGCGTCTCGATGTAGCGCATCTGTGTAAACCCCTGTTTGCTCATCCTCGGCAGAACGAGGGTCACCAGGGTTGCGGGATACCAGGACAACCAAAGGCTCTGCCCGAGCCAGCGCACACAGAAGGGACAACAGAACCCCTTCCCGAGAAAAATGCTCGGCGTAGCCAAGGGGATAAAGCACACAGCTCCGCAGAACAGCCAAACAAGGTTGAGGAAGTGGAATGGCGTGGAGACACGCCGAGAGTCATTCAGGTGGGCCAGAGATGACTTCATGGATGCGGGGAAGGTTCGGCTCAGGAAGGGATGGGGCTGGGCAGACGGCCTCTGGGTTAGCACCAGGTGGAGGGGCACTGGGAGCTACAGAAGGACGTTTGGGGCACATTTGCAGAGCCTGGCCTGGCGGGTGCAGGACAGATTCATTCACTGAGCGGACAGTAGCGGGGCCAGAGGTATTTTTGGAAACCAGTCCTGGCACTAGTGTCTTATGTTGGCACACCCTCAGCATCTCTTGGGCAATGGCCGTATGGGAGGACCAGCCACATGACGGAGCGCGGGCTGGAGGTCGTGAACTCGTATAGCGCCATGTTATGTTCAAGGCCGGTGCCTGGTCCCGCTGTCTCTACACCTCTCTGGGCTGCTCTGTGGCATCCTTGGGGTAAGAACTGCAGTCCCCGGCGAGGGCTCCAGGCTGGTTTTCCCGAGTAACTTGACAAATCCTGCGGGCAGCCCTGTCCTGGTGGGTGGCATTTGGCAGAGCTGACTCCATCTCGGGGGTTCCTGCGCTCGATTGTGGGGCGATGAGGAGGGACGCTGTGCAGAACCGGAGCCCTGCTATGTGGGAGTGTCGGTGTTATCCAAAGATGGAGAGTGAGACGGGGAGGGAGTGAGGTGCGCTCATGGAGAAGCAACGAAGGAACTTTACGATGAAAATCAAAATCGGAAATACCGTAGAGGAGAAGCCAGCTTATGGAAATTAAAAAAAATTAAAACGTAAAAACTTAAAAAAAATTTTAAGATTGCTTCAGACCTCCCTTTCATATTTATTTATTTATTTATTGTGGGATTGAACCCAGGGGCATTCTACCTCTGAGCTACACCTCCAGCCTGATTTTTTTATTCTTTATTTTGAAACAGGGTCTCCCGGAGTTGCAAAGGGCCTCACGAAGTCGTTGAGGATCCTCAACCCTCCTGTCTCAGCCTTCCAAATGCTGGAATTACAAGCGTGTGCCACCACGCCCGGTGTCCCTTCATGTTCTAAGGGAATGAATTAATTCTCAGACGTTTCCTATATTTTAGTTGAAAAAACTTAGTAAGTCCAGGCTTATAGAAATAAGGCTTCTTATTTTATTTTTTATTTTTTGTGGTAGTGGGGATGGAACCCAGAGGCTTTCTATCTCTAAGCTACACTCCCAGCCCTATTTTATATTTTATTTGGAAACAGGGTCTCACTAAGTTGCTGAGAGCCTCACTAAGTAGCTGAGGCTGGCTTCGAACCTGTGCGATCCTCCTGTCTCAGCCTCCCAAGGGCGGGGATTACAAGCGTGCGCCACCACGCCGTCAAGGCACCTTACTTTAGATGCCTCCTGTGACATTTCCTCTCTATTAAGTTTAAAAAGGAGAAGGCCCCTCCCCTTCCCTGGGAGAGTCAAGTGGCTAAGCAAGGCCTTTTATCTGAGGAACACAGGCTTATGGAAGCTTTTCTTAGCCTGACCACAACAGTGCCTCTCTATTGTTGGAACTTTTTCCCTGTAGCTCCTTACACCCAAGAACACGCCTTGATCTATCTTACAATTTGTTTATTTGGCACTAGGAACTGAATCCAGATAACATTCTACCTCCAAACTCCACCCCAGGCCCTATTTTATTTTTTTTATTTGGAAACAGGGTCTCATGAGGTTGCTGAAGCTGGCCTCGAACCTGCGATCCTCCTGCCTCAGTCTCTCAAGCGCTGGGATTACAGGCATGCGCCACCGTTCCCGGCTCTAGTTTACAATTGTCATAGGCCTGTTATGACCCACTGGGGATGCTCATCTATCAGTTCTCTCGCTAAAACTAAAAAAAAAAAAAAAATGTAGCTGCAAAATAAGCTATGATTTTATTTACTTATTTACTTATTTATTTCTGGTGGTACTGGGGGTGGAACCCAAAGGCGTTCCACCTCCGCACTACACTCCCAGAATTTTTATACTTTATTTGGAAACAGGGTCTCACTCAGTTGCTGAGAGCCTCACTAAGTAGCTGAGGCTGGCTTCGAACCCGCGCGATCCTCCTGTCTCCGCCTCCCAAGCGCGGGGATTACAAGCGTGCGCCACCACACCGGGCTGAGCTACGATTTTAAAACAGTTCACTGGCCGGGCGTGGTGGCGCACGCTTGTAATCCCCGCGCTTGGGAGGCCTCCGGAGACAGGTGGATCGCGCTGGTTTGAAGCCAGCCTCGCTGACTTAAGAGACCCTGTTTCCACATAAAAATATAAAATAGGTCTGGGAGTGTAGCCTGGAGGTAGAAGGGTTTCCAGGAACCCCAGTACCACCAAACAAACAAACAAACAAACAAACCAAAAAGCATTTCATTGAAGGATGGCAGAATGTGCTACCTCAAAATGCGCCAGTCTGGCATGAAGAGGGCTTTGGGGTGGAATGCCTTAGAAAGTAGCAGGAACACGTCCACACCTCCCCTGGCAGCAGACCTTTTTTCTGAGGTTGCTCCAAGCCCCCAGCTCTTCTGAGCACAGGAGATGAAACCCTTTTATGGGAGATGGTCTCCTCTTCCTGGATCCGGACAAAAGAATTCTTAGCACCTGAGATGGGGACTTGAAGCCTCCAGTCTGCACAATTGGAACTTGTTAAAAGAACTCTTACTGAGCCATGTGTGGCGGCCCACGCCTGTAATCCCAGTACTTGGGAGGCTGAGACGGGAGAGGGCAGGTTTGAGGACAGCCTCAGCAAGTAGTGAGACTCTCATCAACCTAGCGTGACCCTGTTTCAAAATAAAAATTAAAAAATTGGGCTGGGAGTATAGCTTGTAGGTAGAATGCCCCTGGGTTCCATCCCCAGTAGCAATAAACTAACCAACCAACCTGTGGCTTGCCCACTGCGGAAAAAAAACCTTCTGCTCAAATCTCAACAAACTGTACTGGTAATGTTTATAACGAGTCCATATTCTCTTCTGGAAGGAGAGCTCCAGGGAACATTCTTCCCGGGGGATAAATTGGAAGCTATTTAAGATGGAAGTGGGTTTTTAGAACTCAGCGGGTTCAGTGGCCAAACTAGAAAAAAAAATGATTTTACATCATAAACCAATGTCCCCGCCACCTCAGCACCTGGCCTTGTTGTTCTTAGGTAAAGGGGGCAGTAAGTCGTGTTCCAAACCACTGATGGGATTAAAAGTCTGACAGCTGAAACAGGTCGAGATGAAGGGCGGGGCCACAAGGGGAACACACATCCTAGGTATAGGAGCATGGGTCCGGCGTGTTAACGTCCCAGTGACCAGAGTTCTCTTCAATTCACTTGGGGCTTTCTGGGACTCTAGAGAGGAGAATTTATTAATACTTGTGTCAGTCCGCTTCCTAGCACTATGACAAATTACCTAAGATAACAAACTTATGAAGACGAAAGGTTTGTCTAGGCTCTCTGTTTGGGAGGCCCCGGTCCACGACCAGCTGGTCTCATCGTGTTGTTCCTGTGGCAAGCAGCCCATCATGGTGGGTGGGTATGGCAGCATAAAATCACTGGCACCAGGAGCCACAGAGCCAAGAGGAGAGGAGACTGGGTTCCCACAGCCTCATTAAGGGAACATCCCATGACCTACAGATAACTCATTAGGCCCCATCCACCAAGGTTCCCATCACTCCCAAGGGCACCACCTTGGGGACCCAGCCTCCAACATAGGGGCCTTTGGGGGACAGGGCACGGTGGCGCAAGCCTATATTCCCAGTACTTGGGAGTCTGAGCCAGGAGGATTGCAGGTTCGAGGACAGCCTCAGCAAGTAATGAGCCTTTCAGCAACCTGTTTCAAAACAAACAAACAACAACAACAAAAAAGCCGGCGTGGTGGCGCACACTTATAATCCCAGCATTTAGGAGGTTGAGACAGGAGAATCGTGGTTCATGGACAGCCTCAGCCACTGAGGCCCTTTGCAACTCAGGGAAACCCTATTTCAAAATAAAGCATAAAATAATAGGGCTGGGGGTGTAGCTCAAAGGTAGAATGCCTCCGGGTTCCATCCCCAGTACTGAAAAAAGAAAGAAAAGAAAAAAACAAACAAAAAAGCAAAATTGGGCTAGGGTGTGTAGTTTGGAGGTAGAATGCTCCTCCTGGGTTCAGTTCCTAATAAAACACACCACATGCACGCACACACACACACACACACACACACACACCCCAAAACAAAACTTCCCCAAACAGGCACGTAGCCAGATTGAGCCAGGCTGCAGCTGGCCAGCTCCTGATTCAGCAGGCGGCAGCCATGTGTCCCCGGATGTCAATGGAGTGGGGCCCGTGTGCTGGGGGCTCTCCGCCAGGGCTCAGTCCTTCCCCCATACAAGCTCCGCGGAGACACCTGTGGCATCAACTCCCACCCGCCCCTTGCACAGACGTCCGCGCACACCGCAAGCTGCTGTGTGCTCCTGCCCCGCTCCCCAGCATGGTTTACTGGGTGAACAGCTGGCCTGTGACCTGAACCTCTTCCAGGGCCAGGGGCGCTGTTTAAACAGCGTGGGTTTCCCTGGGAACAGAGCGAGTCCAGCTGTGGGCTCCCGGGTCATTCTAAACCCCGTCTGTTTGTCGAGTCATATAAATGAAGGGGCCTGTCATCAGATACCAGCAGGGGTTCCTGAACATCAAAACGATTACTGACACAGGAAGATCCCAGCCAAAGAAAGTCACTGGCTGTCGCCCAAGAAGGACAAAATGCTTTACGATTCGCGGGAGGGGGCCGTCACCTGCCAAGGAGCAACTGGCACGACCCCAGATGTGACCCTAGATGCGGAGCCGGAGGCGGATGGGCGTCTAGGTCAAGCAGGAACTGCTGTTTATGGGTGATGGGGCAGGGAGGGGAGAAACTAGGTTTACAGTTTCAGAGATGAAAGGAAGTCACCTCTCCCTCCTCCCGACCCACCCTGGCGCTGCTCTGCACCCCACTACCGGAAGAAAAGAACAATAAATGTCAATGGAAAAATATGGCCATATCCCGAGGCATTGTATGCAAATGAGATCCTAGTCAAAAAACATTTGTGTGTACGTGTGTGATGCTGGGGACTGAACCCAGAGGCATTCAACCTCTGAGCTACACCCCCAGCCCTATTTTATTTATATTTTAAAGCAAGGTCTCTTAGAGCCGGGTGTGGTGGCGCACACTCGTAATCCCAGCATTCGGGAGGCTGAGACAGGAGGATCGTGGTTTGTGGACAGCCTCAGCTACTTAGTGAGGCTCTTTGCAACTCAGTGAGACCCAGTTTCAAAATTACAAATAAAAAGCAGGGCTGGGGGTGGAGCTCGTAGGTAGAATGCCCCGGGGTTCCATCTTCAGTACCACAAAAACAAACAAACAAACAACAACAACAGCAACAACAACAACAACAAAAGGTAACACTAGTTTGACAAAATTCTCACTACTTGCTGAGGCTGTCCTTGAACTTGTGACCCTCTTGTCTCAGCCTCCCAAGTACTAGGATTACAGGTGGGTGTCATCACACCTGGCTAAAAACATTTCTTTTTTAAGAGACAGAGTTTTGCTATGGGGTCCAGGCTGGCCTCAAACCTGTGATCCTCCTGTCTGAATCTCCCAAGTACTGGAATTACAGATGTGTGCCAACATACCTGGCTTGATATTTACTCTTTTTATTTATTTATTTTTTTGGTGGTACTGGGGGTGGAACCAGGGGCTTTTCTACCTCCAGGCTATATTCCCAGCCAGACCTATTTTCTATTTTATTTGGAAACAGGGTCTAAGTTGCTGAGAGCCTCACTAAGGTGAGGCTGGCTTTGAACCTGTGCGATCCTCCTGTCTCAGCCTCCCAAGCGCGGGGATTACAAGTGTGCGCCACCACGCCCGGTAATATTCATTCTTTTTAATGATTGAATATTATTCCATTCTTTGATCCGGCACACTTTGTTCACCAAGTCATCAGCTGATGACATTTAGGTTGTTTCTACTTCTTTTGAGTACTTGTGGGGTGCTGGGGATGGAACCCAGGGGATTCTACCTCTGAGCTACATCCTCAGCCCAATTTTATTTTTAATTTGGGACAAGGTCTCCCCAGGTTGCTGAAGCTGGCCTTGAATCTTTGAATCTCCCATTTCAGCCTCCAGTGACTGGGGTTACAGGCCTGTACAATCAGCGTTCAGAGATCTTTTCTGAGAACTACGGATTCCTTGGTCCTTTTTCGCTGCTGCGTGGTATTCCTTATGGGCCAGCGTCTGTCTCTCCCATTGGTGGGCATCTGGGGTTGGTTTCTAGTCTCTAGAAACAACAGTGTCACCTTATACCAGTCCCATCTTGTATGTGGTCAGGTTCCCCTTGGGGTAAATTCAGGCAGGAGTAACAGCTAAGCCAGAGCGTGAGTACTCTGGTCATTAACATGGCCGCTGTCAAACCACCCTTCACGAAGGTCACTCCCGTCTACCACCAATGATATGTGGATCTAAAAATAGAACCCAGAGTTATAACCATCGCTTCCCTCTGCGCCTCTAGCCTTTCTTCCAACCTTAACATTTATTTTTCTATCCAATGTCATTTCCAGTAAGAAGGACAAAAGCAAGTATAAAGAATTTACTTTGGAAAAGTAACCACCATTGTCCAGACTTACTGTCTAATCCATGTTTTAAGTACTTAATATAAAATACAAATAAACTAACGTTTACGGAGCCGTCCTCCTGGGCCAGCCAGGCACGCGGAGCCCCGTCCAAGTAGTGACAAGCTTAATCCTTGTGCGGCCTGGAGGTCAATCCTATTACTAACCTCCATTTCAGACGGGGGGGAGGGGGGGAGAAGCACAGATGTGTGTCGCTGTCCCAGGTCCCACAGCTCGTGAGTGACAAGTTGATGTCAGATGCGTTTCACCTTCTTCCTCTAATGCCTGTCTCTGCGTATCCCACTGGAAAGCTCAAAGTCTACAGATTCAGGTCCTCAGCCAATTCCCAAAATTATATCATTCGCAGCAGTATGCAAGCCTGGTGCTGAATTTCCAAACGTTGGCTCGTCCTGCATTTTTAGTAATGCGTTAATACACAAAGCATCTTTTGGTCATAGGCAACTATCTCCCAGCAATGATGGCGCACGCGCCTGTAATCCTAGTACTTGGGAGGCTGACACAGGAGGATCGCTGGTTCAAGGCCAGTCTCAGCAATTTAGCAAGGCCCTCAGCAACTCAGTGAGACCCTGTTTAAAAATAAAAAGTAAAATAGGTCTGGGGGTGTAGTTTGGAGGAAGAATGCCCTTGGGTTCAATCCCTAGTATCAGAGAGAGAGAGAGAGAGAGAGAGAGAGAGAGAGAGAGAGAGACAGAGACAGAGACAGAGACACTATATAGGCAAACAGACTTTTCAATTTAAAATCCCAGCTGGGGATTTGCTCTGAATGTTGAACCATGAAATATTTATAAATGGGAAATGTTTCACATTAAAAAAAATCATAGCAGTTCATACATCTTAGGATTTTAGGGGAAAAACAAAAATATCAAAACTTTGGCCAATGGGTTTTCCTGCCACGGAACAATGGATTTCTAAAAACTTCACTGAAAAACTTAGCCTTCAACTGAAGTCACTTACTTGACTTCTCGCCTCCCTCCCAAACATCCTTCCCTGTGGATGCTCTTGAGTTTCCACTAGAGCCTCCGCTGTCTTGGAAAATCACCGCCCCAGCCTGGGAGCAGGTGCGCTCTGGCGCGGCACTCATTTCCATTCAGGTAGCGCAGAGCCTGACAACGGATCCCACATCTCCATAAGGCCCCGTGCATTTAGCCACAAACCTTTCAACAATAGAGGCCACATTCCTGTCGTGCCTCCTGTCAACCCTCTTCTGAGCTGCTTTGAAAGAGTGATCCATCTGTCACGGTTGTGGACACAGTGTGTAAACACGGAGCGTCTGGAAAAGGCTGCCGGAATCTCAGGGGAATTTTTAAAAAAGACAATGGCCCAAACGTCATCAAATCTGCCTCACAGTGACCAGACCAAAGCCAGTAAAACGCAGGCCTCTGGGAAGCCGGAGGTTAACCTTTTAGATTTTATTAGCGATTTTCTTTTCCAAGTTCCCGGGAAATATTTGGTTATTTCAAGGGATGCTAATAGTTGATCAAATCGATCTCACTGATTAAAAAAAAAAGTAAAAACATTTGGCTTTCTTAAAAGGGAAAAAAAAAAAAAAAAAGCAAGCCAGGTGTGGTGACGCACACCTGGAATCCCAGTACTTGGGAAGGAGGACCACAGTATTGAGACAGAAGGATCACAGCTTCAAAACAACCTAGCAAGACCCTGATTTCAAAACACCAAATATGCCGGGCGTGGTGGCGCACGCTTGTAATCCCAGCACTTGGGAGGCTGAGACAGGAGGATCGCACAGGCTCAAGCCAGCCTCAGCTACTTAGTGAGGCTCTCAGCAACTTAGTGAGACCCTGTTTCCAAATAAAATATAAAAAAGGTCTGGGAGTATAGCCCAGAGGTAGAAAGTCTCTGGGTTCCACCCCCAGTACCACCAAAACAAAAACAAAAACAAAACACAAAATATAAAAAGACCTAGAGGTTAGCTGGGTGTAGTGATATACACCTGTAATAATCCCAGTACTTGGGAGGCTGAGAAAGGAGAATCATAGGATCAAGGCCAGCCTCAGCAAGTAGTGGGACTCTCATCAACCTAGCATGACCTGATTTCAAAGTGAAAATAAGCCGGGCGTGGTGGCGCACGCTTGTAATCCCCGAGCTTGGGAGGCTGAGACAGGAGGATCGCACAGGTTCGAAGCCAGCCTCAGTTACTTAGTGAAGCTCTCAGCAACTTAGTGAGACTCTGTTTCCAAATAAAATATAAAACAGGTCTGGGAGAATAGCCCGGAGGTAGAAAGCCCCTGGGTTCCACCCCCGGTGCCACTAAATAAATAAATAAATACCATGTGATAAAAAAATTTAATTTAAAAAGGGCTGGGGGTGTAGCTCAGAGGTAGAATGCCCCCGAATTCAGTTCCTGGTACTAAATAATGTGAGTCTCATTAAGTTTCACATGTGTACATACTTCCATGTAACTGCCATAATCAAAATACAAAAATATCCCATCATACTTCAAAACTGCCCCAAAGTTCCCTTCTGCCTTTTACAATTAAACCCTCCACTCCAGCCCCACCTCCTGGCATCCTCCCATCTGTTTTCCCTTGTGGGGAAGTAATCTGTATTTTCTAGAGTTTCATATGCACAGAATCAGGCAGTAGAGGGGTCAGCACACTTCTCTAAAGGGCCAGACAGTTCCTATTTCAGGCTGTGTGGGCCTCGGTTTCCCGCAGCTCTGCAGCCCTGACCTGGTCAGACAACTCCAGCCAGAGACGAGTTCATGAATGGACGCCTGGGTTCCAGCGAAACTCCACTGGGTGATGCTGGCTTCTGAATTCCAGGTAATTTTTACATAATGCAAAATTGTATTTTTTTTAAGGTACTGGGGATGGAACCCAGGGGCATTGTACCTCTGAGCTACACCCCCAGCCCTACTTTTTATTCTTTATTTTGAAACAGGGTCTCACTGAGTTGCAAAGGGCCTCACTAAGTAGCTGAGGCTGCCCTCAGACCGCGATCCTCTTGTCTCAGCCTCCCGAATGCTGGGATTACAAGCGTGCGCCACCACGCCCAGCTCTGCAAAATAGTTTTATTTCAACCCCCCTCCCCACCTTGAAAAATGTAAAGGTTATTTTTAGTTGCAGGACACACAAAAACATACAAGGAAGCTGGGCGTGGTGGCACAGGCTTGTAATCCCAGTACTTGGGAGGCTGAGATAGGAGGATCGCAGGTTTGAGGACAGCATCAGAAATTTGAGATTCTCAGCAACCTAGTGAGACCCTGTTTCAAAACAAAAAGTAAAAAAGGGTTGGGGGTGTAGCTTGGAAGTAGAACATCCCTGAATTTTATCCCTGGTACCACACACAGACACACACAAAAAAACCAGGGACTCACCCAATGAGGCCTATACATTGTGGTCTGCTGATCCTGGATATAGTATACACACTAGTGTCTGACTTTTCTTACTGAACATAATGTCTGCTATTCATCTTTGTGATCATATAAACCACAACTTCCCACTGCCGTGCGGCATTCCACTGTGCAGCAGAGTCACAGTGGCTTATTCGTTCACCTGTTGCTAGAGAAGCCTAACTGCTTACTATTTCTCTATCATAATACCATATTTGTTGTTTAAACATTAAGTGTATGCTCTGTACATGTCCAGAGTAAAAAGTAACAAAGGCAGCTATGCTAGCATACGTATTTTCACATTTTCTCTTAACTTTCTGTTTCTTTTTCTTTTTTCTTTTTTTGGTGGTACTAGGGGTGGAACCCAGAGGCTTTCTACCTCCGGGCTATACTCCCAGACCTCTTTTATATTTTATTTGGAAACAGGGTCTCGCTAAGTTGCTGAGAGCCTCACTAAGTAGCTGAGGCTGGCTTCGAACCCGTGCGATCCTCCTGTCTCAGCCTCCCAAGTGCGGGGATTATAAGCATGCGCCACCACGCCTAGCCTCTGTTTCTTTTTAAAAATAAAGTTTTTTTTTTTTTTTTTTTTTTTTTTTTTTTTTTTTTTTTTTTTTTTTACAGTGCTGGGGATAAAACCCAGGGCCTCATGCATGCTTAGGCCAATGTTGCACCACTGAGCTACACCCCTGGCTCTAAATTTCTATATTTGTCTCCTTGTAACCTTCTATAGATCTTGTATAACTTAAGAATGGAAAATAAAGCCGGGCGTGGTAGCGCACGCTTGTAATCCCCGCGCTTGGGAGGCTGAGACAGGAGGATCGTGCGGGTTCGAAGCCAGCCTCAGCTACTTAGTGAGGCTCTCAGCAACTTAGCGAGACCCTGTTTCCAAATAAAGATTAAAAAGGTCTGGGGGTATAGCCCGGATATAGAAAAGTCCCTGGATTCCACTCCCAGGACCACACACACACACACACATTAAAAAAAAAAAAGAAGAATGCAAAACAAGCCAGGTGTTGTTGCGCACGCTTGTAATCCTGTACTTGGGAGGCCGAGACTGGAGGATTGCGAAGGCTTGAAGCCATCCTCAGCTACTTAGTGAGGCTCTCCACAATTCAGTGAGACCCTGTTTCAAAAATAAAAAGACCAAAAAAATAGGTCTGGGGTTGTAGCTTGGAGGTAGACTGCCCCTGGTTTCCATCCTCAGTACAGAAAAAAAAAAAGGTCTAGGAGTGTAGCCTGGAGGTAGAAGGCCCCTGGCGTCTATCCCCAGGACCACAGAAAAATAAAAAGAATGGAAAACAAGCCAGGTGTGGCAGCACACACCTATAATGCCGATAGCTGGGATGCTGAGAAAGGAGGATCACAGATTTGAGGCCAATCTCTACAATTTAGTGACATCCTTAGCATTTTAGGGTGGGCCTGTTCCAGATAAAGAATACAATTGAGCTGGGGGTGTAACTTGGAGGTAGAATGCTCCTGGGTTCAATCTCCAGTACTGCAAGACAAGTCAGAACACATCCTAATACTTTTATCTCGAGGCTCAGCGGTGCGCCCGGCACCATCCCGGGAGTCTGTGTCCAGAGCTCACGGTCAGGTCAGTGCGGCAGAGGGATTCTCAGGCTCCCGTGACAAACGGGTGCACGCTCTCAGCGCCGCGCCTGCTGCACGGTGTCGTCCTCGCAATGCAGAAAAACCCCTACAAGTCAGTGGCGAGAGGCGACGCTCAAGCCCGGCCGATTTCCACCCAGCTTGTTTCTTTCTCCGGCGCTCCTGGTCGGCAAGGACCAGCCCTCTTATGAAGATGTTATTTTCTGGATGGGAGGTTTCTGAAGTGCCTCCAGACCGCACATCTGCAGCTCCGGGGTGTTTTTTTCTTGGACTACAGACATGAGTGGACTATAAATTCGAGCTGTGACCTGTGAGCGCCGGCAAATCCCTTTGCTCTACCCCCCCCCCCACCCCGCAGTAGACTCCCGAGGGACCTTCCTTCCGGCAGGGTGGTCTCCCAAAGCTGCCCCCACGTCAGAGCTAACCTTGAGAAACCAGACACGTTGAAAACCAAGCCCAGCCGGGTAAGGTGGTGCCCACCTGTAATCTCGGTACTTGGGGGGGGGCTGAGACAGGAGGATCGTAGGTTCAAAGCCAGCCTCGGCAACTTAGTGAGCCTCTCAGCAACTTGGCGAGACTATTTCCAAATAAGAAATAAAATTGAGCTGAGGGTTTATAGCTTGGAGGTAGAATGCCTTGGGTTTAATTCCCAGCACCAAAAAAGAAAGAGAGAAAGGAAAAAAGGAAGGAAGGAAAGACAGAAAATCCCATACAAACAAAATATTTTTTTTCTTTTTTTTTTTTTTTTGCGGGTCTGGGATGGAACCCAGGGGCATTTGACCTCCGGGCTACACCCCCTACCCTATTTTTTATTCTTTATTTTGAAACCGGGTCTCACTGAGTTGCAGAGGGCCTCACTAAGTAGCTGAGGCTGTCCATGAACCGCGATCCTCCTAGTCTCAGCCTCCCGAATGCTGGGATTACAAGCGTGCGCCACCACACCTGGCTCCAAACAAAATATTATTTGTGGTACTGGGGATGGAAACCAGGAGCCTTTTATTTCAGGGCTACACCCTCAAATCTATTTTATTTTTATTTAGAAACAAGGTCTCATTAATGTGCTGACAGGCTCACTAAGTTGTTGAGGCTGGCTTCAAACCTGCAATTCTCCCGTCTCAGCCTCCCAAGTACTGGGGTTACAAGCGTGCGCCGCCATGCCCGAGGCCACAAAAATTTTAAGAATCATTCATAACTCTTAACACTTTTTCACGTGACTTACATAGTAAACATCAAGGTGGGCCAATTTCCTGTTTCCCTGTAGTCTCATTTTGCAATGGCCTTAATTTGCTTCCTTTTTTTCTCATCCAGAAACTGAGTTAGGAAATCAAAGACCAGCTGTGAAGTGCCTCTGATGACCCTACAGTAAGTAGGGTCATCAAGCAAGGTCAGGGACCACTGAACAGCCTCCGATGTCGGGGGGCGGGGGGGCGCATGGGCATTGCTCAGCTACAAACTCAAGAAGCGCACGGTACAAAGCAACTGTTCCCAGCTCTGACCCTGGAAATCACAGCCCCTAGAGCGCACAGATGAGCCCAGAGCAGGTGCAGAACATCCACTCTGGGATGGCTTGCTTTCTTCTTTCTTTCTTTCTTTTCTTTTCTTTTCTTTTTTCTTTTTTCTTTTCTTTTTTTTTTTTTTTGTGGTACTGGGGTTCCTGGAAGCCCTTCTACCTCCACGCTACACTCCCAGACCTATTTTATATTTTTATTTGGAAACAGGGTCTCCTAAGCCAGCGCGCGCGGCTGGCTTCGAACCTGCACGATCCTCCTGTCTCCGCCTCCCAAGCGCGGGGATTACAGGCGTGCACCACCACACCCGGCCCACTCTAGGCTTTCTGGGGGACCAAAGGCTCCTTTAGAATAACTGAGTGACAGCTGGGCGTGGTGGCGCACGCTTGTAATCCCAGCATTTGGAAGGCTGAGACAGGAGGATCTGGTTTCACGGACAGCCTCAGCTACTTAGTGAGGCCCTTTGCAACTCAGTAAGACCCTGTTTCAAAATAAAGAATAAGAAATGGGGCTGGGGGTGTCGTTCAGAGGTAGAATGCCCCTGGGTTCCATCCCCAGTACCAATAAAAAAAAAAAAAATAGCTGACTGACAGTCGGGCGTGGTGGCACATACCTGTAATCCCAGGACTTAGACTGAGAAAGGAGGACCTCAGGTCAGAGGCCAGCCCCAGCAACTTAGCGAGGCTCCCAGAAACTTAGTGAGACCCTGTTTCCAAGAAGAAAATAAAATAGGGCTGGGGATGTAGCTCAGAGGTAGAATGTTCCTCCGTGGGTTCACTCTCCAGAATCTCACACACAAAAATATCTGAGTGACTAAAAGTATGGGCCTAGATGCTCTAAGTCTGTAGCTGTGTGGGCGCACATTTACAGCGTGGGGGCAAAAAGGGAAACTGAGGCATACTGGAGAACTTCCGAGATTAAAGCCAAAGTGAGCCTTGCCACGGTACCAGAAGTCTAGGAGGGCCCAGGCAACGTTCTGTAGTGCCCCACCGCTCTGTGACAGGATGCTCAGACAGGAGCAAAGAGGCACACCTGCGCCTTTGTGATGGAGACCCAAGCACAGCCCAGAATACTCGGCCATGACAGGTCTAATGAACGCCCATCGGCCCCAACGCCCTCCTAACGCCCCGACTCCAAGCATCATGACCTCTCAGGTGGCGGCTAGCCGCAGATGGGTGCAGGTCACCTCTTCTTACCGTTGTGTTGTTTTGTGCGGGGGATTAAACCTGGGCGTTCTACCTCCAAGCTACACCTCTTCAATGTTTTGGGCTAGGAACACATGACAGCAAGAGATAAGCAAACTCAGTCATCAGAGAAAATGCAAAGCAAATCGAGATGGTAAGAGAGCTGTTGGATGTATTAAACCCCCGGAGGAGCGAGCTTGGGCCATGCGAAGGGTGGGCTGTAGAGAGAAAGCCTGGAGTAACTTTCTTAAGCTTTCAGGCTTGCTTTGGGGGAAGGGGTTCTACTTTCTAGGACTTGTCTTGGGGAAGAGAAACCCTAGTTTCTTGGCTTGCATGGAGAGCAGAGACGGGAACAGGAGACAGAAGACAAAAGATGGCCGCAGAAACACTTTGCTCCAACGGCCTTCGCTTGGGGTAAGCGTTTCTGAGCCCCGATACATCAGTGATCCCCATTAACCTCTCCAAAGCAATGCGACTTTTCAGCAACTTCCACTGAGCGGCGAGTCTCTTTCCCCGGCAGGGCTGGACGTGCGCCCTGCTTTCGCCAACAGAAGATGGCAGACGCGTCTGCGTTCATTTCCCAAGTCGGCCTTGCACAATTTTCCTCTCTTGGACTCCATGTGACCCAGCTCAAGCTGGCCCACCAGAGGATGAGAACCACGTGACAAGGCCCGCTTAGGTCATCCAAGCTCCCCCAGATCACAGATGAATAATCAACGTCAGGCGTCGTCAGCGCACCCCGACACAAATCAGTCAAGCCACTGAACTCAAAAAAATGACAGTTGTTACAAGCCACTGAGATCTGGGGTGGCTTATTTCAAGCACTCATAACCCAAGGAGCACCAGGAAGCACCGAGAAACGGCAGGTGAGCCAGAAGCAGCGGGAACTGGTTTGAAGTGCACAGGGCTAACTGGAACTCGAATAAGGTAATATTTCTTTTTTCTATCTTTTATTTTGGTGGTACTGGGGTTCCTGGAAGCCCTTCTACCTTCAGGCTACACTCCCAGACACCTATTTTTTATATATTTTTTTAAATTTGGAAACAGGGTCTCTTAAGCCAGCGCGGCTGGCTTGGAACCTGCGCGATCCTCCTGTCTCCGCCTCCCAATTTCAAAGGCAAGGTCTCCGTTTTAATTTTCGTAGAACACCTCGTGCCTCCTGCAAGAATCTGTCAATAAAAGAACTCTACCCATCCTACAAAACAGTTTTCTCTCCCTTGGCTTTAGCACATTTGGAGGCTGACCTTTCTTTGTTGGGGGGTACAATGGGGCGAGGGAAGCCCTTCTGTGCATTGTAGGGTGTCTGAACAGCACCCCTGGCCTCCACCCACCAGATATCAACAGCACCCTCCCAGCAGTAACAATAAAACACATCTTCGGACATTACCAAATGTTCCCCGAGGGACGAAACTGCAATTCTGGTTAAGAATCACTGCTATAAAAGATGGGCAACACGAAGGTACAACTTTAAGATGGTTTTATAGAAACACTGGATATGTTTGAAATAATGTTTGAGGTTATTAAATGACACCACGCTATATACCTAATACTGCCCAAGGAGGACTTAGATTGCCCACATTTATCCTTCCTAGAGAGATGGTT